>NW_019091194.1:4412426-5039222 GCF_002217175.1 Folsomia candida | reverse complement strand
TCATCATCGATATTTTTAATTTAAATTACAAACTCACATGACATTTATATTGGAACAGGTAATTTGTCCAACGTTTCGATATAACGAATTAAATTAGTCACGTACTGAACATTTGATTGATTAGTCAAAAACAAATTTGCATTGGCGAGTAGCTTCAGAATGTTCGCATAAACAAAGCAGAGGCAAAGTTTTCCTTATCAAACATCAATGGACATACATATAACCCCATTTGTACATCACATTGGTATGAACGTGAAAAGTATACGTACATACATGAAAGTTATGACCTTGGGTTATTATGTACGTAGTAAAAGAATTCACCGTTACCTTTGTTCACATTTGGCGTAAATGAATTAAAATTGTTTTCTCACTGAATTTCAAGCTTTTCATTCGTCGGGTATTTGTTAACAAGAACAATTTAATGTCCAATATGAACTCATTGGTAGAATAATTATTCACATGGTCCATTTAATGCAATGACTAATATAAATATGTACACTTAATTTGATCAGTAAATGAACTGATTTTATTTTTAAACGAAAACAACATTATTTTCACAACATATCACTGCCTCATTCTAGTCTACAAACTTAACTATCGTCTTATCAGCCATATAACTCGTCAAGTTCAAAACCGTCCCAGAATTTCATTCTATCAACTATTACTTCCACCATGACTGGATCTTCATGCAATTCCAACCATTTAACATTTTCTGTCTTGCCACCCACTTCCGTCCACTCGTTTCCATTCTCTAAAATGAATGAGTACCCATCCGTGACATCGCCCCTTGACCCAAACCTCACCCAAGTATCTACCATCACTTGAGAAAAACCAGCATCCGATGAATTCAGAGAGATGTAGGGAAATTTACTCCAAGGAAACAAATACCGAACTTCGGCTGCATGCGAGACACCATCGTAAGCTTTCTCCTTCCCATTTTCTTCATCAGTTTTTGATTCGTACGTCAACCAGTAGAGATAAACCGGGCTCTTACTGTTCCTCGAGTGCATGGTCGCCGTGACGAAGGTCGGATGAACCCAACATCGGTCTGACATCATGTCGACAAACGCTTCCTTATTCTCAACTCCAATTTCCGTATTCTGACCAAAGTAAAACTCTCTAATTTTCTGAATCACTTCGTCCGATCCGTTTTCGAATTGCAGTAAAAGTGGGGCGATCCTCCCCCAATACTCGTTCAGGTATCGAACTGCGGTAGAATTTTGCAAGATTTTTGCAGCTGGGCCCATTTCGGCAGAATTGGCTCCCAAAACCCAAGCTACATCGGTAACAATCTTCCCATCTCGAAGGAGATTCAATGGCGTATCTGGTAGGAAAACGTTGCTCAAGTTGCCATCTTCTGGAACAAAGTCGACCGTAAGTCCCGTTAGTTCAGAACTCTGAGCGTCCAAAATGTTGATCGCGTCGGCGTCTTTTAAACATTGGACAAGTTTTTTAGTATCCTCTAAATCCGTGCAGTTTAACTGCTCCCCAATTTCCTCCACTATTTTACGCGGATTTGGTGGCACAACGTTGCACCCCAACGCAGACCCACTCTGAGTAATCGCTCCATGAAATAAATCTTTGCTCATGGGTGAATAAATATGAGCATGAATTGACATTCCGCCCGAGCTGTTACCAAACAAGGTCACATTTTTCTTGTTTCCTCCGAACTTGGAAATATGTTTCTGGACCCATTTTAGCGCCATTGTTTGATCCTTAAACCCCATATTTCCTGATATGACGCCATCTTCCGTGTTCAGATTTCCAAACGAACCGACGCGATATTCAGGGAGGACGATTACGACGTCGTGGTCTTGAAAATATTCGCCTCCATACACGCTGGCACTCCCACCTATGAATGCTCCGCCAAATATATAAAACATTACTGGGAGGAGGACATCATCTTCGGAATTACGTCTCCTCCCGCCACGTCGACGCGAGGATGATGTCGAACTTGGAGGCAGTTTTGGCGTGTAAACGGTGAGGTACAAGCAGTCTTCTGACCCTCTGGCTTCGTCAGATCCTATCTTTCTTTGGATGCATCTTTCCCCCGGGGTTGTCGCGTCACGGACTCCTACTCGTGATATACATACAAAAGTATTAGCTAATATGCATAATAATATTATTTACTCCCAAGAAACTATCACTGCCTCACCTTGCCATCCTTCCTCGTATTGTTCTGGTGGCTCAAACCGCAATTTTCCCACGGGTGGTTTTCCAAAAGGAAGGTTGTAGAACGCATAGTATTTGCGTCCTCCTCGAGACTTTAGCAGCTTTCCTTTAAGTCTTCCATGTTCAGTCGTTATTGTCGTCGTATTCGTGTCTCTCTCTTGTCCACGTGCTCGCTGAGTCAGAATCTGATTTTGTCCATTGTTGGATGGACCAAGGAAAACGATGGAGAAAATAATAACCAGTGTAACACAAAGTACAGAAATTATTGGGAGGAAAATGTTCTTTGAGCAGAAGGGAGATTTGGAATTATCTTGTGAATCCAGATCAACATAATCAGAACGACGAGTATTAAATTGATTCATGATTGAAGACAGAATGGTTTTTAGTTCATGGAATCGTACTTATTTTCAACACTTCCTGACGCTGTCTTGAGTAAAACTACATACTTAAATATCAGTATTACTGTGTTTATGTGTGTATGTTTGAATGGCTGGTTTGTACGGCCCGTGTCATGAGCCTTTAGCTCGTGACGCTTTATCTCGTGAAAAAGTTTATTTGATTTTACTTTGGTTTAATCAACAGATAAGAGGTTCAGGTGCGAGACTATTGACAAGTGTGGGAACTCATTGTTTCACCAATAATAAAACAATAGTGCATACATATCAAATGATCCAGGAGAGAAACAGACTTCATACATGCTGAATTAATCGGTTATATTATACTGTAGTGAATGCTTGATAAGTTACTAAATATGATGAGTTTTATATGAGTACTGGTGAATAATATGATGTGATTTTTATACTTCACCTGGGCCAGCAGAAGAATATCAGGTAAACCTGTTTAAGTTATGATTGGTTATAATCCGGAACTAAGAAAATATTTAAGAAAACAAATTATTATCTGCAACGTGTATTGGTTCCAAATTATGTATTAATGCATATATTTACATATACTTGTGTTATCCATATGGGTCTAGGCATAATGAGGACAAACCAGTATATTAATGCCAGAATACGGATAAAGAAATAGACAAAACAAATCTCAATACTGTAAAATTAGGATACGAAAGGTGAACATTTTCATTTATTTTCTATATTGTGCTCTTTAGTTTTCTGTCCATATTCCTTTATCCGTATTTTACCAATTCTTGTACCACTTTCTCATCCTTATGCCCGGAACCCATCCATACACTGTGCATTACAGATGCAATACATACATATTCTAATTTTCAGAATTAATTGCAAAACTTCTCTGCTTAATTCATTTCGAAAGTTCCCATGTCCAAAAAGTCGTTGGGGTCGGCATCCGGATACAACACCTCGCCGTCCTCACCTTTGGCTTCGAGCAGATTCCTCTTGGCTAGCTGGATGAATCCATTATGATTGGCAGCAGCTCGGCTGTACGGACTAATAAATGAGACCAAGCCCCACGAATATCCACGCTCTTTGCATAGCAACTTCGCTCTCCTGTAAATCTCGGTGGCCAATCCTTGCCGACCAAACTGCTCGTCAACCGAAACCCCGAAGAAATGAGGGTATTCGTCCAGGTTGTAGCGGTCGTGAAGTTTACAGTCGTCCACAATTTCGAAGTAAAATGTGATGATTCCTTTGCAGATACGGCTAGTGACTGGGAAAGGCTCTACCGGTTTGTTGCGCTTTTCCAGGGTGATGATACGACACCCAGCAATCTATTTGTATCAGCAGAATTGTATGCTTTGAGTCAGTAATCCTAAGCGTAACTTTGTAAACTTAACAATATAATGAGTACTTTCTGATACCTTCCCCGTCGCCTTGTCCTCCGCATAAAAACTGAGGTTGCTTCCATTGTTGAGAATATTAACGAAAATGAGGTGCATCTCGTGATCCATGTCTTTCGTGAACCCGATGCGATAGAACGCCTTGTAGTAGAAGCAATCCTTCAAATGGGCCAAAATCTTTTCATGATCTTCGGGTTGTATCATTTTAAAGACAAAATTCCCCCATTCGCCGACTATTGAGTTGCTCGTCATTGTGACCACGTGTATTTTCTGGTGGATGAGAAACAAAAATAGTAAATTATTATAGACAAAAGGTTTGAAATAGATAATAAAAACTTTACTGGATTTATGACTTTTCTTGTTTGAGAGGAATGCAGTGATTTGTGTGCAAGGGTTTATCAAGGACTAAGATATGTAACTTACCACAAGCAGAATTTAATACCATGGCCTACTACCCGACTGGTCTGGACAGAATTTATGCATCTCAATTAAGCCAAGTAGTTGTAGTTAAGGTTGGCACTGCAGATATATTTTTTATTTAACTGAACACAGATACGAGATAAATGCGAGACTGGATTGCTGCGATTAAACCCATGCTTGTTTTTTTAGTAATCTGTCAATGAGCCGTTTGCTATAACAAATTGCACTCGCCACTAAATATTTGCGCAATGTTGTCTGATTTATGCATGCTTGTATATTGAACATAACTTTGGTCAGCAGTTATTATTGGTGAAGTCTTACATAAGTACAAATGACAACTGGGCAGCCTTGAAAGTAGTGTTTGAGAATCACAATGGTGATTTCATCTATGTAAATAGATGTAATATGTAGATATGTACATACATATATCCCTGTCTGCATAATTGTACATGTCTGGAAAATTTTAAGCACGACAATTCAGGGGTCAATTTACTTGTTAATTTAAATTATATTATATTTTTTGCGATAAAACTGTCCCTGTGTTTTGCACAATTACATATTCATTGTAATCTGTAAGCAACAAAATACTTGAAAATAAGCATGTTTGAATATTGGTAAGATTGATCCGTAAAGATTACTCAAATATATATTTATCAGGGCGCATAAAACTTTTTGTCGTCCTTGCTTTCACCTAAAAGCATGGCATTTTTCTAAAAAAAATAAAAGTTGGAAAATTGCATTCAATTTTCCCATGAATTTGGTTGTCAACTAAATTTTATTAAAATTCTGCACCAACGACCGCATCTGAAATATATGACCCCCATTGATGACCAATGATTGGTCAACCACTTCCCCGATCTTACCAATTTTTCAACGTTATCCCTCATCTTCAGAGATGATTATTTCATTTCTGATATGTGGTTGTCAACCATATTTATGGGAAATTTGCGTGCAATTCGCGGCGATTAATGGTGTTAAATGGCCTGAAAATTTAAAATCAAAACCGTGCAATTCAAATCACCTCAAGCATCAGATTATGCGATGTTACAAATTCCATTTACTTCTCACGTTTGTAAATTGGCTACAAACCTGGCCTTGATTTGACACTCATCCTCAGCCCTCAATCACTCTCATAATAATTTGAAAATTCGGTTTCCATGATTGCGTAACCGTTATTAGATACATGGGGCAGCCATAGATGCAAAAGTTATAACTTAAAATTATGACGTATAACTTAACTTATAATTATAAATAATATGGCGTTTCTATGACTTTCTATTATATAAAGCACCTGCCCTGCAGTACTAGTACGAGTTTTAGTAGATACAACTTTCTAACATTCGGATATTTATGCATGCACATATGTATGTATGCATTTATATTCATGTAATCAGTGATACACATGGAAATGTCAATTTTCACGGTCAAGTTTGGTTCTATTGGTTTTCACATCTATTCAGCTAATCCGACCAAGAGTTAGGAAAGTTTGCATATACAGATCGCAACTATCCTCATGCTTACTTGTTTATTTTTTACGCAGCTTCAATACACTAATGAAGAGTTACATAAATGAATATGAAAAAGGCTCGGCTCTATTTACTGACATGTCTCTACAGATACTCGTATGTGCATACTTATTCCATCATATTAACAAATAAACCGCTAAACGCATATAACGAAGGGGTGAAACCAAGTACTTTATAAAATTAAATTTGACAAATATTTTTAATAAAGTGTTCTCTATATTGATTTTTCAAAAATTAAGTTTTTTGGATTTATAGAATATGTATCAAGTTTAACATTTGGTGACATTTTTGTGACCATTTGACCCTAACAGGTGTGACCTACAGTGCCCATTTTTTAACTTAACCTATGCCTTTATATGAAGTATTTATGTATATTCCAAATTTCAATTCAATACTGACTCGTACATTAAACTTAAGTTATCGCACGCCGTCGCACGGACAGACGGACGGACATATCAATCTTATAAAGGGGTTTCACCCCTTAACAAATACAAGAAATAAATGCATACAAGAATTTTAGATTAGTTATTTCCATTACTTACAGCTAAAGGAAGGTGATAAACAGCATATCCACCTATATACTTGAAAATAATTTGAATTAAGATATTAGATACATGGGGCAGCCATGGACACATAACTTATAACTTAAAATTATGACGCATGACTTATTTTATAAGTTATAAGTCATAGAAACGTCCGACGTATAAGTTTTGCGTCCATAGCTGCCCATGTATCTTTCAATTTTTAGCAGAGATTATTTTTCATCGTCAATAACACCATCATTCTTATAACTATTTACATACACAAAGTAGCGTCTAATTCACCTGTGGAGAATCCATGAATCCGTTTGTATATACACGTACTTCTGTACATATGTACACACATACACACAACGATGGAGAGCCTACTGCTTGACCGGAATAAGATACTTTGGATTGTAATTTTGCATATATACTTTAAACAAATTTGTATTTTATTACCCCTAACCGTAAATAAAATGAATAAAATTGGTTGCATAAATTGATATGTTTATTATAGAGGGCTCACCGCAACGGAATTTATTTAAATTAACAAAATTTTAAGATGGAACTTCCCCACCAGACAAATCCTTGGCGTAATCGGCCAAACCTCCAAGTCGTTGAAGGATTCCTAGGAAAAGGATATTTCGGAAAAGTGTGGAGGGCCCAGCATTCCATAGACAAAAGCGAATATGCCATAAAGCAAATTAGTCTCCAGAAAACCATCCAATATTTTGAGGGAGATGTGAGCAAATTATTACGCGAAGTTGTCCACCTCGCCAGAATCAATTTCAATTCTGAGCACATCGTAAAGTATCACGATTGCTGGAGTGAAGGACCCCACAGCGATGAATTAGTAAAGCCAAGCCCAAATCTGGACAAGCTCTTAGAAAACCCAAGTTATACTTCTTACTCAGAAATGGAAGATGACACGTATATTTTTATCCAAATGGAAATGTGTCACGGAACTTTGGACACTTGGTTAAAGAATTTGGACCCACAAAAGAGGCGCTTTCAATATAAAGAAGAAATTTACCAAATTTTACTCCACCTCGTTACTGCATTAAAGAGTATCCATGAACAAAATATTATCCATCGGGACTTGAAACCTGACAATATATTTTACAAGAAAATACTACCTCAAAATAAATTAATATGGAAAATTGGGGATTTTGGACTGTCCATTTCGCATAAAACAAGCACTGAGAATCAAACTACTAGTGCTTTATCAGTTAAAGGCAACGTCCGTTACGCCAGTCCCGAAAAAAACAACAAATTTAACTACGACGCAAAATCAGACGTCTTTAGCCTCGGATTGGTCTTTGTCGAGATATTGTACCCCTTCCAGTCGACTCTGGAGAGAAACACAATTTTCGACAGTATCCGGGATAACACAGATTGGACACATGTATCAAAGCTTATCGAGACAAGATATTCACCAGTCGTAGCTAAAATTTTGAAGGAAATGCTTCATAGTGATCCCAACGTGAGATGGAATATCGGACAAGTTTGGAAGCTACTCAGCAAACGGGACCAAGAAGTAAATTTGGTTTCAAAAATATTTTTCCGAGTTTTTTTGCTAATTTGCAAATGTTTCCTTATTTCGTAGCAAGATAGCTCACTGGAATCCTCAGGAGCTACAGCTTCTTGGGAACAGAAGCACAATTCGGACCTTAGTACCGAGCCTCTCCTAAATTTTTGCGTGCCCTCAGCGTCGCGTAAATTCATTGGGAGGGAGCAGGAGCTTAACGTTTTAAAAAACTTACTGAAAACCACTTTCCCAATAATCGTCGACGGCCCGAGTGGCATTGGAAAAACTGAAATCCTAAAACAATTTGTGCACATATTACAAAAGGAAGTCAAACATAACAAAATTACAGATAAACGGGTCAAGTCGTACTTCATTTGGTTGGAGGCCGGTAGCCCAGGAATTTTCCGATGTTCGGTCATCCATTTGGCAAAGCAAGCAGGAATTCTTAACCAACATGTACCAGCCCCACGCAATTGTAATGTCAATTTGCATGTCATGAGTACCATTGCAAAGGGTCTAATCGTACTGATATTTTTCTATTTTAAGCCGAGAAACCCACGGTTGAACTACTATTAGAAATCGTGTCCAAAGTAAGAGACGGAAGTATTGTCCTCATCCTGGATGGCGTCAGAGATAGCATCAATCCTGTAAATGCTAGCAGTGCAAAAAAACTTTACATGGAACTGGAAAATCTGGTAAATTCGTTGACAAAAGATTTTTACCAGCGACAACAAACCGGTGGATTGAATAATTTGTTATCGGTAATAATTTCAACCACGCACAATTATCTCCCCGCAGTCGACAAGCTCCTCAAATTTGGAAAATGCTTACATCTCCAAGAGCTACATGAGAACGACGTGGTCAACTTTGTCAAACATAACATAAACGTAGAATCCAATCCCGAGAATTCCATCAAATTATGTTCACTACTTCATTGTCATCCTCTGCCTTTACAACTTGCTCATGGCTACATTCAATATCAGCAGAAGATCAATTTCAATTTCGAGGTTGCAAAATATCTCGAGTTATTTGCGGAGATGGAAAACAGCAACACAATTGAATACGAGGAGGTTACAAATTAATTTAGTATATTCCACGCTTTTCTTGAGAAGCATAATTCTCGCGCAAGCATTGCAATGAACGTATTGTAAATTAATTAACATCCTGATTACTGATTAATTTGAATTTCAGGACGAAATATCCATCCACTTAGGCGACCCAGTCTCTCTATCCCTTCTGATAACATGCTCCCTCACGCTGGGAGCCCTCATTAGGCCCCCAATTGACTCAGAAATTTATCTAGAAGCTGTTCAACTTCTCCAATTCTTGATCTACCTCCACCCCCGGAAGGACATAACATTTAATTTCTTGCTCTTCCTCCGACTGGGGAAGGAGGACAAGAGAGACAGAAACGCTATTATGGTCAGATCTCGAAGGGCAACCCAAATTCAGACATCTCTCACCCTATTAATCGACTGTCATCTCATTACACAAACCTACCCTCCGCCAGACGAGTATGGAAACGTGAACCAGAAAAAGACAACGCTTCACGTCAACCAGTACATTTCTTGGGCTGTCCGAACACTTCTCGGTCTAGATGAAGAGATCGAAACGCTAACCCAACTTCTCAACACATATGTGAAGAATGACCCATATTTTTATCAGTTTTCCGGTTTCGGCGGAGAGGAAAACGTGCACGGACATTATATCAGTCTTTGTTCCCACGCTACCCGACATGACACCTTGATCTCTCAGTTTCCGTACCTGTTTCAAAAGTTTTACAACGTCCACTTCGAAATAGGGTTAGAATCTCTAGAACAATCGGGCTCTGAAATTATCGCCACATTAACCAGAGTACTCGGCGCGAGTAATATTTACACGTTAAACGTTGAGTTTAATCGAGCTATTGCGAAAGAGTTGGATCTCCTTGACCTGGGCGTGGAATCTTTGGAAAATGTGGTGAAAGTTGTCACCCTGTACAGAAAAATATTGGAGAGACAGTCAAAGAGATTTGGAGACAGTCACGAATTGACGCAACGCGTCCTGTTTGCCTTAAGCAAATTAATATTTAACAATTATTCCAGAGATGACGAAATATTTTCCTTGGAGGAAGCGGTTCAGTTAAGGGTTCGCATGAAAAATGGTAAAAAAGCAGACATGGGAGACAGCGATGTGTTTCACCATGCCATGAAATACAGTGGGAGGAGTAGAATTATTCGGGCGATGGAAAAAGGGGAGCAAATCGAGATATCGTCCAAGTTCTCTTTACAACATGAATTATTGGAAGTATTGGCTTATTCGAGGATATTAGTTGAAAATGGAAATAGTGATAAGGCACGACTACTCTTGGAAGATGTAATCGAACCGTTTCAAAATTGGGCTGAACCACTCCCCAGTTTTTTACACGAGGAGGAAAATAAGACGCACAGTGGCGAAAAGTGATAATTTATGTAGTAAATTAATTTTGGTGAAAATAAAATAAAGCAATTAATTTTGTATCTCAAACCTTATAACATTTTTCCGAATTAATTAAATCTTAGCTAAATTTGGTAAGACGCATACAAAAAGTGCACACAATATGCAAAATATTGATGCTCGTGCATACTTATAAATATTAAAATTTATAACAACATTTAATTAATGCGGTCGTTGAAACGTGTGCTTTGTGAAATTTGAGCTGAACCAATGCAGAACAAAGTAACTAAATATCTATAATCGAACGGACGAATTAATTTATTATCAATTTATCCTCATCCAATATGGATGACATCAGGCCCACCTGACACTCCATGTCGTTCTTCTACCTGGTTCGCAATTTTTATTTTAGCCACTGCAAAACTGATGGACCGAGATAAATCAATGGATTCAATGAATTTTGCTGCAACATAATAGGTACACATTTAATCTAGGGAGTAAGGACGAGGATGAGACTCACTGTAAACTGTAGAATCCGGATTTAAAGGCCAATGGTCAACGTTTCGAACCTTCGTTCTTCTTCAGGACCGGAGGGAGAATTTTTGGTGACTGCTCACGGGAAGAACCAATGTGAGTGTGATGTGACACTCACATTGGTTCTTCCCGTGAGCAGTCACCAAAAATTCTCCCTCCGGTCCTGAAGAAGAACGAAGGTTCGAAACGTTGACCATTGGCCTTTAAATCCGGATTCTACAGTTTACAGTGAGTCTCATCCTCGTCCTTACTCCTTATTATACTCACTCACACATTTTACCAACACATTTAATCTACATGCATGCATGCATATAAACGTATTACTGCATTCAAACAAATAATAATCAAACCGGCACGCAATGCAATCTTTTATTTTACATTACTTTTCATTCCAATTTTTTGCAATGTTTGATATTTTACATCGCTGCCTCCGGCCTAGCTGCCAAATAGGCCCGAATCTTATCCACATTAAATACTGCTTCCTTCAATTTTCTCAAGTGTGGATATCCGTCGAGCACCTTCGGCCCCACAGAAGTTTCCAAGCGCTCCAATTTGTCCGCTATGAAGATATCTGCCCAGGTCAAATTCTTCCCAACCAGAAAATTTCCACCGTTCTCGTTCTAATTTAAGCAAAGAATATAATTTTAGTAGGTACAACTAAACGTCGTCATTTAAAAGCTGAACACGTAAATATGTGCTTGCCTTGAGCATGTTCAGCTTTTTCAGTTTTGCAGGCATGTGCACCTTGACAAAGGCCTCCTTTGCTTTTGCCTTCTTATCGGCGTCCGGCTCAAAGACAAACTTGACCCATTCTGAAAAATATTTGAAATTAAATCATAAAAATCTTATCCATTCGCTTAAACCTTACCCGCAAACAAATCCACCACGGCATCCACGTACTCATCACATTTGGCCGCCTCCCATTCGTTGGCCCCCGTCAGGGAAAATTTCCTTGCAATGTAGCGACAAATGGCGACGGATTGAGCGAGCGTTTGTCGCGTGGTGGCAGAGTTGATTTCCAACGTGGGAAGTTGTCCCCATGGTGTCCCTATTTTTTATGAAAATGAAAAAATTTTAATTTCATTAACCTTTCTAAGTAGTCAAATTTTTGCCTACCATCCTTCACACCAGGCCAGTCCTCGTTGCTAATCCGTTCGTCGGTAAACTTTACACCGGCTGCAGCGAAGAGAAGACGGATCTAAATATTTGTATGCACGTTAAATTTTAAATAAGTAAATGCTACATTTAAGAAGAAACGATTATGCAAATTACATCTTCCCCTCTGCCCCGCATGTTAAAGTATTTTAGTTTGTAGGTCATAGTTTAGTAGGTTTTTGCGGTCTATTAATGAACGATTAATGATGGTTCGAGACGGACTGGGGAAATTAATTGGCTTTCCAGTTACACATAATCGAAGGTTGGATGCATTGTTTTTATCGTGATTTATGTATGATTGCATTATCTTCTCAGGAATTGTGCTCTTCAAAACTAACATTGTCATCTATTGAAACTGTCCAATGAAAAAGAGAGGAGGCTCGATGAGCGTGTGTACTGTGTATTCGCTTAATGTGTGCACGTAATGCATAATGGGTGTCACGAACCATCATCAATTTCTGTCCCATAATCGACCCTCTCACGATTAGGAGACTGTACAGAGCTAAACGCTTCGCTTTGCAAACAGTGGATTTGCTTGCAGGCGTTCTTTTGTTTGCAAAATACACAAAATAATCTCGATGCATTAAGTTAATCCTGTAAAGCTGAAGGTAAATAAAATAAAACTTCCGGAAATTTTAGACTGCAAATTATTTAAACTTGTCGTTTGGTTTTTGCAAAAAAAGGGTAAAGATGGGTTAGTTAATTTAATAGAGTTTACAGTGGGACTCGATATGTACAAAAAATATTCTACGAAATATTTATGTACAACTTGTGCACATATTCAACAATTTTTTTCGTCTTCTGACCCTTTCTCATCTCATCATTCTGCAAGAGCAAAATGTGCAAAAACTCGGCTCAACTATTCCAGTCGTGTCCAAGTCAAGCCCGAGTCAACAAGTCGTCTCACTTTCCTCTCTCTCTCTCTCGTCTCACTACTTAACTCCTCGAATACTCAACGGATAAAATTGAGACTGGATAAAAAAAACAGGATTTTCAAGTTCTGCAATTTTTATTCTAAATTGTTACTTCGTTTTGTGAAGTTTTTATCATTTGCAAATACTCGGTGATCCGTAAAACTGCACGTGCTGCATGCAGTGGCGAAATCCATCTAGCTAAATTTTGCCAGATTTATGTTGATTGTCATCGCCACAGTTATTTCCTCCATTTCGGGTGAGTATATTGAATCCAGATCATATTTATTGGACCATATCTCACAAATATAATGACAATGTTGACCCACTCAGCTCATCTTTTATTTATGGAGAGGGTATTATTAGACGTGCCACCTTTTGTTAAGGGGTAATTACATAAATAAGTATGCAATTTATTTCAAGCGGTGACGACGTCATGCCGCGATCAGACTTCTCCACAAGCTAAATTATAATGCTTGCAACATAATATTTCTAAAAATGGGTACGGGGGTCAAAGTTCGACCCTACGCAAAAAAACTACCCAATTCAACTTCACATTCATACCGTTTTCTGAAGTATAGAAATATTTCCAACAAGTATTTTGCTTTCCTACTGACGAAAAATTCCGTGCGGTCAGGTGTAGAGGTTTGATGATTACTTTGATTATGAGCAAGGCACGAAAATAAATATAAAAGCAAACAGTAAACGGTGGTGAAAAGAGGGCAAGGCATGAATAAAAGATTATGAGTGGTTGGGCTCCGTAGGTGGTTGGTTGTTTAGTGTTTCGAGTCAGGTTTGGAATGCGAATTCAGGATTTCAATTTGAGATTGGTGTGGATATTGTGGTGGAAATTGGCAGAAATTGAGTCAGTGTATTTTCTCCATTATGTATTGATTTTCGTGTAGGGGTCCTTGTGCTCATCAGCTTTATAAATAAGACACTCTGCTTATTTACCCTTTAAATCTATTCTTGCCATACTTATAATCAAATTTACGCCGGGAAATGATAACGTGGGTTGAACAATGGGTCACCGGAAATTTAAACCAAGTAGCACATCGTGACACAGCTCAGACATTATTATCAAAATATGTATCCTAAAATGCACAAAATAAGGAGCCAGGCTGGGCATGAAATTTTCCCATCCATCAAAAAAGTCGGGCAAAAATTCAATTTCCTATTTCAAACACGCCATTTGAATAATGAATTATGATAACCTGATTTTCCTCCATTCTTCGTGGTCTTGTTGTCATAAACAAATTTTTGCAAGCATACATAAACAATAACTTGCAAGACAACATTTCGGTTAATGACGCATTTATACAACAAAAGTGCTAATTGTCTTTGTGCCTTCTTGGCTCCCAACCAATAAAACCACGACAACACAACAGAACCACTAAAAGACCGCACAGATTCACGAATTTGCAATCACATATGTATAAGCAAACTAGTTGTTATATAATACAAACGAAAAGAGAGCCGGTAATTTAACGTTATTAATTTAATTTTTAACACAAATCTGCACCTTAGAGATGTTCATATGAAATGAGGAATACGCAAAAAAAACTAGACTACTCTCCACATGCCGAGCTGAAGGTCAAGTTCATATGTATGCAATATCCAGATCAAAATCTCTCAGTTTCCTGTTGGTGAAGTATAATGACGGATGAGGAGTGATAATAATTTCAAGTTTAATATCTCTTTGGTAGAAATTATACATGATTTGTGGTCTCCCTTCTCTTAGTGTCATTTTCGTTGAAGGGAGATTAGCAAAGATTAGCATGAAATGTAGTGTTTGATTGCCTGTCAATGGTTTTTTTATGTCGAATGGAAATTTTATTTGCGGCCAGATTGAAGTGTTCTTTGTTTTAATGATGACATGTTTCGTATAAGTAATTGCACTTCAAGAATTAAAATATCCAGCAGAGATGAGATGACTCATTCTTTCATTACATACACATCTCACGCCTCCATCACAATACACATAGTTTTACACACGCATAACTACTGACATGTTACAAGCATACACTTTTTGCAAACAAAAAGCCACAATGCAATATATGTACGAAGAAAAATCTATAGCACGAAAAGAATAAACAACGCATAATTATTTGCAGGTGTGCAAAGGAATGAACAATTTCTCTGAATAAGAAATGATGGATCTTTCCACCCGTTCCTCACTAGAAATCGGGCACAATCTCAACTTTACCGAACTTCTGGACACGGCTGCTGCCGAAGCTGCTGCGGATGATTTCGAACGTAAATAATTTTTCAACCTGACATTGGTTTTCACCACGAAAATACTTACATTGACATTGACTAAACAGGTGCAGCCCAACTTCACATCGCTGCTGCGGAATACGCGTGCAATGTCACGAATGAGTTGACATCTTACAACAACGCTTCAGGTGATGCATAAACATCCGAGAAATGCCGGAAATTGAATTTAATGATGTGATGGAGCGTGTCGGATTTCTTCCGGCATTTGATATCAATCAATCTATTTATAGTTTGATACAATAGACAAGATGCCGATTTTTGCATGCCTGTGGAAATGCCTTCTATTTTGTGCAAATTATAATTTGCGAACTTTGTGGTTGTAACAGGGACCTACTGCCCCAGAACCTTTGATGGCTGGTCATGTTGGAATGAGACCCCGGCAGGTGTAACTGCATTCGCCCCTTGTCCCTGGTTTATCTCAGGGTTTGATCCCAACTGTGAGTACATTTTCTTGTCTTCTTTCCAGGATAAATGTCCCACATAAAATCCGTCTAGTGTAAATGGAGACGTTTATCTCCCTGTTCTGTTCTTTGGTGGCGAGGGAGGCATTCAGAAATGCACATCAAAGAGTGAAACACAAAAGCAATACCAATTCAATTTGAAATTTTATCAGGTGAAAATAGCTTTTGATGTAAAAATAAAGAAGTCGTGCATACAGAGCATTACGTCTTCGTGCACTTTTATTGGGTTGTAGAAAATAACCATTGTTTTATTATATAAGATTCAAATGGGTGTAAGCAAATGGAACAATTTCAAATGATGGGTGTGGGTCGTTCCAGATAATAAATTGCTGTGTTGTGCAACTTGAATGTTGACCTCCGATTTTTGGATGGTTTTCGGCCAGCTTTTAACTTAATTAAAACTACGTACGAATTATTATTCCAATCTCGTTTGGACTGCACCTTCTGCAAAATTTGTGATTCGGAAACTAAATAAAAACAACCCAAAAGCAAGCCGAAACTGGCGTATGCGGACTTTAGAGTTAAAGTAAAAGTCAGGGGAAAGCCTGTGGGGAACATTAAGCTAAATGAGTGAAAGAGGCGGAAAGGGTGTGATCCATTTTAATTAAGGAGTCTCTTTAAGGACGCAAGTCGGATGAGCAAAGTCAACACCTTTGTGTGCTGCCAACATAAAGGGTTTGCAAACCCTTTATTTGCACTGCATTGACGGGATTATTAAATATTTTATGAGAATTTGCACGTGTTGGCTGTAGAATTTATGAACAAAGCAAGTCAAAGGGAAGGAGCTCGCAGATTGATCATGCATGCATTTAGATACAGCACGAGTTGTATTCATGACGCGAGGATGAAGTGTGATTGATGCTTCTTAATTAAAAGCGAAAAGTTGTTTAATTACGCTTTAATAGTCGACATTTAATTACTTATTAGGACAAATTGTGTCCTTTGTAGTCTTGATTTGATTTAGAAGTTGTATCTGTTTTGCTTGTTGAATCTAAAAATTCATCAAACTATTTTATACTTGTATTCATTTGAATCGACAATTTAAGAATCCAGAAATGTATTTACTTCCAGCAAAAAAAGTTGTGTATTATAAATTGGAAAAGTTTGACAATTAAAATTCCTTCAGTTTTTATTAACGATCGAGAGAAATGCACGCAATAATATGCGTCCCGTAACAAAACCTTTCTGCAAAAAAAGACGGAAAAGAGACGGAAATCCAACGGGACCGTATGCATTGAATCGGTCAGTACCGTGGAACAATTACCGAATAGGGCGTCATATATCTGCAAGTGAATACGAGGTGGAAATGAACGTGCAGCAGCAGTAATAGAATGTCATGTCACTTTGGCTAATTAACCACTGAATTAATTTGCCATTTGGCCCAGGAAGAATTACACGGATTGTCTATGCATTGTGCCAAAGTGAATCTGGCTTAATGGAAAGTGCTCTATGGAATTATTAGATTTGGAAACTTGTACTACTGTTTTGTCCAGCTAGTTGTTGCAGTGGGTTGAAAGGGGACTAGTAACAAGTACTGTATTGGATGAGGCATTAAGCATTGTTCTGTTTGAGGAAGCGATACCGTGAAATCTTCTTGATGTAATTTTAAATCTCATATTACCCCAAAATGGATTTTGTATACAATTACGGAATTAGTGATGACTTTCTAGTGCATATGCACATAAAGTTAAAATCATCATTGCATAACATCACGACGTTGAACCGCAAGAAATATTTCTTATTTCTGCGAGAAATCTGCGTGTCATTCCGAGGGCTTAGAAAATGTTTATATTCTTTTGATTTATTCTTGTCTTCGAGCCATACAACTTGTATAATTCAATTCTATTGGGACTCGAGAATTGGGTTGGATGGAACATGGAATGAACTGCAGAGGTCTTGGGCAAGTGATTTGCATAAGAACACTGCTGTTAAATACGAACCGTTGTGTAGTTTACTAAGCGAAGTCTCAATTCCAACATCGATTCAGAAATTGTAGGATTAAGATTTTAAATTACTTTTTTTGTACGATTGGTAGAAAAGTTAATCAGCTCGTGCATATAATAGACTGCAAATACATACAAACTCTGCGGAGAGAATGACGACTGGATTAAAGAAAATGTAAATTCAATGCCGAAATCGAAATGGGAATGTACCCCAACATTTCTGTTGTATTTTTTATAGTACAAGCCCACAAAGAGTGCCTGGAGGACGGATCTTGGTTTCGCCATCCAGAGTCCAACGTTACATGGTCCAATTACACAAAGTAAGAAATTGTGAGATTATTATTAACATTTTAGTCGATGTGAGTACAAATTCTATGGTTTTGCTATTTCTTCCTCTAGTTGCGTCAACTATGCAGAATATCAGGTAAATATATATGTACTAAAAATACTAAATTTTTGTATTGATCTATAAGACCATGCTCACAGTCCGTGAAAGTACATGTTCTACTGTTTCGAGTTCAACGAAGTTATTGACAATAAGCAGCTTACCAAACTGTAGAAATTATTATTTGTACGTTTTCTGCTCACACGCAGCTACTTACGACGCACACAAGCATTTGACTCGTATATATGTAAAAAGCTTAACTTTATATCTTGTGAACGAGAAGAATTTCTCTCCATACATAACTTTCCCTTCTTCAATTTCATCCCAAGTGACAAAGTATGTTTGAACACAGATTTTCTCGGAATTTTGAACATTGCATTCTTCTTATTCTTTGCCCGACTGATTTTATATTTCATTTACTTTAATCAAATAATGTAACCAAACCACTGTGGTCGTAAAACAGAGTGCTGCTGCTGCAAGCTCGTGAGATTTGAAATTCGTTTCTGATGCCAAAAACATTTTTATGTACCGTCGCCTACAGAATCTCTTCAAATTTTGAACGTATTTTCACTGCGAGAATGACAAATTGTAGCCGAGAAACGAGTAATATTTTATGAGAATTTCTCCGCTTTAGTTTAATTGGGCTTAAAAAAAGAGAGATTATACAGACGTAATTCCCTACAGAACGTCATAAAATATTTATTTGGTAGGAAAGATGTCTGTTTTGCGTTAATTTTTAAATCTCGCTTTTCCTTTGTCTTACGAGAAGCGAGATTTTTATTTCCTTCGTGTAGGGCAAATCTTTTTCTATGTAATTGCTGAGTAATTGAACAAGCGTGAAGAAGAAGCACATATTTAATGCATTCGTTCAATTATTTATTTCAACCCACGCTAAAGTGCTCCAGGTGAAGTTTTATGATGGAAACCTTTTACAGAGTTATGTAAGTGGAAATTGGTTATCCCAACGTCTCGGAACACTTTGCTGTCTAGTTATTTTAAAATAAAGATCTTCAAGCTGTGCAAGTAGACTGGAAATAGGTCAGAGGACAATTTTGACAGGGGTTCAAAAAGATGAAAAGTTTTTGAAACTATCCGACTGCTCGGTTGTCGGTTCGTGTGGTCAGGTTGGCAATTATTTATTAGTTGAAGTCAGACATATGTATGTAGATTATTTGAGGAAATTGGAAAATCTATAGGTTAAACTTATATAATCATATCACAGCATGGAATCATTACAACATCGAGATCTTTGCCAACTCTCCACCCACATATTTACATAGATACATACACAAAACCACGCAGTTTCATAAGATGTCTTTCTAACATCCGGACATATAAATGTGTAGTCATTGTGATTCACACGTATAGATAGCTGGTTACCTAAGTTGTTTGGCTGGCATAGATATTATTCGGTGCGATACGTGTGAGTGTGGTTGGTGGTGGAATATCTAAATTTAGTTTTTCTCTGATTAAAACCAAACGCACAATGTATGTAAATAGTTTTACTCACTTTGATCTTGCTAATAACAAGAAGTTCACTGATTAAGAGGATTTTTAAGCGAACCATTTATGAATTTAAATATGGAGAATGTTATTTTTCATATTTTTTTGTATACACTGGTAAAATTGAACCAAATGCCTGTTTTTTTCGTTGAGCCAAACCACCCGTGGATTTCAATCTCCGTAGGAACAAAACAATTCGCCTGAGATGACATACATACGCAGGTGTACGAGCATTTGATCAATTCTTGAATATCATATTGCATTTTATATGCAAAAAATAATCAAAAAAATAACCGAAGCTCCAAAAGCCAACAATAACATGACATATACATATTCATACCGTGAAATCAAGCCCACACAAAGTCTTACATTTACGAAAAAAATATGGCTTGATTGATTTGACAACTGTCAAGATTGGTTGACTGCGAATCTTGATTCTGAGAAGTTGTTCAAGGCCCCCGGAAAATAGAGAGATATTTGGAATCATTTATTATTGTCATTTGTGAGAGAGCGATATGTAAATATGCATGTACATAAATACATATGTATATTTTTGCATATGTGCAAATGCATGTTCATAAATACGTATCTGCACATCTTGGTTTTTAATTGTGTGGGAGTTGGTGATATATCTATCTTCGTACATTTGCGCAAATTCATTTACATATACTGTTACATGCTCATAATGTTATTTTTTAATTTAATTTAACTAATTTCAATCGTGCAACATAAAATTGTATCATAGCTTTCTACTCTTTACAGCGTTACAAAAACGTGGTGACAATATACGAGGTTGGTTATCTCGTCTCTCTGTGTGCTCTCGTCATATCTCTCATCATTTTCTTCTCATTTCGGTAACTTATTCATTTCAACTCTTCAACAAACAATATGCAAACTATACTATTGTCGTCATATTTTTAGCTCACTGCAATGTACTCGAGTCCGAATTCACAAGCATCTCTTCTTCTCCTTCATCATGAACAACTCTCTCTGGCTCATTTGGTACAGATTCGTCGTAAACGAGTCAAAACCAGTAAACGAACTAAATCAGGTTTGAAATTAATATACGATTCCACAAACTTATCTTTTAATATATCCGCTTAATTGAGTTATGCAACTGCAACTACTGTTATGAAACTACAATTTCAGATGGGGTGCGCCTTTCTCCACCTCTTTGTCCACTACTTTCTCGTGGCCAACTACTTCTGGATGTTCGTGGAGGGCTTTTTCCTGCACACTCTGCTCGTGTACGCTTTCACCAGGGCAGAGTCCACCATGATGAAAGGCTTTTACGCGTTCGGATGGGTCGGACCGTCCATTCCACTCACGCTCTACGCCGTCTTTCGCTCCAGGGACGAGGACCACAACGAACAAAAAGAGTACGTATTTAAATATGTACATATGCATTTAAGTGCTTCAACATTTCAGCAGAAATTCTACAATGATTTTTCCCATGAATTCGTGCGTGGTGATTGCACTTCGAATGTGGGAGCGTGTGGCAATAATTAAAAGCCAGCACATAAACAAAACCGGTGGCCCTCCCACATTTGGCGAAGAATGAAACACATTTCATGATTTATTTGGAAACTTGAGAGAAAGTTAAGTACCGTGGAAGAGCTGTAACATTCATTCCTTCTTTAGACGAATTATATACATTTTGTGCTCCGCTTTCTCAAAATTCGTGCAGTTTACACTACAGTCACTAGAATCAGCAGCGAATAGCTTTTACCATCTTTGTTCTTATGCATGAGATAGTTTTTCATGAAAAAAAGCATTCACACTTTCAAAGAAAAAAACTTTCATTTATTTCACAAAGTTTATTGCTCAGTTTTACCTAAAAACTTTTACGAGTGTGATAATTTGGATAAATTTTAGCTTAGAATTAAAAAAATGTGAATAGGAAGTGTGAACAGATTGAAAGTAAAATAAATGCGAGATAAGACAAATTTCATTGAAAAGGGCAATGATACGATGAGAAAGACTGCACTCGTATTTCTATGCGGATCGATTCGTCGTTAATCAATGTCAATGTTGTTGGGATGGTTTAAGTCAGTCGGAGGATTTCTAAATTTCAACGCACATCTGCAGTTTTTGCATAGCATTTGCGGATAAGCACGAGCAGCGTAAGACAAATGGAAGGCTAAACCAAGAGATTAAGTTTCTTGGTCTGAGAAATGTTTAATACTCAAGTCAGTGAAATGGGGGGAAGTGTTTAGTTTATGGATTTCATTTTTTATGTAGGTGCATTATTTATTGAGCCGATCTTCAACGTGAAAAGCAATAATATTTTTAGATCGGTCGACTTATGCAAAGCAAAGTGCTAAAGCATGTGGAGGTTTTTGGTCGATTTAAGCTCAAAAGTATTCCTGCGAATGCTACTAAACCTTTCATGTGAAATCCCAACGGATGCAACACAGCGAAACTAAAATTCAACCTCATTTATTATCTCACCACCCACAAGTAGCAAACTTTTTATATAATTTCACATCTAATTAATCCAATTAAGCCATCGAGCTGCCACCTCAAATTTCACATCTAACTTTCCCACAAAGCTTAACAAGGCATTCTTTGTCTGCTTGTAGCTGCTGGATCAACGAGTCCAAGTGGACGCTGTTCCTCTCCGTCCCCGTTTGCATCTGTCTCATCGTGAGCCTCGCCTTCCTCATCAACATTCTCCGCGTCCTCCTCATCAAGCTTAACGCCAATCGAAGGACCTTGTCGACCAATAATCGAAGAGAATCCTCCGTGGCCGAAAATACGGCTTCGTTACGCAAGGTAATTAATACATTGCGACAGTTTTGAGGGCTTTTGTGGTGTGCGCGGTGGAGGTTAAGTGGTTTTGGGATCTGTCACTGCTTACAACTTATGCAACAAGGCTTCTCAGGAGCTCGAAATATGGTGACAAAATCTATAAAATCTTCATCCTTCCAATCTATTCGAGTTTTCGGTTATCAAATCTACTCATCTTTTGGTGAAAGTCGCTTTGCTAGTCATTATTCTCATCTCCTCTCCATCGTAGAATCCAATAACGATATTTAATGCCTACCCGTGTTGAAAAGGAAGGTGATCTTTGCGAAGATGAGGATGGAGACTTTATTGTAGTCACGACGAAGGGTTGTTCTCTCCTGGGACCTTGTTGCCTGAGTTGTGGAGCGGATTCCAACCACAAATTCCGTCGAACTGTATGGTTAACAATTAAACAGGCAGCCAAGGCGTCGCTCATCTTGATCCCGCTGCTTGGAATTAACTACTTCCTGACTCCGTTCAAACCGTGAGTTAATAATCATGACGAGTTAATAAATTGATGGAGCAAAATTATGATTAATTGTACCCAAATAGAGATCCAGAGTCGGATTGGGCCATTTACTACGAGTACATTGCTGCAATCTCATCATCTCTGCAGGTTGGCTAATTGTTTCGATTGTGTAACGTATCCAATTTCACAATACAAGTTTACCCATCGAGAAAACTTGCTAATTTAATTGTGTGCCATTCCCTAACTCAACGCCAGTCCCAGTATTGTAATAATTTGGTGTGTGGAACAATTTCCCCGCGATTATCCGATTATGACTGCATTTGTTGTTGACAAATTACCAAAATTTGATGCTTTCCCTGCCACAGACCTTGAACATTAATAGCAGACATTATTTTCTCTCTGATGGAATTCCATCCCTTTAATACAAATCTGTCCTTATTATCTGCAGGGGTTAGCAGTATCGCTGCTATTTTGTTTCTGCAACAGTGAAGTAATTGCAGCCTTGAGGAGGAAATTTGCTCGCCCAGACAAAGTCAGTCGGGCCGGTGATTACTCGTACGCCAGGACCACAGCGGTATGCATTTAATTCTAAATTACTATTCTATGTAAGCAGACTTTTCCGTGTGGTTTGCAATTTTCCATCCTCGCAAAACTTGTATATGGAGCTGAAAGCTTTGCTACTTGCGTCACGCAATTTGCTCGTCTTGGTCAGCATAAAATAAACTGCAGTGAGTGAAAGTATGGATCACAAGGAGAGTCCGACTGTTTACTTTGCTAATTGCGGAGACGAAGCAGGAAGTCGGCCCTATTCTGAGATGAAAGACACGCTGCTGCTCCATCTCCCCGAAGAATTCTCAGAGAAAGAGTCTCTATGATTGCGAAACACTTGCGAGTGTCAATAACAGTTTCATTTGGTGACAAAGTGTCACGCGTGGGATAGAAATTGGTCAGTAATTGGCAATTTCGAGTCATTTCCTCACCCACGTTACGCAGTTGAAGTCCATATGTCACCCTGGAAAAGGTTACAACCGGCCCACTTTCTCTTTATGCAATGTAATCTCTCTGCTCAGAAAATACAAAGGATGATGAAAGTCTCAAAGAGCTAAAAAGTGAAGATAACACATCATGACAAATGACCACTTTCCATTTACACCGAGATTACACAACCACAAAGGGGCGAGTTGAGTTGTAAATGAACATGCAACACACAAAGTGAGGGAACAAATGAAGGAGACTCTTTACATAATTTTGAAAGGAGAAAGTCATGCTGCTGCTTTTCATTCTTGTAAGTGCGATGCTTGCATCAAGATAAAACAAAACTTGGGTCTGACTCCGGCTCCTTTTCCGTCACGGAAAACTTAATTTATTTCTGATATGCTAATCACGAGAGAGGAATTAATTCGTTATACCCACTGGCGATTTGAAGCGGCTACATTTCTGTAACTATGTAGTTTTGTAAATGAGAGTAAAATGTAGCGTAGAAATAATAAAAACAAGAGGCCGAATTCCATCCCTAAATGCATTAATCCTTTAAAAAATTAACATTAGTGAAATAATTACCCGTCATTTGAGACATCATGTCTGCAGTTAAACCCAGCTCATGTATCACATCATCACATACATTCGCTCACTTAATCCCCTCTCATCTTTATAAAATTGTGTTTCATTTCATGCAAAGATAAACATTTCAGGAAACTTGTTCTTTCGTAAAGCTCAAAATCTCATCTTACTTTCCCCCTTAATTGGCTTGCTTCGTTTTACAACTGCTTTTAAGCTTCCGTTTTGTCTCGTCGGCCGTATTATTATCTTTCTCAAAGATACTCTTCATCATTTCCTGCTTGTGATTAATTGATCACAAAAAACGATGTGACTACCGATCTTGTTTCCACACAAAAAAATTATATGAAGTTAATTCTTGCCTTGTACTTATTTTTGTCCATGTTCTGTTTGCCGTCATCGTCGCGGATGATTCCTGTCTGTGCTGTGCTGCTGATCATTCATGCCTCGTGACTCGATCACTCAAAAATTTGCCATGGCTTAAAACTAAAGAAAAAGGATTGTCATTCCAATGCAGACAATGGTGGTCATTAGGCATCCGAACGAGACGGTTAATGACGTCGCCACGTCGTCGTCCATCAAAAACAAACACACTCATTGGGAGTCTGGAGAAGAAGCAGAGGTTCAGGTTTAGTCCGAGGACAAATTGCTTTGATACTCAAGAATTCGGAGCTTCAATTTGGTAAAACCGGGACAATTTACAATCTTAGTCTGATACATCATCTCATAACAAACACAAACAATGTATGTCATATCTCAAATAGCTTGTAAGAAGAAAAAATCACAAAATGTACGAATTGTTGTAGTAAAAAGTGTGTGTAGATAAATAATTGTGCGCATGCAGTCAACAATATTTTACTATTGCACGTTACATATAAATGCACATTAAAAAGTATTAAGTAAATACATAATCTCAATTTGGAACCATTTTCTGTTTATAATTTTCTATTTTTATTCTTTTTGTTAATGAATACAATTTCTAACTTTATTAACATTGAGTAGAAGATAACCTTGGTGTCGTGATGATGAAAGTGTTAATTGACGTGAACAGTAATTGAATAAAGAAACTCGTTGTTAAACTGTGTACATTTTTAATTTAATTAAAATAACGAGACGTTAAATTCCTGTCAGCGAAGTTTGTATACTAAAATTTATTTAAAATTAGCCATTCAACATCATTAAAAGAGACGACCACATTAAAATGTGTTTTTCTCATGGAATAAAATTTGGACTTGGGCCATGTCGTGTCAATTCTCAGTATTCGTGGGTTATACTGGTTTGACACTCAATAACAATTTACGCAACCAATTCCAGTCACATTTGATTAAAGCAAATATACAGTCAAATTTTCTCATGAATGACATATAATTCATAAGAGTTTGGAATGTTGGTTTTAATACGTAACGAAATATATAAGACGAACTAAATACACATATCAAGATGCAATCTGAAACTTGAGTGAATATTTAAACCTAAATAATGTCATTTGGAACGACACACTTGGTCCCATTAATTTATTCCCCATGGACTAGATTAGAATTACAGGGCAGCAGACACCCATTCATAATGGGCAGAGATATAGATGTACATATATTCGTTTATAAAGTGTACGTACATGAGACGACAGCTTCATATTAATTAGAGATTCTTTAACCAAACCCCAAAATTATTATGTGCAGCATTACACAGTCTGCTGGTGGAGAACAAGGTCTATCTAATAATCTAGATATGTATGTATATATGCAAATAATCCTAAGCAGAATCTGGATTTTATGTACGAATCCACCATCCATCCACCTTGTGTAACAGTGTATGTTTGAACTGAATAGATTTCAAAGTGGGCGTCACCCTCGTTCTTGATTTCAAATTTCCACTCGACCGAGTATTTCAGCCATTTCCTTATTTCCTCCATTGGCGACAAGTGTCAGGTGAGCATGATAAATGTGACATTACGCAGAAATCTACAGCACGTCGCATCGTATGCTTTAACACCCAAGCCAACCAAATTGTGTTCCGCTCCGATAATCTCTCTCTTCGATGTGATTGAGAGATTTTAACAGTCGTCTCCTCGGTACGGATCGCGTATATGGATACATTTCAATGGGAGAGTGCTTGCTGTTTGGAATTTGATTTATGAGAATGGATATGCCCTCAGGATTTTACCCGGTTTAATTTTGTATAAGGAAAAGTGGATCACACACGGAAATAAGTGGCCCAGGATACACACGAAATGACACAATGTCTACCAAATTGCGTTTTTCAGGACATGTAACACAACCAACCAACCCACTCAGACCGACGATACGACACGGCGTCGTCATTGCAAAACTTTGTTTGACTTTCCTCCTGGAAAAGTTGTCCAACGCAGGTTTGCGGTTGAGATGATGGCATGCATGTCACCCGTGTCATCCAATTTCAGCCCGCAACATCTGTGACACCTTGTAAAAACAACCACCCTGGCGAATTTGGCAATTTAATATGTCCAGGAAAACAACTATTGCACACACGCTACAGGATTTTTAACTATAAAACTTTCCCCTGAAGAATTCCCGATTGACAGTGCCAAAAAAGGAAGGAGGGAAAATACTTTCTCAAATGGACACTCCCAAGACGAGATTGACACACACGTCAAGCCGACATTGTTTCGTCGTGGCTAATAATAATCAGTACGAAGTAGGTGATAAGAACCACGTGGTGGTGGTACCGACGGACTGAGTTACGTGAAATGGTACTAATGCAAAAGAAACTACGTGATAAAATTATATTAAACGTAACTGATTGCCAACAAAGATAACAATTGGGATGCTTGGGGCAAGCTGTTCTGGGTTAAATGTGACATGTTCATCCACAATAAAGACAGAAAAGTTTGTGATCAGAGGACACAAACTTTTTATTATTACGCTGACCACAGGCCATGAACAATCGTGCGGCGGTGGAATGGAATGCTGAAGGTCAAGATCGATTTTCACCGCAGAGCAATAAAGACGGCATTTATGATTACAAAGTTGGCCGAGAATCCTCTTCTGACCTTTGTTATTATCTTTTGTAGTGTTTGGTGATCATTACATGAATACGTGTGTTGTAAATGCTGCTCTTGTCATAGTCGAGAATGGGATCTAGATTCATGCGTTACTAAAGGTTAAATTTGCCCTTATTTATATGTTTCTGTACACGATTGGTCCGCGTATTTGTCAGTTTCTAAGTAGATATACCTATGTTTTACCATGTATTATGCATAGCATCTAAAAATAAGCAGGTTTACCTTGGTGAACAACTCTGGATATAAACTGACTGAGCCATGTAGGTAATGCAAACCCCTATCTTTCCGTCCTTTCCCAGGAACGTGGAAATTCTCATTTTCTCCAGAGAGAAAGACAATCTAAGAATCCACAAAGGGAGAAGAAAGTCGTCGGAATTCTCAGTTTCACATAAAATGTGACTACAGATTCCTGTCAACCGTGGAAACAGATCCACCACGGCACCGCGTTTAGCTGAATACTTTCAATTTATATGTACATACATATAAATGTATCGATATGATTATTCTTCGTTGTCAGTTTTAGATTTGTTCCTTCTCACGTGTACGATTTGCAGTGTAAACAGAATAATGTACTCATCTCAATCCAATGATCCTTTTAAGTGAGGGGGAGTTTAATAGCGGTGAATCTGGGGAATTAAATCGGGCCAATCAACTCTATTTCCAAGTATCTTGTTTTCTCATGCAATACAATTTCTGTGTCATTCCCTCAATTTTTTTCATTACGCTGAGTATAAATCTCTTGGGCCACCCTAATGCGAATCGTAGATTAAAGAAAAAAACAGATGCCCGACTTCGGTCTGTGCCATAAAGACGTACGTACATACATAATGCATTTAAGCTTAGGATCCACTAAAGCCATACTATTTCAACCCACATGGGCCACCATGTGCTATCGATATGTCAAAGCTGAGACATCATAACTAGGTTACGTTACTTTCATCTCTACTTATTTGACAACGTATCAAAACTTTCAGTCCAGCTATTTTGGTTTGGTCAAAAAAACTTCACATTCTTTTGACAAGGGTCATATTGACGCATCAACTTTAGCGTGAAACAGCAAGACAAATACAAAGAAGGTGGAAATAAATGAGCCCCTGTATCACTTCACAGGTTGACATGCAATCTGTTTTCTTTGGCGTCCAAATAAAGATGTGATACGACATGGCGCGGATGACATTATCGATGGAACATATTGCGTTGAATGAGATGAAGAAGAGTGAGTGAGGCGATGTGAACATTTCCAATTTTTTTTGCACAATCTTAGGTTTTCTCATATCAAACTTTTCAAGAAACAGAAGACTTATTCAAACTTGTAAATGAAAAAAGCCTTGTTCTCCTCTCCCATTTTATTTGGGAAATTCATACTTACATACATGTTTCAAATTTACATCTCATCCAAGCGAATCCACAGTTCGGGGCATAATTTCCTCATTTCTGGTACAGAAAATTGTGAAAATACTTAACTTACAAGAAGATTTCAAGGAAACATGACTTTCATCAAGCGAACAATTTTTAAGAAAGAATACTCCAAAGTCCAAGGTTTTCCAAACTTGCGATCCGATTCATGCTCAAGACCAAGGCTGACTCATCAAAGTCATAAAAATGCTTCGATGTACTGCATCTGGTTGATAAGACGATGTTTTTTTTTAAATCTAATCCACGTGGCAATGGCTAAGATATGCACACCACTTAAGAGCATTCATACTGAAAATTTGTGGTAACTTTAAGAACCTCAAGAAGTCACAATTGTACGAAGGGGTTTGAACTAGGTTTGGCCGTGTCAGCAATAAGGAGCCATCAACTGCAGGCTATAAGATGACAATAATTTCACCAAATACAAAAGAGTCAAGGTTGTTCTTTTTCTCTCCGCCACATTATCAGAGAAAGGCATCTGGCCAAAGTGAGGACGTAAAGTGATGTCTGACTTTCTTTTCACAGAAACCTTATCAAACTTGAAGTGGTTCATCCATCACTTGCAAAGCCTGCGTGATATTATGGGACCAGATATTTATAAAAGTTGGGGCGAGTAAAATTTATTTGTATTTCGCTTGGAAAATATTATCTAGAGAAAAGTTGGCCTTTGCTAAAAGTGTTATTCTGTTGAAACAAAAGCAGACAATTTATTTTCTATTCTCTGCTAATTCTTTTCATTAAATCTTCTATTCATCAAAAGTGTTTAATAAAAAACAAGTTTACTATGAAATCATGGAACTGAATGAGCAATTCAAAGTGATGACAGTTACGTAAAATCTTAAAGTAGTACAAACTCTGCAAAACTTGTCCTCGTTTTGGAACTGTTAAGTTCAGTAACTTTTACTTTTTTTGTCTCATTACAAAGTGGGAGTTTTTCTCGTTTCGGGAAGCGAGTATATCATTTTCATCCAAATGTAATGATATTGTCTATTCTTATCTCTAAACTTCCCCTCGACCCAGTCAAGGGGAAGAAGGCAAGATCCGAATAAACCTAATTTTGTAAAGATAATTTTTCTGAATATGCTCGTATTGGTTTGCAATTTTTTGTCCATGAAACTTATAAGGGGAGCAGGCTCTGTTAGTTCGATTTGGATCCTGTAAATATGATTTATTTTCATTATGCCAAAGTTTGCAGACAGGTTTGTGTCTACATTTATATAAAACTTACTGAAACGTGAGATTAACTCGATTAATTGTTGAACTGTTGGATGGATAAGATTCAAGCTTCAAAGTACGACGTAGAATCGGACAATTAGTCAACTTGTTAACACACTGAATAATTTACGTTAATCATGAAATTAAAAAAAATCGTTCAAAGGAAAGCTGGGTCTATGTACATAAGTAAATTAGTGTAACAGGTGGCATCCTCATATAAATATATCCCTATAAGTCATACCTAGGACTTCGGAAAGTATTTATATACCATTTTCATGCATTTCATATACGTACATATTTCAGAGACAACTGACTTTCTCTGCATTAAGTCGAGCTGTAATAATGCGAAATGGTGTCAACTGGACAACGTGTGCAAGTACTTACATATATTCAACGTACTACCAGCACTTTACGGATAAAGTGAGATGGCGATAAATTATTTGGAATCAGGGTCACAGCATACACATGTACGTAGATATATGTACATATGCACATACATTATGTTGTACGTATACATTCTCATGAAATGTCTTTCGATGTGGCCACGTCATAAAACCAGCAAAGCAATACGAGAGGAGAATGCCGTTTTATTCTTCCGCCTGGTGTTGTGCCCTCATGGTGTTTTATTGTCCTTAATTGCTCTCCGGGTCAAATTACGTGATAAAATCCTTCATGAATTGCCTTGATTTTTAGATGGACAATAATGGTTTCGATCGACTAGGAATGCAATTTTTTATGTCATCGTAAATGCATAAATACGGGAGTAACTTTCTCTTTATGGTTTCCTTCATGCATGCACGATACGATACATGTACATAACTATGTATGCATTTAAATGCTATGTAATGCTTATGAGGGGAGAACCAAAGTTGGGTAACTCAATGGTTAATTTATAAACTACCTATAATAATATCTTTAATAGGATAAAAGGTTAGAACGACCGTACTTCTCCGATATCAAGCTTAACTTTTTGAAAGGTCCGAATAAGTATTTTTCAAACATTCTACGAAAGTTTGAAATAAAAAGATAAGCTTTCCATGGAATAATGGAGAACTCTTATCTGATCAAAATTGAACTTTGGTGAGGATTTAAACATGGGAATTATGAGCTTTATGGTTTATTTTCGCTCATTGGATTCATTTTCTTTGAAGTGGAATCACACAGTACTCAACTTATCCAAAGGTCATCAAATTGGGGTCCCCTCTTCACCTTATCATTAGAAGGCTCGATGTATACTTGATGTTATCGAGTGCACACATACATACATACATACATAAATACATCCATAAATTACATTAGTACCGATAAGTGCATGGGCTTCGTTTGATCTCAATTTCTGTTGGTGTGCATATGTAACCCTGTTATCATATTTCTGAGGTGACATAATAAATTGTCAAAATTTGTAACCTGTGTTTATGCACGTAAGTTTATCATGTAATTGAGATGGAGGGTTTTGAATTAATGATCATATTTAGAGGATATTCCTATATATGTGTGTATGTATTACATGTGCTTGCCTATACAGTATAGCGATTGTATTTTTGTAAATAGATTTCATCTCACGTACCGCAATATTCTTACAGACATTTTTTAGACATGTTACCCGTACTAACGTAAGGTTAGTACAAATTCGAAGATTACTAAAAATCCAATTTCCATCCAATACAAAATCTCATTAAGGAACTTAAAAAACGGCCATGAATTCACTTTCTCTAACAAGCTCTTGTCCAAACCTTGTTAACATCAAAGGCGACCTTATTATGCTTGTGATGCAATAAGACCACTCATTTTGTGTCATGTCCAGTATCTTCCAGTCAACTTCTCTTCTAACCACCCACATCCGATGCCACAGTAGCCATCCAACTTTATTTTACAGTGAATTTGTGTACAGCCGAATTTTTCTCTTTCTTTCTCGAAAATGATGATCTCTTTTTGACAGACAAACAGCGTAAAGGGAAAAGTGGAAACATAAAATAAAACAACTAGTGCTATTTTCCTTTCTCTAAAAACTAGATAGAAACATTTTCATAAAATAATATCTCTCAAATGCAGTACATAACCTTCATTATTTTCAAATTCCTTACCAATTTCAACTTTAGCCCTTAAGCTTACAAGCTCATCAGTGTGTATTTTAAGAGCCCACAGAAGTATCTAATTCCCTCAAACATAATGCAAGGATAGATCTGTGTATACAATAAAAAAGCTTATATTTCGTCGAATCTCTTTTCCCCGAGCTACTTTCTCATCTTGGCTCCGTTTGGCTAGTTGTATTGATTGTCTTGGCTACCACAAAAGTCAAAAAGAGTCGAAGAGAAGCGGGCTTAAATGTGCACAATATGTTATAATTATCTTCTCCTTCTCCTAATGGTCGCCAATGAATCTCTCGCAATTGAGTAACCCCGTCCATCCGTCGCGATGGGAGAAGAATGACCACTACACACGCTGCATGTACATACATATATCGTAATGTACATATATTCTATATTGGTGTAGTTCAAATAATGCCAGCAATCCACACAATGAGATGCTGAGTCGAAAGTGAAAGTGAAGAGAGCTATTTTGGGGCAGCACTTTGCGTGGGCAACATTTCATTTGAGGGAAAGTAAAAGTTAAAGTATGGGATGAGGAAAGAGATGTGAAATGATCTTGCCTAAAAACTAAATAAAAATCAGGTAGAACTTGGTGCATTCTTCATGTTTTTTTTAGCCTGACGCGATTTGAATGTTATGGTCTTTCTCGTGGTAGTAGTAAATCTTTCATGATGCATATGCTTAAAAGACGAGTGTGTAACTACAGTTAGCTATCTGGGTTCTGGGCATGCTTCACGAAACATTTTCCACAATTGTGGATCTAGTGATAACCGTTTTTTTAAAGATCGCTTTTAATCCTAAGTAAATATACTCAGGTCGTCAGTCACTACAAAGATTCGAAAAAATTAACTTATTAAGGTCACGGTCAAGTAGATACGTTCGTCTGAAGTTTTTAAAATCACTAATGCTTTCTCATCTGCAAACGGGGAGACCTGAGAGAATGTATGTAGCCAAAAGTGAAAGCATGAAACAACTGACTTCCTTTGGGTTTATCTGTTCAGAGTAAATTACTACCAAACTAGATTCCTCCATAGCAGTCCTTCAACGGTTTTCATATTTCTCAAATCCACCTTTGATCAGTCCAACTCTAAACCTTTAGCCCAGAAACAGCTTTAGTATACATTGTGCATGGTGTATGTACATGTTGGTCTATATGTACAAATTACCATTTTATTCTTAGGTGAGGCATAGTAACCATGACCACATGAAAAAATGCATGGTTACGGCGAAGCCTTAGTATGCGAACAGGCCCCCCCTCCCAAAGTTCCACTCAGGTTTGTGGCAAAACGGCTAATCGTATCAAAATGGTGTAAAAGGCAATCGTGCAGACCTTGCTGGGTAGATGATGCCCGTCAATTCGAGGGAGATGACAATCTAATTTTAACGCATTTAAAATCGATTTTAAACTTTCAAACGACTGGCAAATTCACTTTTACCATGCAATGATAGTGCGAGACCCTGATTTTCATGTGCAGAAATCTATAACGCGCCATTTAAAGCAAACCCGAGCGAAATCGGATAAAAAATGAAAAACTTTTCTTGGTGGTATCTGCAACCAGTTACTTATAACAGTCCTCCATTACTTATCATGCATACCTAAATACGAGGTTTCCATTATACATAAAGTGAACGAGTTATGTACTGTGCGGATGGAGCAAAACTCACGAGAAACCCTAGTCTCAGCACAAGATACTTTAGGAGGCCATAGGTTTTAGCTCCACCCGCACAGTACATAACTCGTTCACTTTATGTATAGTAACCAGCATAAGAGAAACAATTGAGACATGTACTGGCGTATGGAAATGTGTGCATCTGCATATGTGTATATCTAATATTTATCCACGTTCTTAACTCTGAGTCCACACCCACAGGAGAAACTATTTCGTACACTCTTAGAAATTCAATATTAAAATAATAACAACAGGTATTCAAGCACGATTCTAAAAAAAATGGTATTGATAAGTAATACCATGTAGTACACTCTTAAACCCGGTGTTAATCGTCACCAAACGGTGTACATAATGTACACCGTTTGTATGCACATATATAAGAATGTAATAGCTCAGTACTAAAGTTTTACTATTGGTAGCAAATTTTGAATGACCGATATAATTTTAATACCACGCGGTAGCAACTGTAATACAGAAAACAATACCTGCCTGACTATACCAGATTATTCACACTTACATATAGGGGAATTAATCTAATATGCAACCCATCCGCACCCACAGATTATAATTAATTTGGTATTAAATGCAGCACCCTTTAATTTGGGAGGGACTCTTATTTGTAGGCTTAAAAACACAAAATAAATAAATTCTTAAAAAAAAGCTTAGGTGAGGCTTGCTTAAAAGGAGAAAACAAGCTGTTATCATCGTGTACTAAAATAATGTGGTGCATCAGTGTTCATCCTAGGATTTATCAATTTCGGTAAATATCCCAACAAATAAAATGCATTAGGGACCATTTGCCTCACCGTGGGCCGTTTTATGATACAAATAAATTTTGAGGTTTATCAATGTTCACCGCAGTGAAAATATACGATAAATATGAAATGATACTGGATTTACGGAATTCCACAGTTTTGGAGATTTATGAAGTTGGACAGGTAGCTTATACATATGTACCAATGCAAATGGTGAGTTGCTATTAAAAAGTTAACGATGTAATGCAAAAAAATATTTAGAAATAAAGCCAAATCTCAAATAAAGTTACGGACCAGGATTTTAGCAAAACTTTTCCTGAGGTTTTCTTCAACATGATGAAGGTTTACTCTATCGAAAAAGAAAACTTGGGTTCAGTTATCCAATTTGGTTGCTTATTTAATATATTGCTGTGCGTTCCTAATTTTGAGTAATTTGTTCTGATCATGGAGTAAGAGTCATCGGATATCGTTATCTATAATCAATTAATGATCAAACTTCTTACATATGATCCACATTTAAGAAAACTGAACTTTAAAAATTTAAGCCTACATAAACAAATTTTTGAAAAAGCTGGTCATAGAGGACAACATTATAATCTAATAGTGGCAACGTTTAATTATTGTAAATTTTTCATATCAATATATGATCATCAAGAAGGTATATATCCATTAAACAATTGACAACGGCCCACGGTGAGGCAAATGGTCCCTAATGCATTTTATTTGTTGGGATATTTACCGAAATTGATAAATCCTAGGATGAACACTGATGCACCACATTATTTTAGTACACGATGATAACAGCTTGTTTTCTCCTTTTAAGCAAGCCTCACCTAAGCTTTTTTTAAAGAATTTATTGATTACTTGTATACTTTTGTACAATATACCCATAGTAAAAATATATCGCAATGAATCCTTTTGGCGATCTGTAAGTTGTACAAATAGGCAAAAGCTTTCAGGATTTGGCTAGTTTTCTCTTGATTCCATTTAGATAGATATACTTTCAGATATCACAGAGGTAAAAGAGAAGTATCTGGAATTAAATGTTCACAATATGTTACAATTACCTTACATTACTGTGTTTCCTCCTTCTAATGCTTTCCAATGAATCCCTCCCACAATGAATGCATCAAATTACATAAATTTGTGTACACACGTCACCACCAAAATTTCTGTAAAAAACTAAACTGCAGTAGAAAACAAAGTTAATTGAATGCATTCTAGTGTTTGTTATGTTATGCAATAGTTGCACCTGGCTTTGTATGTATTTTTAGCCTCAGCTAACATTCCAGAATCGTTATTTATTCTAATCTTGTAAAGTGAAAGGAACATTTTTTAGTCCAAACTTCTGTAATAAAAGCAAAGTTAAATGGAATGGAACCGAAAATAACGGGGGATGAATCATTTGCTTTAGATAATCATCGCCTTAGCTATGTAAATGCATACATATAAATGTTTTGAGATAAATTGAAATAAAATTTAGGGGCGACAGTTAAAAGTGAATTGCGAAAAAATACTTTATAGCTTCGCACAAATTGCAATTACTAGTTTAAAATTGGAAGTTAATGTCTAATTATTACGTAGTAATAACTTTGATTGACTGCCAGGAAACTATTTGTTTACTGCCCATCATAACAATAATGTATCATCCATCATAACAATACCGTATCATTTTATATTTTATTAATTGCGTATTTTATTATACATTTTTTTCATATTCACAGACATCAACCTGTTGTACATAAAATTACTATTTCCTATTAATTCCTCTATTTCTACACCACAAATCGACATCATAATGCGGGATTCAGATAATTGTCTGTATTCACGTAAATTTGAATGTTACTTTATAAGTTGCTTTATCATTTATAATTTCCCTGGAAATATAAAATCTGTGTGTCAAAATATAATTGTCACCTATCGACTCCCATTAAGTATGTTTCCTGTAAGGTAGAGAGAAAATTGTCTTTGCCAATTTCGGTAAATTATCCAGTCTAAATGCGTACTAATATCGATTCGAATTTGAATACAGAGTGTACAACTTTCACAGAGGTTTTCGATTCCAAGCTCTACTTAGAAATATTTTGTCATTTGCGATGACTATCAATCAAAGCTTTCATTCTGTTCATACATACAAGCCCGAAATACATGCCAGGAAATTAACCTTCAACCTTAGTTGCCATACACTCATACAATGCAAGGCATGGCCATTTAAGTTGGATAATTGTGTGATTATTCGGTGTTAATGGTAGGAACATGACTCGTAGGAATCATTTGCCACGTGTCTATATAGTTTGCAATCTAGAAGTTCGGTGCCAATTTTCGAATGCGTCGAATTCCGAAGTAATTGTTCAAGCCATACCCGAAAATGGACTTGTCGAAGGAAACTCAAGCTGTCAAGCATTTCCGTTCAATCTCAATAGGTGAATGGATCTCGAATGCAATTACGTATCTAGTTCCACCTCATATTGCGTTAGCTGAAACCCTGAAACCCTCCGCACTACGCTATGTATTGATCTTGTAGGTATTTTATTTATTTTCTAGTCGGTAATTAATTTACCCTTAAACCGGGATATGGCCCTTCAGCCAATTATACCCTCTCTACGACGCTACTTAACCTTATCAAAATATTTTGGGTGTTCGTACTTTGAATGGGATGAAGAAACAGGCAGAATTAGATTACGACAGCGAGATCATCATTCCTCCGTCCATAAGTGGATACTTATCCACACAGGATACGTAATCCTACAAGCAATCGCCGTAATAATGGCTGCCGAGGGGCATGGATTATTGCAAAATTTGCAATCCGTCATGTTTTCTGGATTATATTTGTTCACCCTAGCTTTCAGATTTGAGTTTGACCCGGATTATGTACCAATGCAAATAAATAACTGGTCCCTTTTCGATAGAATATCAGGTAAGTATTTAAACGTATGTATGTGCCCTCAAAACGATGCATTAATTTTACAGTATATTATTTTACTTGAAATATGTATACATAAAAAATTTCTAATCAGGTCCACCCAGCGAAATTTTTGCAACCCTCTGCAAAATATTTTTCATCGGACTAGAAATCAGCATGTGGCTGATCTCTGCCGCAGTGACGCTGCTCGTGTTCTTTAACCCGTGCTCGACACCTGCTCTTGGCTCAATTATAATTTGCTGGGGACAAAATAATTCAAATTTTGGGTTCTTCGTTATCAAAATTTTTCTTTGCATTGCTGAGTTCGTCATGGCACTCCAAATGTTACTTGGAGCTTTTCAATACTCTGTTTACACCATGTTTAGCGGGATAATTATCCTTTACACGGAATGCAGCACCTTTTGCTCAAAATGGAAAGCCAGTGATCCAGGTAAAACGAAAATCTGGACATATAAAGGGTGTTAATAAAGTCCGATCCCATGCATTTTTTGGAGCGTGGTTGTTACAAATTCAGCTGGAACTTTTGAACCAGTGAAGTTATTTATTTCAAATTTTTACCATGGGAGGAACAACTAAACGTGTAAGTCATGAGCATCTTAGAGTTGAGATACAAACATTGCATCAGCAGGGGCTTAAACCTACAGAAATTGTGCAAAAATTGGGCTGCAGCCGCAGAACTGTTTGGAAATGGAAGAATAAAAATTTTGTCCACAACAAAAAGCGACCAGGGCGACCCAGAAAGGTGTCACCTACCACAAAAAGAATGATTAAAAACAGACTTTGCAAGAAAACCGGTAGTTCATTACGTAATTGAGCAAGGGAGTTAAATGACTCAAAACGCTATAAAGAGAAGAAGAAGCAAATTAACTGTGTGACCGTGCAAAAATTTGTGAAAACTACGAAGTGGGGTCACACAGCTTACAAACTAACCAAAAAAACCTCTCATGTCACAAAAATATATCGATGACCGTCTGAAATTTGAAGAACTCCTTCAGAAAAGTGCCCATTTGAGTGAAAAAAGACTTGGTGAAGAAGACTTGGTGTTTTTTTTTATACTAGCCTTCACTTTTTTACAGGAAAAATGGGATCGGACTTTATTAACACCCTGTAGAAATCTGCAAGTATTGGACAAACTGATAAACTCGACGATTCGTGGTAGGATTTTGCAAACGCTGATCTACATTCTTCCAGGGATGCAGATTATTAGCTGCTTTGCACTCATTATGCTCGTCCATGATTTAAATATTGCCAATTTACTGTTCATTTTGGTCGCTTACTTAAATACTATTACGGCTTCGCTGATAGTTTTGAATTCTGCGGAAAGTATACTTCTGAAAACTTCTGGTTGGATTGAGAGTCAAAAGCAGAAGAGTTTCAGTGACAAGTACTTGAGGAAAATGGTGAAATCCTTTACGCCGATAAGGGTTCAGTTCGGAAATAATTTTGTGGACAGACTGACACCGCTAATATTTCAGGAGTTTTGTACCCATAATACGGGCACATTGTTGGTCTTGGCAAGGTCCAAGTAAGTAGTTGTGTGACGAAATAATGTATTAAAGAAGTAAAAATTTGTATATGTTTATTGTAATACATATTTTGATGTCAATACACTTATGATAGGTTGTGACAAAGGAATGGGCTAAGTAATTTGTATCTAATTTAGCATTATATAATAAATCTCATTTTTATCTGGTTTCATAGTTTCACAAGTTTCATACTGTTATAGGTAGCACAAGTCTCAAGAAATACATTTTAGTCCGATCAGAATGCGGAATTCTCATTAATCTTGTAAAATTCTTGTTTTACTTGACCCAAAACTTTTTGGAACTCCTTCTTCTGGAGAGTAACATAGAGAAAGGGGACACATTCTTGTATCTGTCGCTCAAAATAAGTCACATAGCTTTGATCACCATTACCGAACAAATTATTCAACTCAATCCCAACGTCATTATTATGACTTCGCTGGTTCCATTCCGTTTTGTGTTGATCTTTGTCCCTAATAAACTCCACGAGTGAAATGAGGGACCCAGCATCGTAGATTTTGGGATGAGTTGAATTTTCCAAAAGATGAGTTCGAACTGTGGGGCAGAGTTGCATCTTCCAATTGACATGACGATTAAATTCTTTCATGGACAATGAGTCATATTCGGCATCCAAAGCATTTCTAACCTTTTTTCCAGCCGTTTTGAGCTCATTGGATACATTGGTGATAAATTCTTTATATTTTTTGGCACTCCAAAAGAACGGATGTTCCAAAATGACGTCAATTTTGGGTCGATTATTAGGTTGCTTGGAAAGTATTGGTGAAAGCAGGTTGCGAAGAGATACACTGTACTCGGATTCTGCTAGATTTGTCCAGTTTGGCAGCTTATTCACGTCCTGGATATTATTTTCTAGAACCTTGGATGATGAATTCTCTGCTTCTTCCTCAAAGGCATGAAGATTGTTTTTGGACATAGTGTAGAATATAATTAATCCAAAAGCGAAAATATCTCCAGGTCCGTGATATCGACCTTGTGACGTATTCATTTCCGGTGGCATCCACCCGCTTGATCCCATAATATTGGTTGTGTCTCCACCCTGCGTGATCGAATCCACAATTCGGCTGATGCCAAAGTCTGCTATCTTTGCAGTGTCCCCATTAAAAATGAGAATGTTGGAAGGTTTTAGATCTCGATGGACAACTTTTGCCTTGTGCAGATAACTGAGACCTGCCCCGGTGTCCGTCATGTATTGTCGCAGTTGGTCATTGGAAGCGTATCTCTTCATTTTGATAACTGTGGCCAAATTATCCTGTCCAAGTTCCATCGCGATGAAGATATTATTCGCATGATTTGTCTCACAATGCAAATAACCGACGATATTTTCATGTTGCAACTTTTGCAGGATGAAAACTTCTTGCTCCAATTTGTTGGCGTGAACACACTTACCTATCTGCTTAACAGCACACTCCTTTAATCCGAAGTGGCCCTTATAAACACATCCCATTCCTCCCTGGCCAAGTTGTACGTCAGTGTAGAAATATATGGAGTGTAGAACCCGAACCAAGGAGCTGCCTGGTTGAGTATATTCGGATGGAGTTAATAAATTAGGGTCAGTATTTGGAGCATGTACGGCTGGAATTATTTACACGAATTTATTAGTTTATAACGTACACCGGTAGTAAGCGCAAAATAGGCGTGAATACTAACAATTTGATAATCTGGCCGGTAACGTCCTGGCTGATGCACTTCCCATTGCAAGAGGCGACAGGCTTTCGGCGACGGGAGGTGGTGGACGGTTTGGTGCTACTCCAGAACTTGATGTTGCTTGTGGTGTCGCCGGTGGCGTTAAGAATGCCGCTGGAACTTCAGGGGTGGGAGCTGATGGCGCAGATATTGCCATATTGGCCATCCTGTTTACCACATTCATGTCCTCATAGTATTCCTCCAGTACTGCTCGGCAGGCCTCACGGGCTGCATCCTTTTTTACCACGACGGATCGACCTTCACCTATGTACATAATTTCGGAAACGGTTTGTCATTCTACTGCATTTAACCAAACCACTACATGTCTTCCACGCAAGACGAATAAAGAATTGATAAACAAAACCTGTCGTTTATACATGTTTATTATTAAACTGGAAATGCTAACCTCGATAATGTTTGTTCATTCCACGATTGAAATATTCACAAGTAGCGACCCATACCCCGTTTTGCATTTTTGCATCCGGCGTCTTAAACACGATGCGTGGTTCATCCGGCCTCAAAAATCTATTATCCCGTTCTGCAAGTTCCTTGAGTGTTGAAATAGGGTCGCGACCAGGAGAAAGCGTGTGTCCAGTCCCCGTGGGGGAGAGAGGAGCCTGCGAACCAGCCATTGTACAATTTGAACTAAAGTGAATTATTTAGGGCGACTGGAGAATATATAGTCCTCGAAATAATGGGGACAGGATGTGATTGGGATTTAGACTGACATATCAGTCCGCGGTGATGAATCATCACTGATGGAAAGCTGAAAATTTGCATACGTGAGATACATCGATGCAATGTGAGAAGGAATTTAATAACAAGATAAGAATTCATATGTGCAGTGTGCATCTAGCCGGTTACAGCTGCGCTTTGTGTTGTTGTAGATCAGGCCAAATTACACAAGCTTTATCATGAGTCGTTAAGTTATTGCAAGAGTATTTATATCAACACGGGCCGATATACTACAACTTGTTTGTCAATGTTTTACTCATTTAGCGAATATACGGTAGGTCCATAATATATATATTTACTTATAGACACACAAGCTCCACTATCCAAATAATGGATAGTTGTCTAGACATAACATAAAAATTTACTTACAAGTGTTGCTGAGGCCAAGCATAAATGAGTACTAGGTGGCCCACTGAAACTGTAAGTGAAATGAAACCCTGTGGCTTCAACAGTTTTTATGTTACGAATTTCGAGTTAATTTTAACCGAAAGCCAGTTAATTAATTTCTGAGTAGAAAACAATTTTTAGTTTTCGAAATTTCCTCCCCTGCCATTAATGCAGCGCTGAGGAAACCGCCTGCAGTTCTCCGCTGAAGCACGCACTAATTCCTGGGCAAAGTGTTCCATTCCGTGGTCAAAAATTTTTTTCCGATGTCTACACTTCTACGAGGCTTAGAACACACATTTGCCCCTAACTTTGACCATTTTTCATAATCCGGAGATTCAAATCCAGAAAGTAGAATTACCATTTCCGAGAGGAGGAAAAGTTCGGAATTTTGTTTTTTACCACGCTTGGGTCATTTTTTGCACTATAAGCTGATTCCTAGTCCTACTGCAAGGTCCAGTCGACTTCAATGAATTGGATCTCACTTAGGGGATGTACCGCGGACTCGAAAACGTATTTTAAGAAATTTGATCCCCCCACCTTCCCCCCATTTTCAACAAAATGTAGAGAAATTGCCCCAATTAGCTCCCACCTGCCAAAATCATCACAAAGCTTGGATAATGTGGCTTTCTGACCTTTTGTCTATATTGGGGGATGTCTCTGACAGATTTGGCGTAGATAAGGCCAACTCGCTTGTTAAAATATTTTTCCTATGTGAAAATCTCCTCATCTGTAAATAGAATCCTCGTCACTTTTTCTGAGCGTACCGCTTGAAGTCACTCCTGGGTTTCTTTAATCTGGTTTCCCTTTGGGGGATGGTCGGCATGTGGCAAGTACCACATTTCAAAGTCCTAAGTCTAAGGTTCAATTTAAGCACTCATTGAATAATCTGCTTCTACACTGTCAGCTGTGAGGTTGGTTTCCGTTGGAATTTCGTGAATTTCTTCGGATTCCATCCTTCAGCGCCTTCATGATGGGTGTGGTCCTTGTAGGATTTCAAATTTTTTTTCTTCGACTGTTGTTAGTCCACCCCGCCCCCATGAACGTCTTTATAGTCTGTTGGGCTAAATTATACGGCTCGTTCGATTCCTGCCACACTTTTAAAATTCGCCATTTCTCTCCCCATTTTTGTAATGAAAAATTTTCGCCGCCCGCTTCCATTCAACATTTTCCATGCGAATTTGCATTGCAAATAGTAAAAACCTGATTTATGGTACTTATGCAAAATCGCACGGGGAATCCAATGCAATCATCAGATTTTCATTATCTCTGTCGGTTTCGAAGAAAACAGCCACTTACAGTTACAGTGGGCCCAGTATGTAAAATCTTACGTGGCGACTTAAGGTTGAGAATTCTCGAATATGCATTTATATATAGGTATTTACATTACTTACATACTCCAGACATGGTTCAGTAAAGTTGGTAAACTTTTGTTTTCATGCAAAAAATGAACCCAGTTTTTATTTTCTTGTTTGTACCAAAACTTTATTTCGATTAACAAATCTCTAAATGAATTAAAAGAGCTGACAAAAGACTTTCTCCAAATCCATTTTCTAACGGGACGCTTCTATATCCTTGAAGAATACAAGTCACCTAATTTCCATGAATTAATTTTTAGTTCAACTTATGTATGCATCGATAAGAAAACTAAGAATTTTACCGGGTATGTTGCTTGTCCCAAGAAATATGTATCACCAAATGAATCCACATCCATTACACCGAATCGGATCAGAGCTAAAGTTTACAAAAAATTAAAAGTTGATCAAAATAATTATTATAATGCAAAAATACCTAAAGGTGGGTTTTGTACTGTCATTGCAAATTTTTCATTCCAAAACGGAGTCAATCCGTTATCGGCTATATGGTTGTTTTGAGATTTTTACGAATTTTTGAAATATGTAAATAATTTGTATAACAAAATTTCAAAATCTAACCTACGACTTTGTTGGTTTTAACACTTTGACAATCAAAATCTGCTCCATAAATTTCAATTTCCACAAATGGATTGGAAATTGGTTTATTTCCAGATCTTGAGAGATGACGGGCTGCAATGACCTATCGTAAAATTTAGATTAGTTTGTTTAATGATTTAGTCCGTTTATGTGTTCGAATTACTGTAATTTTGAGATTCACTGGTTTTATTCCATTGACCACTAGTTCCTTAACTTTTGACGGATCAAAGTTTTTCTTAAACATAAAATCCGGCTTTAAAACATAGCCACATTGACCGTTTTGTCTAAAAAGACCGTGATTTAATTGGAGGGGTTTATCTGGCTTTTGATAATTTAAAGCCACCATTTGACAACCATAAACCCAGAATTTATTTGGATAATAATTCGAAGAGTCCACTCTCTGGCCCTTTGGATACACTCGACTTAACTGAACCTAAAACATAAAATTTGCTAAATTATAGCTGAGGTAATTTTCACAAAGTCAGGCAGAATTATGTACCTCATGATACCACACATAAAACATTGGATCTTCGGACATTTGTTTTTCCGCAGCAATTTCTGAAAAACTTGCCATCTCGTTAAAAATCCTGCCTCTGCTTCTGATAATTTCTGGCGAGACTTTGGGTACAGCACAACAGTAAATTATCAAATTCGAAAATTCGTTAGCGATCTTGTTCTTTTTTTGGATTTTATCGTAGTGGGTTATCTAACAAGTTATAAAAATGAGATAAGCCACCGTATCGGTATCATATCAGTAAAATAAATATTCACTACTTACCTTACTACTACTCTTAACAAATACAAAATTAATCGCTTCCTGCCATTCCTTAGCTTCTCGCATGGTTTTGACCGCTGCTTTAAACGGTAACGGATTACTTGCACTCCAAACGCGAATTATGTATCCAAAGTTTTCATCGTTTGATTTTTCTATGTCCGATTTCCCCAGAACAACCGAACCTTTTTGCAGCTCGCCAAATGGAGAGTCTGCATGTTCGATTTCTTCAACGTAATCATGAGGAAAATAGCCTTGCAGAATTTTTCCGCAATCTCCTTGCCACCATCGACCATCATGTTTTGTGACGTTGGTGATTATATCGTCTTTATCAAATTGTACTAATTTATCTGGATCTGGGACACCAACCAAGTCTCCGGACGATGATGGAGAGAAACAGCAAATTGCACGGACTTGGACTTGGGGAATATTTGTGTCGAGATAATCTGGATGAGAGTAGACTTTGCTTTCAGGGTCCTACAGAGATACGTTCACCAGCAATTAATGATTTGCATAATTCGCGTAATATTATAAAGTTGCATATGTGTACCTCCACAGTCTGTGAGAACTTTATCAATTCCTCATTAATTGGATGTTTTAACTTGAGACCTTTGTAGAATGAATGTGTATAGTAAAATTCTACAAGCTTGTCCACACTTTCAAATTTTTGGGTAGAATTTACAACCAGCAATCGGCCCTCTTCTTTTATTCGACAGTGTTTGATTTGCTTCTCAATTCTGGCAAATGTTTATAATTTAGGAGATTCGTAGGCATTAATGTTATTTATCTGCCTAAATATTATGCAGTGCGACCACACTTTACCTGAAAGAAATAACAAATCTTCCCCCTGGTCCAGGTTCACCAGCGTATCTCACCAAAAACGCACCATTTAATGGAACCCGTTGTAAAATATACTCCGCCGCATTTCTATCCATTGAATCTGGGTATTTTGGATTGGGGTAAAACCACGGTTGACTTTCATGCCGTTCCGGCTGCGGGACAGGTTTTGTAAAGCGTTCAACATAAAAGTCCTTTGTGTCGAGTGGATTTTGACGATAGTATGAAATCAAAGAGTACAAACTGTCAAAGGATTTGGATGGAACGAGATAAAAACGTGTCTGCTCAGGGTTGCTTTTTATTCTGAGGTGATGTGCTTTTCCTTGCGATCTGAAAATAAGCACATTAAAAATACACTTAAAATTGTAGATTTGTAATATTTATTTATGTAAACCTACAAAAAGCAGAGAGAAAAATCTCCAGGCATTGTATCGCTTGGACGGACTAAAAAAGATCCCTCCACGCCAAACTTCTTGACTCTTTCCTCTGCCACCCTTAATCCACCCTGAATTCTTCCATGATACCATCTTTTCGAGAAATGCAAATCTTCTCCGCTCAACTGATACAGAATTGCAGGAAATTAGATAAATGACTCCAACGCTTAAATTACATAAGTAATAAAATTACATAAACCCACATTTGTCGACTTTCTCGCATCAGTCTCGTCAATTTCTTTGTCAATTTCCGTGTAAATCAACTTGTCATCCGTCAATGCAAAGAAATAGGGCTCCCAATGGTTTGCGCCATTTTGAAGGAACATTCTGCCATTTTTTACAGTATCGCATAAATCTAACCCTTTATCCTTCTCGACTGGGGCAGACTCTATAATTTCATGGTCGTCTTTCGGCAACTTTTTACATTTAAGGATAATTTTCCCTTTTAAACTTTCTGGTGATGGGAGATTTGTTTCATCCTTAAAAATTGGGCTGCTGATTAACATTCGGCCAAATATTTCCTACTTTCCAATTCAATTAATTGCTATTAATTCCACAATTAAATATATATGAATGAAAGCAAACCTCAAATTTCTTGGCCATAATTCGTTGTTGTTTTACACTGCAGTGATTTTCAACCGAGATAATGACTGGATACCTGGACGTTTATAAATTTTTGAGTGTTTCAAATTTACTTTTAAGAAAAATTTCAACGCATTTACGGTGAAGTGACAAATGCATGATCACGAATGGTCTTGATTACGTCCAGAAAGCAAATTTTAGTTGTTAATGTTCGTCCGTGATAAATAACTGGCATTCCGTCACCTTTCAAAATATTAATGTTGCAAAAGTTGTGGTTATCTTAAAGTCTTAAAATTCCATAAGTAATGAACTTACCATCCCAACAATCCAATTCAATACATCGGCACCCTTGCCTGAGACATCTAAATAAATATGCATGTGTATACGTTTACATATTCATACTCTTCCTGAACTATAGATTTATTAAAGGACCGTGCATAAAGCATTTATTTAGTCGATTTGAGAGGTGGGGTCAAAGTGAGTTTAGGAAAGAACATCATCTCATGATTTAAGGTTAGAAGCCTCCTAAAATATCACGCTTTATGAACAGTCCCTAATTTATTAAAACGAACCGTGCATATGCTTCTAATGATGATTCCGATGATAATTGGTCTCCCGTTAAATACCTTTAATGAAGGTTAAATATTATAATTTTGTCAAATAAAGTTATTAATTTATATTTAAATATACGTGTTGTGAGACGACGCAATCCAATAATGCGACAACGGACGGGTCATGTCTTGTGAGGCACAATTTTTTGGATTGTAAAGCTGGTTTTGTTTGGAGAAAAGGAAATTCACTGCCTGCAATTATTAAATCGTGAATAAAATGGTGTTCACATCATCTTCGATCCATCCGATCCAAGCATACAAAAAGTACGTATGTAGATATTGGTGGCTACCTCATTGCTTGTCAGATAAGGAATTGCCTTCCTACTTCCGGACATAGTTTTTGAAAAGTCTCTAAAAAATGAATTATATTCCGAAGCATTTCTTTCGTGCTGCTCTTTTTTTAAAAATTCCTCAAACTCGGTGAGTAGAATCTTAGGTCCTAGCGAGTATTTCCCGAAACAATCTGTGTAAATCTGCATCCAAAAGGTCAGTATTATCAGCTTAGTGACCATTAAATAAACTTATTGCCACCTATGTAACTACCTGCTGGTCATGAATGAAACCTACAGAAAAGATTTAAAACGATGTGATTACTCACAAAATTAATTGTTACGTAATTGTTGATAAAAATTAAAAATGGACGAATAGTAAGAAAGTTCTTTTTTATTTGCATACCAGCCATGATTTGCATAAATCCGGATAACTCAAGTTTCCCATCTTCCAGCTGAAATTTTCTAAACTGTTCCCCCAATTTTCCAATGGATATTTTATAATTTATCCGAAGTGTAAGAGATCTCAGTTGCTTTAATGTCAACCTGTTTAGAAATGTATTTGGTTAAGAATTGTCAATTACCTATTGTAAATTAACAAATCCACGCTCACCCTTTATGACTACAAAATGATTCATATTCTTTTAACATCCAAACGTCCAATTTGGTTAAATAAAAATCGGACCGTCTAATGTCAATCAAATAATCTAAGCATTTTATCCAATTTTCGGCATCCTTTCTGTTGTCGACTAATTACAAGTAAAATTACATAGACAATCACGATTAAACTCAAAATAAGTTAGACCTCACCAACGACTGACAAAGTTTTCAGTCGAAATTCAGTCCCATAAAAGATTACAAAGCAATTGCAAGGATCCACTTTTTTCGTCTCAACTGCCCAACGCTCAAAATCTTTAGAATTTTTTCCAGGTCGTATTTCCTTAATTTCGTAGAGGCTCACTGGATTTTAAATTGGGGAATTACTTACAATTGTTAAATGAATTACATAATAATTATTTATTTGGCTACCTGCACAATCAATTTTCCCAGTTTTACTCAACTTTAAACTAATCTCGGCCGTGTCTGCTTTGTAGGATAGGAAAACTTGTTCAGACTTCTTTTTTAAATAATATCTCACGACTTCAATGTCACCCAGAAAATTTGCCCCGATTACATTTGACTGGTTGTGAGTTATCGGAGGTTTTTTAGGTTTTCGTGAAGAAAGGGAGCTGGATAGTTTCTTAATCATGGTTACTGGACGTTTATTTTTATGAAAAACTATATTTATGGTACGGAAATATGTGTTTCATTTAAAATATCAAGTTACACTACATACGTCTTGACTGCAAAACATAATGTACAAATAAAGAAGAAAGAACGGATGTCTTGTGGTTTTTAAGCCTAAGATTCAAGGAAGTCTTCATTTTGCGGTAATTGGTGTTGCGATGATAAGGAAAACACGATGACGATTTTTCTATACTTGGAAGTGCATATTTAATTTTGCAATCTACTTATATCTTACGATTAGTAGCTGCTTATTGATTATTAATACTCATACAGATACTTATATGCAGTAGTAACTTCCCAGAAAATTGAATGCACAATTTAAGGTTACAAGTCTGCATCAAAAAGTATATATAAGACATTTTTGCATATTTAATTGACTTGAGTTAAATTTGTACATTCATATGTACGTCATTTAGAAAATTTGATAAAGTCCAGCCAAATTTTATACAGCTTGAAGCTTTATATCAAATCCGTTAAATATGTACTACGTAATAGCATGATTCATAAGACATAAGACTGAAGGCTTACATAAGTGAATAGTTTAAAGTACTCATTAGTATCCGGCATTATAAATGTATATGCTTATGTGTATATGTGCACATGTACATACATAATTATTATACTTATAATTAGTTTAGTTTGCATTCTAATTGCTTTGTTAAGTATTTGGACAGACGGCCCTTGCTAAGTATCCTTTGATTATTTATTGTAAAATTCAGAAATCATTATAGCTCGTGGGCTTATAAATAATTAATAAATTCGTCTCGAGTCTTATGTACAATTATGAGAAGTCATTACCTGTGTGCACATACATATGAATATGAATATGAATATGAATTTTATTAATCCTTTTTCTTGGCCACTCGGGCCTATAAAGGAGCGTATAATGGTTAAAGGTAATAATTGTAATACTAAAATTGCTTAATTACTAGGCATAAAATTGTTGACAATGTGAATTCCAATTTTTATTTATATGCATTTTGTTTACTGCGTGGAGTGTACGGAAGAGGGTTAGTTGTGGAGAAGGGAGTGGAATGCGTGTCTGAGTGAAAAATAATAAATTTAAATATTTCAATTAATTAACTAATTGCGGATAATCTTATATTGGTAGAGAATAGAAGAGTGGAAGTATAGAAAGGATTGGAAAGCTGCTATTGTTTTATGGCACAAGTTGTTGGTCGTGGCGGTGGGGGGGGGGGGTCCAGTTAGCATCGGAAGGGGTTGGGTGATGAGATGGAGAATGGCCTGGGTGGGTCAGGTGGGGCCACGCGGAAGGGGCGGGGCCCGAGTACTTGGGCGGTGGTGGAAAATGACATGTTCAATTGGGGGGGCTGACACAAGGTCGATGTCTCTGGCTGGTCGTCCTCATGTCGTGGCCGTTTTAGACGTCGAATTTGTGCTTGGAGTTGCTCAGAGTTTGGGGCCTGGGGGGTGGTCGTGGCAGCGATGGGTTGGTGGGGCACTGGTTGGGTGGGTGTGGGGCCCCCGTAGAAAGTGTCCCGTGCAAATTTGACAGCCGCAAGAAGGGTGAGGAAAATCAGGGTGAGGGATTGGATAGAGTGGAGAGCCAGCGTATAAGTTTAGTAGGAGGTTATCATCTTTCAGCTTTTGCTCGGTAAGTGTGAAGGTCTTGTTTGATAAAAATGCGTCAACCACGTCCATTTGTAGGTATTCCATCCAGAGATGATCATCGCCGTATTTAGGGAGTCTGAGTGTCGTGTTGGCCTTGTCGCTCCACAGGGTTCGAATCTGGTGAAGGAAAGTACCGATGCCTTCCATCACGTCCCCGGCTGTGTCGACAATTTCTGCTGCAGACCATGCTTGGGCATCTGGTTGCGCCCCCGTTGGGCGCCCTCTCGTCGGGGGGAGGAGGCCAAGGAGGCATACCAGAGATACTACATATTATAGATCAAAGTGAGCTTGACGAGCACGGATATTGTTATGTTACTCCAGGCTCTTCTTCCAGAGAAGAGGGGGAGGAACGGGCGGTGGGGTGATGAGGAAGGACAGTACTTACGAATGCAAAAGACGGCAGTGTAGCGTTTGGTTTCCATACTGCTGTACACGGTGGTGTAAAGACGATGGGTGTTTGCTGTTTGCTGATTGGGTGAGACTCAGAACAAGGGGCGAGTTTTTCAGTGTTGGTTTACGCTCAGCGGTGGCGAGGAAACTGAGAAGCACTGGGTTATGCTCAGGCAGATGAAATCTCCATTATTTGGTTTAGGCATGTTATGATAAATCTTGAGAGACGGAGAGCTTCCAATTTGGAGGTTGGGTTAAGAATTTGGTAAATGTCAGCAGGATGACGTGCTTGGTGACTAAAGAATGCTGACCGAGCTTGCATATGTAGTGGGCAGTGTAAGAGAATGTGGGACAGGGAGTTTAATGCGCGTTGGTTACATATATCACATTCTTCATCATAGTTGAGCTTAATCATCCCGAATGGTGTGGAGTAACGGCCCTGTCCTAGTCTGCACTGTGCTATTATTCGCAATGCTGGTAATGGAATGGGGAGGTTGACGTATGGCGCTTGACTTGGTGGATCCGCGAGTAGGCGGGAGTAGTAGCTAAACCTTTGCGAGAGTGAAGTACGGGTGATGTCAGCTTCTAGTGCTGCTTGGGTCATAGCTTTGGTGGAATGATGGATGAGGCTGGTGAGATCAGCAAGATGATTTTGTGACCAGTCATAATCTCCAGCGAACGGGCCAATCCAGGATTTAATTTGGTTGAGCCAATTCATGTCGTCATCTGGTTCTTCTGCAACTAGTATTTGCAGAGTCGAGAGGCATTGAGATGTGTAGCGATCTTCCTCATGCTGCATCACCTTACGTAAGTAGCGCAGGGTTTGGTGGGCGACTCGAATACTTAGTGGGGGTCGGTTAAGTTCTAAGCGCATCGCGTAAGATGGGGTACCGTGCGGTAAGCTAAGTAAACGACGGTGGAATTGGTACTGAGTTTTCTCAATTTCCTCCAAATAGCGTAAACCCCAGAGGTGGGCCCCGTATAGGGCCGTAGAGGTGACGAGGGCGGAAAACAAATTGAATTTCTTTTGCATTGCTTCGAGGCGGGAACGGGTTAGAATGGACCAAGTGGCTCCTAAAGCGGTTAAACCTTTCTGCTTGAAGTGTTTCGCAGCTTTGCAGAAGACCCCAGAAGATGAAAACGGGACCCCCAGGTACGTATACTGGTTGACGATTTCGATCGGTTCTCCATTGTAGGTGAAAGTTGTTCCTTTGGGTAGCCGGCCGCCATTGCGTCGGAATACGATGACCTTGGTTTTGGCAAGGTGGACATTTAGGGATAGCTGGGCGAAGTATTTTTGCAGTGCGCGGATCTTCATGCGTAGTCCGTCACAAGTAGAGCTCAGGACAATAGTATCGTCAGCATACATGAGTAGGTGTATAGTGAGGGATGGGCTGATTTTGACTCCGGAAACGTCGAGGTTGGACAAGATTTCTTCGATATCGCAAGTATAGAGGCTGAACAGAAGAGGGCTCAAAATTTCTCCTTGTAATAAACCGGTTGTAATTGCAATAGGGGAGGAGTATGCATCCTGGAGACGGATTTTTGTAGATGCATTGCTGTATAAGGATTGTAGTAAGCGGATGATTTTACCGCTGACTCCTATAGTATGCAACTTATTCCATAGTTTGTCATGTGGGATGGAAGGGAAGGCCCGCGCAAAGTCTATGAATAATCCGAAGACTGATGCCCGTTTCCCTCGCGTTCCAATTGTGATGGCGGAAGTGAGGGTGAAGATTTGGTCATCGCAACCACGACCGGCCCGAAAGCCGCACTGTGACTCGGGGAGGATATGACATTCATTAGCCCATTTGGTGAGTCGGTGGCATATTATGTGGGTGAAAAGTTTAAGGAGTGAATTGAGTAAAGCGATAGGGCGATAATTATTCGGGTTCAGCTTATCACCTTTTTTATGGAGCATCACGGTGATGGAGAAACCTCATTCTTCGGGTGTTTGTTCGGAAGCAAAGATTTCGTTAAAACATTCAAGGAGTACGAGGAGAGCATCGGTTGGAAGGACTTTAAGCAGCTCATTGGGTATACCATCGGTACCAGGAGCCTTCCCGACGGGAAGAGATGAGAGGGCCCGTTGTAGTTCTTGCATAGTGATTGGTATATCTAAGTCAGGGTGAGTGACACCGATGAATGATTCCTTGTGTGTCGGAGGAGGAGGCATGAGAGTGTCATAAAACTCAATCCATTTTTCGTTCGTAATAAGGTTAGGGACAAATGGTGTGGAGCGGAAAGGTTTTATTGCCTGCCAAAAGTCTTGCTGACGAAGTGCATTATTGAGTTGTTGTTTCAGCCGTGAAGCCTGCTTCCTTTTTTTGTCACGTAGTAGGGCTTTGTAAGAGTGCTTGGAGGTCACATATGCGGCTGTATGATGAATGTCCCAGTTATTGCGTTTAGCGTTGTGTAAGCAGATTTTTACAGAGCGGTTGGAAACATGACATTCTTTGTCATACCATGGTTTATGGGGTATGTGTGAGAGGCTGTCATAAAATCGAGCAAGGCCAGTGGAGAGTGCAACATCCGTAATAGTGTTAACCAGGGTGGGGTATGCGATGGAGCGTGATGCAAGTAGTGCAGTGCAGTGTGTATGCAAAGTCTCCTGAAATGCTTGGTATTTGCCACTCTTCCTCGAGAATTTAATGATATGCGGTATAGGGAGTTGGTACTGGTGGGAAGAACCTTGCCATGTGAGTTTGTATGGGTGGTGATGGGATATTGGGACGCTGAGCGTGCCACAGCTATGAGTCACAGCTGCGATAGTTGGTGAACAAAAAACGAGGTCAATCACACTTTTTCCCTGTTTGGATACGAAAGTAAATTCTCCACTCAAATCCCCTTCAAATCGTCCATTTACGCATACTAGATCGTTGTCCGTCATAAAGTTTATTACGGTTTCACCTCGGGGCGTTGAGATTTGATCCTGAGATTTCCGGAGTTGGGGACATGGGGAATGTAAGTTAATGAGTGATCCCAGTGAGCTTATCCTGGCGTTAAAATCGCCACCAAGGATATGATGATGGTTGGGGTGCTTTTCTAAGATCTCCTCGAGGGTTATGAGGTGGTCCATCAAGGTGAGTTCTCCTTCTCGGGTTGGGGGAAAGTAAAAGCTTCCTATTACGTATAATGCGCCTGTGTGACTGCACTTAGCTTCAATGATGATGGCTGAGTCGGTCGTAAGGAGGGTTGAGATGAGCGTGAAGAATTTCAGATTGAGGAGGAGAATTAGCCCCCCTTTTGGGCGACCGACAGGTGGTTTTATGGCTTTTTGCTCGATCAGCAGCAATTGCGGGAATAGCGAAGCGACGACAGGGTTTTGGGTGTGCCAGGTTTCGGAGAGGCAAACAATAGCAGAGTTAGTAAAAGCAGATAGATCGTGTGCACTTAAACTATACATATTATAATAGTTCTCTACGTTGAAGAAAATAATGTTTAGCAAAAGATTGGAAATAGGATTTATGCTTATCTGATCCTTCGTAGGCCGACGTCCTCATGGGATAATGGTGATGCCAGTGGGGGTTCACTTGTACTTCTTGTCAACGACACCGGCCTTTCTGGTGGTGAGTATGTCCTTTCGAATCGTGCCCATTGTGGTGGGGTCGGTGACCTTCAGTTCGCGTAGTTTCGCTCGTAGCTCACCAGCCGTTTTACGTTCCTCTTTCGTCATATCTTCATTTATGTAAACTTGTGCGAATTTCCCGGTTTTGCTTGCGTAAAGTTGCTTTTTCTGGGCGAAAAGTGTCCCTTGGTCACGTGATCGGAGAAGTTTTACAATGACAGAACGTGGTCCTTTCCCGGCTGTAGCCTTGCCCACGCGAAATGCTTCATCAAAGTCAAAACTGGTGATGCCCATTGCTGTGGTCATCTCTAGAAGGGTGGCGGTGAGAGTTGCCATCGTCTCTTTTGTAGCCTCATGGCGGTCCGGGACAGGTGTGGAAGGGCTGTTCGACTCCAGTTTAGCTACCTGTGCTTCTAAGGTGTGCATTTTCGATTCGAGGTCCTGTAGTTTTGTGGTGATGATCGTAAGGGGTGCGATGGCTTCCTCTATTTTCTTCACGAAAGTGAGCATTGTCTGATTGATTGCACTATTAATGAGCTCCTGGATTTCCAGTTTGGTGTAATTGGAGCTGGTGGACTCCGCATCTGACATGTCTTGGTCTTCGATTACAACGTCATCCCTGGTACGTTTGGGTGTAGGTTTGGCTTTTGATTTGGATCCTCTGGGGGAAGGCATGATGAAGGAGTTCAGAGTTGGATGGAGGCACTTTGAGACAATAGTATGGGAGATTTGTGTGAATGAGTGAGTGAGCGAGTGTAGTAAAGTGACTTGGGAGCTCTGTCCTGTGTGTGTGTACTCGACCGCAGACAAATCGGAACTCCGCACATACATATGTATATACATACAAGAGCCTACGAGGGTTCCTACAACACAGGAAATTTTTCAATTGATCTGACCCGACGAACAGTGAAATTCTCGACGATAAATCAATATTTTTGACACGGAGGTGTTCGGAAATTTTGACAAGTTGCTACTTATATCTACTATTATCATCTGCTAAGAAAGACCAACATGTTTATGTATTAATGCACTGAACCAATACATATATCCTCTTATCCACCAGCCTTATTTGTTTCAGTTGTCACGTAAGTTTTTGAATCGTTCCCCTCGAGCTCCAGATTCTTACATGCATGCAAACTAGTTTCACATAAATTTTGGCTTAACTATTTTTAAATATTCATCTCATAGGGTTGCTTATCAAAAAAGAAGAGTCAAACTTTTAGTACGTAGATCATTTGGATCGATCAGGCAGGAGGAGTGGCCATAAGTATCTATGTGCATGATGAGAAGCTTAGTCATGTAGTCGAGTTTGAGTCCAGGCGTTCCTCAAATTCTGCGTCTGTTTCTTTTGGTCAATTGTTTTCTGTCAATTTATCATAAGGCACTATTCATAAATTAGGTAACCCAAAATCCCACTTTTCTTATCCTTCGTCCTTCTTGCAACGGGTTATACCAGTTCTGTAACATATGTAGAGTGAAAGTTGACCTGTAACGCAACAGCTCGAACTCCGCCTCCCACTTGACTTGCATTACGCAATTTTTGAACGTTCCCCATGTTCTACCTGAACAACTATTTCGTCCATATGTTAAGATCCTCACGCAACGTTGTACCTATTTATACTTTCGTATAAATTCTTAAATTAGTTCGTCTTATGTTGAATAATTTATGCATGTAAGGGAAAGTATATTAGTTTCTTGAAAACAAAGCTCATTAATACCGCTACCTAATTATTGAAAACCTGCGTGTTGAATTTCCTTTACATAACAGAAATAGGCCATATTTAGATGACTTCATTTTCTTATTTCTAAGTATTTACATAGATGTATGCAAAATATTTTCCGAGTTGGCATAGGACATTGTGTCCTCGTTTAGTTTATTGACAGTATCGCTACAAAATACTACGTAGTCTCAAAATTCAAACCATGGCATACCTATGCGCCAACATGATTTTATTTTCTTTCTTTTCCAACTCATATTTGTCACTGAATATCAAGAACTCTGATAATCATTCTTTGCTAAATGTTTTAAACTTCTTTGAACACGCAAACCTTCACTTTGTTCTAAGTCCCTCGCAAAATAGTCGAAACTCTTCAAGTGACCAGTATTTTCATCAAGTACGATCTAATAATCCATACGTACCTCTAACTACAAATACATCATTTTTGAATTTCACCTTTCCCGTGTCACGTATTGAAAAATCCACAAGAATTAAGGTGTCATTTCTCGACCTTCTACCAATCACTTCGTCAGTTAATCAAGTGGAAAACTACTTACTAATTACAACTCCTGACTATTTATTCATCCACTTCGACGGATCTGAGAAGCTGAATTCTTACAGAAACTATGCACGCAGGGCATCCTCAGCAAAATTTATATTTTTTAGTGTTACAGGCCCCTACGCCATTTTTATTCCTCGCATCATAGGTGACGTAATGGTTCAAGAAGTCGAGTCAATCCTATCGCTACGTCATCTTGACAAGGTTTGGGACTCGCTTAATACGATGGATTTAAACGGAGCTGCCATGCTTACATCTTTACCAACGACTAACAGAGAAAATTGCGGCTACAGTTTGTCAAAATTTCACGAAGGAGATTCCCCATACATCTGCATGCTGCTAATACCAGGCAAAAAATATAACTTTACGTATTTGCACTTAGCTAGAGCAGACGAGTGGCGAAAAAATTGTAACTTAGTCGACATCATTGGATACGTTAAATTTAGGCAATTTCTACTTAATAACTTGACTCAAGTTATTACAAACAAAAGTGTAAAAATTTATGATTGTGAAATACATCGGTTCGGGTTTGTAGTAGTTTCAAATTTTCCCATCGTGGAGAACAGTATTTTAGGTGTCTTTAACCCTTTCGAAAATGCCATTTGGCTCAGCCTTCTATTTTCTTGTGTCTGCATCTGTTTAGTCCTACAATTTGAGGGGAAAGGTTTAAAAAGTAGATTTGCACCTATTCAAACTCTCAGAGACTATTTTCTCGTCCAGTCGATCCTGTTTGGGCAATCTATTGATGACCAAGTCATTAAAAAAATTGGAACTAAACACGTGGCACGACCACTCTTAGCAATATGGTTTGTTGCGTGTTACATCATCATGGACAACCTGTACCAGGGGACTATCTATTCAGATTTAACGGTCATGCATCCCCCCTCAATTCCAGTAAAATTTATTTCCCTGCTCATGTCGAACATTAGTATCGTAACGACCACCCAAATGTTGATGCCTTCACGTGACGGTAATTATATTGAGTACCGTTCACTTTTGAAAGATTCCGTAATTCCGGACGTTGTCAAGAATAACCAAGACAAGGGTTTCGTTCATTTTGTAAAAGTTGCAGATAGAAAAATAGTTTATGTGCATAATGGAAACGTTGATGTTTCCATGGTGAAAAATATGTCAGATTCAGTTCCAATTTGGCCAAATTCAAGTTTGAATATAATCCCGACCAAAAAGGCGATTGCCATAATAGACGAGTCAGAAGAGCTGAGTTTACTCCGGGAGTCGCTCAACATTCTGGGGAAGCGTTTGGTTACTAAGAACAATCCGCATTTTTCGATTTCACTCAGGAGCATTGTTTTAGGTGACCAGACTTTTTTATCTCGAAAGATTTATTTTTCAATGCAATATTTGTCACAGGCAGGAATTAAGCAAAGGTGGAGTAGGATGAAAGAAATGAGAAGAACATTACATTTTGTGAGAAAATTTGGGAATGAAACTTATTCGAAGTATTTTGTAAAATTAAATTCAAACTTTAAGGAGTCGAGGTTGCTAATTTCGAGTGATAGCGATTCCCTGGGTCCGTTTTGGTACCTTTTAGCCTTATGCGCCGTTGTGGTCGCGGTGGCTGTGGTTTTGATAGTGTTGGAAATTTATGTTCACCGAACTCTTATGAGATATTATTATTACTTTAGCAAGTACCTGAAGTTTTAATGCAAGTGATGGACAAAATTTACCGAAATGTGCATAAAAGTTTTCGCTGTAATTGATACCTTCTTTTCTCGTTTAGTTCTTATAAGTAATTTGATGTAAGTACATGCCAGTGCAGGTAATTAAATTTGTTCAATTAATCGTAAAAATAATTTGTAGAAAAAAATGTCCGGAAAAATCTGGTACTTTAAACTTAACATACAGAAAATATGTATTTCAGTGGGTTTCTATAAATAAAGCATGCTACGAAAGTTTATCTCGATTTTTATGTGAAACATTTGAAAACTTTTTAGTCAAAACGGTGAAAGCTGCGAAGCGTTTTATCCTGCATTCTTTAGTCTCTGGTCCTTTAACTACTTACATATGTACATTAATTGCTTATTTATGTACGTACAATCATTCCATCAACTCTAAGGACAAGACACTATTTTACTACATGATATGACTTTGTCAATTTTACAATGATGACTCAAATGACTGTATTTGAAAACAGCATCTTAATATATAAATATGTGCATATACAATTACATAAGTGAGGTGCAGTGCAAGGTCACGTATATTTACAATACAATGCATAGCATGTTACATCTTTAAAACTAACTATTCCAAAATTGTAAATTTGATCATCTATTTAGCAAGGATTTTAAGCAATTAACGCTTCCAGTATCTCCGGCATATTTACATAATTCAGTACTACTGGACAAAACTCGTACAAATACTAAACAGTTGACAGGTGCACTTTGCAACATTCCCAGCTCTCCATAAAGTTTTACAATGTGTATCCCGATTTCAATTTTCTTATTAGTAGCTGTATCACCAACCTTAAGGCGGAATAGCATGCTGGCTGATGCGGGGTTTTTTGTTTGAATTGTTGTGTCTCAACTTTCCCTTCCTCCATGTATTCAAATGGTGATTTTGAAAAATGTTCACCGCCTTTCGTTTTTAACAATATGAAGATATTAATGCACCTAAAAATCGGTAATTTTTAGGCTTACATAGTTAGGAGATAAAAACTTTGATTTTTTTCTTCAACAAGAAGATAAATATAAAATAGATGAAAAATAATCAATAAAATTTAAATATTTCCTCATTGAAGAAAAAAATTAAAATTTTTATCTCCTAACTATGTAAGCCTAAAAATTACCGATTTTTAGGTGCATTACTATCTTCATATTGTTAAAAACGAAAGGCGGTGAACATTTTTCAAAATCGCCATTTGAATACATGGAGGAAGGGAAAGTTGAGACACAACAATTCAAACAAAAAACACGTGATACAATGCCACGTTAATCCTTGCAAACTATTCCTCAAATTTTACCCGTGACGATAAAAGCAGCGTCCCTTTATCCTATCGTGTCAAATTCGGGCTCTCTAATAACCTCGAATATCAGGAAACGTGCTCCTGGAACGATGAACAATTTCGTCAAAATTTAACTATAAAGATAAATAAATTCCTCAGAGGCAGCAAAATAGCAATGCTAATTCTAGACAAATTTGTAAACGATACAGTCGAGAATAACAGAACGTACTGCTCCCCTTCGAATATGCTCGTTTGCAGTAAGGCGACCGGGACCTGCATTTGTGGCGAGTTTCGTTTACAGGTCTCTAAAATTAGATAATATGCTAGTTATTTTTAATTTGTTAGTACGCATGTAAATATGTACAAAGTTCTGATCCAAATGTATTTATGTTAGGCTTTATTGGGGGATAAGTACGAACGCAATAACTACGTCTTGGAAAAGGTCAACCAAACCAATGGGAAGTCAGTTTGTCGCTGGGCTAAAACGGCGGCCTGTGTACCTCCTCAATCTCCAGACATTCATCGTGATCCACGGTTACCAGAAATTATAAAATGTGCGAAGGATTTGGAGTGTGTATCCACCTTGGATGGAACCAAATGTAGCAATACGGCCTTGCCCCAATATATTTCCAGGTCTGTCGAAGAAAAGAGAACTTTTGCTGAGCTGAATGACCGTAGGATGGTGGGGAAAGTCTGTGCGTGTTGGGATGCAAATCGAGTTATCAATAAAGAGGTCAAAAGCAGGAATAGTGGCAGAATTGCTTAGCGGGGTGCATTCGGTGAAAACGGTCACGAGGGAATCGAGGAGTTATAGTTTGCACCACATTTCAATATTATGTAAATGATTAAAAATAAATCAGTTTAGATATTGAGGAAGGAAATCTGCACGATTTGGTTTATTTGTGATGTGATGTGATCACATGCTTATAATTAGTTTCACAACATAAGAATGCTCATGAATTTAAATAGGTGGCTTATGTTCATACCTATCTCACCAGCAAGTTAGTTACATACTTTGTAGGGTGATTAACAAATATTCGGGCAAGAAGATCCTGCTTTGGAATGTGGTGTACAATTGAAAATTACATAGTAATTTGAAATTACTTCATGAAAGTGAAAGTATCCTCGCCGTACTGCTTTCTTTGGAGAAAAGAAGTACTAAATGTTTGCATGTTACGTATGCATGTTACGCATATTATTTCAAGTAGATTAACAAATTGAAAATATATTCATTATCGTTGGTAATTTCATATTTATTTAGGTTATCACGGATCTCGTCATCTAGTCATACATTGTAAAGGCATTTTATTTTTCAGTTACTTCGGAGTTGGGCTGACTTTTCCTTCTAGAAACAAAGCAAGGGAAACTAAAAGTGACACTTTTTAAGTCCTCGCCTTTCACATTGTGTGTCAAGCCAACTTTGTATGTACATAGAGGTTGGATGGAATACAGAATACTTAAGTGCATGCATGCAGGAGCACAATCACATCTTTTTCATCCCTCACATAAAATCCAGGCAGGGTACCCTCCACAGCTCGTCCCTTTTTACTCCCTTATTCACACGACCACGTGCATTGAATGTACGATGAACCAACAAAAAGATGTTGATATAAGAAATAACAAATAACAAAGAAAGGTCATGCATTCGTAAGAGTCCTTCTTTCGTTTTCATTTTATGCCTAAAACATGAGTGTATTCATTCTTACTTTATAATCATCCTATTCCAGCTGACCTTCAGTTTACCGTCATTTTTTCATTACAAACATATCTAATACATAAAAAAGAACATTAATAATTTTTTGAAATGAATCTGCACCTTCAAAAAAGTTTAGACGGAGGTGAGCTATTCCAAATCGTGACACAAAATTTTCGAGCACCTCAAGATTTCTGGACGTATTTCAACCTTGAGAATGCAGTGATGGGCATTGCAATTTTCAATGTGGTAAAGTGTTATATGTACATCTTTTTCATAATTTGCATATGCCAAATTATTAACCAAATAACATTTTTGTCACAGGCTTTCTCTTTCTTTTTAATGTTTTTAATTTTAAAAGTGTCCATTGTAAATCTCTATTCTTCGTTGCGATGTATCATCGATATCGAAGAGGAATGTAGCATTGGTAAGATGGAATATTCTCATTTTGTAGATTACACTATATACACGTGCCTCATTAATTTAACAACAATTTGTCTATTGTAACGCAGACCCCGAAGCCAGATTATTAATCGTGGAGGGATTATTCCTGTACGGCCCGTACGTCCTGATAGATCCCATTTTATATCGAGGAGTTAACGACGTAATAATTGTGCATGCAAATAATTGGATAATTTATATTTTTTCTTGTACAACTCAACTACATCAATATGCACACGCGTGTACATTTAGGAGGATTATTACCAAGTTGATCTCTGGTGGAGAATGGCGTCGGCTCTAACCGTCATAAGAGGACTGACATCATTGTTCACAGGAAATATTGGCTGGATCCTGTGGGACGTTATTCAACTCAGAATTGTGCATGAATACAAAGAGACCGTCATGTTTAAAGGAAAATGGGTTAATTAAAATAATCAGAATTACTTGTTGATTATGCTATATGAATCTGAGACTGAAAATGTGTATGCAGGGTATGCCACATGGTTTCGCAACGGGGCAGTGGTCAAAAGAAAACTCATATTAATACAAGACTTAAGACTGATTAATATTCAAGACTGAATAATATTCGATTACCCGGTGACATTCATAACTTTAATGAGTTCTGATGACATGTACATATTTTAATAAATTATATTTACAAGTAATTTATAATTTGAACAATTAACAATTGCCAATTTCAGTCCAAATTCCATCCTTCAATTCTAAGAAATCAACTGCTAACATTTTTGCAAATGACAAATCTATCGTAAAAATCATTTTATATGAAGTTCACAAAAACGTATCCCACCCAGATATGAACCCTTTCTTAAATGCATACTGATATATTTGATGGACAAGTATTTCCACCTTTTTTGCTCATATCCATATAATGTAATTGTTTACGAAGAAGAAGAATGATATGCAAAGATGAGGTACGTACACAAACGTGATCTCTTCAACAAAACAGGATGCGAAATATTCGCCATTCTTGTTGTGCATGTCCACTATTGTGCTGGAATGGAACAGATTGAGACAAAAATGAGCAAATTCTTGACCATACACGTCCATTTAACAATACAATCTTCCCTACTCTACTATTGCACTCATCCACTTTTTACTTCATTTGTTGGAATTGACCAATTTGCCTCAGGGTACGTATGAAGCACTACCTCAGACAAGATCTCATAGTCTTTGCAGTAATGAGACAGCCAGGGCTGGATAATTTGACTTGATTTTCACCCCTACAATCGCATAAATATTGTTCATTCCTGGTGCCTATTGTTTCACATTCACTGCTCAGTTCTCAACTTTTTCTAGATTATATCATCACATTTAGCCTTCGTCTTAGCACATATTTCACTGTAGCGTCACCTGGAAATATACAGCTAGTTATTACATTAACTCTAAATCATATACATACAATGATTCTCAGAAAAAATTCATTTTTAATTTTATCCGTTTCACTTGTGCTTCTAATCAGGTTTGAAAAGTTGACACATTTTTTAACTAACAATGTTTCAGTTTAACATAAATTTCTGATATAGCGGATCAGTCAGTTCTTCTTCCATTCACAAACGAGTGGAACGAGCCCCACAGCCACGTGCACGTTCCAGCCCAGATAAGGATTCTGGTCTACTAATTGAAAACATCAGGGATGAACCCATTGAACCGTTGCGAACTACAAATCTCAACAAGACCACTTCTGTCGGATTTCTCCCACTTCCTCCGAACTACAACAAATTGGTAATTCCACTGGGAAATGTTACCAAATCCATTTTTGTCATGGTGCAACTAGCAATTCGAGAAATTTTGGATGTTGATACGAAAAATGAGGTATGATGTTGCGTAAGAGAAATTCATCTATAAATGAACAGCAGTACTCTATTCTATAAATAAATAATTAGGTGATTGAGCTGGACACGGAATTGGGAGTGTCATGGATCGATTGGGAAATATGGAAGCATTTCATGGATGACAAGGAAATAAGAGAGAAAGCAAAGTCGGGACCGGAGGAAATTACGCTGGACTCTGAATTTCTGAGGCATATTTGGAAACCGGATATTTATATTGGTAACTAATCTTTAACTTTGTAAATAATTGGAAATTTAAGTGATGAGTTTTCATAACAGATGAAATGGCATCCGTGGAACGGACTTCGCTCCTTTCAAAACTTATCACGCTGCGGTTTTTGGTCCGGAACGATGCAATCCCGGGAGCAATTACATTCAAGGCGAGGTAATCATTTTAGTTTGTTCCCCTCGTTGGAGTCAGTAAATTGGATTTAGAGGGTCTAAAGTTGATTTTTCTGGATTACAGGCAATCCCTCAAATTGCGATGCGACATGGATTTTCACTTTTATCCTGCAGACACGCAGAAATGCGAATATAATATTCGAAGCTGTATGTACATACATAAAGTAGTTTTCAATATACAAGTTTAGAGTATTTAAGATGTAATTCTTAATTGTTCCTTAGATTCCTACCCCGTCGATCAACTCTTCCTCATGTGGGACGAGCTTCGCAGCGTTTTCCTCGACAAGGTTGAAGACTCCAATTTTGAGTTTCAAGTCTCAGCCGTGGAACCCGGTGGTGAATTGGACGACTTATATTTAGCATCGCAGACCAGACTTTCACAAAGTATGAATTTATTTCATAAACTAAATAGTAAAGATCCTGAAAATACGTAACGACTATTTCTACAAGTTTGTCTCATTTCATAGCAAACTACTCTGCACTTTCATTCACTCTCGAAATTAGGAGAAATATCACCTATCACCTTGTGCAGACGTACTTGCCGTAAGTAGATTTTGAACTTGGTTATTTAAAAACGAAATTTTTATTAATTTTGACGAAATTTCCTAAAAATCGAAGGTCCATTCTACTCATATTAATTACATGGCTGTGTTTCCTTCTTCCTGCTGATATGGTTGAAGTCAGGATCGGAATTTCGATGACCACGGTATGCATTTGCAAAAATTAAAAGTGAGACTAATTTAACACTTACTAAGGACATACTAAATCCTAGCTCCTCACGCTTACTGCCATGTTCACCGCTGTGAGGTAAGAAAGCATGTGCTACACAAATTAATGTGACAATACTAAAATATTCAACCAATTTGCAGGGAACAAGCCCCCGAAGTCAGCTATCCCATGGCAATAGGTATACCTTCCACTTATTTTTGCTATAATAAAAATTATTTTAATTCATCCATGGTTATGCATAAAGCAGAAATAATTGGGCTTAAAAATTGCCATGTAGATATCTGGATGGTGTTTTGCATTTTCCTAGTTTTTATCGCCCTTGTACTATTCACAGTCATTTACTGGTGAGATTTATATACAAATTAAGTGTTCTGGACCAGAACACATACATACGTATATCTTCTATCACTAGAATTTCTGGTAATAGAAGATATTTGCAATATCAGTGTAGTGCAATTTTTTAATTTAAAATTCAGGATGAGACGCCAACTAGAAAGACTGCAAGAGAAGGATAAAGAAAAACAAGCACAAAATGGGTCATCAAATCTAAATGGACAAACTCCTCAAAATGTGAGTGACCTACCACGTGTGACATAATCATTAGAAAAATTATACAAACTAATAATATCGAATTTGCGTTTAGGGTGGTGACGTCCCCCCACAAAAACCCCAGGACGAAGTAGAAGAAGAGAGGGAAACCTACATTGCGATAGTCACAAATTCTCAGCGCTACGCTTTTTGGCTCTTTGCACTAATTTTCGTAATTTTCATTACCTGGTATTCAACCTGGATCATCCTCTCTGCCGAATACTACGACTGGGATCGGTAAAATTGCAGTGAATACCCTAAGGTCCCCTGAGCATAAAAATATCTTTTTTTCGCGGCGGTCTCAAAAACTGAAATTTCTAGAAATTTTTGAAATTTTTTATAAAAAATATTTTTTTTTGTCTTTGATTTTCATGAAAATGACTTTCTAGACTAACTAAAGTATCCTGAACACGAATCTGAAGAAATTTTTGAAAAATATTCAATAACAAAAAAGTTTTAATTATGCCCGTATTGGGGTATTGTTCGTATTTTAGCGAGCGAAGCGGGCAGGTTAGGTTAGTTGAACTAGGTAGGCGGAAAGCGTGGAATTTTTATCTACTAGTGCTACCTAGGAGAGCTAGGTAGTAGTGCTACCTAGGATAGCCGGAAACTAGAAACCTCATCTTACCCCGAAAATTTGATGTTACCCCAAAACATTCCTAACAGGGGGAAAGTGAGACAAAGTCTTTCCCTGAAACGTCCAAGAATAATTTGTATACAAAATTTCAAAAATGTTTGCTATTGAACATTTTTCAAAAATTTCTTCAGATTCGTGTTCAGGATACTTTAGTTAGTGTAGAAAGTCATTTTCATGAAAATCAAAGGCAAAAAAGTATTTTTTATAAAAAATTTCAAAAATTTCTAGAAATTTCAGTTTTTGAGACCGCCGCGAAAAAAAGATATTTTTATGCTCAGGGGACCTTAGGGTGTTCACATAAAAAATTCAGCCAAATCCGAGCTAGGCCGCTATATTGCAATTTTTTCATAGTTCCGAAAAATGGAATGCTGTCGATGACCCGGAAAATGATACGAATCGTCTTTTTTCGTTCAAAAAGACCAAATTTGATGCAAATGATACTTTCCGCGTAACTACGTCAGAGTTTCGCTACTCTGATATATTTGACGAAGTTATCGAACCAAAAGTCAGTCAGTTGGATGAAGAGTGATATTCAATTCATAAAAGTATTTAGATTTTAACAATAAAAAGTAGATTAATGGAAATTTTATCAGTTTATTTACACAGTACATAGTTTGAGACTGCAAAAATATGCTGACCAGTTTTTCATGGGTGACAATAACTGACAATGTATATCTAAGCAGTCAGGTTAGCATCAGAAACACAAAATTCATTAGTTGCTTACTGGTTGACTCAATCTTTTTTATTGACCCGATCTACGACTACATTGAGTGATTGGTTTCGAGTCAACTTTATTCCTGCAGAATTATTATTACTTTACTTGGCATTGTTTAATTCGTGTGGTTATCTTGCTTGAAGTTTTACCATATCCATTAGTTAAACGCACCTGATCTACGAATTTATTTAGTATTGAGCACGATTCCAATGTTAGAAAACCGGTTGCTCCATTTATTTCAGTACATCACATTCAGCCAAACTCTGTTGAGTAATAAAAATTGTATCCCAGTTTGCGTACTGCGAATGCAAATTCCACGTGCATATGCCAAGATCGTATTCCATTTGTTTGTTTCTGGAGTGGACTGGACTAAACTAATCGTGATGTGGACATTAAAGAAATGCCAATGTTTTCCATGCAAATTTTTGTCTGAATTGACGTGATTCGTTTCGTCTTTCTTTACATAACTTGTTTAAAATCATAATAAACATGTCAACAAGATTTATATTTTTTGTAATTCCAACATAAAAGAGCTGGTAACTCTGTTCTACAAGTTAGTTGAAGATTGTTCCTTGTCCGGTCTACAGATAGTCTGGTGGTCGACTTTGTCTCGAACTTAAAATGCGTCCTTCTTTGATTTTAGTGTTCGTTGTCGTACTAAAGACAGCATCGGCTGGTGAGTAGATAAATAATTTTATGGTTAAAAAACTTTAGAAATTAAAAAAAATATATCTTCCAGTTCCCCAATTCGGTATTCCATCGCTTCCCAAGGCTGCCCCCGTCCCAATCTCGACACCCCAGGCGCCGATCCCCAATGTCGCTGATGGCCTAGAGTACACCCAGAAGATCGAGGACCTCGTCAGCCTGGTCCGTGTGGCTCTAACGGACATGGGCGAAATCGCTGTTGCAGATAATCCAGAAGCTGGTTCCAAAATTGTGGCAAAGTTGCAGGCTCAGATTGCTCGAGCAGCTCAAGTTCTTGCAGATTTTACAACAAAATCCGCCCGAGTACGACGCGACGTTAAGAGCAATGGAGAGTCTTCGTATAACCAAGTTGGGGAAATTCTGGTTGAATCTAATGACAAGACGCAACCCGAGAAGAGCGAACTTAGCCCGGAAGCCCAGGAAAAAATGGATGATCGACATGACAAAGCCGTGAACGATTGTAAGGCCGATGTTTGCAAGTCGCATACCGCGAAGAGGAATAAGATTAAGGAAGCCAAAGCGGCAAAAGCGGCGAAGGGATAATTATGAATATTTAAGATTTGCTTGTTCCAATTATGTAATTATTGTTGGCTTGCATCGTTAAGACAATAAATATTTAGTATAAATCTTAGAGGTGTACAAACATAGATAAATAATTTGCAGAATTCCCTTTGCATGTTTTGGCATACTTATGCTCTGTATGAATTTTTGCAACTATTCTAGATATCATACATAATTAGTAAAAATGCTAATTGATTTTCCCAGTGTCAATCAACTTGGTGGCTTAATTAAAACATTATAAAAATGTATACATATTCTACAAGGAAACAAATTAACGCTACACTCAAAATGCAACCACATAAAATAAACAAAGTAACAATGGCTCCCGTCATTCCGACTGCATTGTCGATAACATCTCCCTTCAATTTGAGAATGGCAGGTGTCCGATACAAATACTTTCGACTCATGACTTCCCTCTGCAATCTTTCATGTACTCCCGTCTCAATTAATGACTCCAGCTTGTTTGGTACTTTTGAAATTCCCTCCCTCGAAGTTATCCATCCAGTCGGAAATGAATTGATTTGTTCTTTTCCCTTTTGAAATTTTATCCAGAAATAGTGTTTATTTAGGAAATCCTCCTCTGCTTTGAGAGCATTCGATTCCGCGACGAAAACGCTTTTTCCACATTGTACAATTTCCTCTTCTGTCATCTTCTGAATATCCTGCGCTGAATAATTTGTCCTCTTATCGAAATTCTTCGGTCCGTGTCCATGCTTCGGGTGAAGTAAGGTCAGATAAAGTTTTTCATACAGGTTTAACTTGAATTGCTCTTCCTTCCGCGTGCTCCATTTGGCTAGGAAATAAAAAAATTTGAACAATATGGCCTTCGGATTTCTTGTAATCGAACCCATTTCGGGTGGTGACAGCAATCTGAAACATTCATCGGACGATGTGACCGAATAATTGGGTAAATGCGACGTGTTGCTTTCAGATGCTTCCAAGATGGTCTTTTCGACATACCAACGAATAATTTTATAGTGATCCTGCAGCCTAGCTCGTACAGTGGCATCGCTAAGATCCCCAAATAAATGTATTTTATCATTTTCACAAACAAGATCTTGAAACTTTTCCACCTTGCTTTGAGAAAACGGAGAATTTAATTCAGAAATCATCAAGCCTGTGTAAGAATTGATCAAAATGAGACATCCTAACGTCCATCCGGTTAACATCCATCGGATAAAATCATGACGTATTAATTGTCTCAGAATTTGGCTGGATTCCTCAAACATGGTTCCCACAACTGACAGCCACGAGGAAAAAAATGTATTTCGGGTAATAAATTTCACATACGAGAAAAGGAACGTAATTACTACGCATACAGAAAACGCTAAACACAGCCAAACGGAAGGTTCGAAAGGGGTAATGTAAAACTTGAAATTTATCCTGGTCTCAGAATAACAAGTTAAAAATTGATAGCCCGAAAATTCTGTAAGCACTGAACAGCATGTCGAATCTAGACTAAACTTATTAAGCTGAATAAATCCACCGCCATTGTATTTGCATTTCTTTCCGCAATAAATTAGGCTGGTATTTATCCTCTGAAATATGGCTTGTAAAAAGTGTTGATGAATTGAAGACCTGCTGGTTCGGACGAACGGATTAATTGTTTCGGACATCAAATCTCTTATTTTGTCGGATTTCTCCAAAAGTACGTCCGTATTGTCGATTGATAGTAGCTCAAACTCGATTGGTGGTTTTTTTAAGGACACGAATCTTGCCAGAATGTCTTTACTATCTTTCAGGTCACAATTCATGTCGGAAATTTCTGGAGGGTTTCCTCCTTGTACGCATAATTCAAAAGCTGTATCCTCTTTGATGAATGCTATCCCAAAATTTTCCGTGAATCTAAAGTATCCTCCAATTCTCATGCTGGCCAAGATTTTCTTTTCATAATTTGTGAAAAGTATTGTATAAACGTTTTTCTTCGAGTATGACCGTGGTGAACCAACTTCTTTAAAACGGACGTGCCTAAATTTGAACCACGACGAAAGTTCAGATGCATTCTCTTTGCTTAAGAAGTTTGAGATGAAAATTTCAAGTACACAAATAGAAATTCTTGTCCTAGAAATGTCCAAGGCAAACAATTTGAAATCAGGTCTCCGTCGAGATGAAGTATTTGTATAAGAAGTCGGTAAAAATATTAACGTAGTTGGTACTTGGTTATATTGAGGTTGAGGCTGAAAATTGATTGATTGCAACCCATTGTGCAAGACGCGGAGATCACAGTGAGAAACGCCTTGTATTAGTTGGTGAATTTTTATGGGATGGCTTGCAGGGCGCAGGGTGGATCCTATTCTTATAGATATTTGGAAATTAAACAAGCTTATCGAAATCCAAAAATTATAAAGCAGCATTTGTTGCATTTCGAATGAGTGTGGCTTCTGCTCAGCGACAAACTAAATGCACCGGAAGCTCGTAGCCGGTAATAATACTTAAGTACTTGTCTTAGTATGCATGTATGTAGTTCCAAAACAATATTTACCAGGCCATGTAATTATGCACTTACTTGTAGTCATTTATTGTAAACTTCCAGAGTTTACTAACTACTTAAATATTTATGGATGTGCTGTGAAATTGTTACAAACTTTTCGTAATGGAACTTTTTCAACTAAAAATTATCGACAAAAATGACAATGAACTACAGTTTATGAAGTTCCCATTGAACTAGAAGAATAAATGCATCGTGATATTATATCTGTTCTATTTTCCCTTATATGCTTATATAATTTCAAGTTATGTAAGTCAGTATATTTCTAAATATAATGTTATTTATTGATATTAATTAACTATTCCTCAACCTGTAAAATGAATCAAATAACTCTTAATATAAAAAATATGAACATTGCTTTACGTTCTAGGACAAAACATAGCAACGCCACACCAAATATACATCCGCACAAAATGTAAAGTGTCGCAATTCCTCTGTTCATCCCTATTGCTTGCCTAGTCTTCGGGTTTATCCATTTGACGACTGGCTGACGATTAGCAAATTTTCTTTTGATAACTTCAGCGTTCAACCTTTCATATATTCCCGAATCGATTAGCAACCTGTAGTACGTCGAGACTTTAGATATTCCCTCCCTTTTAATGATCCATCCTGTGTAATGTGGATTCAGCAAATCTTTCCCTGTATGGAATTTGAGCCAAAAGTAATTTCTGGAAAGAAAATCTAGCTGAGCTGCGATTTCAGATATTTCAGCGACATAAACGCTTTTCCCACATTTTACAACATCCATTTCGATAACTCTACGAATTTTTTCAAGTGAATCGTTGCCTTTGACTTTATCCGGGTGATGGGCATGTTTGGGATGTAGCAAATTGTACAAGAGTGGACTAGGAACTAGCTTTACGCTTTTAAAAATATCCCTGTTCAGAAAACTTGAATAAGATGAAGCCAGAAAGCTCACAAAGTCGTACATTCTTGTTCCGAGGAAATGTGATTCTTCCGGAGCAGATAGCAGCTTAAAGCATTCGGGAGATGGAAAAGTTTGGTTCCCTGGTGGTGGTTTTGGTAGCCTCTTGCTCCCGAAAATTGCTGACATTATTTTTTCTGCGTACCAATACAGGACGCCACGATCTCTTACGAACAACTCTTCTGTGGCGTTATTTGTGTTCATTCCACCGCACACCAAGTCCGTGAACGACTCTGGTTTCCAACCTGCTAGTGGAGCGTTGAGCGCTGAAATCATCAATCCGTTGTAACAATTTGTCAAAAGGACGCAGACCAATGCCCACGTGACAAAGACCAAACGGAAAAAATCACTTTTCCCAATTTTATTTGTGATTAAAATAGGCTCCTCAAATATTGTTGCTGTTACGGTCAGCCAGGCACAAAACGAGGTGGTACTGCTACCATCCCACATGAATTTCACGTAGCATGACAACATTCCAATGACAAGTAAAATCGAAGCCATCAAACAAATCCAAACGTCGCGTTTAAATGGAGCGACATAAAATTGGAAACTAATTGCAGTTTCTGAGTAGCAACTTAAAAATTTATAGCCTGTAAATTCGAGAGGGACCTTGATCGAGTCCCCGTAGTCGTATTGCGTAAAATGTCCCAATTTAATATTTGAATGACCTCGGAGTAAACAAGTACAATAGGCAAGAGTTCCGTTAATTTTACGAAATACGATTTGGGCAATGTGTTGATGAATCGGGTAGTTCGCGATCCGGTCAAATGGGTTGATGAATTTTGGATGAGACATGAAGTCAATCTGTTTTTTCGCCCCTTTTGGAATCACAATATCAATATTATCAATCCCAAATATTTCCCATTTCGTCTGAATTGTTTGCAAGTCTTGAAATCGCGTCACGACATTAACTCCGTGTTGGTTGCAATTCATCTCGGAAATTTCGGCACGTCCTCCAGCTCTTTGTGTGCACAATTCGTAATATCCGTTTCCTAAATTAAATGCTATTCCGAAATTTATTATTGTTTGTACATATAGCTTTCCCGATAGGGATACATTAGTCAGGATTTCTTTGGTGTATGTTGTTGCAATGATGGCGTACACGTTTCTCGTAGAAGTAGGCAATACTGCGGAGTGGCCCCTACCCCTGCCGAAAATAAAGTGACGATCACCTCCAAATTGTGACCAGTATGGAAATTTAGTCTGTTTTCCCTCGGTTAAGAAATTTGAAATAAAAATACTTATTTGGCAGGTGGCTACTCTTGATAGCGAAATATCAATTGCGAAATGAACCCAATCAACTTTGCCGATCCGTTCTCGAGATTTCGAATAGTTTGACATGAAAAGAAGACACGTTGGTAGAAACGAAGTGGGCTGAAACCTGTCTGATTCCAAGTTGCCGTATAAAATTAAGAGATCACAGTCTGCTACTCCTTGGAGTAATGTGTGTATTGGAATTATACCCGTCTTGTCATTTTCGGTACTGTATGTTCGTATACAAAGTCTAGTGAGAAATAATAAATGCAGACTTATGCAAGAATTTTTGTCAAACGACAATCCTAACATTGCGAAGCGGGTTCCTTCCAAGCAGGATCACAAAGGCCAAATCAAAACTTGAGCCTATAACCTTGATGTATTAAAAGGACTTTATCCGTATGTATTAGTCTCACATTTTATTAGGATTTGTTAGAAGTATATATGTGTATGTATATATATGTATAATTGAAAGTTCTTTCTTGTGGAAATAAGTAAATTATTTTAAAATAATTGTGTATGTATGTACATTACTAAATTGTATATTGAGAGGAGAAAGTTGCAACAGTACGTGGAATTTTACTGGCATACAAAATATGTATGTATTTAAGTATGTAGGTATTTATGTATTTATGTATCAGGTTCTATTACTATATACATACATATTTTTCTCATTGTCACCACACACTGTATCTAACAGACAACAGGAAACGGTGTCCATTATTGTCCCATATCAGAATACGTAATCCTTACAATAGTCAATAGTTTACTATTTTAACTATTATTTTCACCGAAACTTTATCACAATAACATGTAACTATTTGTATATTTATATGCATATATGTACCCTTAAGCATGATATTTATCATCACCCGTACTCACGTATTCATCTCTCTCGCTCCGTGTATTGTCAAGTATGCATTATGTCAACTTTTACTTTATACAAATTTAGGCTTCGTAAGATTTCAGCAATGGTTAGCAATCGAGAAGCATGATCATGACACAAGAATAAATAATAAATTGATGCCGTGATGTAATATTATTAAAAAAATTAGCCAAAAGAAAATTATTCATATTAATCCACAACTTTTACTAGACCAGAAATGTACAAATCATTTAGGAAGCATATAATCAATCAAAACCAATTCTTGATCTAAATTCAATCATCATTTACGTCATCTATTTCACCCAATTGCAAATATCCATCTCCACTAACGTCCATTGCACGAAACTCGTTATTACTAAAGGTAACATTCCTCAATTTCGTCCACGTCTTGACCTCGTCTAAGTCGAGACGTCCATCCGAATTGGTATCGACCGAGTTGAAAATGGTATATGCCCCGATGTCCGGATCAATTTCCAGTTCGTATTCCATTTGGGCAAAATCATTTCGCAGTGACCTTTTTCTCCTCCCCTTGTCCAGTACGCACCCCATAAATTGCTCACAATTCCACTGCTTACGACACTCGCAATTACAACAGAATATGTTACAACTTTGGTACCCACAGCACGGCGTGGGCACTGTACAATCAAGGCAGGTCTCCGAAAAGCCGACGCGTGACATGGGATAACCGTCAACAGTGCAGCCATACGCTATGAATGATGTGCAACAATCCGCCATGGCCATTTTAGAATAGTTGATCAAATGTTGAAGAATGGTTGTAATCAGGATGCTCAGAATTTTCTAAAATTGAAGATGTTTTTTTGTACTTTTCGCCTAAACAGATTTCAAAACGTGGAGTTAAAACTTACCATATTAGTGACTGGATGTAGCTTAAAGTATGGAATTCGTACACTTCTTAATGCTAATATGAATCAACATGGTCTGGAAGGGATTGAAATTAAACTCAAGCATAGTGCAATTTTGTAGCATGAATTTTGAAAATTTGCAAAGTTAGCAATTATAACATGCATAAATGCGTTGGCTATTTAACAGCATAAAAATCCGGCTCAAAGTTTCTTTATGTATACATACATAGTGAAGTAGCTAACTTGTGCTTAATGTGCAATTACTTATTTATTAAACCTGAATTCGTAAGCACTTTTTAGCAATATGAAATCGGTAGTATATTAAAACTTTCCAGGATTTTTAATGCATTTGTTTCCTTAGTGTGCGTTATATATTATGGAAATCTTATTACATACATATATATTGAATACCTAAATCTATCGTTTAATATAGGTATACAACATTCATACAATGTTAACATAAACATATGTACTACCTACAATTTCAATAATTTTATGATTTCGTACTTCGTACTAAGGATTTGCAATATGCATGTAATCGGCAAGACATCATCGCACAAGTTATTTTGCTACATAATCAATAAGAACCACCATCAAATTTACTGTAAACAATACATGTAAGCTTTAAGAATTAAGCTAGAAAAAATAAAAGTACCTATGTAATTATTGAGAACAGCGAGGTTATAATTTTTTTGTAATTAATCAAGATTATTTAATTTAGAAATAAAAATTTAAAACAACATTTAAATTAACATATGCTAATTAAAGTATATTCAAGTATCTGGAATAAATATTATTTGAATACATACATAAATACGTACGTACATATTTATTTATTTATTTTCATTAATTTACCGACCACATTATGCAAAAGTTTTAAAAATCTCCGCGATTTAATATCACATTATTTGTATTAGATATTTGTAAGTATTGGTAATTCTGGTAATTCATCGTCATCGCAACTAGATATGCAACAGTAATCCTATTGATAAAAAAAAATAATCCAGACAAGTATGACAGAGTTTCAAAGCTTCGAGTCTGAGTATTTTTTTAAAATTAATGAATGAAATCTAAATACTTTTAAAAGTTTGATAGGGAGATACATACACACATAATTATATAAATCACAATATTGAAATTAGAATGAGACCTTATTTTTGCATTAATGCTTGGACTAAATATTGGACTTTTAACATATGGCGACATTTTTTAAAACCTTCGCCTCGTTTTTTATTTGCTTTTGCCTTGTGCAACTTTGGCGTCTGCTCGTCATCAATCTGATTTTTCATGGTTATTTTTATTACTGGCAGCTACTAAGGCACAAATTGCTGCACATGTACCTCCAGTGACCACGACGACTCCGATACTGGGTGAAGAAATCCCTGAAAGCGATGCTGCCAACGCTGCTCCAGTCGCTTTGCCAACGGAATAAGTCACTGGAGCAGCAGCGATGACCACCGAACGGACGGACAATGGACCCCAATATGATTCTCCCGAATGTGGTGAGGAGTCTTGAAAATGAGATCTATCATCCAGCTCCCGACTATTCCCGGAACCCATGACCACTTTAGTTTCTATGGTCAGTTAGGAAATCAAAATCAATTACAAAATATTTTTTAGTAAATGATTATTCTCACCACGAAAGTAATTTTTAAAAGTATAACCTACAAAATCAATCTTTTTACCTTAGGTCATATGCATATTTTGAAAAAGAGATTCAGTTGTGATAAATACAACTGTAGACTGGCAGGAAATAAAAAATGCCATGGTTTTGTCATTAATAATTTGTCAATATTTTTCAGGATATCACACATCGATCATATGTATTCTGATTAAAATTGGAGTGACATGATTTTATGTTTGTATGTACGTGTACATATGCATACAGGATTTAAGATGTTGTTGTTTACAGAGTTTTTAGTCTCCTTTGCTAGATGACCCAGTCATTCCATAAATTTTAATTGTGCCGATTGATACAAACAACGATGGGTTATTTTTTGGCTTAGGAGGACAACCCTTCACCGACAGAATCACCGATCTTGATGCCCTTTGGATATGTTGTAGTCCTAGGTGAGTCTAGTAAAAGTGAAGGAGGATTTCATTCCATGGCCCCATTTGCGCCCGCCACACCCACTCAAAGAGGAATCTTATGCCAAACTGGTCGCATTAAAAAATTCACCAAAAATCCATTTTTAATGATAATTTGATAATTTTTGCACCTTTTTGATCCCAGATAGTTGTTTTATCGTATCCGACATGAATTTCAATTTTTTGAATTTTTTGAATATTTTCGAAAATTTCGTAGATTTCGAAAAAATCAAAATTTCAAAAAAGTTGAGTTTGCTATTGGATATGATAAAGCAACTATCTAGGGTCACAAAAATGCTTAAATTGTGAAAATCCGACCAAAATTGGATTTTTGGTGATTTTTTTAATGAACCAAAACAGGGTATTTTTGCACCTTTGAGTGGGTGTGGCGGGCGCAAATGGGGCCATTGAATGAAATCCTTCTTCACTTTTGCTAGACTCACCTAGGACTACAACATATCCAAAGGGCATCAAGATCGGTGATTCTGTCGGTGAAGGGTTGTCCTCCTTAGATTTAGCTTTGAATAAATAGTGAACTTAAATACATATTTACTTTACATAATGCTGTATGTATTATTTCCGTTTACTTCAATACAGTGTACTTAATGTAATATCTAAGTAAATGCATGCAAATATTTATTGCCAACAAGGAAGTTTCAGCAACTCGGCTCAAATACATAAAGATATTCTGCCTTTGACACTTTCAATTTCAATCACTCATTCTTAGAATGCGTACCAAACCTCGCCGGTACACCCGGAAATGTTGATGCACATACTGTTGAATCAATCCCAGCAGATAAGCCAAAAGATAAGTAAAACTTCCTGTGTATTTATTTCTACATATTTGGTCAAACCACCTCGTTGGTTTAAGACGTACCTAGATATGAATAAAATTTGCATTTTAGGATATTCATATTCGCTCAGCGATCAGTAACTGAAATTTTTTCGAGTAATTTCGGCATTTCTGTGAAACCTAAGGTTCTAACTACATGAATAATATCTATATTATAAGCTGGAAATGTTTGTCTGCAACGGAAGTGAAAGTAAATGTTCCGCAACGGAAGTGAAAGTAGAGAAAGTTGAGTTTCGAATGGCGCGAAAATTCAAAATAAACTCAAAATTTAAAAATTAAAAGTCAGATTTTGGGGGTTGTCTGATGGTGGTTATCTGGGAGTGGTAGTCTGACGGTGGTTATCTGGGAGTGGTTGTCTGATGGTTATCTGGGAATGGTTGTCTGATGGTTATCTGGGAATGGTTGTCTGATGGTTATCTGGGAGTGGTTGTCTGATGGTTATCTGGGAATGGTTGTCTGATGGTTATCTGGGAGTGGTTGTCTGATGGTTATCTGGGAATGGTTGTCTGATGGTTATCTGGGAGTGGTTGTCTGATGGTGGTTATCTGGGAGTGGTTGTCTGATGGTTATCTAGAAATGGGTGCCTGATGGCTATCTGGGAGTGGTTATTGTGGGAGTGGTTGCCTGATGATGGTTATCTTGGACTGGTGGATTTCTGGTTGGGGTTATCCGATGGCGGTTATCTGGACGGGTTATCCGATGGTGGTTATCTGGGGGGTTATCCGATGGTGGTTAACTGGGGGTATATCCGATGGTGGTTATCTGGACGGGTTATCCGATGGTGGTTATCTGGGGGGTTATCCGATGGTGGTTATCTGGGGGGTTATCTGATGGTAGTTATCTGGGGGGTTATCTGATGGTGGTTATCTGGGGGGTTATCTGATGGTAGTTATCTGGGGGGGGTTATCTGATGGGGGTTATCTGGGGGGTTATCTGATGGTGGTTATCTGGGGGGTTATCCGATGGTGGTTATCTAGGATGTTAATCATGGGTGCTTATCTAACAGTTGATATATTGGTTGCCGTGACCACTTTACTTTAAACTAAAGTAAAGTGAAGTGAAGTGGTGGTCAGATCAGGGTATACAGGATTTTCCACTTTACTTTAAACTAAAGTAAAGTAAAGTGAAGTGGTAGTCAGATCAGGGTATGCAGGATTTTCCACTTTACTTTAAAGTAAAGTAAAATTAAAGTGGGTTGGAAGTCAGTCACGGGTATGCAGGATTGTCCACTTTAGTTTAAAGTAAAGTAAAGTTAAAGTGAAGTAGAAGGTGGTAACGGGTTGGTCACTTTAAAGATAAAGTTAAAGTGAAGTGGTACAGTTATGTATATCCGTGGCTGAGTTCCAATTCACTTCCAGAGCACTTCGCAGTGAAGTAGCCAAGACAACCAGCTCAAGATAACTACCATGACACATTTAATTTTGTTTAATTCACTAATTTCCAGAGACATTTCATTTGGCTTATTTTGAATTTACGCGTCATTCGAAAGTATCTTTACTATCACTTTCGCTGAGGAACATTTACTTTTACAACTTCGTTGCCGGCAGACATTTGCAGTTAATAATTCTCGCTGGCCCGGCGGGAGACGGGCTTATTCGCTAGTATATTTATAATGTACCAGTACACATCTAAATATATCATAGGAAAATAATCTATATCCCTGTTAATAAGCTTACAAAATGGATTAATCGATCCTTCATTCGTGTATCATCTTGGCTTTACTTATAATGATGGGATATCCGCTCATCATAGCATTAGTCGTGATTGGTAGGTTGTAAATTAATTATTATTGGCTCATACTAAATTCTAAAATTGTACGACTCATAATTTCTAGCTATTTATGGATCTCACTCGACCGCTATTATTCTTTCTTCCGAAGAGAACATTGTTGTGGAAAGGAATGAAGTCTCAAAACATCATATCGTTGATCCGACCGAATATAATTTTATGGCACGAATTTTCAATAAATCACTGGGTTCCATGGAATGTGGGGGTTTTCTTAGGTCAATGGACGAAGTAGTTACGGCAGCTCATTGCATTTATAATAATGACACGAAGAGTTTTAAAGATCCGGAGGATTTTCTCGTTGCCGTTGGATGCGTCAATCCCATCACTAAAAGAGAGATCTTGTTTAAGAGGCGTAGAGAAGACGAATCTGGATGCAAATTTAGAAGCGTGATAGCTTTTAAAAATCATGAAGATTATAACAGGTAAAATTATGCAGTGAATTTGATACATTTTTCTTCCATAGTTTTAACATTAGAACATGCGTTATGAAAATAAAGCAAATCCGAAATTGTACCAGTATATACTTGATGAGTACAAATTATCTTAAATTTCAGCATCACACAATCTGGCGACATGGTTGTTTTGAAGCTAGGAACGCCATTCAAACCTTCGCCCAGTATTGGGATCGCTAATCTTCCTAAGCATGGCTACATCGCCTCCGGTTCTGGAATTCTGCTCGGATATGGTTGCACAAAGACTAGTTGCGACAACAGTAAGCTTCTCATGGCAGAAGTGTCCATAGCGAGGGGCCAGACTTGCGAAAAAATCTGGAAATCTTCCTGGATAAACAACGAAACCCAATTTTGTACTAATTCTCATGAAGCGGGTGGTTGCCATGGAGATTCTGGTTCTCCATTACTTTGTTTAGATAAGGACGGAGGGCAAGTCGTATGCGGAATTCTGTTACGTGGGACTCCGAACTGTTCCACGGTAGGTAACGTGTACGCCGATATTGCCGCTAATCTAGAGCTTCTCGGGGTACCCAGGCCACTAATTATTGAATGTCAATACTGTATACGATGGTTTATCGTGCTTACTGAAATTATTTCTGTTTGCATCGTTATGTACTGTATTCATTCGGTGCATATAAATGGGGTTAAAAAGACTGAAGTGTTTGCCCTTGTACTTTTCTCAATTATATTCGTGGGCGGAATAACGGTTGGATTTCTGGATTATTGCACGAAGGATGATGAATGATTGAGTTTCATGATGTGGGTTATATATTTATGTAAATACCAATTGCTAGATGGCGAGATTGTGGAAGAAGGGTTGTGGAGGATCTTGAAAAGTTAATTTATGGAATGTAACACACATTGTTTGTAAGGATTGATGAGTTAAATAGAAACTAGATCTCTTAGTGGAAGACGCGTGATATTCATGAAAACAGAAAACGGGAACTATGAGACTAAAGTTTTGAGTAACAGATTTGTGTATTTAATAATTTTATCAATTTACTATTTATACATATTTAAAAGTTTTATACCTAAGTCGTGCCCGAAAACTAAAATGGTTTGTTCTTGCTATGATAAACTACAAATAAATAAATAAATGCAATTCTGTAAACGCAACTATTGCCATATACAATACTTCCTTTCCACATCAAAATCGTCAATATGAATAAATAAGAAATTCAATACATATTCATATGCTAACAAAAGACTGATTTATGATTAGTAGCCTAATAATTTTTACGGTAAATCGTTTTTCTAGCAACTACATGTAGGTATTGTAGGTATGTAAGAATGAGCACAAATATTTGTGTAACTATCAAACCGTGATGCTATCATGGTGGATAACTCTTCACTTGAAAAGAAAAAAAAACTTTAATTTAATACAAGCAAGTTTCACAGGACAAGATATCACATCTGATACCTATGAACCATTGGGTTACATAAACGTATTGAAATTATTACAGTGTATCGTTTCTATTTTTTAACGAAACGTCGAATTTTAAAGTCACATTAATATTTTACTTGTAAACATACATATGTATCTGTCTAAGGTACAAAAAGATTTTGACTCTCCTGAAAAAGTTCGCCCTTTCATGTGTAGAATCACGTTATACATATAATTATTTGGGATTTTTAGACTGACAATCTGTAGCTCGACTACATTTTTTAAGTAGTTTGATTAAAATATGGTCAAATTTTGAACTACTTGCAGAAATTTGTTTTCATATTTAATAACTTTTTCAATTTTTTCATATGGTGTATCCTTCATAGCTTGCTGTTCAATTCTTTTCCATCTCTCATTTCGTGCATTGCGAAGTATGCCTTGCAGTGCATCAACTTCTATTTTTGAAATATTTTCCTTTGATGATACCTGTAATTTTCAGATTAAAAAATAAATAAACACGACTTCGAAACTCCAAAATTCATAGACAATCTATAAGTATACCGGTTTTGGAACCGTCCTTCGATGCACTTGATACATCAAGATGGCGTGCAGAAGTCTCCAAAACGTAAACTCTGGCCAAGTCTCCGGAGTGAAATGGATGTAGGCTTGGGTAGTCTCCCACATCATAAAATCAGACAAGCGACAATCGCCCCCTGTTCGGATGAGCATGTCGACCGGACGCATATCAGAGAGATGTTGGGACTGTTCGACGAGATATTCGTTCCACTCGCATGGATTGAGATGCGAGTGAAGGTTAACGTTTTCTTGGTTCTTAATACTGACAGGGAGAGAAGTTAAACTTCGTAGAATCCCTTCTCGACCTGAAGTACATAAATAATGACATAATAAATAAATTTGTATTGTTCCTAACATACAGATATTCATCCTAATTTTACCCGTGTACACTATGGCCACGTTCAGCTGGTACGGTTTAAAATTTCTCGTTTTTACCATCAAATTTGCCATTCTGTACCGTAGGCTGTCTGGACAATTTTCCCAGTCGCCAATAAATTGGATACATGTGTCAATATTTGTACCAGAGTCACTACGTACACATGATACGAAGGGGCTAAATTAAATTATGTAAATAAGGTGAAAGGTATTTGGTTTGACATACACACGTTGTAACATCTTTGTGCAATTGTGTTCAATTACATTCATCAAATTGGTCACTTCTTCCTTGTTTCTTCTAAAATTCTCTGACGAGAAAGCATAGACGGTCAATTCTTTACATAAAAGAGCTTTCGCAAAACGGTCGACATCCGCAAGAGTTTCAGCCCTAAGCAAATTAAGTTATAAATTGAATATTCAAAATTGAGCTTTACGATTAATTAATGAGAAAATTGTATACATCTGAGTTTTCAAGAAATACATAGAGAGATAAAAATTTTCTATGTAAAATATTTGCATACCCTTTTAAATGACCAAACAACACCTTCAACCCGTTGCGTCTTGCATACCGGCGATTTCTAGGAAAAACAGGTTCTGAATAATTTACTTTCTACTACATCTTTGAAAAAAATATATATTTTTCACTCACCCATCCATTATTATTGCTATGTGTTCCGGCATTGGGCCCATTTTAACTATGGACGAAGCCAAAATTTCCAGAATTGACATTTGACCGGATTGCATGGCCATTATGGATCAAATAAGTATTATGTATATGTAAATAAATATGTAGCAATAAATTATTCACCGGACTGCCAAATAGCTTGTGAATCTTTGCTCATTTTATACATCTTCCAACCATTTTAAGAGGAAGGAACTATGGGAATTATTTTGTGCAATCATCGATGTAACGTGTCCCATTGACGTGAGTAAAAAGGCTGGTTATGCGGTATGAAATTTAACATAGGCAAATATTGCCGAATTTCCAAGCATTTACTAGTTTCGCAAGATTAATTACTCTGGGTAACCAAAATTCCCTCTTTGGTATAAAAAAAACATGTAAAATATTTGCTAGATATTATATAAATTTCTATAACGCTATGAAATTAAATATTGCGGTGTAGATAGTTCATTGCCTACAAAAGTCAGCAACCTAGTGTGTGATGAACTCACTATCTGTATATCAATTTTTATTGCTCAGCAGATAAAAAATCGGCCTCGAAAGCAATAAGTCAAAAAATGGCTTGTAATTTGAATTCAAAAGGTATGGTAATGATACAATAAATTTATTTTGTACATTAAATACCACAAAATTATTGAAGTATTTACTGATGTTTTGTATGTATATGAAAATTATCCCTAAGTCTGATGAATATTTATATATGCGTATGTGTAAAAATTATAAATATGTTCTATGTAAACATGGAAGTAGAAAAAAATCAAGCTTATGTCGAATAAAGAGTTAGCTCGATACAACAACAAATAAAAAATGGTGCACGTGTGATACTGTTAAACAAATATGTATCTATGTATTTTATCCTCAGTAATTATGTTAATTGGATACGTAGATACATATCATCTGCAATAAATTGTGCAGTTGTATTTTACAAAAACCAAAAGTGTAGCAATAACATGTTACAGGATTTTAACAACATTGACCACTTTGAGATTCCAAATTTCAATAAAAAAAAAGTAAAATCGTTATTCTGTTGAATGCTAATGTTCACTTTAACTAGTTATGTTTTCGTAGCCAGATTTTAATTTTATTAAATAAAAGAAACGCACCTATATAATAGTGGATCAATCACTATTTTTATGTTAGCAAAAAAACTTCCCACAAACAAGAGATGTTGTTTTAAGGACTGCAACAATATCAAGCGATTTACTTTTGTAAGTATGTGAATATTTATGTGAATAATTGTGAAAATGATTGTTCAGCAGAATTGAGATAAGTACCCGGAGAACTTATACTGAAATAAGTAGTTCAGATTTGATGCAGCCGTAGCTTCGTGGATTTATTTATAAATACCAGAAATTGAAAACGATGACCATCAATCGGGAACTCAACTTCCACAAAGCTCCAACTTATTACAGAAATAGAACAATCGGAGTAAAGGATATTATTTTCTTTTAATTATCTATGACTGATTTTCCATACAAGACAATTGTTCTTGATATGATCAACTGACACGATTTTCCACTTATGTATGTATGTATGTAAAAGGATGACGTACGACAATTATGTATTATGTTATATAAATATATGACAATGAGTGTATGAAAATTGTCCATAAGCCAATTTAATCCGACACTTCCTTAAAGGGCTCACAAATATTAACTTGCCTCATTTATGTACATATGTACAACATACCTATATCATTTATGTCACGCTCCCGATCAGATTTTTTGATTGGTCGAAACACCTAGTTCTCGCTATGATAGTTTTCATAAGTCACTCAAGAGCCGGTTTTATTAGGTTTGGAGTAAATTATATAACAATAAATACGAGCATAAGTATGTGTATATTCTATTTATAATACTTATCAGCTAAGTAGACAGTTTTTCTACATATCTATGTAGATTCGAAATCTTTATTCTGAAAGTGTGTTCCTGTGGCCTACCTATCGTGCAATTAATGTTACATGCTAGCAACCCAGAGTTTGTATAATTTGTTGTTAAATAAATTAAAGCAAGACGTTAAAATTTTGTCAAATTTTGCAAAATTTGGGCCAATTTATTTGGCGGAGTGATTATCTTCGTAATCTTTTCAATTGACGTATCCTTTTTGGCGAGTCGTTCAATCCTTGCCCATCGATCGTTCCGAGATTTCTCTAAAACGGGTTGTACAGATGCCAACTCAATCTTTGAAAGATGTCCAATCGCCAATGACTAAATAATATTTAGTCATACATATTATGTTTAATGACAAATGGGGTTATTTCTTTAGACTGAAAACATGCACATACCCAAACAAATGTAAATAGGTATTATATATTTATTTGTACCTGTTTTGACACCTTCCTCCTATGCACTTGATAAACAAGCATGGCATGGATAAACTCCTTGAAATTAAACTCTGGCCAGGTCACGGTAGTAAAGTGTATGCAGGCTTGGGATGCCTCCCACATCATAAAGTCGGATAAGCGACAATCTCCTCCTGTTCGGACAAGAAGGTCGACAGGTCGCATGTCGAGCAAGTGTTGAGATTGCTCGACGAGATATTCGTTCCATTGGGACGGCATGAGACGATGGAGATCTTCACCTTGTTCGTCATTGTTCATCGACAGAGCATCCAAGCTGCGTAAAATACCTTCGCGACCTATCGAGCAGTGCCAACGAGCAATTGATAATTATTTACATAGATTTTAAACCTAAATTGAGCACTGTTACCTGTGTAACCAACCGCAATGTTGAACTTGTAGGGTTTAAAGTGTCTCGTTTTCTGCATCACGTTAGCCATTCGGTGTCGTAATTCTGCCGGAAAATTGTCCCACTTTCCCATCATTTGGATGCACACATCCTTTATGTCTCCACTTTCTCTTTGACGAATTAATTATATATTGCAGTTTGCGTTACGAATCATAAGCTTATGCGTGTATTACATACATTTCTTGCAGCCAACAAGCACACTGGCTTCCCATCAAATCCATCAGGTGGTCAACTTCTTCTTTCGACCGCTTGAAATTTTCGGATGAGAAGGCGTACACGGTCAACTCCTTGCAACCCACCGCCTTTCCCCAGCGATCCAAATTCATCAAGTTGTCCGCCCTGCTCAGAAACGAAAGACCAGAATTTCATTTAAGAACGCATTGTGTAAACAAAGTGAATCTAGTGCATTTACGAAAAAAGTAAGCATTTTCAGCTATTCATAACGGAAGAAATTGTTTATCCGCAAATATGACAAAAGGTTAAAATCAATTGGGCATTCAAAAATTCGATTCCTTACCCCGCCTCATGACCATGCCGCACCTTCAATCCTTTCCTCCTCGCGTAGCGTCGATTTCTACATATATCAAATTCTTCAGATTAATTGAAAACCTCAATTAAAAGATAATAACCACTCACTCACCCGTCCATTATGATCGCGACATGATCCGGTACCGGCCCCATCCTTGCCATGGAGGTCATCAATATTTCGAACCAAGATAGAGATTGGGAATCCCTATGCATTATGTTACAGACGATTTTCAATTACCTGAAATCTCAGTGTTTTACCCGAGACTGGTAATAGTGGTATTTGAGCGTTCTTTCTTTAAAGGTTTCTTTGGTACATATGTACAATGCTTATGTAACGAAAGTTCAACGGCTAAGCAAGTATGTGTAATAGTTAAGCCGGCAATTTATCTGCAATTTAAGTACACCTCTATATCGTTATCATTATCTTACTAATGGTTAAAAATAATGATATCGCCTTTATTATTTTTTTCTTAAAAACGAATGAGTATCATGTTGCAACCTGGGTCATCACTACTTGCTCTGCGGTAGTAGAAAAAGTTAAAGAATCGCACATACTTCAAATACATACATACATGGATACATAATCTGTGAGATTGGCTTTGCTTGAATGTACATACAACAGATTTTTAATACAAACCGTCATTTTACAGGCTAGTCATTAGATATACTTTATGAATATGACCACAATAAATTAATGGATGTACCTTCGGGGAAAATGAACATGTTGATCGTTGTTGCACAATAAGGCATGGAACATAAGAATGAGATCCACTCTAACACTCCGTTAACAACAAACGTGGAAAAACATTAATATCAATCAAGACCCACTTCTGCCCGAAAAATTATTTTTCTCTTATTGTTTAAATTTTAATCTTTCAATTGAGAGTTCATGGATTGATTGAAATTGAAACCCATCAAAACGAATTCCACCAGATATTGAAACTGATCAAGTATAATCTGACGATAGTCCTACTAAATATCTTCAAAAGAGGAGGACCAAGTTTAGTTTCTGGAAGTACTTATGATACGCTGTGTATCATACACAGACGTATGAACAGAAGTGAACTATTTACCATCAGTGAGGCGAATTCAATTCTTAATTATTTTGACCCAGAATGAAGGAAAAACCTGATTTGTATCTGTAAGTAAGTATGACGCGATGAAAAATAGTGATTTAATTGTACAAACGTGATCTACGTATGTACATAATAATCTGCACAATCAGTTTTCTCAGAGCTTATGATTAGGTCCTTAACCATTTGATCTGTGAAAGTGGCATATGTCGCTTTGGCGACTTGTCCATAATTCGTGACAAAGGCATATGTCATCGCCAAAATCCGCTCCATAACCCGTGACGATGACATATGTTGCCACAGAAAACCTTACCTTAATTCGTGACGTAGACGTTTGTCGTTCCCTGGCAAATTCGCCATAATTCGTGACGTCGACATTTGTTGTAGCCCGAACCAGGGCTTATGTAATTGTCATGTCCGTCCGTCTGTCTGTCTTTCGATAACTCTGGAACGAGTTGGCCGATTGACTTGAAATTTTTACCAGATGCATATTGGACAAAGCTAGGAACCGAGTTCGAACATGGGCAAAGTCGGTCCACTGGTTGACCCGAAGGGGTCATCTGGATGGGTAGGGTATTATGCACCAAAATTTCGAAATTGTCGTAGAAAGCTGAAATTTGGTACAGAGGTACTAAATGGGTCCTAAAGGAAGGATATGAACTCAAATTGGTAAAATTTTCATCTGGAAGGGTCCTATTGGGTGACCCATACTGATTTTTCAAAATCGTCATATCGTGCTGAAATTTGGCATTTAGTTTTCTTATGGCTCTTCATGGAAGAGTATACATTGGAATCTGAAAAATTTTCATCTGGAAGGATCCTATGTGGTGACCCCCGCCAGTTTTCAGGAATTAACATAGAAAGCTGAAATTAGGACCAGAGATCCTTACTGCCTTCTGATGAAATAATTTAGGAAGGTAAATATGAACAAAAATTGGCCAGAGGGACACTAGGGGGTGGTCCACACCGACTTCTAAAAATTGATATAATCAGACGAAATTTAGTATGGAGTCGACAAATAACTTACGATTAGCATTTACCCCATAGGGTACGTCAAGATAAAAATCTATTCAATTCCATCTCATATTCTTCCATTGCAAGTCATTATCAACTTTCATACAAATTTTGAATTTTCGTCACCCTTGACTTCCACCGGCCAACCAGTTGACCGATCGAACCAGTCTTCCAACCCGAGTTGTGTATTTGGATGGTATATGTTATGATATATATGTGGTGTATGGAAAATTTCAAGTCGATCGGAAATTATAAAAAGAGTTAACGTGGGACAGACGGACAACACGGGTACATAACCGCTGGGTCGGGCTAAAAATTAAAAATTTTTGCGAAAAAGTTGTCACGAACTAAGATATTTGACTGGAATTTTTGGTTACGAATAGTGATCCCTTAGAGATAAAGCTCCCTCACGAATTAAGGCAACTCTACTGTCGCCTGGTGACACGAATTATGGACATCGTAACTTTTACTTGTCCTCTTTAAATGGTTAATAATTTATATTTTGTAAACAAAAATATTATAACACTTGACCTTCAGCAGTATATTATGTAATACAATATTCATGTATGTATTTTTATAGATTGATCTCGCTGGAAGATCTGACAATAAATAGAGGAACTTTCCTCAACTGCTTTTACATGCATTCATTTGGACCACTTGTGTACATATGTACTAATTACGTACGATGTTCGTTCAGGGTACATCATTTCCTACCTCAACACTTACGACATTTTGATGCAATATTTTTCCAGGAGCACTGGTTTTACTTTCAAGCCAATATTAACTTAACAATTCTGTGTCTTATAGCACTTGCCATGAAACTCATGACCACAAGCATTTCGCAACTTGCAAAAAAATTAAGAAGTGCAAATGTAACAAAACCGACTAAAGTTCCATCATCACGGCTCACTAACTACTTATTTCATTACTCTACAAAATCTAAAGTTCTTAAATATACGATTTGCTATTAAATATGGAGAATGGTAACAAAGGAATGAAAGGTAACAAAGGTAACAAAGGATATGAACTAGCCCCCTGCGTGGTCAAGTTCTCTATAAATGTTGACCAATTTTCCAAAAGATTAAGCACCTCGGTTCAAAATGCTGTGACATCTTTCTGCCACGTTTCCAAATTGGAGAAGGAATTTTCATTTTTTATCCCACCAATCTTTCAGTAAGTGAATAAACTTAATAAAGTTTGCGTCTTACATAAAATAAATTTCACAATAATTCATTTTGCCACCTAAAAAATCCCGCAATTCCAGATGCATCAACCAAGATGCTATTTCACAAGATTCACAGCAAGTAGCTTCCCTCAAGTCAGAGTTGGAAGATTGGGTGTCTGACTTTTATGGGTCATTTATTAAACCTGCATATGGAGAACGGGTTGTCAACCACGCTGTTTCTTACGTCCTCCGATTATGTCCCAGTTATCCAATTCATTCAGAAAAATTTCGCGTACTTTCGCACTGTTTCATCATCTCGACAATATTGGACGATTGGCTTGACGATACCAAGTCAAAGTCTGGGTGGACTGACGATGATGACAAGAACGAGCTTGATTTAAAGAAGATTAAATATTTCGATATGGTCAGAGAAGCAGTAGTTGAAGCATTCAAATATGAAGATTCTGACGGGATTGGTAAATAAATTAGTAACAATTTTTTAACATGGTCGTGATGAAAATGTGATCTTTTTAACAAGATTTGCACGATTTGGAAACGCATGCCATCAACATGGAAATGATAAAGGATCAACCATTCCTCTTCGTGATTGCAGATTCGGCCAAAGAAATTTTTAAGTTTGCTAAAACTGCAAATCCTAATTTGTCAAATGGAAAGTTTCTAAAATTGTTGAAAATTGAATTTGTTCGTTGTTTCGAATCCCTGGGGTGGACTTTTGTCAAATCGAGAGAAGGAGGATTAGACGACTATTGCGTGGACACATTTAGATATTTTAGGACGTTGGTATGGTGTCTAATTTTTGAAAAATGAAATAAAAATTATACAACTAATATTTGTAAATCTTCCATAGGAAGCTGGACTGCCCATTTACATGAACGTTATCAAGATGCTAGAAAATATCGAGCTACCTCAATTTGTCCGAATCCACCCAGTCTTCACCAAATGGCATGAAATTGCAGACAAGGTAATACTACATGTGGAAAAATTGGTATTCATTTATTTCGCAACTAGTTTTTTGTAGTTCGTGGGAATCTTAAACGATTTGCTCGGACTGCAGAAACAACTCTTGTACGGAGAGGAGGATGGCACAGTTTTCTTCAAAGTGAGGAAAGGGCTATCCTTAAATGATGCGATTGATGACGAAATTAAAGTTCTCGAGTATGTGCCTAATTTACCAAGAAAATTAAAATGAATTGAATTGAATTACGGTTTAATTTTTATCAGGGAATTGGTGAAAGATTACATAAAATTGCGGAAATTTGTACTGACCAAATTCCCTGATTGTAAAGAACTTCCGTTGTACGTCGAATTTGTTGAGGGGTGGTTGTTCGGGTCACTGTACACTTTCAAGGACTCCAAGCAGTATGGGATGCAGGATCAGATTCGTGTCGAAAATTGTGAAATTACTCGAACGACAATGTAATGAGAACATTCGTGCCAAGAATTAACATCAAGTTTGAGAACTTATTTACGTACTTATTTAGATGACATTACGTATTTACTTCATAATTCATAATTTCGTAATTTTTCATGCAAAATTTGTATGGAATAAACCAACCTTAAATTGATGTAAAAATAGTTAATTTAAACATTAACATAGTACTTACATATATCTATATTTGAATGCATCTTTGGTGCAATTTGCAAAATATTTTAGGGAATCATGTAATTTTTCTCCACAGATATGCATAGAATATGCATATCTATGTTTTTCTCAAAACCAGAATTGCTCTAGACTAATTAAAATTTTGTCAAAGTAAATTTTAATAAATTTGTCATCTAGAATACGAGGACAGCACAAAATCAGCAACCTCCTTTCTTTGTTTTTGCTTGGATTCAATTATCATAATTTGTTAGTTGAAGGCGATCACCTGTTTAAGTCAGACATTATATAATAAGTTAATTAGCAATTACTTATTTATGAAAGAAATTGACGTCAACAAATAGTACGCTACCCTAATTTAATCCCGATAATTCAATTCCAAATTAGCTCAACTAATATGGAAGTAGAAAACCTGAAGACGCATTATTCCACCTTCAGTTGGACCCATATGACACAAATCCTTATCAATTTTCTGGCTAATTTTTTTCATAAACATGAAGAATTATTCACCATTTCCACTCCGGATAATCCAACTTTTTGGCTTTTTTCCGTTACCATTAGAACAAAATAATAACTACAGACTTAGAATAAACAGAAGAAACAGTGCTGAAGGTTTCAGCAACCAAGATTTCACTCAAACATTTCAAAACCGGATAATTATTTTTAGCAAAAGATTTTTTAAATCACACAATTTCCTCTTAATTCTTCCCATATTTTATATATTTATTTCTGCATCAGTAATAGTCATATTTTTACTCAATTTCGAAGCCATATCGAATTTGAGAAACGTGCAGCGTAGATTAAAATCAAGCGGTGGTCGAATATTTTATTCCGCTTTGATCTTAAAATCTGTATCACACGTATTTTGTGCAATTGTCATAAAACTTGACATGCTTTTTTATAGGAGAAACAAACTTGAGCAGTTTTACACTAAATTTATCAACTTTTTAGAAATAGTCTCAACTTTGACGGGAAAAATAAAATCGAATAGATTCGAAAAATGCTTTAATATTGAATTGTCAACATTTATCATAATAATTACTCTTTGGAATGTAGAAATGTGTTGGGACTTGAAGAGCGTAGGATCCTGGCAATATTTTTACATATATTTTATCCCAGTTATGCTAGGATATTTCCATTCAATATTTGTGTTTCTCGTAGTCTATTTTCTTAATTGGTATCTCGAAGTGCTGATAAGGATACAAACTATTGGACGAAATAAGTTGCATTATTATCACGACATAAATTTGAAGAATAAAGACGAAACTATCATTCAAATTGAGCCATCCTGTTGGTTATATTCAGACTTGCATGGCTCGAGGAAGTTAGAAAATTTGAATAAAATTAAAAATGTGAACTACACCGAGTGTGAAATTTTATTAAAACTTTACAACAAATTAAACGAACAGATAGACGAATTTAACAAATTGTTCAGAGTTTGGATCACACTTGATATTGGGCACAGTTTGCTAAGAATTGTATTTTCTGGATTTTTCATTTCTTCCATGCCGTCACGTCGTTTGCGACCCGTTGCTCAAAATCTATTAACTGTTGTTGTATATTTTTACTTAATTTATAAAATGTGTAAGAAAGGTTCGGATTTACTGAATGAAAGTGAAGAGACTAAAGAAATTTTGGAAGCGTTAGCAATTTATGAAAATATACCTGTAAGTTAAATCTACATAATTTTGCATTATTAGACAAGGAAATTACTTAATAAATACTGATACTGTATGTTTAGAAAAACTCTGTGAAAATGAAACCGATCAGGATTGCAACAGGTTTTTTCAATGTGGACTTGAAAATTATCACTCCTGTGAGTACATCGATATAAATAATTGCATTACAAAATTATAACACTGTAAAAGAGTCATGTCACTTTCACAACGTGCAGATACTTGGAACAGTAACGACATATTTGCTTGTACTTATCCAGTTCCAGAATAGTGATTGTAATCGTGGTGGCTATTAAAGGTATGGATATTTGACAACCGACTTAATATTTCAACTATTTTAGAATTGATCATTAATTAATTTATGTATGGCATTTATTTGTTCACTGAAACCTTAATTAGGTCATGAAAATTAAACTGGCTCCAATTTGTCCCAACGCACCTAGCGTTCCCAACCAAAAAGACCAAGAAATAAAATTATCCCTGCTTTTGGGAGTCCATCTTTCACACATTGTGAAGAATATAACTATTCCAATCGCTCCGAGGAAACCTAACCAATTATAATTTTAGAATAAATGAATAAAAGCAACTTGTAATTTTAATTACTGTTCGAATTAAATAATAAATATACCCGAAAATAGTAGAAACACAGCAGTCCTTTGCATCGGTTTGGCTTCATAAGTCCTGTTACCCGAACAGAGAATTGTCCACGCCAATTTCGCCCCAGTGAAGATCAGAATAATCCAAGAACCCGTGTACGAGATTTGAATTGCGAAAAATAACCCTGAAATTAAAAGAGTTGCAATTCAATGTTGCTTTATTGTTTAATTTCCAGAATTACTTTTGCAATTTTATGTATTTCTCCATATTTTTTAACATACATGGATACTGTACTGGTAAAACGATCCAACTGCATTCGTCCTCCCAGAATTCGGCTTTATTATATTTTATCCTGTACTCATCCTGATATTCGCCAGGTGCACATTTTACCCACAATCCCATTTTCGCAAATGTCGAGTCTACACGGTTTTGCAGCCAAAATGGTGTTAATATCGCTACCGTTGTTGCGACAAAGGATATCACGAGTACGGAAAGACCTATCTTATTTCGGGTAGAATAAGTCATGATTACTGTAGATTTTTTACCCTAATTTTAGTTAAATACAGTCTCCACTTATTCACTACGGGTTCGTATGCAAAGTGTGTATTTAAATGTTTCTGTAAATATACGATTTTGTTAAATACGAGTAAGTAATACTAAAAATACTAAATATGTGATTATATTATGTACATAAATAAAATTAATAAAATTACACGCAAATCCTAGATCACATTTTTAAGTACTTTTAGTTCGCACATGTTTCACTGAAGTGAATCCACGTCAACATAGCAACAATCAAGCACATACGTACACATGCTATTGAGCATTTGCGCAAATTGTACGTTAGAAATTCAGCATGCATTGTTGTAATAGCCTTGCAGGCAGTGCGCATTGATGCGGAATTAACGCATATAAATATAAGCGTCTATGTATGCGGAGAAGATGTAATGTGAAAATCGTAGGAAAACAAGTTGGGTTGATTTCATATAAGAACGGGTTGAGTTCAGTTTAGCAAAAAAATTGTTTGTGCAAAGAATCCCTTTGTTCCATGCTTCATTCTGTATGTGCTGTTACTGGATGGATGTGTACTACATATAATGAAATGAGTTGGTTTTAAGTTTTGGTTGGTATTAACCACTTCACCCCTGAGCGACGCATATTTTCATACCTTTCACCCCTAGCAACGTGGAATTTTTTCTTCCCTTGACCCCGGAATTTTCACCTACTGCATGACGTTAATTACTAGGAGATGAATTGAAAAATGGTGTTCCCACCGGAATTATTCTGGACAGTTTTTTTTATGAAAGTTGATACGAATAACCATTTGGGAACGGATTTTGAGTTGTAATTTGCATTTGTGCATTTTTTCGAGCACTAATGTTTATAGCCGAAAATAGCCAACACGCCGAATTTTAAAAGTGATTGTAATTGCATGGAAAGTTAAACAAACATTGAGTAATACTTACATAATAGTACGTAAATTCGAAAAAATCGATTATCGCGCCTCAAGCGCCCCAAAAGCCGATTTGGGCGGGAAAATTAAACTTCGCAAATCTTGCTTTCAATTCGTTATATAGGCTATAATTAATTTAGTGGTTACACTAAAACATGTAAAAATTGTTTCTTGTACATCTAGCTTGCATAAAATTTACGCACACTTTGGGAGGGAAGACCAAAAGTTCTTGAAATGAGTTTAAATTGACAGCAGCGGGAGTGATTAATTGTAGCATCAACTTTTCTAAGCCAGCCTTTGGTGAATAGAACTCAAACCTAAAATATGTTTCGTAAACCATTTTCAAATTTTGATTTCTATTTCCATTGGCTTTTCCACTTATTAAGCAATTACAATTATTACAATTGCAAAATGCATTATCTGCGTCTCCTTCGCTCTGCTAAAAAACAGACTGAAATTGAAATCGCGATGTAAACACTGGCTGTCAGGAATCCATTGAGCACAGAAGAGTGGCTTAATCCCCATCCTCTAATGCATATTGATTGAAATGATTCAATAATTATTGTCGCAGGAAGTAATTTAGCTAAGTGTCGATAAATCGGATTAGCCATTTCCATGGGCCACATGCCTCCTAAAAGATTATCAAGTCATCACCTGGCAAGCCTTTATTACATAGAAACATGTAAGTAAATAGTAAATTTATGCACGCACCTGAACAACTCGCTTGAGTTATTGACATGAATAATATCAGTATTATTGTCTCCAAAACGTTGTCCTTTAACATGGCAAACATCCACCCTAAATTTGATTTACATTATTAAATATATGAATAAAGTACGCATTTCATATAGAATTTTGCGTACCCATCGTGAACCCGCATATCGCAGTCATCATGACCAGTCCTACCGCAAGGTACCACGACCCCCTAATTTCCATCCCATACACGCCTGTTAGCAAGCTGAAGAAAATTACCAGATGTATGAAGCCTATTATTGACTCTGTTGCAAAGTAGCACACCATCCGATGCCACAGTTTGACACCGGCAACGTAGTCTCGGTCTTCCAAACCTTTCTCTCTGTCCTCCACCCACAGTATGGCGATCGAGTTGGCTAGCATGAAGACAGTCCTGTATTTTTTCGTGTGACCAAATTAGGGTCCCAGTTTTAATACTGTATTTTAATACTTATTTCACCAACTTACAAAATTGTAATGCCCGGTTGCATGTAGGAGATGACCTTCCATATTTCCATACTTCCATAGATTGCGTTAAACTAGGAAAACATTAGCAAACATATATTTAACTAAATATCGAGACAAAGATAAGGTATGAGTTTTAAATAATATTTAATGCAACTACTTTAAGTGGTTCCGCAACAATGGCAGGATTCAGATTGCAAGCTGATGCAATACTTGAAATGAATTCCAGATACTTTTTCACCACTGTTAACTTCATCCACGATGCTATAATCACATCTGTTTCAAAATATTTGTAATGTAACCTCTGATTTATAAAATTGAGAATATGTGTACGAATATATACATATGTAAATCCGTACTTGACTCATCCATCACAAGGGAAATTGTGGATCCTTGGATAGTTTCATTACTGGCAAAATTGCGATATACCATTCTGTTTTTAAAGTGGGTAGAAAAGTCAACCGGAAACTGGAGAAGCCCGATTGTATTTCCCAAGCGGATGCTTTGTATACCATTCTCGTAAGAGTTTATTGGAATCTGGCATGATTTATTAGACTTATGATTAGAAGTGCATATGCATAATATGCAATTCTATGGTGTGTAATATTTAGTAGGGTTACATTTACCCATTCAACTTTTGAATCATCAAATTTTTGAAGAAAGTTACAAATTCCAATATTTGCAAAACATTCAGTTAGAGTAGAATTGTTTATGCAATATTCGTCACTATTTGGTGTGAGTACACCGATCTTTAGGTTTCGGGGTGGTAAACCAATAACATTTTGCATTACAAGGATGATCATGATTGGCAATACGAATTCTGCTGTAAGACACCTGGCAAATAAATTATTTACGAACTTAAAATTAACTTAAAATTTATTGCTAGCATTTTAATTACCTCCAATCCCGTAAATGGCGATACCAGAATTTCATTAATAACGCCCAAATTATTTTGTGGTGATGAGTTTCTACAACTGGGGTTATCTGATTTGGATGGATTTGCATAGAAATTGAAACTTTTCGGTATGATTTAATCTGCACGGCTTCGTTAAACTCCGAAGTGTAGTTATTCTCGTTGTAATCCAGGATGTGCTTATCTTCCCTGCATAATTGGAGCGCTACGCTTTCCAAACTATCACAATTGAATTGGGATAGCAGTGATTTTGGAGACGCTTCAGCAAGGAGTTGACCTCCACGCATAAATCCAACCTGACATACATAAACTAAATTATTTACAAATTTATTTATTACTTTATAGTAAATATTTTCTACCTTGTCGCAGCGCCTAGTTTCCTCTATGTAATGTGTCGATAGTATGATCGTTGTCCCACAATCTCGAGAAATTTGGACAAGATGTTCCCAAATTCTGTAATTTTATTAAACAAATACGAGTTATGAGTTGTACAACAGCATTAAAATAATTCATAATGGATTCAATAATTCTCGCAAACTCATAATGCATTACCGTTGTCGAAGTAAAGGGTCTAGCCCTACGGTAGGTTCTAAAATGGGGTCATCAGTAAGTTATATCATCTTGGATAATCTTAATTATAAGTTGGCTCAAATTATTACCGTCAAGGACGAGCAGAGGAGGATTATGAATCATGGCAGTCGCCAAAGATACGCGACGTTTTTGCCCCCCACTGAAAACACATCTTAAATATTCACACTTATTTTCAGAGTATGTAGAAAATAAATACCTTAAATCCTGGATGCAACTGTTTAGTGGGGGCAAGTCAAGGAAAGTTGACAAAAACTTGATTTGGCTTTGTCTCATTGTTGAACTCATTCCATAAAGCATGCCGAAATATTCCAGTGATTCGAAGATAGACAAAGAATTTAACAAGGATATTTCCTAAATTCATAAAATAGTACTTGTAGTCACGTTACGTTCAGAGGTTTAAACAAAAAGTGCATTCACCTGTGGCATGTACCCACACAGGCCACCCAATTGTCCATAGGCGTCTTGTCCTAAAACTATGATTTCTCCTGCATCCAACTTCCGTAAGCCCACAACACAAGAGAGTAAAGTAGTTTTACTAATTAGAAAGAAGTTCATATTGTGTCAATAATTACGTCCAGTTCCAAATAAGACATTCATATCGTCTACAAAATCTATGCTTTATTTTTTCAATTACGAATAATTCGAAATTTATATTGTAATTCGGTATTCACTTCATATCTTTATTTGAAAAACATGAACATTTAAATAGGTGGTTTAGTTTTATAGTTCCTCAATAGTTAAGCTTACCCACATCCGCTCGCACCAAGTAATCCATAGCTGAAAAGGCATGCGATTAATGAAACCCCAAAATGATGAATGAATGTTATAATAAAGTAGTCTCACATTTCTCCCCGGTCAACATTCACGTTAAGATTATTAAGAACAAATTTGTCATTCCCATATCGTTTAAAACCATTCTTAACCTTCAATGCCATTTCACTATGGCACACACAATACACAATCTTATTTATATTTATGTATATTTGTCATTTGGTGAATTAGAGGACAGTATCAGGAAAAGGACTAGTTTGACGGTGCATACACAGATCAATGAAACTTCGCACTGTTTGAACTACTACCTACTCGCATTGCCGTTTGAGATTTTTATCCAGTGATTCATTCAGAAAAAAATATTTTGTAGCATTATTAGTGCATGTAATTAGTAAGGGATAAAACTCGCTGTAATTACTAATTGCAATCTACCCTCCGATCTCTACGTAATCCAAAGTCCGGAAAAAAGTTTATTGGGGATGTGTCCTAATGATCATAGGGTGAAAACCTACGTATGTACATAAGTTACTTTTTAGTATAAGCATGTTCTCCTTTTGTCCAAGAGTGATGAGTGATGAGTGAAATTCACACGCATAAAATAGCCAATATCGTAATTATGTAGGTACAGCTTGTTTATTCACCGTCATCAAGCTTTTATAATTATGTTTCCGTAAAGAGCTTAGGCGTACTTATACAAACATATGTGTGTACAAGTACTAAAGCCAGGAATAAGGATATTTACCTATGTAAGAATGGTTTCCTTTACGTACCTATGTATGTATGTATGTAAGCTACAGATTAAAAATATGCTATTGTGCAACTCTCTGGATACAATTATTTTACATTATTATATTTAATAAGGGTTACGTATGTGATATCAAATCAATGAACTTTTCATTTGAGTTTAGTTCCCACGGTTTCGCAAAATCCCTTGGAAGTAATTTTTCATTAGTAGTTTTTTAATTTGTCAAACTTACGTCAGTATCAGCATCAACAGTTCTGAGTCAGAAGTGCTGACGATAGAGAGAGTAATTTCTAAGTTATCTGAGGATGAGTGTTAAGAAGGTTAACGAATATTTGAAAAGTCACTATTTACATAAATGCCGAATTTTCGACATGTACATATGCACACTTTACAGTTGGGTGTTATCCGAATAAAAATCGGATCACAAATCTAATAAAATTATGGGTATGTCTATGTTTATTATTAGTGAATTAATTTTTCAGACTAATTTGGCATAAAGGAGAAGGAAACTTGTTATGGGAAAGTCCGCAATTGGACTTGTAAATATTTTATCCAGATAAACTGTCTGTGAGTTTTGTAGGTAAATATTTGCATAACCAAGGACCTGATGAAACCTTCCATTTCCACGTTATTAAGACCACGGGTTAAAGGATATGTATTTATGCAATAATTTAACGCCGGAAAATTCCCTGAGGGAAATCGCGCATAATATGCATAATCCTCTTTCCTTAATCTAGCCATTAAGTCATGAATACGATATACATATATGCATGGATGTACTATAAGTATATATATACACTAAACATCCATACGTACATAAATATTTGGCAAAATACCACGTTCTTTTAGCTGAAATTTCCCACCTATTTCTTGTGATATTGAAGCAATTTATTAATTTTCCTCCAGATAACAAATGATTTGGATAGTTTTCTTTCAAAATTTCTGCTCCGTATTTATACTTCTAAGTACAATAAGAAGTAAAACGTATATAGTAGAACGATAAATTTTCGCCAGTTACATTTTAGGATTAATCTTAAACATTTTATGATATGAATGACTTTCTTAAAGCTGCAAAATCACCAAATATTTACAAAACGGTTAATATAAATTAAATTTTACAAATTTCACTCGGGACCATTGTTTCTCGATTTGTATATTTATTTATGACTTACGATTCTTACCTACAAATTTATAGATATTTTTTTTTACTTTCTAACAAAGGATAGATATGGGTAATTTACAGTGACTCAAAGTTATTCTAGAAATTATGATGTAGACTGCATCAATTTTGCGTGGAATGTATGCAACATCCAAATTGTGCATTTGAGCTTCTATCACTCTATATTTTGTCCGATGATTACATTGTACAGAATAATTGTACGATTATACCGGATAAAAGTAATTGCGTACCAAATGAAATTACTATAATTTGATTTGATCTGTAGACATTCACCGCTTTATTAAGTTCCTACTAGCACAAAATTATGTATATAAGTTTCCTCAAAGTAATGTTCAAACGTTTGTCTTTAATGCATGTTTAAATAAATTAGTAATATTCGTGGCCTCACCACATTACATAAAAGTAAAACCATCCATAATTTTAGCAATTATTGGTAAAATAGGAACTACAGATAGAAAATGTTAATACCTTAGAAGTGAAACATGCATACAAATTTATGTGGAAATAGTCGAAAGTCAAAGTTACACTTTCTACAAACTCATTCTACAAAACCGTAAAGGAAAATCTCAATCGTTCTCAAGTTTGCCTTTCTCCGCATAAATACACAATTGCCCTTTGAAGGTCGGTATCATATAAATACAATATGTAATCTTTTAATATAAGAACAAACCCAATATTATTATGACTGAATTAACATAGAATATGAACATTTTTGCTGGTTTGCCCAACCCTCGAAGGCCTAATCACTAAAAATTCACTTCGAACAGAATAATTTTATTGATTAGTTACAAAATTCACTCGCATCCAAGTTTTCATAATGCTTTCAACAATATGACAAATCTTTGAAATTCCTTATGTCGGACAACAAACTGATGTAGGGCTTAGCAAGCATTGGAACGATACCATTCCCTGTTTCGGACTGCACAATTCTTCCGAAGCAACACATTCACCTGGAATCTGGGATATAAATCCGGCACACTCAATAGTATCGTTCGAACCTATAAAATATTTTATTATTATTCCTATTTTGACCTATTTAAGCTTTCAATAAGTACAATTATTTGATTAGCGTTACCCGTTTGTGGAGATGGAGCAGCGCATGTCCCCAGCACACAAAATGAAAAAAATATGATAGTGGTTAAATTCATTTTTATTATCACAAATTTCAGTCTTATGTGAAAATTATTTTTTTAGTTGATCATCCTCGGAGGCGACTGAGAAAGATTTTTAACTGCATTTTATATTTTTATATGTCCCTGTCGGTCAGTGTGATGCTAGCTAATGCCATAAATTAACGGATGACGGTGTTAATTATAGTTTTATGAATGTGTCGCACCTATGTATTCCTAGGGTTCTAGTCCGATTTGTCTTCAGCATAAACTTATGATGTAAAGTTAAAAGTCACGTGATTAATTGGTACATAAATATATTGGATAATGCATAACAATTTTTAAAATCATTTTATAAATTCAAACATAGAGAAACCCTCGAGAAACCACCATTTATGGAAATCCTTCTTGGAACCCTGTTCCCCAAATCATGAGGAAATGCGCATAAAAATTCCTGAAGTACACAGGATATTAGTTCATTTATTGTGATGCTACCATATTATTAAATTCACAAATGGTTTGATGATGACTTTACTTGTAATCATACGTGAAGCATTTCCAGCATTAAAATGTATCTAGTTGATGACCATTGTCACAGTTAATGATATAATTCAGTAAGCCATTTGGCTAAATAAATACATTTACACTTTGTACGAGTACTTGCTGATTGAGTATATTTATGACCTTTGCACCGCATAATTATCCTTTTAAGTGACGTGGGTAGGCGTCGTTAGATTGCATTAATGTACTAATAACTAGATTTCGCAACCACGACCTATGCACATTTCAGAAGGACTTATGGATTGATTGCATGCAATTTAACCGAGTTTACATGTGTGTATGCATTTATAAGCAAGTGTACAAAACCCTCGACATATTCACCATTAATGTAAATTACATGAGAAGCCGTTAAATATCACGATATCATATACCAGGTGGCCCACTGAAACTGTACGCTAAATAAGACGCTATAGCTTTAACAGTTTTTGCGTTACAGAATTCTAGTAAATTTTAGTCGAAAGCCAGTTAATTTCTGATTAGAAAACAATTTTTAGTTTTCGAAATTTCCTCTCCCCACACTAACGCAGCGCTCAAGACGCCGCCTGCAGTCCTTTTCCGAAGCACGCACTGAATTTGTGGACATAGTGTTCCATTTCGTGGTCAGAAATTTTTTCCAAGCCTCTGCACTTACACGGGGTTTAGAACACACCTTTGCCCCTAACTTGGACCATTTTTCAGATTCCGGTGATTCAAATCCAGCAAGGATGATGACCATTTCTGATTGGAGATATAGACCGGAATTTGTTTTTTTAGCTACGCTTGGGTCATTTTTTGCACTTTAAGTTCGTTCTCAGTCCTGCTGAGAGGTCCCACCGATTCCATTGAATTGGATCTCACTTAGGGGATGTACCACGGACACAAAAACATATTTTAAGAAATTTGATTCCCCCACCTCCCCCCAATTTTCAGCAAAATGTAGACAAATTACCCAAATTAGCTCCTAATTGCCAAAATCATCGAAAAACCTGGATAATGTGACTTTATGACCTTTAGTCTATATCGGGGGATGTCTCTGACCGATTTTGCGTAGATTAGGACAACTCTCTTGTTAAAAGATTATCCCGATGTGAAAATCTCCTCATTTGTAAAAAGATTATCCCGATGTGAAAATCTCCTCATTTGTAAAAAGAATCCTGCTCACTTTTTTGGAGCGTACCTCTGGAGGTGACGCCTGCATTTATTTAATCTAGTTTCCCTTTGGGGTACGATCAGGATGTGGCAAGTACCACATTTCAAAGCCTTAAGCCTAAGCTTCAATTTGAGCACGCGTTGGATAATTTGCATAGACAATGTCAGCTGTAAGGCTGGTTTCCGTTGGAATTTCGTGAATTTCTTCGGATTCCATCCTTCAGCGCATTCAGCATGGGTGTGGTCCTTGTAAACTTTCAAAAAATTGTTCTTCGACTGTTCTTAGTCGGTCCAGTGTTTATGAACGTTTTTATAGTCCGTTGGACTAAATTAAAGTTCAGGTTCGATTCCTGTCACACTTTTCAAATTTCATATTTCTCGTCTCATTTTTTTGGTGAAAAATTATCGCCGCCCGCGTCTCTTCAATATTTTCCCTGCTGCTATACTATGCAAGATGTTACAAATTGATAAGTGTTAATTATGCAAAATTGCATGAGGAATCTAATGCACATATCAGATTTTCATTATTTCCAGCGGTTTTAAAGATAACCGCTAGGTACAGCTACAGTGGGCCCAGTAAGTACATATATAAATCGAATTTCAGCTTTTTAAGACAATTTCTGAAAATCGGTATGGTCCAGTAGTTGTGACCCCCTATGGTCCCTCTGGTTGAAAAATTTTCCAGTTTTACCTCAGAAAATTTCATTACAAGGCATTAGCAATTTGTGTGCCAAATTTCAGCATTCTTGCACTATTTTAAAATTTTGTGTATAGCAGACACTAATTTACATATCGATTTCATCCTGCTAAAATTAAATCCTACTAAAATGAATAAACTACACATCACTGTTTGCGTCTAGATCAATAGTAGAATTCGTTTTATTTCCTCAATTCCTTCCGGATATTTATATACGGATGAAAAGGAAGAGCAAGAGAGTGAGGTTTCTATTTTAACCCTTCATTAGAATCCCGAATTGACTTAAGAATTGAAGATTTATTGCTTTGATAAATGTTCATTATCAAAATTAATCAGATATTAACATTGCATTGTCATTATTTATGCATATTTGCATTTTGCATATTGTCGTGTGCACATTATGCTTGTGCGTATGTATGAAGATGATGTTCTTCCTTAACCTGTGGCAGATTGTACTATAACAGAATGAGCATAGGTTTAAAGTTTTTTAATTGCATAATATGTATCACACTATAAAAATTTAAACTTACTATCAGCCATTCTTTTATAGAATTCATCAGTCGCCCTAACCCTAGCTCTTATTTCCTCGTCGTATGCATCCTTATTGAGCAGGTCACCTCCTAAAGATTCCGGTAAGATTTCTTTTGGCACGTGTTCGTGCAATAATTCGAGATTGGATGAATGTATATGCAGCTGAAGTAGAATGCGATTAATTTACTTATATTTATATTGTAAGAACATCAAGGAAAACTTACCCGTTCTCGTAGCTTCTTTGACAAAAAACTCCTGAGAATGTAAAAAAGTCCACTAACAAACACGTTTTCGTTAACAAAGTGAAACGCTTTTGGACGAGATGGGATACATTTCTAAAATAAATCAGTTTAATTCATGAGCTAGAAAATTAATTAAAAAACCGTATCCTGAATATATAAATATTCACTGGGAAAACCGTAATTTTAGCAAACAAAAGCATTTATTGGCGTAAAAAATAAGTATTAACAAACCCCTCACAACAAATAAGTCCACAGCTTGCATGATGATTCTTGGTCCGGCTTGTTGAGCTTGGGCGAAGGAGAAATTTTTACAGTCGCCAATGAATATAACTTCACTGCAGGTCGTCGCATAGGACCGAGTTAGTTCATCTACGAAAAATACTACTGACGCCACCACATCCTGAGAAGAGGACACCGACGGATTCCACGCTTCTACAGATGTATGCATTAAAATTCCATTAGACGATTTCAAAATGTTTAGCAATTAGAATCCTCAATTATCTAGGTGTCAAATGTTTTTTTACCATATTTAACGATCACCACAAATCTCCCATTTTGATCCCTATTCTTTAAAACCCTGGTCAGTTCTGTATCCAGTAATACATCTGTCGATGGCAGAAAAGGTCTAAGCTGCTTCCTATACTTTACAGTTCTCATGTAGATATAATTCTCCAACTAAAAAAACAAATTTACAACTGAAATCAAAATAGATACATGGGAAAGCCATGGACATATAAGTTATAACTTAAAATTATGACGTATGACTTATTTTATAAGTTTTAAGTCATAGAAACGCCATGTGTCGACGTCGTTATTTTTAAGTTATAAGTTTTGGGTCTATGGCTGTCCACGTATCTTTTTAATAACAAATAAACAAAATTGGTCACCGCCTTACACAAAGTATGGTTGCATCTACGTCGAAATTTTTCCCATTGAGAAATCCAAGAAGTAACATGTCATCTAGAATGCCATGAAATGGGGAAAGTTTCTCATGACCTAAAATACATATCACATAATTAATTTTATGTATTAATTTTTGTAATTTAGAATTTTGAAATACTTTTAATTCTGGATTTGAGATTTAATAGCGTTGTGCTTCCATGATGGAAGTTCATGATGGATTTTCCATCACGTTGTGCACATTCAGTATCCATGGTCAAACTGAAGTTAGAGACTTGAAGAACCGGATGTACGTTGCTATGCGAAAAAAATTGGAAAATTTGCAAAGGAGATGAATAATGTTTTATGTAGTAAAAATGCATACTTCTGCATCTAATCCTAAGAGAATTTATATTCGTATGTGCATAGCATATATAGTTCGGCAACACGATCTGTAAGCTTCCAGAATGTTGCATTGACTACATTACATTGACATTGAATTGCAAGATGCAACAACCGATGTATTTGCTTTATATCAATTTCAAGGTCAACCTCTTTCCAGTCCGAAGTAGGCAAAAATATACTTTTGATGAAATGATGTACTACATACATAAATTGTATAGGATAATTAACAACACGTATGCAATGCAATTTTAGCAACAAACTCCATGACTTCGTTCAGTGAGGATGTATGCATATTAAGATCTTTGATATGTACATACTTTCTAGATATGTATTTAGGTATTATCAATTATGGTGACCCACAGCACGCAGCAAACATAAATTAATTACGTTAGGGTTGCCCTAATTGGCACAAATATTACCTTTTAACAAATATTAACATCGCTTGATGATGATGGCAACTTTGTCATTTCCTCATAAACTTGGTCACTTTCCTTCACTGTGGAATTCTCAAAACCCATCTTCACCTGCTAACTTTCTTCTAGAATGAAACTTAATAGTGAAAGTGGTGGTGGAACACTGTAATTTTAAAATGCTGAGATTGTGTGCTTCCAAATTAGTAATGTCTTCCTATGTCTTGTCTCCTTGTACTTATGTAAATACGTATTTGCAAATACTTAACAGGGAGACATTATTATCAACAAATTCAGTTATGCTTTCTCCCTGATTTAACGTCGTCTTATTTTGTATGTGTACTTTAAGGAGATGCGTATTACATATATAAATCTCATTACTGATGGATAGCAATTTTCTGAAATACTTAATCATCTTCATCAAATAAATGTTTATGCTGGCAACATTTATAACGTATACCAGTATATATAGATACTTACCATATGTAAATATGTACCATACAGTATGAAAGCCAAAACGACAGGAATGGGGGCATCTTTTTTTGGGTGTTACACTACCTAATTTTACGTATTTATATAACTAATACAATCCTGATCTAAACTAGCACTAGTATGCATTAGTCTGAAAAATTTCATAACTTTTTACTATCTTGAAATTTTGTCCCCAATTTATTTACAATGATCAATTTACAATTTTCTAATAAAAAGTTTCACAAAAAGTAGACTCTGTAATTATTGCGCAATATCAGAAATGAACATATTTACAACTTTTTAGTTCCGCACTATCTACTATTCCATTGCATACATGCATATACTTACATAAACTGCAGATTAGATGTATGCTAAATACGTGTATGCATTCTACGATACCAGGCTGTTGTTTTTGACTAAACTTTTAAAACAACATTCTTGATAATTATAGAATATATACTTACGTATTTGCAACTAAAATGCGTGTTAAACTTGGAGTTCAAAATTTTGAGTTCAGTATGAGTTGTATTTCGGATTAGTTTAAAGAATGTTTATAAATTAGTTTCTGTGCAGAAATACGTATTTACGAAATGTACGTAATTTTATATGTACTGTACAAGGTAAAACAAGTAATCACCAAGAAAATTAATGCATAAGCCTTCTTTAAAAATTTAAAAATGTATTTCTTGCTCTATTTGGGTTTCTTCAGTACTGGTCTAACACCTTCAAAAGTATTCAGCATTCAGTCCCCAGATTATCAAGCTATTAATTTGCTGCAATTAATTTTTCACAATATTGGACCTGCCAAGCTCATCATTGTGGAGACGAGTAATAATACAAATCATGCCCTTTTAAGGTTTATTTATGCAAAATATGTGCCAGTTTGTACAAGTGTCAATTACGGGCGTCATCCAAGCATGATTGAAGACACACGAATATCACAATATCGTGTCACAAAGTTCAACGCCGCAAAAATAAACCATGTCCTGATTTTGTCTGTAAAATTACTGAATTGGCTCAAGCGTGATTTAAAATATTTTCAAATATTCCTCGATGCAATCGCAATATTAATTCAAGATCCAACTTTTACCTCCAATATCGAACTACATTATGGAAACCAATACCCACAATATTTGTTCCTACTCAACGCTACTGGAAAATATCGCCTGTGTCATTCCTGCGGTTTGAGACTGCATTCCTGGGTTATTGTGAATAACGTCGGAACACTGACATCCGTCCAGAAAAAGTTTCACCGTGCACAATTGCTTGTCTTTACTGAACAACGTGGAATGAAACCCTGGACGAAATCTAAACGAGGAGTGTTTAGAAACATCAAGTTTTTCCTAATCGTCCAAGTGATGCTCCGCATGAATGTGACAATTATTTTTGCAAATTTACACCAAACGGTATCCATTATGTTTTGGAGCCTTGGAGGACCAAATTCGGACACCAGCAGAACTGCCTTATGCAGTTTTGGGGAAAAGAAGGAGTTCAAATTTGTTACGAAAAATCATGTTCAAGATCTTGATTGGGATTGGATAAAAGGACCATATACTTGGACCGTGCTACTATTTTTTTCCTCCACACTTATCACCGCATCCACTTTTATATATACGATTAAAAAATACGATTTCATTTCGAAGGGTGATAAACCAAATTTAGACTCGTCGTTTGAGCTGTTACTGAGAACAGTGCTGGGTCAGCATTTTGAGAAAATGCCATTGAATACGGTTTCGTTTCGAGTTGTCTTCACAAGCTGGTTGCTGTGCTGCATGGTGCTTACTGAAACGTATCAAGGCGAAATTGTTAGTAATTTTATGAAACCGTTTTATCTCGGAGGGTTAAAATTGTTCAGGGAAATGGTGGAAAGGGGACATTATTTTACAATTGGAGTTCCACATAATCAAGGTGCGTGTGCTTTCACTAATATTTCAGATTGCGATAAATGGATGAGCAACACAGTTACAGTATTCAGAATGGAAGTCGCATCAAGAAACACGTCTCAAAATAGAGCCATTCTTAATGGCTTATCGGTTAAGAATACTTCCAAAAATATAGTCGAAAATGTGACTGCAGCCTATAAACGTATCTTCCTTACGGGAGATGCATTCCTTGAAGAGACGACTGTTTTAGAAACAATAGTCAGTTTTTCTAAGGGGCAGGTTGTAATGTCGGAAGACGCTGTGTCGCGATACCTTTATAATTCTGTGACAAAAAATGTTTTTCATCGACAAATTGTAAAATTATTTACATCAACTTTTGAGTCTGGTCTAGTTGAGTATACGCTAAAAGCAGAAAAATATTTTGCGATTAAAGATCTCGAGAAGGATATCGAGGAAGGAATTAAAAAGGATAACATAACCAACTTTGAATCTAGTAGGACTATGCAAAATGTGAAATTAGCAGTTTCACATTTGAAAAGTTTACTAATTATTGTGGGAGGGTTGCAGATAATGGCAGTTTTTGTATTTCTGGTAGAATATAGTAAACGTAGAAAGCGCAAAAGATTGCCATGTAATTGTATATATTAGTTGGCGATATAAATTTTGGGTAAAATTCTTATGTCAATTTAATTATCACTCAAATTAACATTTCTCTAATACATGTTCACAACTTAGTTTCAATTACGCAGAATGCATGGTTAGTTAACGTGACTAAAAATATGACTTAACAATTAAACTTAAAAATCATGAAGAAAAAGCTTCCTTTGTTCAGTCTTTGTTTGTCCAAAAGTGGTGGTGGCTGAGCGGTTGTGAGATGCCGGGAGAGAATCCAGATCTTCACGTTTTGCATTTGAGATGTGTTATCGTGATTTCAAAATATAATTTTAGCACAATTCTCGACCTAAATTATCTTCAATAGTTCCCATTTGACGTCTAAAGAACATTTGTCATGTCGTCAACTACTCCAGCAAAAACTCCACTTCGTAAAAGTGTTCGACGTGTCAGTCCAATTGTTATCACGATTTCGGAAAATCGTGATATACACGGGAAATTTTCCCGTGTTACGAGTCCCACCACCCCCTCAACGACGCCACGACGAGGTCGGACAAATACGACGACAGGTGACGAAGAGATTTTGCCATCTACACCAATTGCAACACGACTTAGTAGACATAGGACTCCAAGTCATACAACGCCTACAAAATTTGAATCGTCACGACCAGGCCGAAGCCTTGCGACGCCTGCAAGAATGACGACACAGATTCCACCAAGTCCAGCCGTCTGGTCGACATCCTCAGTTCGTAAAAGTGATCGAAACTCTGTTATCAAAACACCAACAAGTAGTAGGAAAGTGCGATATCCAAAAACTTTTAATGATAACGCGTCCACCCCAAGTGATTCATCCGGTGATGAAGATAACGCGAGGTATCGAAAGACTAAAAAAACTGAACCATCTTCTGTTAACCGAAGGACTAGTATGCGATTAACTGGCAAATCTCAGAATTACGATGAGTCTTTAAACTTATTTTCTTTTTCATCTGATAATGAAAGTAAAGCCGTTTCTCCGAAGAGAGGAAGAAGATCATGTGTCGTTGAGAAAACAATACCGGCGACGACGACTCCGACAACCAGCAAGAACAGTGGTGGCGGTGGTAGGATGACGAGATCAAGTATGAAAATGGACAAAATTACTGAATCTTCCTCATCTTCATCTTCATCGTCTGACGATAAGGTAGAAGAAAATATAATTTCCAAGAAAACTGCACCGAAAAAATCCAATAAAATGCTTATATCAAGTCCTCCTCCACCAAATACTCCCGGAACAGTGTGGCGATTCAACTCTGTTGGGGTTCCAGAGTGTCCACTACCTTGCAGAGAGGCGCAATTCGAAGAAATTTGGACCTTCCTCAATGAAAACATTACACAGAGAAATAGCAGGCAAGTGCCTTTATATTTTAGTCATTTTTTGTTTTGGGAGAGAATTATTACTGACTGAATAATGATTTACAGGTAATCAATACGAAAATAACTTATTAATTATTACTAACTTATTTTATTCTATTTCATTTTATTTTTCAGATGCATGTACGTTAGTGGGGTACCGGGTACGGGGAAGACCTTAATCATCCAATCAGTCGTCGATTGTTTGTACCGCTACGCGACAGAGAGGAAGGAGCATTTATTATTTAATGTCAGTTTATTTCTACTAATTCATAAATACAGTCAATAATTATTATAATGAACTAATACCTGTATTCTCTTATTCGATTGCAGAACATTTACATAAATGGGCTCAGTCTTAGGACACCTGACAAAATATGGAAAAAATTCTACAACCTACTCGAACCTACAAAAGCCAAAGATAAATGTAAACCGACCCTGGCGTTAAAAAAACTAAACAATTTCTTTGAAACAAAAGGAAGATTGCCCGTCGTTCTCGTCATTGACGAATTAGATCAACTGCTGGACAAGAAGCAATCAATTTTATATCAATTATTAGAGTGGACTACTAAACCGGAATACATGTTTTCATTAATTGCCATATTTAATACTGTGTCACTTCCGGAAAATGCATTAGTTATGAGGAATTCTTCAAGGATGGTACATACATAAATTTGCTACCACTACTTTTTAAATTTTAAATTTTACAAGGTATTCCCTAAATTAATGATAATTTTGTTCCTCTTTTGTAGGGATTTGTTCGTTGTATTTTCCCTCCATATTCACACGATCAACTTCAAACCATAGTAAAGAGATCATTGGACAGGTGCAAAAGCGACAAAATCCAGGATGAGGCCATCACTCTCTTATCAAGGAAGGTTGCTGCTGTTTCCGGTGATGCGAGACGTGCCTTGGAAATTGCTGCACGTGCTGTGGAAATTGTGGAAATTAAGAAAATTAGTGGTATCCTCGGTGTTAATGAAGCGTTTAAAGAAATTTTTTCGTCAATTAAGATTGAGACAATGAAGTAATGATTAGTATTTATTAAATCTCCAATTCGAAATCAAATTTTTCAAATTTCAACATTTTTTTTTGTGTATTTCAGACATTGCTCATTCCTGGAACAGTCCGTTTTAAAACATTTAACTCAGGAATTAGAAAGTTCTGGAAGTGATGAAACGACTTTAATGAGTCTGTTCGAAACTTTATCTTGCAATGCGGCTTACGATGGTAACAAATATTATTGTTTATATAAATTTTCATTCGAATCCTTAAAATACTGGGTGACAAGGGTAATTTTAGTAATTTATTCATTTTGTACATATAGTTGGCCACAATTGGACTCGTAACCAATTCATGGGAGCAGTAACAAAACTGTTGATGATGAAACTTGTAATTGCTGAAAATAATTCTCCGTCGATGCATAAAAAAGTGTCCCTAAATGTCCCATTTGAAGATGTCAACTTCGCTTTAGGAATTAAAAGGGGAGACGATAACTGAAATTACTGATTACTTTTCTATTTTTAAATATGATGTATGTAATTCGAATGTAAACTAAACTAATTGAGCTTAATGTATAAAATATAATGCATATGAATCATTAAAACATCCACCACGTAGAATCAAAGTTGTCTAATACATATGTACACCCACGCATATGTATTCATCATCCTTCAATCATCCATGTTGGTATTTTGCACAACCTTCCCATATATAAACATTAATTAGATGCATTTAATTGACGCATAAAACGAATAGATATGTTCATGAACACACTTTCCCATAAAAATCATAATTAAATACTTGGCATGAATTTTGTTGGCACTCATCGCCAATATGTATTCATTCGCATTACCCACGACAGGTGCTTGTATGGGTAAAAAATATTTTGATACTTTCCATATGCAAGGTAAAGGTTGCAAGGTGAATTTACTAATATGCAGATTTGACATTGTCACTCTTTTTCTAGTGTGAGAAATGTGGCAGAAAATAGTTTACCTTCAGGTGGCTTATATGCTTACGTACATGCGTATCTACATATACAGCCCAAATTCACATCCCAGTCTCATTCTTTATTAAATATAACGTACATATTTTCATGCCTACAATATGTGTTCTCCACCCCGTAGAAAATTTATACAGATTATACAGATCTGTATGTGCGTATGCATTTCCCATGATAGGAAGGCTACAAGTACCAATCAAAAACTGTATTTATAACTTGCAAATTTATAATCTGTGTACAGCGTTATATAAACAAATTCATACTTGTTTTGTATTATCTAATATGTATATATTAATGTGCGCCATAACTTAATTTATACCTCGTTAATTACATATGAGGTAAGTTACATCTGAATCCCATGTCGCGAGATCGTGGAAAAACTGAGGATGAGTCATATCCAGGTGCATGTCCAGCTAATGCAGTGTATCTTGCATGCACGCAAATTCCATAAAATTCGTTGGACAATATCTTATTTAATCACTGCACATCTTGATGAATACGTATTTAAGTATGTATGTACATTGTAAATACATACATATATGTTAGATACATACACATGAATGTATGTATTTAGGTAGACTTCTGAAAAGCTGATCTCTACTCTACACAAACTTTGCTGCACCTTCCCTCAAAATGATACCTGTAATTTGCATACAATTAAATTCGATAGTTATACGTATGCACGTAATTTATACTGAAGATGTGCACTAAGGAGGTGACTAACGGGTGTTTATTTACCAATCAAGATTGAAAACTGCATCTACATTTATTGACGTAGATCATATTTAATCCTGTGTTACTTGATATGCAATGATGATACCATAGACGCTGTATAAGGACGATACATACATGTGTATCTCGCTAAATCATACATAGCTATTTACTTGAAAATATTCCGTCACACTTTACACCGTAATGAAAGAGCTTTTATTTTATCAGACATGGACTTTAGTGTTTTTTGTACATTGACGATTTCATTGTTAAAAATAATACATAACAACACAACAAGTACATTGTACAATTTAAGATGAATTCTCCATTTAAAGAATTTTCTGCCCTCTTTATTTATACTGTGTAAATTTTATATAGCGTAAACCAAAAAAAATATGCAGTGGTTATCCTGTCGAAAATATATAAAGTGACCTAGCATCCTCCAATAAATTATGTACTTAATGCATCATGCAGCCTACTTACTAAATATAATGTAAAAAATGTATCTGCATATGTACTATGTGCCCTCATCGTCAGCATTGTATGCTTACATAGTTTCCTTTTCCCATTGTTAAACTTTTGACTTTGAACGTTAATCAGTCATGGTTGTCATTCAGTCATTGCAAAGTGGTTTTAGCAGTAGTCGACTAACGTCGTCTCTTCAATTGTTGCAATTTTATGTAGTTCGTTTATGGTTGGGAAGGGTCGTTGAGCAGGAAATGATCAAAAATCACATAAAGATCCAATGAGATCTGTATTTTTTTACATTGTTACTACGTTGCTAAATTTGTTACAAATTTAAAATGTTTATATGTGCGTGTGGAAATAGTTTAGTTTAACAAGTAAATAAAGTGAAGTGGACTAATTCATCACTGCCAAAATGGGAAATTTATTCAATGAAAATTCGGCTAACAGATTATATAATTTAGACTTTTTAAATTGTGCAATCTGTATCATTTAATTAAATTGATTGATAATTGTAGCCCTGAATTTACCACTTAAAAATTGTAATCAGTGGTCATACAGTTCTGTGTATAATTGGACATGATCTTTTGTTTACACTTTTATGTAATCTCGCCCTCGTGAATGTCAGTGGGCTGAAATACTTTTGGTGCTCTCATGAGAATAATATTCCAGGCTAATTAATATGCTTGCGTGTGTATGACCCAGTTTTCTTGATTTTACGTAATCACAATTTCGTGTAGGAACTTTTCGTCAAGATTTTTGCAAAAAATAGCAATTTTAATTTTTTTAAATATACAAGTTCCCTTGGAATATTGCATCATTCTGCATGTAAATCTTTAATGCAAATGTAATGTCGTCCAATTGATTAAAAATCGTGTCGCAGACAAACTACGTACCTGTATTAATGCGTTACCCGATCAAATTAGTCCAGCCAATAAAATTCCCATTCATTTATACATACGTACGCGTTGTGTTAATGCATCATCAATAAAATTCAAGTGCATTGGAATTGAACACGGAATTTTAATCTGTTGCGTATTGTTTAAAATTAATGGCTCGTCGGTAATTGTATGCCTACAAGATTTATTGTGTTACCTGGAACTCTGAAGTTGTGCAAATAATTGATTAAATGTGATAAGAGTTGAATGGACATCTCAGAATTTGAATTAAAAGTTATCACAGTTCAGTGTCAGAGGTGAGGTAGTCTGGAAATCCACTCTTTGTCCGTAACAAAAATTGCAATTAACAATGTGTGACAAAATGTAGTAAATGAGGAAATAAAGTTTCATTAATAGAATTAAAGTTTAAAAGTTTATATACAAAATTAACAATAAAATGGCGTCAAACGATATGGAAATGAAAGCTGGAGGAGTCGACAATCGTGCATTCGATCCCTCTGAAGACTTTAAAGATGATCTGGAAAGAAAAGTTGGTGAATGTTGAATTATGTAAATATGCTTTTCGGCTAATCGTAAGAGTGTAAAATTAATTATATATAGAAATCCCAAACCAATTCGAGCACCGTTGTGCCATCCGCCCCAGAAAATTCCCCCGACGATCCTGACGACACTGTCGACCGAATGACATGGGATAATCAGTGGGAATTTCTATTTTCCTGTATTTCAATGAGTGTTGGTCTCGGTAACGTGTGGCGTTTTCCGGGTAAATCTTAAATATTATTAATGTATTTTATTAAGTTAATTGATTAATCGTATTTATTTATTTTTTAGTGACGGCTTACGAGAATGGCGGAGGTCTGAATATATAAAAACTTATGACATGAAATTTAAAGTCGACTAATTCTGTTTCCATTCATCAGGGGCTTTCATTATTCCATATTTTATTGTTCTTCTATTCATCGGGCGTCCAATTTACTTCCTTGAGCTCTGTTTGGGACAATTTGCTAGCTATTCTCAAGTTAAAGTGTGGAAGTGTGCTCCAATTTTTAAGGGTACTCATTTGCAAATAGCCAGTTGATTTCCGTAAAAATCTGGGGACTTGCCTTATCTATCGAATTTCTTTTTTGCAGGGGTCGGTTTTGGCACGATGGTGGCAGGTTGGTTGCGTACATCTGTAAACACATAATGCAACTTTGCCAATTTTAATTATTATATTTTTGCAAATTACAGCCCTCAGCGTGTTGACATATTACTGTTCGATCCTGGCGTTGGCCGTGTATTACTTTATACTCTCTTTCAGAAAAGATTTACCATGGGCGCATTGTGACGAAGATTGGGCTGGGAAAGGAAATTGTTTCAACAAAACTACACTTAATCCCAACATTTCTTCTACACTGCCCGATTTGTTCTTCTCGTAAGTTATGTCCTGCAAAATGTGAAATTTCCTAAAGTCAACTATAAACAATGCATATAGGAAGGAAATCCTACGTGAATATGACAACATCGATGATGGGATTGGACCCCCAGATTGGAGATTAACTCTCTGCTTGTTATTCTCATGGTGTTTCATATTCTTTAGGTAATTCATTACATAGGGAGTTGTATAAATCGTAAAATTTACAAAATCCCATCTCAAAATTCCAGTATCGTTAAAGGAGTAAAATCCAGTGGAAAAGTGGCCTACTTCACCGCACTTTTTCCTTACCTTGTTTTACTGGTCTTGTTAATAAGGGGCGTGACTTTACCTGGTGCTGGAGATGGAATTGAGGCATTTTTCAAGCCTGACTGGTCAAAATTATTAGAACCAGCGGTATGACTCATAAATTAAAATGATAAGCTAATGATAACGTTAAACTAATATTGATTATTTTGATTCGTAGGTGTGGTACGCAGGTATTGTTGACATGCTTATGAATTAATTGGCATTATCTTCTTAATTGTTCATTTAAAATATGCAGCGGTGACTCAGTGCTTCTTTTCTTTAAATACTGGTACCGGATCCATCATTATGTTCGCTAGCTATAATCCATTTAGGCATAATATTTACAGGTATAAAGTTACTCGGTTAATTTCTTACAACTAATGAGCAATATATAAAATGCAAATATTTTACTGCATATAAAATATATAGAGACTCCATCGTAGTCAGTTTAATGGACACTTTCACCAGTATATTGGCTGGTATTATCACATTCGCTATTTTGGGCAATTTGAAATACGAATTGGGAGCAGAAAGCATTGATGATGTCGTGCAGGGTAAATTACTACGACGAAATTTTATGTATGCAATTAATAATGGATTCCTCCAGGTGGAACAAGCCTTGCATTTGTCGCGTACCCAGATGCTATTGCTAAAATGGACTGGGTACCACAATTGCTAGCTGTCCTATTTTTTAGTACGTACTTTACATCATATTTAATATTCCGTAATTTTCGTTTAACTTTAATTAATGATTTACATAATTACACAGTGATGCTTTTCACCCTTGGCGTCGGAAGTGCTACCGCAGATGCTGGAGCAATTGCATCCATTTTCTGTGACAGATACCCAAATATCAAAAGGTGGCATGTCACTGGAGCCATTTGTGTTTTCGGGGCCAGCGTTGGGCTCATTTATGTGACACCGGTGAGAACAGGAGAAAGTCATGGTGAAAGTGGACTTTTTTAAGTTTATCAATTTTTACAGGGCGGACAATGGATGACAGATTTGGTGGACTTTTTTGGTGGCGGATTTGTAATTTATGTAATGTCAACATTGGAAGTTATAGGAGTCGCCTGGTGCTATGGGTTATACAATTTTATCAACGATATGGAATTCATGACGGGGAAACGATTGAGTTATTATTGGAAAATTTGCTGGGGGATTCTAATCCCTATTTTCCTAACAGTTATTTTATTATATTCACTGATTAAGGGTATGAAAAAAATCTGCAAAACTGATGGACCAAAGTAATTAATATAATGGTAATTAATAATTCATTCATTCGTTTTTGCAGAGGGAAATCTTACCCACAATGATATGCCATATCCAACAATTGCTATCGGTAATAGAGATATAAGGCCTTCTGCTATTTATAATTTTGTAAATAAATTGTTAAACTCCAATTTTGTGTAGTATTTGGATGGTTAATTGCCACGACAGCCTTAATAACGATACCAATCGGTGCTACATTTGCTGTTTTGAGGTCTAAAGGAGCTACCATTACGGATGTAAATTGCCCAACTTTAAAGCATAATTCATGCAGATTTTTTTTTTGTAATCTTGGGCTCTTGAATTTCGTAGAAAATAATTGAAGCCACAAAACCAAAACATGATTGGGGACCACGTAGCAAAAAGGAGAAGCGTGATTGGATCATATTTAAAAATAATGCTGATCAAAGGACATTTTTCCAACGACTAAGGGATCGATCAGGACTTTGAGTGAATTAAGTAGTTACCGAAATAAGACGAATTTGTGATTTATATAATGCAATAAGTATCATAAAATTGTGATTATAAAATGCATGCACATGCATACTTTCATAAAAAAACAGAGTATTCAAATAAAACAGGTCGCAGTAAGGCTAAAGCAATTGAATTAGTGTGTAGCCATCATTCATAGATTTTGTTAGACAAATTTTTTACCAAAGAATTACACCTTTCTCCCATAAATATCTTTACTACATATGTACTTTCTTTACCCTGACATAGTCGATCCTTCTATAATCACAGGATTATCTACATCCGTTTCATAAATATATTCACAATTCTGTAAAGTCTTGAAAATCTGGAGCTGTGCAGATCTATTAAATCCTCAAATAAGAATATCTATGGGAATGAGGGAATTGGGGAATAAATGAGTTTGAGGTTATGCATAATATGCATTTCATATATACAGAATTTATAGAGACTAGCACTGCTGGCATGAATAAAAATATATCAGCAAATTTTCATACGTATGTATGTATATACCGTTAAATCAATGAGATTTAATCCTGCCTAAGATTTTCATAAGATTTCCAATTCCAATTTTAACAGCAAAACTGAAGTCACTTGACCTTTCTACAATTGACAATTGTTTCCTAGTAATAATGGTACTCGATTTTGTCATAAATATGCATGCATTGGCATGGACGTGGATATAGCTTATCGTTACCATGCGTTTTAATCAAATACATACTTTCCACCCGACCTCCATAATAATTGATTTAAGCTCAACTTCTTTTAAACAAAGCTTATGAACAATGTCATATTCCGTTTAATGTAAGTACTATTAAATATACTGTGTGTGAGCATAGACTTCCTGAAATTTACCTCTAATTTCTAGCAAGGAAGTTTTTTAGCACAGGTCCTTACCATACATGCGTGGATCAATACTAGTTTAGATTAATTTTTTCTCATTTCTTTAAATAAAACGATAAATATTATCAAGTTAAATGGACAACTAATGTTAGCATTTAATTGGGCTTGAAAAATGAATTAATTCTCTGTAAATTTTACATATATTCCGGCTCTCACGACAAACAAAAATATTGAACATGTTATAAATACCGTCCTTAACGGTACAATCATACGAAAATGGGCTTGTTTAAACCTATAATAGTCGCCATTTATACCGTCATTATAAAACTAAAGATAATCATTTTTCAATTGTGTATCCTCTTTTGAGAACTTCGAAATCTCCCATCGTCTCCTTGCAACATCCAAATTATCGTAGTTTTCTCAAAATTGAGCCTGTGGATGAATCCATTCCCTTTAATTTTCAACTCGAAATTTGAAACTTATCCCAACAATTTTAAACAATATTTCGGTCTGTTAACAATTTTAACTCATTTCATTCTAACGTTGAACTGGTTTCGCACAAATTTGTTGCTCACAAAAACCTCTTCATATCCCATGGAAAATTGGAAAGCCGTCATGATGCTGTATTTCCTAATGACATTTGCCATTGCAATTTTCTGCATGATATATTTCAACTTTGTAGGCGAAAAAGCTGTGTATTTGTTGAATTCTTTGATACAACTTGAAATGGATTGTAAGCAAACAGGTAAAGTTTTAAATTACTATGAATTGCGTGAGATTTTTATTCAACTTAATAAGTAAATACCATTTTGCCGACAACTTTGGTATGTGCAGGCTATGTTCACCGGTACTTTGTATACATTGGAATTCTGGCCATATTAACCGAAATCGGGGTTCCCTTGACCTTGTCTTTCATGGCACTTGTACGACCCTGCATGCCTCCCTTGGCGAGTAGCATGCTCAATTGCAACTCATGGCATGCCGACTCAGACATCGGGATTTTGTGTCGAATAGTGGTCGCAATTCTGGAAGCGTACACGTGGAAAGTTAATCTTGGAATAATTGCGGAAGGGATGTTCGTCGTACTGCTGTATCCTGGGGAAGTCGCTTTACTTCTAATTAACACTTTGGAGACGTGAGCAGAAAATAATTACGTATGCAATTGTCATGATTTTAACTTGTGTGCACATTTGAAAATTGCAGACACTTGAAAACAAAAGGCGTCCTTTCTGTGCGTGGATACCGCACAATACAATTATTGATCTGGTTGCAAAATAGTGTTTGGCGAAATGGAGGAATGACCATCTGCGTTGGGGGCATTATCCAAGCAGAAAGTGTTGCACTCTACATTCTCCTCACTTCAGTGAAGCGTTTAACAATTTTTGTCATAATCCTTTTCATCATTATCGCATTCGATATAGTGATTGTGATTTATATCGTTTTTAAAATAATGTCACGGCCTTACATAAAATCTAGGAAGTTGTTACACTTTATGAGGCACGGGACGAGATGGAGGTTTAACGCGTGGTTGAAGAGGTTTTCAAAGTCGTGTCCCCCATTGAAGCTGTGTAATGGAGGAGGCAAGTTTTTCGATAGAATGTCGACAATTTTAATTTGGCAATCCAGTGTTGATCTACTTATTACTTGGTTGTATTTATAGAAATTAGCATGCAAGAGAACAATAGAATGAAAAAAATGAAAGAAATCATTTCTTACGTAAAACTTTAGTAAAATCTTGATCATTATTAATTAAACACCTAAAATTACTCATATCAAAGATAACTTGCTGGGAAAGTAAGTTTTTATTTAAATTTAAAGCCTTTATTTAATTTTATTTCAGAGATTTAAATTGAATTATTCGTTATAAATAATGTGACTGAATTGTGTTGTCTTAATTACCATACGACCCATGGTTGGTTATATGTCTCATCTTACATTAGTTGTTGTTATTGTTGTTTGTCACAGATGGGTAACCTTCGGCTGTAAATGACAGAAATTTGATGTTTAATTTGTAACTATTTACATATGTATAATAGGAAAAACGAACTTACGAAGGCAAATGATTTCCACGACGACGCCATTCTCCTTGTTAGTAATTTGGCCATAGGGACATTTGTTATTTGGAAATGACGATGGTCGAGCCGTTGTGAAGTTAGAGTCAGCATGGTCAGGGTAGTAATTATTATTATTGTTGTTATTAACTGATCCTGACCCAGGATAACCGTTATTATTGTTTGTGATGGAACCATGTCCTGGATATCCGTTGTTGTTATTGTTGGTTATGGTTGATGCTAATGTCGACACAGCAAGAACCACCAAAAATCCCTGTAATTTTGGAAAAAGTTTGCATAAAGATTTCTTTGTTCTTATTTATTTTCTATCTCTGATTTTGACGACTTACGAAAGCAAAAGAGCTCATCCTTCCTATAATTCTTATTTAAATGTATTCACAGATCGAAAAATAAAGTTTCAAATAGAGAAGACTGTTTTTAAATACTGCTGGAATGACACCGACTGAGGATCTGAAACTTGAGGTTTTGTACATGCACCTGAACTAATAATTTTATAGATGAAATTATGTATGTGCATGACGTCGGGATAATTGCTTACTTCCTGATACTTCCCTTACAATATTTTTCTTGGAAAAATACATAATTCTGTAATGTACTAAATACATAAACACCAAATTATTAAACAAGGATATGCTTACTTTGAATCAAAGAAGTAATTAGTAGGCAGGATATAAATGCGTATGTACAAGATAATTAGTGCTGTGTGTACTATGTATTCAAGATTTTATAATTTAAATATTATCTGCGCATCCACTATCCAGGATGCAAGTACTACAAATAACCAGATTGTTTTTTATCTGCTGAATTTACTGCACGACTGCAAAGAATCCAGATTTTATTTCAAATTTGTCACGATTTATGTGTCTGTCCATCATCCTAACTCCTTGCCATAATTCCCCCAAGCATACCAAACCCCCCAACAGTTCCAGAATGAGACAAAGTGATAATATTCCTCCAATATGCCGCATCTTCAGCTTGATCGGCCCACCACCAGCGTTTTCAAAATCTACACCCAACATTTTAAGATCCTCTTTAGTCCCACCCCCATTCATTTCTTTTTTCGATTTCTGGTTCCCCCAAAACCGAATAAACTCCGCACCACGTCCCGCATCAAGGAAATATTGAAATATTCCTGCGTCTCTAAAATAGCTCAGAATATGCCACACCTCCGGACTAAATACGTCATCCGCCACCCCAATGTACACAGGGTGCACCAATGTTTCTTCCGACGTTCTAAATTCCTTCCGTCCCGCCGTTGCGAGTGCTGCGACGCTAACAATCGTTTCCAAATCGTCGGCTCGAGTAATTAAGACGTCATTCTTAAATACGAGTCTAGCTATTTGAGAGCTTAAATTTCTTTCGAACCCCGATCCGTCGCACGATATCAGTCGGGACACAATCGACACGTAAAATGCGTCGTTTGTATGCGACGCTTCTTTCTCCAACGCTTCATACGTCCCAGAATTCAATAAGCGGAAAGAGCAATTCTGTTTTACATTGTGAATTGTGAAGATAGAGACATTAACTTTATGGTCCTTTCGTAACTTTGAACCAGGTGTGAATACAGCCAGATTGGAGGATCCAAGCTCCCTATAGATAATAAATATCTATTAGGAACCACTTTAATTGTTTTCGACATTTTAAATAAATATTTACTGAAAACTTGACGGTGCTTCCACAGTTGGTGGATGCATCAAATAGCTGACCAGCTCGCCACGATACGTTTCAGAAATAATTAAACAATAAAATAACCATGGAGAGAGTACAATCCGCAAAAACGCATCGTCAATCGGAAAGCTCTCCAAACACTGGTCTAACACGGGACGAATTACCAATTCTACCGAGACGGATAAACTGTTTGTCCACTTGATCTTCAACCCGAACTTGGTCACACTGACGTAAAGAAAGGTAATCAACCCCACCGCAAAGGTCAATGTCCACACCATCACTGAAATGCTGATTGGGCCTAGCATTCCCCTAAAATCGACTAAGCCATGCAGTTCCACAGGTACAATAAATTTAATCTCTACGTTATGTCCGGTAGCAAAGAGGTCCAGCGGTGTGAACGATTTACTTAATGCGCCGTAACTAAAGGATGGATATTTATAAGACTTAAATATTCTACCGGAAATATTTAATCGGTTCAGCAATTCACACAGGAGGAGGGCATCCATTTTGTAAATCCATGGCGACAATGTCTCTCTCTTTACACAGGAAAGTCTTCCATTCGGAATTGCGGCGTAATTTAACCCGTTGATGGACACGAACGCCAATGCGAAACTTTTTAACAAGGTGGATATCTTGTAAGTTTCGATTTGTGAGATGTCGCTGATTCTTTTCCATTTTAGTTTTATATCGATTGGAGTGAAATTTTCGATTTCGACGTGAGACTGAAATGGGTTTAGTATGAAGACAGAAGAATCTAGGAAGCTGAATTGGAATGCGTGTCGTGGTAAAAAATTTGGGTATCGGTTATCAAACTGGGTAATATTAATATTAGATGGTTGTGTTTCCGCTATGATGAGAATATCTGTCGCTGTATGAAAATAGTTCTGCTCTACTAAATTAAGAAAGGTTATTGACAAATCGTTGTAAAAGACGATGAACACATTCGGAGAACTTTGGTCCATGTGATGCAGATAGAAATGACCATTTTTTCCATTGTAGAAATTTGTATCGTTATCGTTCATGAAGCTGATGGCAGAGTGTAGGTTTCTTTGGTATAAAGCGTTAATGGTAATGTCTACAGTGTCCAACGATGTCAAAGTATTTGGTCGCATGGATAAATGCACTGTTTTGAAAGCTGGAAATTTCGACAGGAATTTTGCAAACTTTTCCAGTCTAAGATTTTCAGATTGATTAAGATGAAGGTATGTTGTTGAAATTTGATGGAAACAATTAAAATATATGGACACGTGCAACAAAAGTAACAACATTTTTTTTGGTTTGGATCGATTATTTTTAGAAAATCAAATTGCGAGTATTATTGTAGAACTGAAGCTTGCATAGTACGGATATCGGGCTTGATTTCATAGGACACAATTTAACAAACTCTGTCTGGGTTACTTAAAATAGATAATTTTTTCGTAAGCAACCTTGTTTAGTGAAGAATACTGAAGAGTAGTGGCGCACTCAATATTTCTGCCAATTGGTATTAGATAAATTGGTAGGGCGGATCTATTATTCTTTTGACAGCAATAAATTGTATTGCTATAAATACAAAAGGATTTGACTGAAGTGAACGGACAATAATGAAACTTACCAGTTTCGGCTACAATAACATTATGTATAATAAATAAAAATCGTATCACTGTGTTCATTGAATTGAGATCGGTCTCTTTTCATTCATCGTGAAAATACTTTGTGATGTATGTACATACTTGCTCAATGAATTAGAATATTGGTAAATGTTAATAGAAGAACTTTGTTATTACATATGTATTTATTAGTTATGATTGGAATAATACAATGACAAACTTTTCAATTGAATAATGAGTTATGAATGAACATGTGAATAATGTGAAAAATAAACTATCTAAGGTTCAGTTTTAAGGTATTTATTCTATGTATGTAGGTACACAAAAGTACATAGATATATCTACAATTTAAAATTTAGAATTTTTTTCAATTGGAAATTTTTCAAAAAAAACATGCGGTGAAAAAACACCTTGGTGCACTAATTCATACATACATATGTAGTTTCAATACGCCACACAGTTTAAAATGTTCATGAAAGAAAGAGTCCCTCATTTGTTAGCCAATCACTTTTTTTATTTCAATTTTTTACATGCAAAGTCCATATGAAATTGCATTTTTCAAGGTTTTAGATACTTATCAAAACTGGTGCTCCAGTTAAAATGGTCAAAAAGTAATTTTTGCTCTCATGAGAACGTTTTAATGGGCAGTCTGAACCATGATACGATGCATTGAAATTTGGGAATAAATACAAAAATTTAAAATCCAATTTCAACAATATTTAACAATTTTCCTTAAAATATTTTTCCTGCACAAACTCTTTTGAATTAAACCCAAAAAACGTGTCAGGATTTGCAGTGATATTTGCACCGGGTCGGACACAGTAAAACATAGGTCCAACATATTCCGATAGCCAGATTTGGACTTGTTCTTTAATCACATCCCACTCATCGGACATCCATTTGACTTTGCAAGAACATTCAATGTAACATTTCGACGTAATACGGTTTCCAGGATTCATATTCAAAAATGGTTTAAAAATTGCCGATTCAAGTTCTAAATTGGATGGGGTGCATCTGACAATCTCACCAATTGTACTGTACTCCTCTGTCTGGTCTGTGATGATCAGGGTAACATTTTGCTTGGGATTTAGTTTTGTGAACGAGTCAGGATGAATTTTTCCTGTGCCAAGAGAAATCGTCAAATCTTGTCCAACCTTGTGACCTTTTTCACTAGTACTATAATCAAAATTGGAGGAATTAACAGAGAAACCTGTAGCTAAGCGAACAAAAGAAAGGTAATGGAAATTAGCAAAGTTTGGGAAATTTTGTAAATTGGTGTTGGTTGCTGTAAAGCTCTTCAGTGATGCATCGGATGAGACGAAGGTAGTGGGATGAATAAATTCCAGTTGAGGACAATCTTTATGAAATAAGAACAACGAGAATTATGTAGATGGAAAAAATTAAATTTGAAAAATGAAAATGTCAAATTTTACCTGTTAAACTGATCTCATTGAAAGACACATTCCCAATCGAATCGTATCCCAAAGTAGTAACATTTTTGGCAGAAATCAACAATTTAGAAATGTTATAGGATTCCTGTCCGTGTATAAATTCCTCAATTTTAAATCCATCTTGAAATCTACCACAATGCAAGAGCTGGTAATCCGGATATATCACACAATTTGGGAAACACTCGAACGAACTTTGTGACTTGCATTGGATGGAAGAATATTCACCATCAACCAAATTTCCTTGAACTCTCGTAATGCGCAATCCGGCCTTGACCCTACTTTTCAGTAGGCCCGAAGTCATCTCAAACATCCACGCACTACGACAGTCACAATAAATGTCGACATTATAATAATCAACGCTGTAAGTGTTGTTCACATTTTCCTCCAAAAAGGGACGAAATACGTTTTCAGGGAGATAATTTAAGACTGGATCGTTCGCAGGGTCGGACGCGGCGAAGGAATCGATTTCAAATTTAATAGAAATTTGTCTCTTCGACCCAGAAAATGCGTTTGGTTCAAGTCCATCCGAGTCATTAAAGGGGTTTCCACTAATGTCAACTGCAAGCCCATTTTCTGATGGAACGTGGAAACCAAAAGAGAACGATTTGAAGGAGCTGATGTAATTTTTAGTAAGGCCCAACTGCATGAGATTCGGTGCCCATGAGAATGCATAGCTTCCTACGTGTGAAACCCCACTCTTGTGTTCTCTCCGATCAAAGGAAATGCTCAAAATCCTTAATTTCGTACAGCTTGTCGAATTGTCCGTGTTGGCAGGAATAAACGGAATGCCGCAGTTGGATAAGCGCATTTTCCGTACATTTTTGAGAGATTTGAGCGCCTTGAAAATATCAAGTGTTGTGGATTCACTAGCTCCGGTAAAGTTTGCCTTTTCAATTTCCAAAGCTTGAATCCCTTCCTGCCCATGAAACACTGAAGGGTGAAGTTGTTTTAAGTTTTGGACCTCGTACAACTTGACACGACCAAATGTCACGTTCTGAAAAAGGTGGGACGGAAGTGAAGTGATGTTTGAATTTCGGATGGTGATGGAGTCAAAATATTTGGGGGTGTGGTTTGACTTTGAAATTTTTGAAAATATTTCTGACAATTCTGTCCCTGTGATGAGGTCGGAATCACATCGAATTGCCGTTGTTTTTCCTACACCATCGCTTAATGACGAAGTTGTTCCATACAGTCCGGAGAGCACTGTTCGTCCTAAATCCCCAAATCTGCACGTGCAAGGAAGCAATATCGTGTCATCTTCTGGGCAACGAGTCTCGTCCCCGACGTAAACTTGTTGCAAATTTGTGAACAAGACAAACTCATCATCACCAAAATTTCTGGGAAGGGCGGTGTCAATTGCACGGAATTCTGATAAAATATGCTTCGAGCTGGCGAACGAGTTGGGATGGATGGAATTTAATTGGGTAGCATTTTGTACTAAAATTGTATAATAATTTAAAATGTTTCCATTTCCTCGGAACGTACTTTCATCAACTGTTTTCAGCGAAGTGTTAAAAATTTCCAACTTGTACCTGTCCAAGACCTTGATTTTAAATTCTGCTTCCGAAAAGATTGAAAAGTTGAAGTTTCCAGTGCAAGTTATTTTATCGTAGCTGTGAAGTTTGCAGCCATTCTCTGGATCTTGATTAGGTTTGCTGCTTTTTACCGAGGATACGAGACAGACAATTAGAATTGATGTCCATATTTCCAATTTGTGACAATTTTTAGACATTGCAGAGACTTGCATTCGTTACTGAAATGTTATATTCAATAGTTCGTTGCACTTGTCAAAAAAATAATGTTAAAAATAAATACTATTTTCTGATTTGAAGTTGGGATAAACTGGCCTGAAATTATACCCTTGTCGTTTGCATGCACTTTAATACACTCACTAAGAAAATGATTAGTTTTTATAGTACCAGTACCAGTCCAGTTCCAGGTAAAATAGTTACTGAGGAAAATGTTAACAAATATATGGTTACCAAGAAATGGTTACTATGTTATTTTTATTTATTACTCCTTTTTGGTTTGTCCTTGTGGAGAAGAAGTTTAACCATGAAGATGGAATCACGTAAAAGGTGTGTAAAATGGAAAGGTGAAAGAACTGGTATTTAAATATGCATAAGTTCTATAACTTCTCAGACCAGTAACAATGTCAATGATTTCTTATTGCATGTATGAAACTTGCGTAATACATATTTACTTCTGGAATCCTAGTAAACATGTACTGACTGAGTTCAATTTTGCCGTTTTTTAATTAAAATAGGATGATAAATTATCAGAAAAATTATGAGCAGGACGAACAAAAGATTGCGCATAAATACTAAATATTTATTTTCATGTAACAAAATCATACAACAAATTCATTGCATCCAAGCCCAAATATTTTCCACGTTTGGGATATAGCACTCAAATTGTCCCTCAGTTTTATACCATCTTCCATAAGCTAGAGTATCATTACAGCCGGGACAGGATTCTTGACTGCATTTATTTCTGTCGCGAACCACCATGGGCAACATTCCTGAATTAAAGTCAGGTGTGAAACCCCCACTCTTCTTGGTCACCTGGCTACCTAATTTAACCCCCCATAACGATCCCGTCCAGTCAATATCGGCACTTATCCATAACTTCTTCAACTTTGGCATGCACCTCGGCAGTTTTAAGGGTTGACTATGATGTGATGATGTTAAGAAGATGTCCAAGTTTTCCAAACTTTGCTGCTGGTTTTGAAGGAAATGTAGCAAGCTTTTCTCTATTTCTACCTGGGTTCCTTGGACATTAATCTCACACATGACTAGTTTGAATGACCGTAGTTGACCTTCAGGTAAGCTCCTGAACTGGGTTAGAAAGTCACGTAAATTTAACGTTTCCACACTGTATTCGCACCGACCGTGAAGCGTTATTTTTCTCAGATTCTTAAAGGAATTAAACTCGCAGGGAAGTTTGGCATAATTGCGTAGGATGAGCTCCTCAATTCCCGTCGCACCTTTGAGGAAAATGACAAGAGATTTTGATTCCGACATTTTTTCCATGTCACCTTGTTCATGCTCGGAGAACTCGAGCGTTAGCTTTTTCAATTTTGGAAACATTAGACCTTCTTGGAATCCAGGTTCATCCAACTTATTTTCATCGTTGATCCAAAGCATGTTAATCTGGATGTAGATTTCTTCCAGAGAAGAGCAAGATTTGGAGAGGAGTGTGGAGATGGGGGTCAAATAGTCAATATTCATGTGGAGCACTTTGAGTGGGTGGAAATCTGGTTGATTTATAAATGCACAGAAATCTTGGTTAAATCTTATCATTGCTTTGTCTCGGTCTTCGCTATCTCTCGTTTGGTAATTATATGACTGCGGCCAGATATCAATCTTCATGGCGTCAAATTTCAACTCCTTCATTCGATAAGTCTTCCAATGAAGTCGATTCGCGAGGTAGTTTGGGTCCATGATCAAATTGTCAATAATTATGCTGAACTTCATAACGTAATTTTTCTGTAATACGAGTCGAGCCGAGCGATTCCATGTTTGTGAGACAAGGCGACAGTTAAAGAGATCTCCTATGTCTGACTCGACGAGGTGCTCACATATCTTTGTCAGTATGATATTGTTGTCAAAAACTGGGTGCTTCGCGGGATCAATTGATGATTTATGAAAATCCTCGGAATAAGTCTCTGATTTGTCTCCCTTATTTGTTTCATAAGTCGTCTTATTATTCACTAGTTTCCGCTTTACTCCTCCTTTATGCATCAGTCTCTGCATGAGAGGATAAAATTTCGAGTTATTATTGAAAACTTAATTCTCCTTTCTTATCTAGATCATATTTCTTACTTAACTCACCTTAAATTTGAATACGGCAAAGTTTTTGCCTGCGGGGCTTTGTCGATACAGCTTCCCAATATTAGTCTTGGCCAGGTGGGGGTCCCAGAATTGCGAAAAAATATGCGAAAAATAAAATATATCTCCAAATTTTAACTTGACGGGGGAATCTTGCATTAATTTCCCATTCACAAACGTCTCTGAGTATCCCTGTTTAAATTGATGAAACGATAATGTATTTGAATTTAATGCAGACTTTTAATTAACTGTTATTCAATTAAACTTACTAAACTATGCAACCAAAAGGTTCCACTTCTATCACATTCAATTTGGCATTGCTCCTTGGCTATGTCTGCATTGTTTCGAAATATTAAAAACTGTCCATATTTTGCCGGATCCAGGCTGTCCAAATTTTTCCCAGACCCGATTGTATACTACAGAATTATTTACATACATACTTAAAAAATGCTCATGCAAATTATGTCGACCAATTAAATTTATTTAACTAACCTTTTGACCAGCATTATTAAGAATTACAGCTTCTCGTTTCCAGTCGAGAGTGAGATCTGGACACCAACACCCACCATTCCCACACCCACCCGAACAGATCGTCCCCCTCAAAATCGCCAAGGCCCCGTCACAGGCTTGATTCCTTTGGCGAATGGATTTCCGTTCCATCTCGTCTATTAATTTGTAATTAATGGGATAGAATTGTAAACAAAAAATCTACATTGCACAAATGCTGAAAAAGCAAATAGCTATTTTATGTCTTTTCCCTTCAGCTAAACTAAAAATTGGTCTAACCAAGCTGACCTGCGGTGTTATACTGTGACACCTGACGAAATCCTTGCCTGGTTTACATGAAATCTGAATTGTCGACGACCGGACAGCAGCAAAAAAGATAAACGACAGTGAAATCCATGACTGACTCACCCAGCTGAGGGAAGTTCGCAAATATGAGATTTCGTGGAAAGAGAAAAACGTTGCATTGCATGCCGAAGTAAACATCGTATAAATGCTTTTACTTTTTGCTACTACAGTGGAATGAACGTGTAAAAAACTGAATGAATGAGCGAATCGCTAAATATGTGAGCCATGTTGCCTTGTTATATGTTATATATATATGCAAAACGTTGTTTCGATGAAATTGTTGAAGAGCGAATAAAATTATTGTGAAGAATTACGTACGTATTTAATCAATCAGAGTTGATATCACCCTGATAAAAATGCCGGTGCTGTTTACAGGACAAAGTCACTCAATAATATTTGCATGAATTATTGTTCTATAGTTAATAATAAAAAATACTTTGCCTTTTTAAAATTGGTCCTCCACCATAACCATAGGCTGTATTTATAGCTGATAATTTTGGTATTTGATTTTTCCTGAAGAATTTATAGCGATTCGAACGGGACTCAATTTATTTTATGGTGTCATCCCCGTCATGCCTGGACTAGGGATTCCAATCCCAGACGATTTTTTAAATCCCGGGAATCGGAAATCCCGGTTTTAGCCGTGACAAATCCCGGGATTTTTTCCCGAAATTCAAATCTTACCATATAACTTGAAATTAGTCAATTTTGGTGGAAAAAAAGGTACATGGCTATAAAAAGTACCTGGCCTGAGCATATTTGAGTAAGAATTATAGGACTCGACAAAGACATATCCAACGAGTATTTCAAAAGTGAAATTAAACTATTTTATTATGTTCACCTTATAAAAAGAAAAAAAATTGCAAAATATTTTAGGCGCCAAAATTTTCCGAGAGGATTATATATACTTTGTGGGGTCTGGGATGACCCTATGCAAGTCTAGAGGGCAAAGAACGAAAATATGCAGTTGTCCAGAATTTAACATAGCAGTGGATAGGGAGCTAACACGGAAGCCCGAATGGGAAAAACTCAAAAATATTCTCCTGGCTCTAGCTTTGCAGGGGGTGGTCCCAGACCCCACAAAGTATAAATTTTCGGAATCCTCTCGTCAAGACCTTTCCAACGATATCCCATTTATTAAGGTCGGCGACCTTTGACATCGCGACCTTTCGACCCCCGGAAAAAGGTCACGCATGTCGATTTCGACGTTTAGGGTAATTGAACTATTAATCTACTACCAAAGATCTGCAACATATCAAAAATTGGGGTAAATCCAATCGACGAACATTTCGCCATACTTTTTGCGTCACAACTAAAAACCAATTTTTCGAAATTAAAATTTTTGGCTTTAAAGTTGGAATTTCGACTCAATTCGAAGAACGCACCAAGGTATTGATCCAAAGAGTGTAGGAGAAAAATTTTATGCAATTCCATCAACCCGTTCCAGAAATAAGTTGTTCCCTATGCCATCACTTTAAAATCCCAAAAGTCTCATAACTCCCCAGGGAAAATTTTGGCGCCTAAAATATTTTGCAATTTTTTTCTTTTTATAAGGTGAACATAATAAAATAGTTTAATTTCACTTTTGAAATACTCGTTGGATGTCTTTGTCGAGTCCTATAATTCTTACTCATTTATAATACTTATTTACATACCTAATGATGTGTTTTAGAGATTTGTGCATGCATAAGTATTATAAAGTATGCTACTTTCTGGCCTATACAAAATGCATATAGGATAGCAATACAAATTAGCGATTATAGTGTTTTGCCTGCCATAGTAAATGTACAATTTCGATGTATTGTGATAGCTCAATTTTCGTCTTTTTTTGAGAGAAAAAGTTTGATAATTTCATTCCAGAAAACATAAATAATTAATCAAGGATTCGCTAGCATGTTAACCAGAAATGCACAAACTTACGTTCGTGAATAGTAAATTGTGAACCATTATTCACAAACTACAATTGGACATGGGATTTGGCAATTTAAAAATTTCAAGCTCAAATATACGAACTACCTTCAAAAAGCCTTTCATTCAGCCTTAAATTCATCGACTAAAATTCGAAATCACTTCTAACGTGTTAGTATTTTTTGGCATAACTGATTTCAGATTCCATAATTATACCGGAAATAAAGTGTTCTTGTTGCCTCAAGTTAAAATCTGTCATCGAAGTTAGAAAATTTTAAGTTCCATCTTGTATTAAAAATTTTGCTTACGAATTAAATACAAAATTTAGATCAATGTGCGAAAAATATGGCTATCAATATTGTTTCAAATTTAAATTTTCGAGTTCAGGATCAATTTTGACTGGTTATGCTCATCGAAACTTTTTCTTACCAATCATATAACCGAAAATTATATAAAACTACTATTAAAATTGTAAATTATAAGCAATTTCACTTCTGATTGACAAATTGAAAAATCCCGAAATCCCGGGATTTCAGTTCTTCAAATCCCGGGATTTCGGGATCCCGTTTCCCGGGAATTCCCGGGAATAAAATCCCGAAAAATCCCGGGACTGGAACCCCTAGCCTGGACACATATGTATTATGCAAACAAAAATATCCAATGTTCTGGTTTGAAATTGTTTGAAAAGAAAATAGCCCAGCATGAAATCCGTACTTGTGGTGCACATCGGGATCACGTGATAAAACTGCATAAAACTGTACATGCAGTTACTGCGAAGTTTGTTCTTTGTTCTTTGCATGAACCCCAGTCCAACCAAAATGATAAACTGATAGCTCTAAATTCGACTGTCGAAAATTTTGATGCAGAGTACCATGAAATAATGACAATAATGTCAAACAATTTGTCAATAATTTTGACTAATTTGAATTATTGCTTCAAGTGATAAGGAGTGCATTTATTGATATCAACGAGCTGTATGTACATACGTACATGCTATTAAAGTAAAGTAAACATACATATATGTAGCATAGACGATGCATTCATGAAATGAGTTCGTGATTATTGCACTAAATTTACATTATGTAAACAGACTGACCGAAGGATTAATTAGTCATTAATCACATCTTACACACATGCACAATTATCAGACACCTGGGTACATTCCTTTCGCATGGAAGATAACAATTGTATAGTTTTAGCAGCATGAAGGACCAATTGACCTTGTATTTCAAAATCACAAAGGCAATGTCGTGTGCAAAATTATTAACAAATTAAATATAAGGTTGGCCCAACATTTGGACCACAGTCGAATTCCAGAGTCTAAGAATGAATTTATTCCTAAATATTCCCACTTTCAAGGGACTTGTTCCCTTTCCATTATTTTTCCTATGTATCACATATTCTATTGCTGGGTTTGTTGCGGACCCACCGTTCTATGCACAAACATACGTAGGCGACACGATTCCTCTCCCTCGCCAACTGGAAGTTGACCCATTTGGCGACATAATTGTTTCCACGAGAGATCAAACGAGCAAAATATTCCTCCTCTACGAAATCCCGAATAATGGAAGTGTCGAAGTCGTCCAACTTCTCCTATTAGATGCACCCAATTCCAAATTCGGTCACGGTATCGCTTACCACTCTGGGTTGCTTTACGTTTCAAACTCTACTCACATCTTGCGGTGGCCGTACACTCCAGGAGCCAGGGTTCCTCTCCAGTTCGACGATGGGGTTGTCGTTGTGGGTGGAATACCTGGAGAGGGAATTCCAGGGGTCGCTCATTTCACGAGAACCATGGTTTTTGACGCAGAAGGCCGACTTTACGTCTCAATCGGGTCAGGTACTGACCTCGACGATGGTTTCGTCCCTGACCGCGCGGTTATTAAAAGATTTTCGAATTTATCTCAAGTTCCAATCAATTATCAGGACGGTGAGGTAATAATTTTTTAATAATTTTTTAAGTAATTTGAAGTACACGTATCACATGCAATGTTATTTGGAATTTGCGCAGATATTTGCGACCGGTGCCAGAAATGAGGTTGGGCTTACGTTTGACCCCTTAAATCGACTTTGGGGAGTAGAAAATAGTGCAAACTTGTTAAATCGGACAGATTTGGGAAATAACACATGGATCGGCAATCCAGCCGAAGAGCTTAACTTGTTTGACGGAGAGGTCGGAAGTCATTACGGTTATCCACATTGCTTCAGTACATACGACTTGCCGGGTTGGACGCCCAACACGCAGCTTCTTTTTGACCCGTTTCTGGATAACGATTCTGTTTATAATGACGCTTGGTGTGGAAACGTGACAAATGTACATATAATTATTGTATAATTATTTTTAATTGTTGATTTAGGTGAAAATTGTGTCGATTAATTAATTTTGATTGTGTATAGAATCGCCCACCTGCTCTGGCCTTACCAGCACACACGGCTCCCCTTGAGCTCAAGTTTTATCAGGATCGTGTAAACTGTGGAATATCAGGGGCATTTCCATGTTCCATGATTTACTCCGTCTTTGCGACTTTCCATTCAGGCTCGTTCCTAGGACAACCAACGCCTCTAGGAAATCGGGTGGGGCTTATTCGCTTCAACACATTGACGATGATGCCAACAGGCCAGATTGATGAGACGATTGTGTATGAGGAACATTTGGATAGTAACAATGCTTGTGTGCCCGACTGCTTTAGACCTGTTGGACTCGCATTTGATACGAAGGGGCATCTCCTCGTTAGTACAGATTATGGAAACAAAATTATTAAGGTGACGTATGGACAACCACCGCCACCAATTTCGAAATGGACAATAAAAGAGTAAGGAAGTGGTTAAATTGTGTGTCAAGTGTGATTATTATTCATTGAAAAACATAATGAAACTTTTTTTTATCATTGTTATCAGAGCTCAGATTATATATATTTTACTTCTTGGTAACTTGCGCCATAGTTAAGCTACAACATTGCTGCAAGTTGTTAACGAGTGAAACGTACCTTTAGGATGAACGCATTACTAATTGGATTAAGGATTAATAATTCTTAGGCTAGTCCTTATCTCATCTTAATTCTTAACTTAACATGCATACTTAACTAGCGAGCTTGGGAGCATCATTCTCACTTTTTCTCAGAGGTGGAAAATAGGCTAAATGGTCTTTTGGGCTTTATAGGAATGCACGTATGCCAGTTTATCGAGTAAAATACATACAGTATTCATATGTACGGTATCAGTACAATCGGGGTCCAACAAATCTGCGATAGTCAATAGAATAGAAGTTTTACTATGTATATAAGTAAATTCATGTACCTATTTGTAATATATTTACGCGAATTTATTACCTATCATACCCAATTCATTAACCTCACTCGTAAAATAGAAGTCATATGAAAAATAGTTGTGCATTTAGATATACATTAATTGCAATAGGAGCTAAAAAGTTATTAAAATATTTAAATTAGCACATCGGGTCACTCAGGTAGGTTCCAATTTGGGTCATAATTTGCGCCTGAGCGGCAGCCATCTCGGGTGTGGTTGGATTTCCATTATCCGCACAATGTTCAGTCCCTACAGAACACAAAGAGATATTTTTAAAACTTAAACTTCATGAATTATCTTCCTATGTAAAACATCAATATGCTCACTTGGAACGACAATCACGGTGTTATCAGCTTCTGGCGTCGTAACCCCTTGCGTGTGCCACGGGTCCCATGTTCCATGAACAAATATGATACATCTTGAGTCTAGATCCTTGCCCCCATAGTATGCATTGCTGGTTGCAATTCTGTAATTATTATTTATATAACTGTAATTATTAAAAAGTAAACCTTAACGGAATATTACGTAATTGTGGATTAAAACTTGACAATCTTTTAATTGCATCTTTCTATAGATGTCTTACTGTGATCCATATCTGCCACAACCCTGACCGTAAACATCCCCTGACTAAGTATTTCTCCCGTATGTACCATAAGTTGGATCAGACGACATAAAATATCCAAATTCATTACACGTCTGCCAATCCCATCCCGCCGCACCACTTTGCCAAGCTTCTTGCGACATTAAAAACTTCTCGCGCTCCTCCATTCTCTTTTTCATGCTTGAACACCCCCCATCTTGTCCCATGGCTTCCATAAAGTCTCCATAAATTTGGACATTGTCGTCCCCATCGATTTGACCGAGCATGTTGCATGCCGTTGTGACCTTACCGGACGGAGCATTATCCGCCCAAACATTCATTCCGAGAGAGAGGAACATTTGTTCCTTGCTGATGCCATCCCAGTCAACAGAGTGACACCACCTGTAGATGTACACATTCACATACACATATAAATGGATTAATTTACTAATTTTAAACCGACAGAGAAAATTGTGTAATGAAAAAGCAGTTCCTACTTGAGTGGTGAAAGTAAGTCATCAGGCGTCTCGTAAATATCACAAGAATTTTCACTCCCATTAACCAGTGCTTCCATGCAGCCGAATGTGTCGTACATTTGTCATGGCAGACATCGTCGATTTCTTGAACCACTTCCGATACTGTCTTCATGTATCCTATGTATTTATAAAGTAAATAAGCAACCCGTGAAGGCAAATATATAAGTTTTTCTATAATTAGGTGGTGGGAATAATTTGAACAATTAGCAATTACCTGGATAATCATAAAGTGCTTCAACCGGTCCAGATGAGGACACTGCAGCTTTCACATGATTTGGATATTTCAGTTTGAACCATGCTGCCAAATTAGCTCCATAACTACAGCCAAATGACACCCAACTTGTCCCCTTGTTTAAAATAATTGATAAATTTAAATATGCATTATTGACTATCTCCACTGCTATATTTTTGTTTCCCATATTTTTCAGCACGAGACTTACATTCAGATTATTATTTGCGGTAAAATCGGTAATAAATTTAGCCGCATCTGCCAGTGCCAACTGGCTCGTCATCAGCCACAAGTCGCGGACAGCCGGGTTTCTAAAAAAATTGACAATTTTCATAGTACATATTCAAACCCACCACATATATATGTACTTACTGAACTGGAAAACTTTGTCCGTAGAATCGATGTTCCAACACGATAAGCATGGCGTTATATTGTCTCGCATAGGCGTGCCAGTAACCTCCATCCACATCCCCAGCCGCATCCCATTCTCCTGCAAGTTCTATAAAAATTGGTCGTCCAGGTTGATAGTAATTCGTGTTAACCCAGTATCTCTAAAGATAGCAAAAAATCGTGTACATATTCCCTACAAAATTACGACCTTTGACTTCAAATGTACTCACCTGCGACCAAGTCGTGTCACAACCGGACGCATTTTCATGATGCATGCACTGGGTGAAGAAGGCATGGGGCGTGACCACCGACTTTCCATTGGACCCGTCCTTATTGTACCAGTTTCCCTGGACGAAGATCTGATCTTTCGAAAGATCAAAGGTGAGCGGAATCTGGGCCATGGCGAGACCAAAAATTCCGAGTAAAACTGTTGAAATTGTTCTGAAATACATTTTGAGGCTGTATTTGTCGTTCAAAGACTAAAGTTGTACACCTTCTCGATCGGAATATAAAGGTGTGCTTTATCTTTTTTATCATAGTTCATGACAGATGGATAATAAGAACGGTAAAAGTCTGCCAAACTAATGGCGAACTTGTTACTTATTCGAGTCGGATAAGTTGCAACCTTGAAATATTGATTGATCGGGTACAAACAAATTGTATAAGCACAATTTAAACAAAAATAGGAGGAAAACCATATGAACATATAAATATATTCAAACTCAAATGGCTTATCAAGAAAGTTATCAAGAAAAGGGCACGTGCATATCAGGAAGTGCAAGGGTCACCACGCGCCATAGGTTGCAAATTATAAATAAACCACTTGGGCACGTGCGTAGGATAAAACAAGGGTGATTGAGTCGAGGTGAAGTCGAGTTTCAATTAATGATAACATGCATTTATTCTTATTTTGCTTTATTCGCTACAGATGCTGTAAATGCATTATCAAGTTTATAATTATTATCCGTGCTATTTAGTTGTTCTTGTATATTACCCTGTGTATATACATACCTAAGTACATTTGCATGTATGTACATATGCATTTATATACGTGCCAGGAATAAGCACAAATGTAATGTGCTTGGAAACAACGCTCGATGAGTATTCCTAAAAAGGAAAACATGTTTTCAAATTATTTGTCTTCCTAAATTTAGCAATAATACATTTACTATAATAGACACATTATGTGTCACATATATAATTACTTATGTACATACAATTACATACATACATATATATAAATGTAAGAGTTTAACAAATATCTATTAATTATTCATGTTTATTACCAATGGTAATTTATGCTTTATGTTGTTTTCATTTAATGAAATTGTACCTGACAAAACGTATTGTTAAAGTAATCCAGCAAAATCTTAATCCTTGCATAAACCCATGACGTGCTCAACAAATAAATCGTTAAGCGATATTTGCCACTTCCACTGCTGAATACTGCTGCTACTGCATACATACATATGCATAAATTAAGTATTAAATAATAGTATCTTAATATATGCATATGTACACACCTCAAACTGTGCCATGTAAACGGCACTGCCGTTTACACCCCAATGTTGCAATGGAATAATTTTCACATATATGTATGTACACATGCAATACTTTCCACGTTGGGTATCTACTATTAATTGATCTACAAATTTAATGGAAATCTGACCAAATTGGAAGTACATACATAAGTACAAATCTCAACATAAGTACTTTTCACAATATTTTTCTTTTTTTCTACTTGGCAAGTTCTAAGTAACTCGACAAATTGTACAGAGAAGCTATTAAATTTAATGGTAAATTTGACCCTAAAGCTACGATGATCCGATAAAATTATAAACTATAATTTATTCTTATATAACATTTTGATAATTACCCGAAGCTCTCGCATTACGCAACTATTGATGCAACCAACTTGAACATGATTGAAACCAAGTACATTTTTTTCAGGATAAGAAAACGTCACTGGGTTCACAACCTACATGCGTACATGTTTCACAAATTTTGCAACTATAAAACCTGGAAAGATGGAACATTTACGTTATTCCATTCTCTCATGGAAACCCATAAATGTCTGCAAATTTGCAACCGGATGATTAACTATAAGCTGTACATCAGTACGAAATGCCCCCAAAGGAGTTGTCATGTCTGGAAACATTGGGGATATCAATCGCCAAAATTGGCCGTATTCCAGAACACATTGCGATTATAATGGACGGGTAATATTTAAATTATTCAAAAAGTTTAATCAATTTCAACATTGGACTTTACTTCCTTAGTAATCGACGATATGCAAAAAACCAAGGATTGACTGTTGCGCAAGGTCACGAAGCAGGGTGATAAATATTTGAAGCCTATATGTAATGATTTAATTGATCGAGTGTAAAATTAATTTGCATCATTACTTAATTGGTATAGAAGTTATATCCTAAAGAATTTATCTATATGGGGGAAAGCACTCGGCTGCAAAGAATTTACCGTGTATGCCTTCTCAAACGAGAATTTCAAACGAACAAAGGCCGAGGTGGACGATCTGATGGATCTTTTCATGAACGAGTGTGCAAATCTGCTGCATGAAGTGTACGCATTACTGCATATTTATTACCCTATTTTTATTCATTTTGAAACAACAAATATTAAATGATATATGTATAATGCTATATTAAATGATGCACAGTGACGCAGGTATAAACAAGAACACTTGCATCCAAATTGTTGGGAACTGGGAAAATCTTCCTGCCAAATTGAGACACCGAATGGCCAACTTAATGCACAAGACAAGACATTTGAAACCCTTTCTTCTAAAACTGGCTATCGCATATACTGGTAATTTGGATGGGTTTAAATTTTATATACATGTTTTCATACACAAACAAATTGATATTTAGTTAAATACGCTAAATAATTTGCATATGTATGTATATAGGTCGGGAAGGGATTTTGCGTAGTTTGAATGCCCTCCCATTAAACAAGGACCCTGATGAAAAGACGCATCTTCACTCTGAACAATGTAATGAATATTTAATCCATCAGTCCCAGTATTTAGTCGACATGCGTCCCATCGACATGCTGATCCGAACTGGGGGTGATTGTCGCTTATCTGACTTCATGCTTTGGGAATCGAGCCAGTCCTACATCCACTTTATTAACGAAACTTGGCCAGAGTTTACCCTGTGGAAGCTCATCCATGCCATCCTAATGTACCAGGTGCACGCAAGAAAATTTCCAAACTTGGTACGAGATTGCCTACCTAATCAAGTTGCTTCATGTGATTTATGAGATTAAAAATCATTTTCAGATACCACCCAGGCTAAACACGGAAGAGAAACCTAATAACATTTTAGAGAAATCAAGAAACGAGAGGTGGAATCGAATTAAACGACTTGCTGAAAGGGACACTCCTGTTGGCAAAATTCAAACTGTTATCCACACCCCCAACAAATTTCTACAAGCTGTGAAAAATATTCTGACATTTTAATGCATACGTAAATTCTATGCAAAATGGATTCTATGGATTTTGAATTATACACAAGCTTCCACAATAAAATTGAATATTTCAAGAAATTTATTATCTTATACGCTTGAAATCGCTAAGTTTGTGAGCAAAAAAGAGTAGCGGATGCACCTTTTATGCATGAAACGTGGGGACATAAACGTGAACTCGCACAGCGAATAAGTAGGATTCAAAAGAGAAAGTTCTATTACTTTCTCTACTCTGAAACGCCAGAACAGAAAACAGAATACGTACAATCACTTCACGTTTGGCATACAGAATCTGGTCCGAAGCACAAAAGCAGATCCCCTTACTCAAAACATGCAGGAAGCAGGAGAAAGTTGAGCCCCAACCAAAACAACTTTCTCCTTCCATTCAGCTGAGCTATGCTTTCTTCTAGATCATTTTCCTGCTCTCGCAGCGAATCAGGCTATTGCTAATAGAATAAAACTTTCATGGCTTGAGTTCATGCATACGGCGTAGAAGTCTGAAGGATTTACGCAGTGATAAAACAGTATTGTCTTTATTTCAAGGGTAAAAATCTCCAGTTCTCATATCGCAGTCAAACCAGACAAAGTGCAAGTATTATCTGGGAAGAATTTACAAAGGAAAAAGAAGTCAAATATAAAGACAAGATCGGTAATTGCAGGATCACAGCCTCAATAAATTGTCAAAAATTGTAACATTCTTTGTTTTCTTGCTTACAGAAATGGTCGTGGTACTAGATCAGGTTAAGGGAGTCCTGAATAATGCTGCCCAAGCAGTTGTAAAAGAGGGCAAGAATATCGTACAGATGGTGAAAGACGTCGGAAAAGGCGAGGGCAAAGAGGTCAAACAAGATGTTGAGGATTCGAAAGATCCTCCAGAGGAGTCAGCACCCGTTTTTGAAAAAGTGACAAAAAGGGAAGAAGACACCATGACTTCTCCACTTACTTAGATACATAGATTATCTATTTGGTAAAAGCTAGTTAAATTGTGTTGAACTTTTTAAATTAATTTGTAATAAATAATTATTAGGGAGAAATTCACCTGAAATAATGTATTTCTTGTCTTAGAGCAAAATATTTCAGGCAATCTCAAAATTGCAACTTGAATTTTAATAGAATTATTTTGTTATGTTTAAGTCAATCTAGGCTATAAATAAGGATAATCAATGTCATTATTGACGTACCAATGTAACCTCATTTTGTATTTTTATTTGAATATTTTCAATATAATTCAAATTCGCTCTGTGCAAAAATAAAAAATTATATATCTTAACTTACTTTATCCAATCAATTACCTTTATCTACATACATATGTACATATATGTGTACAAGCATACCTCCATGCATTACACGGATACGTTTCGTGAACCTGTTGTATTAATTACACGTACACAATGATGAGACCAAGACCAAGTTAGAAGAATGCATATATATATACATGTAGATGTTGTGTTAAACATCTTATCAATTATTTATTGTGCAATGTAAATAACAACTAGTTCAATGAAAATGAACAAAATTCCTAATGTAAGTTTTTGAAACTCAACTTGGTAGCTCAAATTCTTTGGAAATTCATTGGAACTTCCATTCTTTCCATCGGTTACGAGATTGGTGCTTTTCTTAATAAATTCAGATTCCTATTAATAATGTTCTGGAAAATAAAGCCTGAAGCTGTTATTTTCTATTTGTATTCCATATATGTCTTCATATGTGGCTCTTCACCTATGCATGCATATTTGTTAAGCTATCACACAAAAATCCCGATAAGTAGTAAACAAGTATACAGACTTGTTTAATAATTATCGGGATTTTAAAAATTAGCGTTAATACGCATTATATGTACCTGTACTTATAATGTGTATGAACGTGTGTATAAAAATACAGACTATGTAGGTTTGCTGGGTACAAACCTGTTTTATTTTATTTGCAGAGATTTCTACGCTAAATAAATATACTCGCAAATTCTCTACTCACGTGTACATACCACTTGATTTCATTATGTAGATATTTTGAAGCATTATATTTGTTGCTTTCTGTGCAGAAGTTAAATAAATACGTGCAATCACACCGATGAAATTGTTCATCATATGCAAAAAAATCTGGTGTAACCAATTTCTTGAGAACTTTTCTCATCATAAAATATACTTATAACCAGTTGAAAAATTAAAAAAGTTTTCTTGTTCTTACGACCGATAAGACTGATTTTTCCAACTGCGAGGTTTACCATAGTATATTTCCAGGATTGAAAATAGAGAAAAATAATAGGCAGCACATCGTACTGCAGCTCGTGTCTGATATCAATCAACCTAAGCATCATTTTACCAGACAACTGCAAACAACTATGCACCTACACCGGCTACTTAAGTAGTTTGCATAGTAATTCTCCCTTATCTGATTGCACGCGTGGAGTGCAAAAGTATTGCGTCGAATGTTAAGGCTGGATTTGGATATGTAAAATGTGTAAATGTACGAACTTCTTGCTGAATAAGAAGTCGTAGAACTTAAAAAAGATGACATAGGTAAAACTCACGAATATACTTGTCTCAGATGTGAGGAACATTCTGCGTGTTTAAGAAGCAAAATTAGTGCGCTTGGCAAAATATTTATATAAATCAGAGTAATTTGAATTACCCGTAAATTAGTAAAATGGGAGTACAAGTGACCAATGGGTTTAAACGGTATGGAGGTGGGGCATTGGTTTTGAATGATCTCAACCTGAACGTAGGCAGAGGTGAAATGTACGGTTATTATAAAACATGTTCACTCTGGGTATGCAGAATTATATAGTTGACACTTAACTTTTACATACATTTCCAGTTATGGATTACTGGGGGCGAGTGGTTGTGGGTAAATTCTAAAAATTCTAATTCGGTGTGCATAACTGTACCCTAAAATATAATTAAATGTCCTCCTATTAGCAAGACCACATTGCTTTCTTGTATTGTCGGTTTACGAGAATTGGACGATGGACAGATCGCAATTTTTGGCCAGGAACGGCATGCACAATTAGCAGGCTTGTGCGGATATATGCCACAGGTATAGAAAAGTGTACAAAACCTATATGCATGCAATATTTGAAGCCGCATACATAAAACGTATGCAGCTCGAAATACTTAAGTACCTTAATCAGACTTTTATCTGTCCTCGAATTTTAGGAGTTCTCTCTTTTGAACCCTTTAACTATTGCGGAGCTGCTAAAATATTTTGGAATGATATACGGCATGGAAAATGCGGAGATAGAAAATCGAGTAAAATTTCTCCAGTGTTTTCTTGATCTTCCTCCAATCCACAGCCCAATCCATGATTTGAGGTTTCTAGCAACTTTATAATTTTTCATGAATTTTTTTATTAAAACATTATCTAAAATTACTAGTGGAGGTCAAAAACGTCGCGTCTCTTTGGCGACTGCCATGATTCACAATCCACCTCTGCTCGTCCTCGACGGTAACAATTTGAGCCAACTTATAATTAAGTAAGATGATGTAACTGACTGATCACCCCATTTTAGAGCCTACTGTTGGCCTAGATCCCTTACTTCGACAACGGTAATCCATTGTTTTTACCATTATTAGTCTAATATTAACCCAGTCGCTTGTGCTACAGAATCTGGACGCATCTCAACCAAATATCCAAAGAGGCGGGAACTACCATCATTTTATCCACCCATTATATCGAAGAAACGAAGCGCTGTGACAAGGTTTGTGTCCAAATATTACCAATTACAAGTTAATATGCAAGTATTTCGAGTATTAAGTAGATCGGGTTCATGCGTGGGGGTCAACTTTTAGCTGAAGATTCACCGAAATCCCTCATGTCAAAATTTATGACTGATAACATGGAAAGAGTTGCTCTGGATCTTTGTCGACAAGACGAAAAATTCCAACGTACTTGGGAACACAGTTTTAGCGGCGAATTTCAAGAAGAACTTTCATTAACATCGTATCGGAAAGTTTGCACATCGCCAAATGGCGTTGTCAAGTCCATTGCCCAGCCTATGATCCCTGCAAAACCTGACCATGTGAAAATTCTCTGCGCATTATTTATGAAATGGTGGCATCGTCAGCGTCGCGATTTAAGGTGCATATGTACATATTTCTATTCTCGCTAATTTGGAGCCAAATCCCACCAAATAAATGGAGAAATATATTTCGTATTGATTATCTAAATTGTTTAATTGACTTTCACAGATTGGTCGTGTCCGAATTCCTGCTTCCCGTCATGGTAGTAGTCATGCTGCAAAATATCTTTGGCGTCCCTCCGAAAAATGTAAAAATGGGGGTAATTTTCCCAAATGAAATTTCCAGTATATCGGAATATTGCAACAATAGCCAGACTGGGTCAGGGTGCCTCGAAAATACTGGGATTTGTAATTTTCTCGACAAATTCAACAATTCTGAATTCACATGGGTACATACATATTATCTACATCTCGTACATCTCATCTATATGAAATAATTATTCGTAAGTAAATATGCACATGTTCTGGAATTCATCAACAGATCCCTACAAGTTCATTTGATGCCGGTTTGGAACAAGTAAAATTTGGCCGTACTTTCTCCTTCATGCACTTTCCATCAAATTTTTCATCTCATCTCAAAAATAGGATGCTTCTTCGTAATTTTGCCGACAATCATACCATCCACGGGTCCTTAATATCAGTGAAGATGGATGAATCAAGTGCAAATCAATTTTTAATGAATTATAATTCCATAATTTTATGTCATATAATTTAAGTTTAATTTTTTACTTTGCAGACATTATATCATCAGCTTGGGTAAAGAATGTTTTAATTGAAAAGTTCATGTCCTTCGTTCGTAGCATTGCAAGCGCTTGCTCCGTGAATAAAGTCACGGTTAGCCATCCCATCAAGGTACACATATTCCTAACCTTACTTTAGTTTCTAACTATTTCAGTCTGCAAATTTTTATTTCAGTTCAATGCGATATATGGCAATATTGAGCTTGGCAACCTGATCTCATACATCCAGCCGGGCATTATAATTTTGTAAGCAGAAATAAACCGTGGGAACATCCAAGAACGCTAACTTTTTATATTTGTTTTAGCATGATCTTCTCCCAATCGTGTGGGTTTGCCCCTCTTTGGGTGGAGGATAGGTTAGGAGGTTTAGACGACCGAGACTACGTTGCAGGTGTGTCCATTTGGCACGGATTGGTGTCCAACTTTCTTTTCCACTCGCTACTTGCCGTGGTCGAAATTGCCCTTCTTTTCGGAATTCTTGCTGGTTTTTATGGAATGGAAATCAAAGGTTCATGGTATCTCGCGATGGCGTTGGTTTTTCTAACTGCGACGTGTGGACTCACGTGTAGTATGTAGTTGATTTTTACGAAATGCAAATTTTTGCAATTTTTATCACTAAATTGCTTAATGTGAAATGTGTGTATTTTCCAAAAATAGGTTGGATGATCGCCGCATTGAGGGATGGACTTCTCGAGACAATATTCATTGCATTGTTTTTTTCATTAACTCAAGAATTTTCGTCTGGTAATTTATTTTGTTAAATTAATTTTATAATCATGTTCTTGATTTGTCATACTATTATTAACTTGCAGGAGTTATATGGCCTTTGGAAATGTCGGTGCCTTTCTATCGCACGCTGGCGGAGTTATTCCTGCCAATAACGAATATTCTCAAGTCCTACAGGTCAATCTGCATCCGTGGATGGGGAATTAGTCATCCCCAAGTGGCCAATGGTTTCATAACGGCTAGTTGTTGGATTGTGATTTCAATTATTATCACTATTATTGCAGAGAAGAGAAGACACAAATAAATTCGTGCAATATCTGTATATCTGGTTTTATAATTGGTTAATTTGAGGATTGAAAACGATTATTATTATTTAATTATTACTTATGAACTTGTGCATTGGGCATAAATACATACATATACCCTAAAGCATGTAAGAAAAACGCATATTAATTGTACGTTCCAACGCTGTTACCAAACCTGCACTTGATATCGATTTAATTTCCAAGTTATTAATTAAAACAATCAAGACAATAATGATGTCTTTAAGGCAAAAGTAAATTCAAGACCAGAGAAATGTACCGTTGAAAAAATGCTACTTCTTTGCATATATTGTATATATGTATTTATGTATGAGTTTGTGAGGCCTACTCTACGGATTCGATAGCGATTCTGTATCCTGCAATATGACTGATTTTGTTCGAAATCGTATCCACACAATTCTGCTTTAGGTGAACGGGTAGATCAATGGAAAGTGATTGATATTGCAAAATCTCTGTCCAGTACTTGTCCAGCTTATCCATTAAGTTAATAATGACCGTTCGATTTTCCAGCGTACAAAATACTGTGTCATCCAGCATGTCCTCCAATTCTCGTTCCAACACCGATTCACAATAAACTTTCAGAAGATTAACTGCAATAAGTAAGTAATCAAATCTTTACTATTATGTAAATACTTTTAAATAACCACTAAATTATTGAAAGCTACTAACCTCTCATTTCCGACAACCCTGGGCAAATATAGTCATACGCGTCCATTAATTCTTCCGTTAGTCTCACATAATAGTTCCAATCTTGCCCACAAATTTGCCAGGGTTCTTTGTCCCTCAATTCTTCCCAAAGTTGAAACTTCAATGTCACAATCGTACTAAAATTACGATGCATCAAAGTTTTTGAGGCTTGTTCTATACATTCCATCTTTTCTTTTGTGGTTTCTTTCAAATGGCACATTTCTTCCACATTTATCATCATCTTATCCACGTCGAACCAATCCATGAAAACGCTACAGCCATCATTTCTACACTTCCAAACGAGTTGTTCCTCCTCTTTTACAGGAACGAGAGTCGCCTCCTTGCAATTTGTGCACCTTAACGTTGAAAAATTACTCCCACATTCCTCCGGATCTTGACATCTTGCACAACTGCAGATGAAACCTCTGGCCCTTATCAACTGATTTCTCTCCATCGTTGCCATAAACCCAAATCGTTTCTGTCCGCTAATGTAATTAACCGTTAAAGGCGTCCCTTTGGTTATATGGACACTCGTAAATATCTGAAACTCGCTGGTTTCTGGTGAAATTGAATATTCGCAATTTGCGAGGCACGAATGTGCAAAGAAACTCCCCTTAAAGAAAATATACTGGGACGAATAGTCAGTATGTTCACCGTAAGTTGAGAAAGCATTCAATTTAATTATCTTAAATATTTTCATCCATTCCGAACTGGAGCCAATTTTATCCATGAGTCCAAATTGTTTTCTGCCCAGATTGCAACGATATTGGCCAAATGAGAGGTCGACAGTGGAAATTGGCAAGGTTTGCTCGCTTTGTAGGATCATTAATTCATTGCACCGTTTCTGTCTGGAGGGCTGTTTAGAATTGTACAGGAATCCCCTCAGTATGCAGATCGACTCGTATTCTGCAACGCAAAGGTCGATCGATAGCCAGGGTGACTTTTTCGAAAATATGGGACATTCGTATTCCGCGTGACATTCAAGCTGGTATAAAAAATGTATTAGAATTAAATCATTAATTTTCTGCCTTTAATTTCTTTGTACCTTTTCACATTCTACGCCACAAACGGGATACCAGCATTTTGAACACCTCTTGGTAATTTTTTTGTTCAATTTTCTATTGCATCCGAAACAAATGATGATTGAATTCTTGTAGTCTTCCTCCCTTAAGAGTGGTCCTTGGATTAGTGCCTTCTCTCTGAATATTACGACTCCTGCCGGAATGTCTCGATCTGCGACCCAATGACGACCTAACTCGTTATTCTCTACGAGTTTGTATGAAGCAGAGCAACTGGAATTATCCATCTTATTGCTAACCTAATCTAAAGAATTGGCTAATAAACTAAGTGAAAAGTTAACTTTTAAAAGTAAAAATACAAGTAAATATTTGCGCTTGTTCTGAAGTTCTAAGCATGTTGGTTGACAGTCCAATGATGATTACAGGTAACATTCGACTAGCATTACCTGGACGGCAGACATGGAAATACACATGTACCTTACATATTTATCTCCAAATCATAAAATCTTATGAAACATAGAATTGGCGACTTAATTGGTTCGTTTTGTGGCTATTATTATACGCACGTAGCAATAATCTGCACAAGCAAGAACGGTATATGAGTTCCTTATTATTATTATACGTACGTATACAGAGTCCAAGCAATTATTAATTAATAGGTTGTTAAGTCGAGTCCACTATAATTAAGTGACAGAATACCACTTACCAATACTACGGGAGATACTTTTATCAAATAAATTCGACACAAGCAGGCATTCAAACGGCTTAATGTTTGCAGACATTAATCATAGTAATGAATTGCTTTTGCTAAACGGGAAATAATTTATTATCATTGTATCAAATTCTATTAAGGGAGACAATAGGTAAATACATGTATGCTCGAAAACTTCAATACTTATGTAAATTTAAGCGCAATAACTCCATAAGCATGTTAAACCTTAAAATTACAAGCTTTTATTTGCACAATCGAAGCGTGTAACGAATATTCCTAAATTACAGACTTTATTTGGACAGGGTAAATTTGGCTTTATATTTAAAAGTTAAATTTTGCAGGACTACGGAAATCCGATATACACGTGTGCATATGTACATATAAGTAATAAGTACTTGATTCATTGGATCGTATAGCGACTAGCGACAATTCCCTCTATATGAATGAAGAGTAGATTTGCCACTTTCCTTACACGTTCATATTTCAGAACATTCGTCCATTCTTTTTTCCCGTGAATTAGATAATTACAAACTGTATAATTCTGTATAACTGCTACGAATCAATCAAATTGATATCACCAATAGCAATTAAATGTTAAATTTGGAAAAGTATACCAAAATTGTTCAACGCAGTAACCAGAGGGTTTCAACTTCTAAGAAATATACGAGTGACATGTTACATCAATGAAGGAAAATGTATGCATTGTGACTTTTCCCATATTGCATGCTTTCTGGTAGAAAGAAGGAAACCTATTGCATAGATAGACAGAAGTTTTGGCTGTATTATAAAATATGATCAAACTTGATACTTTTAAGACATTAAAAAATCAGCATTTGCAATTTTTATAAAAAATACTGTTACTGGCCAATTATAATAAATCAAATCGTGTATCATTGTGGAATTATAGTAATAATATGGAAATTTCGTTAGTTTCGTGTACGGAAAATGAAGTAAATAATGAACTAGACGTATCGGTTTGGATACAAATGTAATTATCCATTATTACTAATATTTTGCAGTTTGTAATTTTTCACCCAAGTACAAAAGCTTCGAGACACATTGATTTGATGAATATGGCAAAAACAAAAAATGGCTGAATTCTCATGCCTGCATGCATATAATTGTATGCCTTTAGCTTATTCCCAGAAATTCAGTACTAAAAAAACACGTTAGACAAGAAGAAAAGTTGGAATGATCTTCCAGTTTGATAAAAAATCATTTACTTAATAAATATGTACCTTTGTTCGTTGAACTGGAGATGCCACGTGGAGTCCTGGCGTATGCGAACCTATATCATTCAGCACGATTACTTGTTTTAACAATGATCAGTGTGAAAAGGACTGAACTTAACAGCATAATTACTAAATTTATCTATAGCTATTGTGTGATTTCATGTGATTTTAAGTTTTATTAGTGGAAATTTGATCAAAACGTACGTTTACAAAATTATAATTTTCAGCAAACCTTTAACCACTTCACCCCTGAGAGACGAATATTTTCATACCTTTCACCCCTAGTAACGGCGAATTTTTTCTTCCCTTGACCCCGAAATTTTCACCTACTGTATGACGTTAATTACTGGGAGATGAATTGAAAAATGGTGTTCCCACCGGAATTATTCTGGACACTTTTTTATGAAAGTTGATGCGAATAACCATTTGGGAACGGATTTTGAGTTGTAATTTGCCTTTGGGCATTTTTGCGAACCACTAATGTTTATAGCCGAAAATAGCCAACACGCCGAATTTAAAAATGATTGTAATTGCATGGAAAGTTGCACAAACATCACAACCAAGAATTGTGCAATGGGTCGTGTCCACAATTGAATTTGGCGTTTGAATATACACACGTGTCTCACATTACCCAATATTGATTTTAATTACCGGCCAACGCCACCTAGCTGAACTTTGAGCAACCAATTTCCATTTTTCAGCGCCCTTCAACCAAAGTACAAGAACGTTCTGAAAACGCTGCCTACACCAGAACAACCAGTGGTACCCATACTTGGACAAGACTTGACCTTCTCACCCGTGACCTCTAATCTCGGCACATTCTTTACACTTGTTACTCAACCTGTGACCTAGGAACTTTACTCAAGTCGTCCCTGTGCACACTCTTAGAGTTGTATGTAACTTGACCTGTGACCTACGCCCTTAAAGTTGTCACTTGAGCTGTGGTATTCCTTCATCACGCAACATGTACTGTGGGTCATCGTCATGTTACTCAGAAGTTCTGAGTCAGAACTTATTTGATGAATATTTTTGCTAATGCCTGGGAACTTTTGCAGTGGGTAAAACATCGAACTGTTATGTTGTCATTCGGCAGGTGCTTCTACCTAGAAATATAACCTCATCTATGCTTAGAGCCTGCAAAGCGGGCTTCGAAGACTAGTTGATTAATAAGTGCATAATAGTACATATATTCACAAAAATCGATTATCGCGCCTCAAAGGCCCCAGATGCCGATTTGGGCGGGAAAATTAAACAGCAAATATTGCTTTCAATTCGTGACATCGGCTATAAATAATTTTGTGATTAGCCTAAAATGTGTAAAAATTGCTTTTTGTTCATCTAACATGCATAGAATTTACGCATACTTAGGGCGGGAAAACAAACGTTTTCTTACCGTGACTTTAAATTGATAGCAGTTGTAATGAATAATTATAGCATCAACTGTTCGAAAGCATACTTTAGCGCATTTTGAATATAACTCAATTTTAACGGGAAAATTATATGCTACTTTCCAGGCAATCTCTTAATTTTCCCGCCCAACGAGATTTCATCGGCTCCAGTGGTTAGTTTTCCCGCCAAAAATGTCGTTGGGGCGTTCTAAATCCGAGAAAAACAATTTCACTAATTTTATCTGAAAGCGCTGTTGAAATATGGGACGAAAATTCCATGCAACAGCAGTTTTCAAAACTGGGCGTGTTAGCTAGAAATAGCCAGTTAGCTATAAATTGTTTTTACCTCCCTTTATAACATTGGTTCTGAAGAGGCAATTCATCTTCCCGCCCAAATGGCGGATTGTTGACTCAAAACTATACTTGGAAGAGCAATGACCTAATTTTTTTCGAATACGACACATAGTCGTAGGCCGGTGGGAACGGAAAATACGCCACATAGTCGTTTCCGTTGTCAAGGGTCAATACGACGCATCGTCGTATTTCGGAGCCAAGGGAACTTACGCCACATAGTCGTATTCGGCGTAAAGGTCAAATACGTCACATAGTCGTTATAGGGGCGAAGTGGTTAATCTGAAGTATTTATAAGTACCTATTGTAAAAAGCAACAAGCAATGGTGCATAATTATTTAATAAATTTATCTATTATTAGTAAATAGATAAGTTTTTTCGTGTTGGTCGAAAATGAAATACGTTTTGATAAGTGCTGTCGTCATGTTGTGGTCAAAGATAAATAAGTTTGATTTCATAAGGCAGATTGGTCACGAGTACCCAGAAATTAAGTCGTCCATGAGATCGTACGATCGAGTAATTTGCCATGACCAGTTCGACGAGATGAAGGGCGGACAGAATCCGGATGTGGGGTTGTCAATTGTAACTTATTTAAAATTTAAATTTACAGCTTCAAGCGTTAAACTATTTAGATGGTATAAAAATAAGAAAATAATGATGTAAATAATTTGTTTATTTCATGTCAGGACCAACTTCTCGTCAGGAATGGATATCCGGTTGAAATAATCAATGTTACCACCGAGGATGGTTACATTCTAAGCATTTATAGGATTCCCTTCAGTCCCACGTCACCGACACAAAAAGGAGTGAGAAAAAAAGCGGTCATGCTGCAACACGGTCAAGGAGCGAATGGGTTGGCGTGGCTAATTCAGGGGGGATCCAGAAACTTTGGTTGCACAAAAATAACCAAATTTACACAAATTTGCAATAGTGGCTGTTCAATTTATAAAAATATATACTTCCAACTTTGTGTACCTTAAAATTGAAACTGTGACTCATCTAATAGGCAGTTGGAAAAACTACGTTTCTCCAAATTCCGCAACTCTTCCTATCTCTTGAGTTTAGATAACATTTTCGGCGACAATATGCAAAATATTCAGAAAACAGCCCAGAATCATTTCATGATAAGCTCTGTAAATTTCGACTCAGATCTGAAATAGGAAGACTTACGAAAATTTGAAAATCGTAACTTTTCTAACTGTCTAATGTGCGAGTATGGTTAATGAATGTCCAATTTACTTGCAGCTATGTTGCTTGCCGATTCTGGTTTGGATGTGTTCATCTTAAACGCTAGGGGAAGCATTTACTCACAAGGGCACATAGACCCTAGTTTTTCACCGGATAATGTGAAGTATTGGGACTTTAGGTTGATTATTAATAAACAAAAATTGACAATTTCAATTCACAAGTTTAGTGAGTGAAAAAAAATCTTAAAATCCGCAGTTTCCACGAGATGGGAATATACGATTTGCCTGCCATTGTTGAAATGGTGACGGATAAGACCGGAAATAGAGCCATGTACTATGTTGGTCATAGTATGGGGACATCCATGCTCACCGTAATGCTGACGGAACGCCCAGAGTACAATGACCGAATTTTGACAGCTTTCTTACTCTCTCCAGCAATTCAGTTCGGACACACGGCTCAGCCTTTGAGAAAGTTTACTCGATTCAGCAACTATTTTCAGGTACGCCCATGAACTTAATTTTGCAAAATTAACAATTTTTTGAGTATTCCGTTAATATTCAAACTTTTTTAATAATTAAATATTTTACAGTATTTTTTTAACAAATTCCTAAAAGGAAAATTTGAAGCTGGCAAAATGATTGAACAATATACCAGCAAGCCGCCAGGCTTCCTATGCACTTCAAGGAGAGATGCTTGCGGTATTGTGAACTTCATCCCAAATTACGTATCTATGTATTTATGCGGTCACATAATGACCATAATAAAAAATGCAGATTTTTGCGGAAACTTCATGTATCTTGGGTTCGGATACAATGGGCCCCAGATGAATTATGTGAGAGCGATACAAATAATTTCATGAGTTATTTCACGTTTTCTGGACTTCGTTATTGGTGATATTTACGGAACAGAAATTTTTTACAGACCACATTGAGCATTCTACTGGGTGCATTTCCTGACACCATGTCAACCAAGACGTGGACACATTTCGTCCAGTTGATAAACACGGATAAATTTTGCCAGTTTAACTATGGATTTAAATCCACGAATCGAGAAAAATATGGAATGGATAATCCGCCCTGTTATAATTTAGTAAAAGTTTCTGCACCGATTGTCATGTTTTGGGGACAGAACGATATTTTTGTTAAACCGCAAGTATGTACATAGACATATATAGTTTAAATATATTCTATAATATGTATTACGATCATCAAAGTCAATTTTCTTCAATGTGTTTTAGGATGCGGCCAAAACTGCTTCAAAGTTTCCAAAGGGTGCTTTAAAAGAATTCATTAAAGTTGAAGATCGTCTTTTTTCGCATATCGACTTTGCAATGGCGATAAATGCCGACATTTTAGTGTACAATCGAGCCGTTACTATAATGAAGAATGCAACATATGAATTTTCGTAGTTAATTTGTATAATTTTTTATGGTCCAAACAGAGGATTATGTGTAAATTTAAACATAGAGAGCGTACTCCGGTCAACCTTCACCTGTCACCTGTTGTATCTCGCAAATCAACAAAATTTGAAGATTTCGAAAAACTTTTACTATCTAGAAATTATGTGATATTTGTTCGCAATTTACTCAGCAACTTGGTATGTTTTTATTCTCAAGATTACTTCTCCAAATTGGCAAATTTTCTCAACACTTTGTGCTGCTAACTAAGATATTGTCGCGAATACGTCTATTGAGTACATTCAAATGCATACATATGTATGCAATTATTTCACATCTAGTCTAAGCTACATATGCATGTAAGGTACGTTTATATTTTTCCAGGGGTGAATATTCTTCATTGTTGCATTAAAACTGTAACTTATGTAAGAATGATTCATCATGTCCATAATTTCCATGCACAAGGAAAGCTACTTCAGCGAATTATGTATAATCTTAGGTGCATTTTTATAAATTGTTAATCACCCACAATGTTTCGCTGTAATTAAACCTGGCATAAATTTTTCTTCTGGGAAAATAATATTTATATCTTCTTTATAAAATAAGCTTGTCATCTACTTTATTATGTAAGTCTACATGTTAGCAATGTATACATATGTATTTGCACGTATGCACTTATCTAAATCTTTACATAATGCAGTATTAACAAGTGTACAATAAACAAGGTCCCTAAAAAGGGGAAATCTTAGTGAGGTAGTGCAATCATAATTAATAAATAAAATTAGATTGCAGAATTTTTGCTTCACCGCTCTTGGTTCCATTTTTAACTTGGAGCATTAATCGTTTAAGTATAACACTTGCCCCCTCAAAACGTCCGATGATTTTGTCTGAATAGAATATCCAAATTAATATATTGAATTGAAATTATAGATTTGTATCTTTTTTAAACAAATAAGTACGTACATAGTTCACAATTGTTCAGCCATTATATTTTGTATATCGCAAGTAATTTAACCCACTTCTCGTTCACTATATAGTAAAAATGCATTCCTACCTCAATTTTTTCAATAAAATTAAGAATTCATTCGTATGCGAAGCAAAATTTATAGTGTATCCTAAAAAAAATGGAACCGAGAGCGGTGATGCAAAAATTCTGCAATCTAATTTTATTTATTAATTATGATTGCACTACCTCACTAAGATTTCCCCTTTTTTGGGACCTTGTTTATTTATAACTTTTAATTGTCCATGGGATTACTGCACTGCACTACTCCTTTTCATTAGTTTGATCCGGAATAATTTTATTAAATGCTGGGTATTTAAAACTGAATAAATCCGTTATTTCTTAACCGATTTACATCATTTTGGTCAACATGTCCGGCTAGATTACTAAATACCAAAAGACCTGATCTGAAGGTGCAACACCAACAACAATTTCACGCAGTTTACCAAAAGTGTTACAGAAACAACGATTAAATAGTTGTGCTGTTTACAGTTTTGAATATTTAATTTGTTTTCAATTTATTAGTCTTGCGTCGTTGTCAATGACAATGATTTGTAGCACGCACGGAATTTCTGAACTTCAAATTGGATTAACTAAGCCAATTCTTAACGGATTTTGATATATTTATACTTAAAATTTTCGGGATAAACTGCCCTACAATTCGTGGGTATCAAACTGTTGATACCCACGTTGATAGTTTGCTAGTAACTAACAATAATTACAAATGTGTTTCTAAGGCTACATTTTTGCCCATAATTCCGGTCAAGATCACGTAATCGCTTAGTCGGATCAGATCCCGTTTCTATATTATGTAACAATAATCGGTGCAAAATTTCATCAAAATCGGTTGAGAAATTACTGAGATATCGCAGATGGTCACTTTTTTAGGGTGGGTCAAATGCATACTTAGTAATTTTTTTCGTTGTTAGGTATTTGCCTCACTAAGAAAAATGTGCCGTACACATTCGTAAAGTCACGTACTCCTAACAACCTAAGCAATCAATCAAGCTCATTGCAGATAAAAATAAGTAATCAAAGTGAATTTAAGGTACAATTTGACAAAAATTGATTGGAATGACCTTTCACTTTCCTAAAAAATAAAATGCATGACATTCGCCATTGGAATTCACAGTACTTCGATCGGCGAAATTTCCAACCAACAAAATTTCAATTATAAAATCATTTTCACTGATGCACATATTATGTACAAAATTGCATTCCTTAAATAACAGCCCTAATTTTTAACTTCAATTCGACTTTAGCATAATGCTCCTGGAACCAAGCCAATTAGCAATTACTTAAACTTGTCGAAGATCAAGCACTTGACCTGGAGGACAGGGACTCGGATAATATTTTTAATTCAAAATTTATCAGCATGTAAAGATAAGTATTGGTATGTGCATATGCATACATAAGTCGAAAAGATCGCTTGACAAACGAAAGCATACCTTGTAAATTCAGCAGAATTTTTTCCATGTACACGTTCACTATATATTTCATCGATATTATCAAGTTAATCATAAAGTTGACAATCCTGCAGAAAGTTTATAATTAGTTAAATATTATTGTACAAATTTGATCGTTTTAGAGTAAAAACATCAACGCATATCGCCTCCCCATTGTGTACCTTCTTATCCTAATTTCTACCAATCACCCAGCTGCTTGACACATTCAGGTCAATCTGCAGTCATGGGTGGGGAATTTTTTATACTGATTTGGTCAAGGGAATTCTTGTGGAGGGAAGTTGCATTATAATTTCAATCGTTGCCTGTTACCTGACTGAATGGAGGGGACGCAAATAGTAATATTTTAATAAGTGATTCAAGTATTTATTTAAAATTGTGTAAATCTCATGTAATAAACATATGGAAATCTTATTCTTGAAATGAAAATCATCATTGACGTAAAAGTTTAATTTAAAATTTTTCAGTAAATTTTAAAGTGCTCTAAGTATTCTGAATAAAAAGTAGTTTCATTTATTTCATTTTATGATTCGGTATAAAATCCCCATTTGGACAGTTCAACTGATTGAATGCACGTTGTTAAATCGTCGGAATTTACAAAGTCAGGCAAGAGTATAAAAATGCGAGTAAGAGGACACATATGTGCATACTTATTTAAATACGACACAATCTATCAATGCTGCTTTACTGGAACTGGTTCTTACCAATTTCCCTGTAGTTATTTAATACTCAGAGCGAGGGTGGCAAAAAATAACTTTCTAGCTAACTTGGATAGCGTGCTCAAACTGGATGAAGGGAATGCAATTAAAGAATTAACTTGAATGGATGACGTGAAGCGAATGAAGTAATTTCAAAGATTTAAAGATGACAATATGACTTTGACTGATGACTGAAGAGACATAAATTGGACATGTATGTACATGTTTATATTTAAAATAATTGTGAACACAATCTTATTTTTTCGCTATTCCATTATCGTTAGTATTTGTCCAGTATGGCTAGACTTGGCTACATTTCGCATTTGGCCGTCAAAAAAATAAGACATAATTTGATTTTATAGTCTGTGATACGTAACAGCAACCACCCAAAAAAAGTAGATCCTGACACCAATGGAAATATAATAGACTATAATTTACGTACATATCTAGCATTACCATACAACGTGTAGGTATGTATTTATTGCAACTCTAGCTCTGGAAGGGAAGAAAGACATCGAGATGAGACGGTATTATGACAATATGATATGCAGTAATTAATCTTAAATTCACGTGGAAGACATGGAAATTTCTTTCTCTATCAATCATGGACTTAACCACGTGCACATATGTATGAATATTTATATTGTCATACGCACATATGTGCTACTTGCGTAGAAATTGACTAAGTAAAGTACAATTATGTATTCAGTTAATCTTATAAAATAATTTTCAAAAAGCTAACTTAGGTGAGGCGCTGCTAAAAGTGAAAAACAAGACCTCTGGGGATAAGTGAAAAACAAGACCTCTGGGGATCTCTTTTAAATATCTCGTCCCCTCATCATTGTAACAGGAATTGGTGGCTTTGCATCACCGCGAGGCCAAACATTTTTACCATATATCATTAACATGCCACCCCGTTTATTACACACAACGACGAAAACACAAATTACATTTGCTGCTAAGAGTATACAAATTTTAGATATTTATTACAAATTAAAATTGTGCCAATATGTGTACGTATGGATTAATGCTTAAACAAACGATTATTACTTCGGACGGCTTGTAAACCTGAGTTAAGTTTACTAAAACTTGCGGAGGATGAAAATGATTCATAATTTACCAAGTAGCAAATTATCTTTATATAGCTAACAATTTAATTCAATGGTTAACCAGGACTTCAGCCAGCTAATAAAATTTGAAGGACGTGTACAATTTTCCGCACGTCTTATGCACATCACTTTAACCACGTTTGAGGAATTTCAGAAATGTTCTCTCGGTTCGTTAATTTAAGAATAGTATTTCCATCTTGACCCATGGCTGCATTAACAATTACAGTTTTATCAATAGTGTTATCAACGGTAGTAGACATGTATTGAAATATTAGCTATTCAAAATAACTCAATACAATAACCGTTTGTATCATCCTATCAAGACTGGTGTAACTATTAGATATTCCTTAATTTTATGGGAAGAAGATTCAATAATGTATGACTATGTGGCATGCGCTGTGCCTCATTATTTATGCGGGTTTGTAATTTAAGAAACGAAAATGCCGACGAATACATTTGGAGGACACAACGCCAGGATATATTTTAAAATTGTGTTTAATAGCACAACTAGTTTTCAATACGAAAATGAGAATGTGATAAATGATAATTTTGAAAAATTCGTAAACCCAGATTTTGCTCTAACGAATTATTTTGATTTTTAGAAGCTTAGCGTAAGATGTTTGGCCTCGCGGTGATGCAAAGCCACCAATTCCTGTTACAATGATGAGGGGACGAGATATTTAAAATAGATCCCCAGAGGTCTTGTTTTTCACTTTTAGCAGCTCCTCACCTAAGTTAGCTTTTTGAAAATTATTTTATTTTATTGATTTTAAGGGTTATGCATTTTCAGACAATTCATTACACTGGTCGAAATTGTTAAACTATATTTCAAATATTGTCAGCTTTTTTAAACTGAAGACAAAATACAAAATCAGTTGAAAATACCCATGGGATCTTGAAAAACTAATTTACCACGCGTTTCAGAAACTCTAATTTAATATTTCACATCACTGGTCGAAATTCGGTTAAATAATTTGGTGATTGCAGTGGTGACGTGGAGGGACATATCGTAAACGGACTGTAGCTCCATTTATAGAAAATTTTTATACTGCTTGTTAAGAGCAACTAGCTAAGAATATCGTAATTCTGATGAATAATGCTTAGCAACATGAGTAGTGTCAGATGCCTCCATCAAAACTTTTTCAGTTTTAAACCGATCTCTATCGGATTTGCTTTAAATGATGCACAACCGATTTCTGCATGATAAAATCAAGTTTCATGCATATAGTCGTTTGGTGCAAGCGTCTCAAATTTCAATTCTAAAGTTTCAAATCGAGATTAGAGAGCCCACGATACAACTTTTCTACCGAGAAAGCTGTAAAACATCATCTCCTCATTCTCCTCTGCACGATTGCCTTTTACACTTTTTGGCTATCTTTAACCGTTTAGGCTCTACCCCTCTTGACATTTTCAAAAGGTGTATACGAAAGCATACTTAGGCTTCGCCGTAACCATGGTGACACTTTTTTTCGGGCACCCATGTTTACTTTTGCCTCACCTAAGAAAAATTTGCGAAAACATCACACATTTCATTTGATTGACATGGTTTACAATATTTAGGGTGTCTTATTTATTGCACATGGTCCTGATTACGCGCAATTGGATATTGCGGCATTCCAACTGTGTGAAATTCCTGAAAGTCATAAAACATTTTCGCAAATTAACCTTTGTTTTCAGTTATTTATTAATCAATTCAAGTCGGTGTTTTAATTTGTACAACGAAATATCTAAGTATTCCATGTAAACTTATCTCTGAGATTTATCAACTTGTAACAATTGCATTCAAGTGTAACGCAACTGACTTTGGCAGAACTGACCATGCATAAGTATGCACAGAATTACATATATTTACACGACTAGAAACTGGTCCAGCTTAAACAGACTGTGTAACATGTGTAAATATGTATGCAAATTTTTAAGAATGATTTATCCTGCCTCGTAATACATTGTACATTATAAAGATTATACAATCTGCTTATAAAACCAAACCGGTCTCATGAATGTTAATTTGATGTGCATATAGATATTTGACGTACGGACATTTATGTAACATCCATCTAATTACAAAGAACTTGTCATAAGTATTAAACAGCTCCTTAATACTGCTTACGAGTAACGGGTGCACAATCCTTGACAACTTGACAAACGTCATTGCTCGTTCCAGTTCAGTCAAGTGATATTATTCTTCTCAATCTGTTGAATTAACTTCATTAAACAAATAAACCCGATGACGAGCAGTGTTGCAAAAGGTGTTTGCGAAAACAATTTTTGCAGTAAACACGCAAAATAGAAGCAAATGAGTGGGCTGGAAGCTGTTCGTGATGCAATTATAAATCCCATTAAATTTCCAGTACATATATACTGGTATACTCCAATTAGCTTATCTGTTTACATGCCAACGACCATTAATATGTGGTTTAGACTTCCTCAATGAATTTCTTCAAGCGTCATATGAAGCCATGTACCACCCATATTTATTGTCTGAAATAATGTAAACAAGAATAATTTCCCTGTGTGTCTAGTTGGCGTGAGAACCTCGTTGCACAAACACGAATAACTATGTATGTAAAAATTTAACATCTTGATTACTGATGCATTTAAATAACTCAATTTCTGAATTAGAAACTATGAGCGTACTCACATAAACTTCGCATACCTATGTCGCAAATTGAGCATATAGAAATATAACCTGCGATTTTTTTTAGATTTCGCAAAACTATTGCTGGAAAACCATGTTTTTTTATTGAAAATTTAATCAGCAACTTGGTATATTTTTATTGCGCAAAAACTGTCCTCATATCTTCGTCATCACCCGCAAGAGAAATTACAGAAATCCATGGTGATAACATCAAAATGGGTATTTTTAGTAGATTTGAGAGATTTGCGAAGTTATATTTAGCGAATCCCCTCACGACACAAATGTTTTGAGCTTCGGAAGTTTTCTTAATGAGTTGCGACGTAAGATAAGACGTTGTCGTGAGTATGTTTTATATCCATGAACTAATTTAGTCTATACTACTAAATGCATTTAACTGCAGCTATTTAATTAAAGCTTTAGTCGGACGAATTTGGTTACATTTCCAACCTCTTTCCTGGTTTCTAACCACCAGGATCATGAATTATGTACGTCATCATACATATGTATGCTTTGGACATATCGTTTATATAATTGACTTCCATAAAACTTATATATGAACACAAATCTCTATGCGTATATCCACTTACATAGATATGCATGTCTCCACATAAAAATTCGCATTACCTGTATAATAAAAGCCAGCAAAAAAACCAGAGCAGAATTACTGAGAAATAAAACGAAGAAGTAAATGAAAACTGGAATTGGAATTCCGTTCTCCGACCCATCACTTTACATATACGGAGACAAGGTAGCAATTATCTGTACTCTAATAGGATATTGTTACTTGTGTCGAAATTTCATCCACTTTTTACTTGTAATCTTCTCGATTACAGATGTATTGCATGTTGAGGAGGATCTGTAGCATTTCTTCGTAGCATTTCTTCCTACAAATACATACTGGACGATTAACACTGACACAAAGTTGGTTCAGCATTGTTGGGCTGAACCGAGTTGACCACGCTCAAATTTTCAGTTATTGGTCGACTTACACCAACGTTTCAGATATTAATTGCATTTGTATAGCACGACATTTATTAATTTTTAAATGGCGTTAAAAGTTAGCATGGGATTCAAACGGTATGGAAGGGGGGAGTTTATCCTTAATAATCTCAACATGGAAGTTGGCCGAGGGGAAATGTAAGCCAGTTTTTGATATTAAAAGGTGTCTCACTTACATACATATACAATTGACTTGTCGAATTTGCAGCTATGGATTACTGGGGGCGAGTGGTTGTGGGTAAAACAAAATTTTCATGTGTAATAAAAACCGTAGCAAATTTTACATGAAAATAAAATTATCCGTTAGGAAGACCACTTTAATCTCTTGCGTGGTAGGATTAAGAAAGCTTGACAGAGGAACAATAGAAGTGTTTGGACAGGAGCGATATGGAAAAGTGGGAAATTTATGCGGATATATGCCGCAGGTACTTAGCAATTACCTATAATCAATTTTGCATGTCAACCATTAATACTTGTTTTGTGTGTAAATGTAGGAACTATCCCTGCTAAAAGCTTTGTCAATTGCCGAAGTGCTGAGATATTTTGGCATGATTTACGGAATGAGCTCAGAAGCAATTGATGAGCAAATAAAATTTCTTGCCAACTTTCTAGACTTACCTTCGGTTAACAGTTCCATACAAAATTTAAGGTACGGCAAATACATAATTCATGCTGCCACATATTGAAGCAAAATAGTGTTCCGAACTTTTAGTGGAGGTCAAAAACGTCGCGTATCTTTGGCGGTGGCCATGATTCATAATCCACCACTGCTCGTCCTTGACGGTAATAATTTGAGCCTACTTATAATTAAGTAGGATGATGTAACTTACTGATGACCCCTTTTGACCCCCTAGAACCTACCGTTGGGGTGGATCCATTACTAAGACAACGGTAGGCCAATAATTTAATTAGGAATGAATTTTAGCAACAAAATTAAATTCTAAATGAGTCGATTGGGTTGCAGAATCTGGGAGCATCTCACCCAATTATCAAAAGAGAGGGGAACTACAATCATTTTATCGACGCATTACGTCGAAGAAACGAAGCGTTGTCACAAGGTAAGTAAATACCTAGTGACAAACAAAGCCATAACAAAATATTAAATATAAATGTTAACAGATTGGATTTATGCGAAATGGCCAACTATTAGCTGAAGACAATCCTCAGTCCCTTCTATCCAGATACAAGACTGAAAGCTTGGAACGAGTTACTCTTCAATTATGCCGACAAGATGAACACATCCCGGACATTTTAGGAGATAAGGATTCGTCTCAATTTGAGGAAATCATCCAAATAAAATCCTACCGGAAGTTCTCCTTGTCGCGTCAAAATTCGTGGTTTAGTCTCTCATCAAAACATAGTCCGTCACCTCACGTACAAATAAATCATGCCAGGATATTCTACGCACTAGTTTACAAATGGTGGCACCGACATCGCCGAGATTTGAGGTAATACTTGAATCTCAAGTCAATACCCTGAATACTGTAAAGTAAATTAACAATTTTATTTTGCACAGAATGGCTTTGGTCGAGTATTTCATCCCAATTATGGTTATATACCTTTTCCACAACATTATCGGGGTGCCACCACGATTCCTAAATGTCGGAGTAGTCACAAACGCTGCTGAGTTTGATAATTATCCCTCAGTGAAATCCTACTGTGATTACAATGCCAATTCGACTAACTGTTTCGAAAATATTGGGATTTGCAATTTCCTGAACAAATTTGATGATACTGAATTCACTTGGGTAATATTTCTCAATTCTATTACTTATATGCGATTATCAAATTATTTTATAGCATATGTAATGATAAATTTATTGTAATCTACAGATTCACACAGATTCCTACCAAGAAGCCTTGGCGAGCGTAAAACTTGGCAATCATTTGGCTCTGATAGAGTTCCCCAAAAATTTTACGAATCACCTTAAGAACAGAATGCTTCACCAGAATTTTGCTGATAATTCGACAATTTTGGGGTCCACTATATCAATTCAAATGGATGAGTCAAGTATTTCCAATTTTTCCAAAGATGCATATTCCTAAACATAATGTCTATAAATTATTTTCATGATCTCTTTATTTTTCTATGAACCGCTCAGACGCCATAACCCAGGCCTGGGTAAAAAAGACCATCGTAGAGAAATATATCCAATTCGTGCAAGACATTGTGAATAGCTGCTCGACGAATGATAATGTGATCCAACAAATTCAACCACCTTTAGAGGTACGCAATTTTAACGAGTTTTGAGGTTAGTGAACATGGTTAATTTAATAACTTGGTGTATGTACATATCTAGTTTAGCGCAATATACGGAAACGTTGAGCTTGGTAGTTTCATCCCTTACATGCAACCTGGTCTAATCGTTATGTACGTGCTGTTCTTCTTACATTCATGCATATGCATTTCCTTCCCTATTTTCATTTAAAAATTGCACATTTTCAGGTTGACCTTCATGTTATCCAATGCGGTCGCCGTACTCTGGGTGGAAGACCGGAAGGAAGGTTTGGAGGACAGAGATTACGCCGCCGGTGTCACAATGATGCACCAAATGGCGAGCAGCTTTTTTACGCAGTCCATCCACACCCTGATTGAATCCAGCATCTGCTTTGGATTTGTTTGTGGCGTGTACGGCATGGAAATCAACGGTTCGTGGTTTCTCGCGGGTGCAATAGTTTACCTTTCAGCCGTGTCCGGAACGACGCTTGGTAATTATGTACAATAAATAAAATGCAAACAAAATGATGCAAGAAATTACACCGTTTTTTTCATAGGTTGGATGGTAGCACTGGTATTGAATGAATTGATTGACACAATACTTATCGTCTTGAGTATAACGATTTTGCAGGCTTTCTCGTCTGGTAAAAATTTCATACATATTTATTACATATCGATGAGAGGTAATACCAATAAGTAGATAAATTAGTCAATGATATTTCTTGCAGGACTCATTTGGCCGATTGAAATGGTAGTCGCCGGTTATCGAAACTTTGCCAAATTTCTTCCAACGACACACGTGATGGAAGCGTTTAGATCAATCTGCACGAGAGGGTGGGGGTTGGACCACCCTGTTGTGGCAAAGGGCTTCATCTCAGCCGCATGTTGGATTCTCCTTTCTATCGTTATTTGCACATTGGTCGAGAGGCGAAGACATAGATAAGATAGTCCTATAATTAATGCAATGAATATGTTTTTGAATAAATAAAATATTATTTAATTAATAAACGAGGTCCAATTCAAAAAAGCAAAGTTCTTCGGTGATGAAAGTGCAATTAAAAGAACAAATTAACTCTTACTCGATGAAAATTCAATGCCTAATTATAACTTTTGAAATTCAATAGCCAGTTAATTTTTCACCCGATGTGAACACTCTCAAGACAAAATACTCATGCTGACCCGGAGATAAATATTCTCGGTGTCTTCCACGTAGTTATGTTGGTAGAGTACAAATTTCCCCTTCAGTTGATATTGACATATTTTGCCAGGGGATAATCACTAAAGAGTAATCATTACAACCTCATTGTTGTAGTTGTAAAGCTCTGCCATTCTCAGGATTGCTCATCTACCTAGGTAGACGGTAGAGAAATTATTTTTAGGTAGGGAAATTAGATCATTAAGATTACCCGATAACAACGATACACAAGTTGAATAAATATTTATATGTACATACAAATTTAATTAGTTTGGTAAAGCTTAAATGCTTATGTATGAATGTACTTCGGTGGTCAGGTAATGTTGTGGGGCATGGGAATTTGACATTTACACATGTGCGTTGTGTAAACCAGTTTTACTTTGGGTCATCTTTACGTTCCATGTACCGAAAGTAAAATGGATTATGTAAAGATGTATGAATGCGATAATAGAATGCTAGAAGTCAACAATTCTAAGAATTTCATAACGATTCTGCTGGTCATCTGGAAATGGTCTTGTTGTCTTTCCTTTGCGATTTCAAGCTTTTATTTGAATATTACTGGATTCTGTTTATTCATATTGAACTATTATGGCTCTAAAAATCAGGAACGGTTTTAAGCACTCTGAAAGTGGAAATCTCATTCTGAACAATCTCAACGTCGATGTGGGACGTGGAGAAATGTAAGTATGTATAATTACTGAAATGTGTAAGTTGAATGTCTATACATAATTCAACAGTTTAATGGAGCTAGTGTTGCAATTGTCGGAAATGTATAGTTTTAATCTAAGTAATTTGAAAAGTTTCACGATTGAGAAAATAAGATGAAGTCTTTGTTCTACATATATGTATGCACACCGTTATGTGTGCATATTACAGAACAGAATTATTCGGTTGACGTTCACATCATTAAGTCATCTTACAGTTGGTGAGATGAAGATTTGAAATTTTTCAAGGCTATAGCCAATCTCATTTGTGGGAAGATAGGATTTTGAAACAAGGTCAGAGGTTATATTTTTTAACCTCAAATCCCTAAAGTCTCCTACGCAAGGAATTTATTTTCTTGATGTTTTTATTTTTACTAAAAGGAGACAACTTATCATGAACATTGCAGATCACATTTGCGCGATTTGTCTACGCTTGCATTGATTTTTTTAAAAATTACAGGTATGGTATGGGTAACTGTGCAAGATGATAATAATGCACCCTATGCGCATACTATTCTATGCTTCCATGAATAAATGCATAATTTACATCATGTTTATATGCGAATATGTACATAAGATGTACACAATTGACAATGTACATAGAATTACATATGCGCTCGTACAACCGGGGTTGAATTTTATCTTATGCCGTAACATTTAAATATTTTTAGTTATGGAATACTGGGGCCCAGCGGATGCGGGTGAGTAAATTCTCAACTGGCACGATTTTTTCTCTCCATAATATTAAATTTTTTATTAAATTAAAAAAAACATTTCTTTCGAAAAGCTTATTAAGAAATGCGTCGGACGTACTCACAACAACGTCTCATTTAGCATCGCAAATTATTTAATAAATTTTCAAGGTTAAAAAAATTGTATCGTGAGGGGATTCGCAAATTTCGCAAAGCTGTAAAAAGGTCCTTTTATCATATTTTAATTTGACTTGCATGCATTTATCTGCAATTTACAAAGGTTTTAATAGTGGGGATGAGTTTGCCAAATAAAAGTATGCCATGTTCTTGGGTAAGTTTTACAAATAAATTAAATGAGTTTCCAGCAAAAGTTTTATGAATATCGCAAGTTATGTGCTATGTTCAATCCTAAATTTCCAAGCTTTAAGGATGCTTTGCATTGTTTCAACAAGTATAAATTAAGTGATTGATGCATTTATTTATTTTGCATTATAATTAGTTCAAACAACCGGTTATTAATCACATAATTCATCAGTTGCTTACGCGCGTCATTTCTATACGCCTAGAAAAACTACATTGTTATCATGCATTGTTGGGCTACGTCGGCTGGATATGGGTGAAATCACCATATTTGATCATCAGCATCCTGGAAACCTTGGCCGAATGTGTGGATATATGCCACAGGTTACTTTTTCAACAAATGGAGCTTTATTTGCTTTTATCGATACAATTATGCGTTTGATATCTCAGGAAATGGCGTTACTAAACGTCCTAACGATCGGTGAAACATTTCGATATTTTGGATCAATCTACGGAATGGACGCGCACAAAATTCAAACTGAAATAATATTTTTGCGGACGGTTCTTGATTTGCCAGCATTGGATTCTAAAATTTGCGATTTGAGGTTTGTATATATTCGAATAATTTGTACTTTAAACTCCAGATTCATTCATTAATAAACATAATTACGTATTGAAAATTTAATTAATTATAGCGGTGGACAAACTAGGCGTGTCTCATTGGCGATCGCCTTGATCCACAATCCACCTCTGCTCGTCCTTGACGGTAATAATTTGAGCCGAAACTTATAATTAAGATGATGTAACTTACTGATGACTCCATTTTAGAGGCTACCGTAGGGCTAGACCCTTTACTTCGACAGAAGTAAGAGAGAATTGTCATCTTATTACTTTCCGTAATTTATCATTTTGTGGTCCCCCAGAATTTGGGATCACCTCTTTAAAATTTCCAAACTCCATAACACAACTATAATAATTTCCACGCACTATTTTAACGAGACGAAACATTGTGACCGGGTTTGTCAATTACAGAAATTCCATTCACTCAAATTAAGAAATATTCAATACATTGTGTTATCCAAATTATGTCTTTTAGATTGGATATATGAGGAACGGCCATCTCCTAGAGGAGGGAAGTCCTAAAGCATTGCTCTCCAGATATGATTCCCCGACAATGGAGGACTTTGCATTGAAATTGTGTAGGAATGACAGAGGCCCGGACAACTATGCAAATATTGACATCTTTGGGGGACACTATAGAAAAGAAAATGCTGATGTAGTTGAAGTCAAATCTTACAGGAAGCTGTCAGCATCCCTTCTGGATAAAACATTCATTTTTCCTCGATTTGATAGAACGAATCATGGCAGCCTCATTCATGCAATTTTAGTAAAGTGGTGGCATCGTCACAAACGAGATTGGAGGTATTTGATGCAAATGGCCGTGCTAAATAACGAAATTTAAGTTCTATATCTACCCTAACAGACTAATTGTTCCTGGATTTATTGTCCCCTTCATGACTATTTTCATCTTTCAAAATGTTGTCGGCCCTCAACCACATAGTATTCACGTGGGACTGGTGACCAACAATCCAAACTTCACGAATAATTTAGCCATTCAAGAATACTGCAGTAACTCCGACTCCATTGAATGTCTTGGTAACGCGAAAATTTGCAGTTTCCTTCAAATATTTGGGACTGACAAGTTTATCTGGGCACATAACCAGCAAATATTTTGTGCAAAAAGTAATACATCAACTAGAGTTATCAATGATAATATGCATAATTAATTTCTAAAGGTCCCTATAAGCTCGTATGAGGAAGGGCTCGAGAATATCCTACTTGGAAAAACGATGGGACTCGTACGATTTCCAGAGAACTATGAGCTGCACATCAAGAACAGGGTTTTACAAAATAAATTTGCCGATAATGAAACTATTGCGGGATCCACGATTTTAATTAAGATGGATGAAACGCGTACATACATACATAAATGATTATTCCTGATTCTAGTTTTATGTATGCATGATTAACCCATAATTACTTTCAACAGACAAAATAGTAGCAGCATGGGCTAAGCAGACATTGCTGGAGAAATATCTCAAGTTCCTTAAAAACATTGCACTTGCATGTTCAATTGATCATGGGATTCTTGCACCTGCAATTAAGGTTTAATACATATGTACATTCATATATCGAATTAAGATCACACCCATTTGACCATTTATTTCTGTTTGCAGTACAACGCAATCTACGGCTCCACTAAAATTTTCGACATGATCACATACGTACAGCCAAGCTCCATGTTGTTGTAAGTTAAAACAGTAGATTATTATTTTTAACTGATTGTAGACAATTATTTCATTTATAGCTTCATGTTTATGCTACCGATGGGAACCGTTCTGCAATTGGCGGAAGACAAAGTTACCGGCATCGAGGACAGGGAGCATGTTACAGGGATAAATATGTGGCATCAACTAATCGCCTACATTACTGCACAAAGTGTCATGATATTCTTACAAATGTCTATATTTCTTGGAACGCTGTGTGGCATTTATGGCATGGCGATTCATGGGTCCCACATCCAAGCGATTGTGTTTGTATATTTGACCGCTTTGTCTGGACTATTGATTGGTAGCTATCTAAATATACACACAATTGTTGTTTTGAGAGCTATTTGTAATTTTTTATAGGTTTCATGATTAGCAAGCTGTATGCCCACGTGATTGAAATTCTCTTTGTTATATTATTTTTCACCGTGTCACAAATGGCTTCATCGGGTAATTTTATTGCGCATATTTTTGTAACGTATGTATTTATATGCACATACTTACATACTTCCTCTTAACCTTACAGGAATGATATATCCCCTGGAAATACTGCCTTGGGCTGAACGATATGTCTTTCAATCCTTCCCAGTAACGCTTATGGTGGATACATTCAGATCAATTTGCACGAGGGGGTGGGACATCACCCAATTCAATGTTGGCCGAGGTTTTCTGGCGTGTGCTTTCTGGATATTGTTATCTTTAGTCGTTTCAACGTTAGCAGAACGCAGGAAGCGCAAATCATTATAATAACGCTAAAAAATTGATTAAGAATCTTTATTTTTTATAAAACACGTACATCAATATGTAATTTAAACTCATTGTGTCATTGAACATCTACATATTCTTTCTGTCACCCCTATTTTTTGACAAGGTAAGGAGAGCTCTGAATGTACCGACGCTAATGTCCTTCTTAAATTTGGGAGCGGACAACCGATTAAATGTCTTCACCCCTTCCATCCCAATGGACAACGGTTTCATGGATTTCCTAAATTTTTGAAACACATTCGTTTCAATTTTATCCCTCCCAACCACTGCCTTCCAGGACTCTAAAGTTTTAACCGATGCGAAATGAAGCATTCCAGTAGCTTGGAGCGTTGCGGCCCACATTAATTGATGCGAAATAGCATAGAGAGCAAGAATAACCTGAATTTGGAAAGTAATAAACGATTAGGTAGTTCCGACTGTTTTATATTTTTGTCCCAATATGCATACCAACGTTGAGATATCCAGCGTGTCCCAATTTGCCAATACGGTAAAATTGCAAAACAGAACGACATGCATAACGACAAGCGTTGGTCCTGTCGTTTGAGTCACGAGTTTATGAACAAGTTGCAAATTTACGTATTCACGCATCAGATTTGGAGGTGTTCTCAAAGCAGAAAGTGCGTGATGGGTGATCACACTTGCATCAAATTCCTGCATCACGACTGTAATCGGAACTGGAAAACGAAATTAATTATAGACAACAGATTTGCAATTACTGAATAAAATCTAAACTTACTCATGTAAAGTGTTCCAAATACGACGAATAACATCATTGCATACCAGGAAACCATAGCTGCCCACGCCACCATCATTATGCACGCCATGGATGGAAGAAGATGCACGTTTATTCCGAATTTTTGCGGAAGAAGTTGTTTCGGCGCGAGGGGATGATCCGGTGACGAAATGACGAATGTTGTCGGAGAGATGGGAAGAATCAGCATTATGGAGACTTGAAGGAAGACGTGCTTGTCCATCCTTTGCGAATACTTCAAAATATCCTTCATAGATGCTCTTGATTTTCGCATCCATTTTTCTATGGGGAGTTATGCACATAATTTAATCTGAATGCGGTATAACCTTATTCCAATAACTAATCCGTTTTTAAATCTTACTTGTGAAATTGGGAAAGTAGTGGAGGATTCGATTTGCACTAATCAAAATATCATCTTGGTGGATGCAGAAATTAAGAATCATCCAAACATTTAGACTGGTTAAGCAAATAAATCCGTACGTGGAGTAAAAATCAGGGTGGTTCTCGCCTCCCTCGGAAACCCAGAATTTGACGACCTTGACCCATAAGAACATTATGCAACTTATGTAGGCGCTGGTTGTCAAGGTAAATTTCTTTCTTGATTGTTCCGTGGCATACCAAATTCTTTCCCTTGGGTCGAAATTGCCACAAAAAGCCCCAATTCCAGCTGTAGCTTTTGCTACTATAAACAATAACTTGTATGTGAAATTGGAGTACATTTCTGGTTGTTCGTAGCGCCCATCCGTAGAGAAAGAAATAATCTCGCTATTGACTACATAGATAGGCTGGTGGTATGGCTGCATGTGTAAATGGTATGCAAACGATTTTATATATGGATGCAGCTAAAATTTTGACCATGATCTAATTAAAATAATAGTAACAAAGTCCTTCCTCTTTTTCAAAATTGTTTTTTGTTCTACTTTTGCCCTCCTTTGTAAATTAATCGAATTAACGGAATGTCATTGCGTCTTAACCTTCAGTATAGGTGCTTGTATAATAAAATAAAAAAAATGATGCCAGAAACATACTACAGATATTTAAATTATCTTCTGTAATTATTGCCATGTACGCAGTTCGGTAATCTTTGCATGTTATTTCTAGAGGAAATGCGATGCTAAACTTTATTGGGGCATTTTTATTTCCTCAAATTGTTACAATTTATCCATACAAGTAGGTAATGTTAAATTTTACCCTGTTATTATGCGCATTAAATTAATTAAACAGTAAATTAATAAAACTGTGCAGATAACTAAACGGCTTACAAGGCACAATTAAAGTGAATAGCATACAACTTACAGGATCTTCAAAGCTTATGTACATATCTACATACATATGTAAGAGTTTGATACCTGGTGAAAAACTAATATTGCTAAAATTGCTATTAAAGTACTGATATATTTAGATTTGATTTTATAAACACACATATTCTCAATATGTGCATTTTGCAAAATCTTCTGCATACATATGCTTGTATATAAATATGTACATGTGTACTACAGTGCACACTGTTAGAAAATAATAAATTTGTAAGTATAACCGAAATATTGATTGCAATGAATGTGTATATGCATACAGATATGCACATACATGTTTAGTTTAATAGATTCAATATTTCGGTTGTATAAATTTATGTTACTCCTTACCTATGTACATCTGGGTAACACATAAGGTGAAAAACGCATAAATTATGTGTGTACGTAATAGCCGTGTCCAAATTTAAAACATTTATTATTTATTTTAATATTCCCTGTAAGTATTTCAAGAATTCGTCTTATTAAATTGAGTAGAAACTTAAATTGTTTAACAATCCTTCAAAATAAGTAGATTTCCAAACAATGTATTTTAATAAAGATAATAGTGCTTGACCTAAAATTGATTTCTCGGAAAGCACCAGGATCAAAGGACAACGCCTAACGCTATCAAATACAAATATTTCATTGGAATGTAAAAATCAATTTTTTCATGTACAGGTTGCATGCCTTAAAGTTGTCAGACCCTCATAAAAACTTGCATTCACTTATTCTGAAAGAAGGCGAGCAATTTCGGTGTTCAAGAGGTTCGGAGGAAAATGCAGGCGGTGTTCAAGTCAAGAATACTTATGGAACATAAGAAAGCTGGACATATTTTCGGTGGCACTCCAAATTTTTTCACTTATGCATATATTTAGATATTTATACTTAATTAGGAAAATGTTTGAGTAAAGGTAAAAGCTGAGTATTTGTAAATGATACGTGCTCCTACAGATCAGTCCTGATTCAAAATTCCTGAGTCAACGTATGTACATAAATATACTTTGGATTTAAATACATTAATATCAATATTTCTTTCTCTTTCAATTTTAAACTCATAAACTTACTTATATTGTAGTCATGACTCTGAGACAATCGTTACAGAAATTGTTAATTTGTCAAACGTTGTTACATCTATCTAAAAGTACTGATTCACTTGGTAAATTATTACCACAACCTCAAAACGAAACTAATCCTTACACTAGGGAATTGAAAGGCATAATTGACCCTTTTCTCAACTGTACAACAGTGCTGATCCTTCCCAACGGTGCCATAATTTCTATTCTGTCCTGGGAAACGAATCCCATCATAGTTGTAAGCAGTGATACCAACATTTCAACTTATTCATACCCTTCCGGCGGAACCACCAGGTCGTCCAGATCTCGACGAAGAAGAATTAATAACCATTGCTGGGCGTTTTTTATCCTACTTCCAGAATATCACTACACCTTGCAACTCCAACCTAGTCAATCAAAAAATGACTTTTTCCCTCGATTATTTCATTTTTTAAAACATCCTTGTTTCATTGAAATAGTCGAAATCTCTCAATACTTGATTTGGTTGACTACTACTCGATCAACGTATCAAACCGAGATAGCGCTTTTGACCCAAGACAGCATGGAGTCCTTGGCCCATCGCCACGTTGTCCTGGTCAGCGTCACTATTCATCAAGGAGTAGCAGAATTGGTACATGACGCAGGTATTATTCCATTGCATTGTCATAATCGATACCACGCGGGGAACATTTCTTCCCCATTTTTCACCATACATTGTGATCAACACACTTGCTTTACACAACTGACCAACTTCACCGAGTCGATTACCCAATTAAATAAATATTTCTGGGAGGTGGAAGCTTGGAGGAATTCAGACGGGTCAGATCGGAGCAACGCTGTCGTCGAGGGGATCAAAAAGAAATATTTTTCACAGTCCGACCAATCTGTAGATATGCGGAAAATTGCACTTTTAACTAATTTCGACGAATTCTTGGGTTTCTGGATATTTGAGGATATAATTTTTCTTATTGGTAAAAGTAAGGAAATCCACAAACCAAATAATTACCTGTACGTATTCGGGGCAAGACAGGAGCTCAAATTTGGTAGTGGTTATCACCACTCGGTCATTCAAATTGAGACGAAATCCTTCAGTTTTTTATCCTGTCACCAAGTTGGACATCACATATCGACATTAAGCCAATTATTTACCCCGTTTCATTTGATAGTTTGGATTTTACTTGGCTGCAGTGTTCTCATCGTAGCGCTAATAGCTTTATTAGCTTCCTATCACTGTAAAAACTTCCACTTTGTGCTCTTCATAATTGGAATACTTCTTGAAAATTCTGTCCTTTCTCATTACGACAAGTTACGCGTGTCAGTGAAACAACATGGCGTCCAAATATTCATCGGAGTCGTTGTCCTGCTCTATGGCACCCTACTTACGAATTGGTACAAAACCTCCTTCACGAAAGAAATGATTTTGCCGACAGTGTACACCAAGCCATGGAAAAGTATAGTGGACCTCAAAAACTTCACCTTTTACATTCCTCTGGATACTTTCACTACTCGTGAAGAGATGGAATCCATCGACGCCATGGGAAGGACAGACGTTTTCTTTTACGTCAAACTGCTCAAGAGGTTATCGATAAGTGCTGTATGTGACGAGGCCGGATTGCCACAGGTGCTTGATGGCCACTGCAAAATGACTAAGCTACTCTTAAAAAGTGTGCACTTTATAAAGGGAAAGGCTGTCAGTGACTTGTTGAAGCCGCTGAGGTATCGAGATCCGTTGCATTTGGTGGAAAATCTTTCATTTTGCGACAAGACGGCGTATCTGGATAATAGTGACAACGTGGCGAGTGTCCTTCCCTACCTTAATGATAACTTTGATGGAAAAGTGTTCATGAAAGGGGAGGATGGCTTCATGCCTACGTTTCATGGCTGGCAAAGTATCCCTGTGCATAATAGCTTTCCCTGGAAGCGTCTCAAAGTCATGATTTCTTCTGGGATATATGCTCACTGGGATTCCTGGTTTAAAAGGATGAAATCAGCTAGGTTGTTTATGCATTATGCAGACTGGACTCATCTCAGGAATCGGAAATTAAAAATATTACAATTTAACTCAAAAATAGCAACATCTTTTTATGTGTTTGGGATTTGTGTTGGAATGTGTGTCATTTGTGCAGGGGGAGAAATATTTTGGGGAAAGTGGAGTTTGATTAAGTGGTAAATATGTCACTGACACCGAAATTGCTAAAGTCAATTCAAGTAGTCCACAATCAAATGAAATTTTAGCCCGTTGTATGAAAATGTTGGAATAAAAAATAAATTTAAATGTATTAAGATTATTCGCAAATGTCAATGATTGGTATCAAAATAAGACTAATGATTAACGATCATCTTATTGAACTGTGTAATGAGTATGACATACATAGTTATATTTATTACTTATGTATCAAGCTTACGTCTTTCAAACTAAGGATTAGTTACTTCATATAATTTTATTTGGAAATACTTAAAATAATTACTTGTTAATAATTTTGTTACATAATATTTAAACCTTTGCACAAGTATGCGACTCATGTACACACAAATACATGCATATATTTATCTATTTAATTAATTATTATTATTTAATTCAATTTCCTCACATAATTTTGCTTTAATTTTTGCAATAGCGTCCACCGCTTTTACCGTGTACGGATGTTTGTCCCCCAACCCTTTCTCTCTCACCTTTACAACCTCTTCCATTAGGTTCAAGGCCTCCTCCTGTTCCCCCAACTCACTCAAATTAAGTGCCAACCAATACTTTGACGTCGCCGTTGACAAATGCATTTCGCCCATAACCTCCCCTTGCTCCTTGACTATGGTCTCAAATTGTTTCCTTGATCCTACATAGTTACCCTGGAGAAATTGTCCGTATGCTAAATTATGTCGCGTTGCAACCGCTCTGGGAGAAAATTCCCCCTTAACAGAAATTTCCCACTTGAGTACATCTTCATAAAGGGATCTGGCTTCATCATGCCTTCCCAAAGACTGAAGTCCCATGGCCATCCCTTTGTTTGAGGTGATAATGTTTTCATTCCCTGGCTCATAAATTTTACAACGTTCTTTATGAATTAATTTCGCCAAGGCGAATGATTCCTCAAACTTGTCCAAACTCCACAAAAGGAAGCTAAAGTTACTTCCTGCTACCAAAGTTTCTTCGTGACGCTTCCCCAAATACTTGACCATTTTGTGATAAACTTGTTCATAAGTTTGAGAGGACTTGTCCCACTCTCCGACATGCTCGAGCGACCTGGCAATCGTATGCTGCATTGCGAGCGTATCGAAACTATGCTCCCCCATCGTATTTTGTAGCAGGGTGAAAAATTTCACAGCAAATTCGTAACCCTCTCGAAACATGGAGAGGATGACTAACTGATTGTAAACCTTGTTCGGAATTGTAGAATACGTCCTAACCAGGTAAACGTATTTACCCGTGTGATACATAATACTGAGAATGTGGATCATTTCTGATTTCGTGTTTTTGTTCACTTTTGGATTCACATGGATCAAAAGGTCGTTTAAGATTTTAGTTTCTCTTGTATTTAGCTGAACTGGTGGGACACCGTTTTCTTCTTCCTGGGTTCGAACTCGCGTAACTTTCTGAACCATGCGGTGGATCGTGACCACGAAATTGTTTACTTTCACTAACGAATAAATCACGAGGAGCTGGACGACCGGAGTCATTTCGTTGTCCTGTTTGATTGCTTGGTACAAATCAACGGGTAAAATTTGTAGTAGTAAATTCTCCAAATGTTTAACTGTGATACCGTCAGGATTTAAGAGAGATACAAGTTCAAGCAGATAGTACGCAATGTTACCGCAGCGACCGTGGTCTTTTCGCATCTTTTCGATCGTCACGTTTAATGCGATAAGTGTTGTATTTTCATAATCAGAAAGTTGCAACTTCTGGCTGAGCAGTTGTTTCCCTTTTGTGTTATATTCTGCCAAATAGTGCGAAATCCGGTAGCCTTCCCCTTGGAGAGAGATGCGTTGTTGTTGCTTAATAAATGCTACGGCTTGACTAAGAGCGAGGGGAAAGTTTTGCAAAACTTTACATAATTTTTTCACGTCATCGTCAAGTTGTGGGATTCTGATTGATTTATTGACAAATTTAACCGCATCTGCATCTCCGAGTTCTTGCAGACCGATAAATTCGGATTCTCCGAGGAAGATGTCCCTTCTTCGCGACGTGATGATTATGAAGCACTGTCTAAAGGGGAGAAGCAATTTGACAATCAATTCAATCTCCTGGTACACATTGTCAACGTTGTCGATTATAAAGAGCCAGAATCCTGAAGTGCTCTCCACGTGGGGTTTAACGAGAGTAACGATATTCTCAAGGAGGGCGATAGGCGATAAAACCTTTTTCGTCCAGGGATCGGTTATTGGGAGGTGAAGGAACTTGGCAAATTCTTCAATGGATGATATCAGCGTTTCAAAAGCGTCCCCATTTACCCAATTTGCCACGCGGATCCGTTCTGGGGAAGTGATCATGACGAATTTCTTTACAAGCTCAGACTTTCCCATTCCTCCAAGTCCAGAGATTACGGCGAGTGGGCTAATTCCATCAGTTAAGAGATCGTCAAGTTCTTTAAGCTCCTTCTCCCTCCCGACAAAGCTGCGGACAGGATGTTGAACTCCGAAGAGGACTTGTTTATCCCAGTTGATCGCATTCTGATTAACGAAAGATGATGATATGCAATTGTTTCCACTAATGGTTTGCAAATCTTCCAATTTTTCTTAAAAATGCAGAATGGCACAATTTGTATTATGAATTCTGTTACGAGGAATTTAATTTGTTGACTCTTACTTACCACTGGACTGAACAAAGTGATTCTCTTTCAAAAGATTCACAAGAAGAGATATTGTCGCCACTTTTCCTAATCTTGAACTCCAGTCTAACAATAATTCTCTCAAAAGTTCATGATATGTTAGAATACTTAAATTGCGTTGCTTTCTAAGTGAGGTAATTCGATGGGAGGGGGCTTCTAGAATTTCAGCAAAAACTACCCAATCTTGTAATAAGGTGTCATCTTCAAGTAAAATTTTTACGATTTGTGGAACACGTAACTCCGACATTGCGGATATAACACGAAACATATGAATCAGTTTTAGTCGCGATTGGAACTCTACAATATGTATAATTAATACATATGTATTTATCTGTGTTGTGCAGTAATACATCTTTTCGTACAGGCTTATCTTTATGCAGTGTAAAACAAGGCAAATGGCAGATAAGTCATCATTCAATGAAGGCCAAACGCTTTTGTTTAAAGAGCATGAAGGAATAAATGATTTTTAATTGGTGCGAAATTATTCATAGTTTCAACGAGGCTACACATGTATATATTTACATATGTACGCGCATGCATCTTAAACATATACATATCTATTGTACTTTCACATGAATGTTTATGTATGTACATACCTGTGAAGCAATATTATTTAACAAGTGCATCATAAATTTGAAAAAAATTGACTGGTTGCTTATTTAGCTACATATGTACGTGTGCATATACCATTAAAATTTATGAGCAACGCATGCATGTAGAAAAAAACCGAGAAATGTATCTACTCGTAAGAAAAGATCGTTCACGCAAATGTTATTCTTCAGTTAGATAATCAGGAATATTGAATTAATAATAATTTATTGAATAATAATGAATTTGAAGAAATCAAATTTGTTTAAATGTACATACATTTTCATAATTATTTGTCATTTCCAATAGCATCTCATTTCCTAAGCTTGTCCAGAAGGATTGCAGGTGTAAGACTCGCACATATGGGAAACGCCCGAGTCTGTGTCTAATATGCAAAATCTGTATCCCGTAAAGCCGTCGGGAAAGTTGGGGATAATAGTGTATTTAAAGCTGTACGTAAAGCCAGGGAGCACAGACGAGTTTGGTAATTCTGTTCGAAGAATTTGCATACATAATTCGGCGTTAATACAAGCTTCTAGGTTTAAAGTGAGCGACCGTGATGGAAAGGCTGAAATTTGAAATAGTTATACTATTAATTTTCGACCACTATAGTTTCCCTCCCTTCGGCGCGAGAACACTTACTTGGGAAGAATTCTGCCTCGCAGTTGACAGGTGATCCAGGTGCATCGTCAACGCCACAACCTTCGCAGTGGAGCGCAGACGTTGAAAGGAACGGATTTTGAAGACGTGGCGAAATTGCACCGCGATTCTGGAGAACCGATGTCTTGATCTCGACAGTACTGCTACCTAAGGCGCAGCATGCCATGAAAATGACGAGCAAGAGGAATTTTCCCATATTAGCAACTCTCTGGACTTTTAATGATAGTTGATTAAGGAGACCTAAATCCTGTATGATCACAAACTCCGACAAAGAAGCCTTTTATATCCAATCTGACCCGATAGCATAATTATGTTCTGATCATTTATCTGTAATAATCACCCAGAAATTATCTGCTGGAAACATTCAAAATGATGTATCTACATAATATGAAATGACATATTGTATCGTTTTTTTTTCAAGTGGAGTGATTATTGCAAACCGGTAATTGAAGACTTGCGTCATACACAGAATCTCTTGTTACGTCTCTTACTTTTTTAATTGTTTCATTTTCGGTGAAACAGATAGTAAAATAAAGTAGATTATTTCAGATTCGCTCATTTCCTAAATGTGTCATGATATGAGTGATTATTCATTCCCATTGAACTTGAACATTGGAGAACAATATTTGATGCTAAATTTAATTTACAAGTTAATTTAATTTACAAGTTTGACATTGTGTGGTCCTGATAAACTTTTTGACTTAAAGGGTTGAGATTTCAGTTATACGTATGCAAATTCTTACATCATCGAATAAACCTGAAAGAGACTCAACTTGTCAATATTAACGATTTTTCACATGTAATGAAGCTTGAAATATCAGGAATTGTTGTGCCGTACATGTAATACATACTCTTACAATATTTACTTAAAGTGTAAGATCTCGGTGCAGATGATAAGTTGGACGAGATCTGACCATTTATCTTGGCACAGGAACAATTCATCCTAATCCTTCAATTAAAATTCACCACTAGCCAAAGTGTTACCATGTTTAACTCCGAATCTCCGACTGCGATTCCATTGGCTTACCAATGATTTCAAAAGTTTGTTTGTAAATAGCTATATGAAAACTATAAATGATGGACCAAGTCATGAATGATTAAAATAAATTCACATCTTTCACAATTTTACTTTGCCTTTTATATTTTGTTTGCTGAATAAGATGACCACATCACGTAAATAATTTTCCATTTCTGTAGTACGCAATATTTATGTAACTTTGAGTACCAGTTTCATATTATTTCTGAGTCGTTCCAGTGGGGCCAACCTGGCAATTCTGTCCATTGTGGTCACATCCGCCAGTGACGCCCACGCTGGTGATGCAGAGACCGAGAACCCTCTCGCCTCGGCAGGGGTCGCAGTGACACCGGGACCTCAACCGCCACCGATACCAACTCCGCTCACACTTCCCCTCGCCCGGGCCCCCGCAGTAGGTCTCGCACTCCGCCTGGTTGTCCGGACACCCCCTGTCCCCTGGGTGCAACAAGTAACACGTATATTCTATACTATAAATGGCAATAAATAAATTTCTCACCCGTCACCAACACCAGCAGCGTGCAAGCGACAGCCAAACAGAACAAAATTGTAATTTTATCCGCCATTTCGATTAAAGGAATACAGGAAGTTGAAGTTGGGATGATTTGCGGCTTTTGATGCTTCAATGCTTATTCGGGTCGCTTTTATATCGTCGTTTTCGTGCTCGTGTCAATTCATCAGGCAACATTTTCCGTTAAGATGATGGGAAATTGGCAAATTAAGTGAAAATCTGCTTACTGTTTATAAAAATGATAGTGTATTCATATATGTATGTACATAGTACATATGCAATAAAGGAGTGTAAAGCGTAAGCTTAACCGCATTAACGGATGCATTTGTATTCATCAAACCCACTACCAAGTAGTGACCTTTGGCCTGAAGCATTGTAACTTAATTCCGTTTCTCATTGATTCAGGAGCTCGAGTTATAAATTTTCACTGAATGATTAACCTCTTTCAGGTCTATACATAGACATATGTACTTCCATGTTCTTCTTGTGAGCATATATAAATTTGGATAATTCCAAACATGTTTAATATTGTTCCTCACTTAATCATTAATTCTTCTTGTTCTGTTATGTGTTTATTGCTTTCGAACTAATGTGACAAGTCCAAATGCAGAACACTATTCTCGCATTACTTTCGAAAGTTATGGAGGGGCGTTGTATAACAAATTTCGGTTTATTAAATTATGGTATTATCAAATATGATGAATATATGTACAAAGTTTTAAATTTTGTTATGTTTAATCTCAATATTTGTTATTTATTTTCTTTGTTCTTACATTATCTAAGAAAAATAGTTGTTTACAATGCTTATTTATATTCTCCTGAATCTTACTGATTAGTCTCTGTAGCCCAAACTCTGTTTCCAAACTTGTCGTAAACTACGAGGTTTCTATCGTCCTGGAAAGCGATGCTGCTCCCCTTCCCATTCGAGCCCGAGGACCACTTGACCTTCTTCTGGAAATCGGTAATTACGAGATTCCCGTCCGCCTGGAATTGAAGAAGATGACCGGTCCCAGAAGTATGGGAAGCCCATTTGATGTTGTCCGAGTTATCGTAAACAACAAGGTTGCCATCGTTTTGGAAATCCAGTCGACCAGTGTCCACTTTGCAGGAGTACGGTTTCGGAAATGAGTGGCCTGGGGAGAAAAGGCAAGCCGACGTGGCGAAACCTACCATGCCCCCAATCAAAAGTATTGGCAAAACGGACTTCATTTCGATCTGATTTTTACTGATTTGGAGTATTTTATTGTATTGTTTTGAATACTCTGGATATGAATAATCCAGTCATTCTCAACAAGTCCTTTTATACTAAAACCTCGCCTTGCAATGACACGTGTAAAACTGGAAATAATGCCTAAGTATTCTTGGAAGCTCGAATGAATGCCTATTTTTGCAAGAACATTACTCCACGAGCTTGAACTATAAAAAACTGGTCGTTTTACGTGACGCTTGGTGTGCTAAAGAAAACTAATACATGAATGAATCTTTTATCTTAGCACTTAACTATTTACATCATTGTGACATAGATACACTTATTTAGCATCCTTGTGTTACAAGGTTTTACAAAGAAGTATGCTTTTTCAGTGCGGATTCTCAGAATCTGTGTCCACGAATCTCAATTCCTGGAATTGGAACGAAAAGTAGCTTGTTGCTAGAATTGCATACATAATAATTTATGCACACATACAATCAATGCGTCAAAAGTAATTTTTTATTTCAAACATGTTTATTGGTAAAAACATGGTTGTTAATCCAATACAATCTTGCATTATAGCATACTGATCAAGTTTTCCAAATATCAAAGCATACAATGACATGTAAATAAATAAATACTGTCACTGTATGGGAATCTCAATAGTAGTGGCAGCGTCTCCTGTACCCCCCAACGCATCGAAGACCTGGACAACAGTGACCAGTCCACGGTTCGTTGCATCGTTCCTGTTCATAAATTAAATTAGTTCAATTAAGGCCATAGTCGCAGTTGACAAAAATGAATTAAAAATTTATTGCTATAAAATATCACCCCTGGAACATTACAATGGTCCCAGCCGTGCCTACGGACTCGTGTCAATTCATTGCCAGCCTGTTCGAAAATGAGATGAAATAAGACAAGTTAATGGTATATAAGTAGAACAAGTACCTCCTCCATGTCCATCGCTTCCACGCCATTCTGAATTATCCATGCAGTGGTTATTAGGACGGAAATAAGGGTAATAATTTTAGCACTCATAGCAGTTAGTGAGTGAATTGGTTTTAGGGAAAGGACTTCAGTGTTTAAAATCAAGAGAGTTAATGGCAAACAGTTCCTTGAGATAGTTGGGAATAGTGCGAAGGGGCTGAGTCTGTAATTTTTTTAACAATGCGTTTCTAAAGTATCGTAATGGCATACGCATAAAGTGAAACCTTGAAATTGTATTTAGCAATTAATAGAGGTTTGAAACAATAGTTAATGTATGTATATTTACATTTTTCCTTCATCGGCATCCTTGGCACTCCAATTCTTGCTCAGAATTACTATTATGTACTTACGTAATTCGGTTTGGGTTAATTTGTAAGGTTTGCAGGGCTAGAAATGAATGGTATAAATAAATAGACTTTTGCATTAATTTGGAAATTTTTAAAGTCAAATGTTTAAATGTATGCAGTAATTAACAGAATTGTATATACATACTTAATGAAACTTAGCTAGATCACCATCATCATAGGTATTTAAATTCGCCATTTTATTCGTATAAAATTGTACACAGTTAATTTACTCAAAATTACGTGTAGCTATTAATTAAATAATTATTTAATTACTCGTACAGTTTCTTAAAATAGTGCATCTCGCAAATAGTCAACTTCATTACAGGAATAATTTTTGAACTTTGTTTTGGGTTTTAGTTATATTTCAGTCTTCTTTGAAGCTCCAACATGATTTGGTGAATCCTTCCTCAACATGATTCAGAATTACTTTTCGTCGCGTCTCGCAGTATCGATACAAGTCGTTTACCTAAATAAAAATTAGATTAACACAATTTTTAATAGAAAAACTATGTCTCGACGACTAAAAATGACTACCTTTCTCTTCATCTCAAACACATCATCATCAAGGTCCAACTCTTGTTCCAAGTACGCACTTAGTTTCTCCGTGGCGAGTTCCAAGTCTCGCTGATTGTCTTCGAAAATGTCAGTCTGGTTATTTTTATTGACGTAGAATGCAAACACATACGTGTTCAGTAGCGCCTGTCGACACTTTCGCAATATTTCGACGGCCTGTAAAGTTTATAAAAATTAAACGTCGGTTGTGACCAGATGCATATTACACTATGTAAAAGAAAACGCAAGACGCGTCAGACCCACCTTTCGTAGAAAATCGGCTTCTATTCCAGAAATATTATTTGCATGTAAATAGTCAATCTTTTCTTGCACCCTGTCGACTAGTTTCTTTTCCAATTTCATGCTTTGAATGTGATTGGCGTATCTTGAGTAGTAGAATAGATATCGTTCCAGAGCTATGCGGGAGTTTGTCATCTTATTTTCCTTCCCTTTGTTTTGTTCGGATTCTACATAAGCGGAGCAAGAGTGGCTGGATAAAGAAAACATAGTTACACAATTATTTAATAACATTCATTTAAGAGTGCATTAGTTCAGTAAAACTAGAGCACGTACGTTTGATATCCATTTGGTCCCCACGCAGTTAGACAAATCCAGCAGAAATGATTTCCACACGACGCGCTAGTACACGTCATATGGTTGCAGCCACCGTTTTTTTCTATTGTCACGCCGCATTTCGGACAGTCCTAATTATTCAATTGTATTTTAAAATCCATCAATCAGTCAGAAATAAATAACTATATAATAATCATGCCAACCTTAGTATTTGCCTCGATCCAATTAGCCGTCTCCGAATCATCTTCACATTTTTGGATCCATTTCTTAATCATGACACAAGTCAAGGGCTGATGAGAACTGCGTCCACAACAGAAGCAGAAAGAGAATCCACACCTACATGTAACTCCGTTCCGGACCGCACCTACCCACTGGATTCGGACAGCAAAAGTACAGTCAGGAGAAGGACACCAGCGCATTAATCTGTTGCACTTCAGAAAAAACAGAAAACAAGCAAATTAGAATATTACATAGGCTATTACATAATATACGAGCACTATATATCAATCTAACCTCGACAAAACTGTTTGTGATAAGCCGTTGATGAGCCTGTCTAACTTTTGTATCGTCAATTAATTTTGGAATGATGGCGTCATCAACAATCTTGGTGCATTTGTATGCCGCACAAGTGATTTTGTGGCAAGCTTCACCCCCAGTAATCTTCTCTTTAAGATAGGACGACCAGCAATCTGTGCAGAATTGATGACCACAGCCAAGGTCGTATATATCCTGGTAACAATTTAAAAGTCCAGTTAATATTAAGCTTCAGCTCAATTTATGCTAATCTTATCTTACCGATTCCCTTGCTGGAAGAAAACAAATGCCACATTCGTCGTTGTCCGCTACTGATTCACCGTTGCCGAACTTTCCTGTCAGTTGACCAACTCCTAATGATGAGACCGTATTTTCCTCAATATTTTTGAAAATCTGGTTATTTTTCTCATTTTCTCGCAAAAAATATGCTTCAAGTAGCTTTTCGGAATCCCATTTGAAATCATGAAGTAGAATTCTCATCATTCCTTGCGGCAAATTGAGAACACCGTTAGCCTGCAAAAATGATTCATACTTATTTATCCATTCCAAGTTGTAATTTTTTTAATGAATTTATACCCACCTGATGAATGGTATCGACCATGGAGTTATAGATTTGTTCAGTATTCAGTACATCGATATGGCCCTCTTCTTCATCCTTCACGTTATCATCTTGGCTCGGCATTCCTTCATCATAGTCTTCGATTTCGTCATAGTCCTCGTCGAGAGAAAAGTCCATGGTATCCTCGTCCTCCATAATTTATGATGATGATAAGTTACACTGACAAGGGAGGAATAGTGTATAAATACTTATAATATGCAAACTATGTAGCCAACTGGATTGAAAAAATTGAAGCTTACCCAGCTGATAAGAGCACATACATTCGACCCAGCGACTAAATGTTGAATGCGAAAGTAACTTCACCGTGATGATATGTATGTACGGACTTCGAGTGTCTATTTATCAGCCTACCTACCTTCCTTTTCCAGAAGGGACAATGACTGGAAACTGGAAAAACAAAAATAGAATAAAGGGTCACTTTTCATTCTGGGTTTAAAATTCTTTTAAAGTCCTGCATGCATAAGTAATATTCACCGTCAAAATCTAACACCAATATTGTTACAAGACCATGTATAAAATAAAATCAAAAAAACAGGGTACCTTTTGATTGTTAGAACTTATTTTCTGGAAAACTAAAAATTATAAATATAAATAACACGTTCTGATTAGCTTTGTTTGGTTGGATGGCGAGATTAAAATGAAAAAGTGGAAATGATGTAAAGAGCTGTGGAGTGAGAGGCCGGCTGTTTGGACGTGTTTGGACATGAGAAGAACGTAAAACTATATGCGGTATATGGGATGGGATGTGCAGGTAGCACAACGTTTGCGAATCGTTATCAGACCTTTTTTCATGGAAATGTGACGATGTAGAAGTGATTTATTATTATGCATTTATGCTGGTTGGTAGTTCTGTAATTCTGCCAGTTTGTGAACTCATCTTGTCGATATAATTTTCTATATTGAGGGAGGGAATTATTTTGTGGAAATATGAGAATTGGAAATTTCATGAACGAGCATGATTTTTCCCAATTCAGCAAAAAAAAAATCGGAACATATGGCGAAAGATATGTAACTCCAACAAAAATGAAATCAGATTCATTGCATTGCATTTACATAGTTTTTTTAGGATCAAATGTTTTGGATTTTGTAGTTTGTTTTAACCTCGTATAGCTTGTGGGCGTAAAGGTCTTTATTGCAAATCATTTAGCAAATTTATGAAGCTAAAACAATTACGTCATGAAAGGAATTCGCAAATTATGACAAATATTCGCAAATCTAGAAAATCTATTTATAAAAAACATTCATTTCGATGTTGTTTGCATGGATTCCTGTAATTTCTCTAGCTGGTGATGAGTTTGAGAAATAATTTTATGAAATAACAACATACCAAGTTGCTGAGTAAATTTTCAATAAAGAAAAACATGGCTTTCCATTGCAGCAATATTTTTGCGAAATCTCATAGCTTTGAGAAAAGTATTTGGGGAGACGCTATCATGTTATTAGCAGACGTCGGATATTTATTTACTATCAACCTCGAAAAAATTTATTTTATATTTTCATTCAAACCCCGAAAATATTTTCTTAAATATTTTTTTATAAATTCAGATTTTGGGCTCAATATCCAACTGGTTATAGCCCAAATTGCATTTCTAACATTTTGGCATTATATATGGGTGATATTAAAGCTTTAACACGCTAAATCTGTGAAATAGTCAATGGAAATTTCAGTATGGAATGGTATCTATATGTACCCATACAGATGTATGTACATACATATGTATGTATTTGCATCAAATTCTTGTTTAGCGTCTTGAAAATTTGACACACCTTAGACATTGATACCAAACTTCCAATTTAAAAAATCATTGCAGGTAACCCTCTGGTTATCAGGAGGAAGGTTCACTTCTTGGCAACAACCGATTTTAATACCCTTTTTAATGTTGCAGTACATAGGTACAATATACTCGTAGGTATCCTACGAGTGTACGAAAACTCCAAAGGGCATCGAATTCTGTTATAAGTAGTGAAGCTTTCCTCCCAAGTAGCTTTCGACGAGCATGAATTAAAAGTCGGAAGTCTTGAAGTATCTGAATTAAAAGTTACTAAAAAATTTGGACACTTCTAAATAAACTCCTAAAATGAAATTTTTTGTGTAAAGTTGCCCAAAAGTTTAAAATAACCATGATTTTCCGATAAAAAAAATATTTTTTTAAAAAAAGGTCGAAAAATTTACGTAAATATTTATATTTTCTAAAACCCCAAAATATTGAAAAATATTGAAAAAATTTTTTCGACAGCGTGACCTACTCATGACCATAAAGGTCCCTGCCAAGTTTGAAAAACATCGGGCGCAAATTGAAAAAGTCATAAATAAATAAATATCCGACGTCTGGTTATTAGATGGTAACAAAACACAATCTATGGTAATGCACTAATGCATTACCAGAAAATTTTCAGAATATTATAATCTTAACAAAAATTGAGTCTGGTTAATATGTATTTGCAACAAAATATTAAATCAAAAATTTAATTCTATGTTTAATTCTGGGATGTGTCATACTAAATTATAACGGGAAAAGTGTCGCAAATATTTTAATATTCGTGTTCGTACCCTGATAACTGTTATCATTTTATTTCGCTTAATCTATAGCCTTTCATCCTTTATTAACATGTAATTTTCTGGGTTTAATTATTATTCTTCGCGTCCGCATCCACCAATTTCTCTTTTTTTCCTGGATGCAAGTTTATTGGGAAAACTTATATAAATACCAGAAAAAAATAGATCAACAACCCCACTCTTCAATAGATACATATTTTCCACGTCATTCAGTGAACGGTTATCATTACAAAATAGCTTTGGAAACAATGTCTTTGAAAATTTTCGCCATCATTTTTGTCGGCTCCGCAATCCTCCTTTCAGTAAGTGTGATATGCTATATTATGCTATATTATTAATATTCTTAGAAAATGTGTCACATGAAATCGTTTGATAGGTCTGCCATTGCCAGGAGGAGACGACGTGTGGGGGCGAAGAAGTGAAATTGACAGCTTTACAAAAGTTTCAAATCCAATCGTGTCTGGATGCCACAGGGAAAAAATCAGTGTGGAAAATCCCTGCAGATAAGTTGTTATGTTTTGGAGTCTGTGTTCTGGAAAAGAAAGGAATGGTGCGATAAATATGTATCTACTCATTTTTATTTTCTCATACTTATCATTAGTTTGACCTTAACAAATTTATTTATTTGTATAGTTAACGCCCACTGGAAAGATTGATCATGCTAAAGCAATTAAATATATTGAGGATGCAATTTCTCCTAAACTGAGAAAGCCCTTGGTTACTGGGATCGACAAATGTATCAAGGAACACGGACAAGACGTCAAAGTTAAGAATGATCCTGGCTGTGTAAGTCTCCATAACAAAGCAAGATCCCTAATTTTGATCAGTACTTTTGTATTTTGTGCATATATGTATGCTATTTTATAATTTCAGATGTCATTCATGGCAGTGGGACAATGTGTGCACGATGTATATTTAGAAGTAAGTACTAAATTGGAACAAATCCTTAGAATTGTTTGTAATTTAATTTATATTCTGTACAGGTCTGCATCGGTGATGACTAACTTTTTAACGGTTCAGAAAATTTCATGAAATCATATATCGTTTTTATAAATTTATACATTGGAAAATTTGTAATTTCTAAAATTCTGAATTATTACTGGGTTAGGGATTATATCTCAATAATAAATACATATGCCTAAATCGAATAATTTTATTTTCACCATAACCTCAGTTAGTTACGGTTTCAAGTTTCCACCACCACTAGAAATAATCCCAATCAATGCAATGATGCTCTCCTTCCCTTCCGAGTTCCGACATCAAAAACGAAAAAAAATTAGATCATATCATGATAATTTGTATGTAATAAGTCAAGCTACACCGTATATAAGATTAGAAGCTAAAATTTTGCATTTTTATTCTTTAAATAAATTTGATATAAATGTTCTCCCATTTTGCCACTTATAATACATAATTATGTGGTCGAGAATATCAGTATTTTTATTATTACATACATCCCTGAGAGAATATTTGAAAAAAGAAAGTCAGTGCAGACTCGTTAAATGTTTAAAAGAAGTTACCCAATTATTTTATAAAATCAGTATCGAATAACAAAAATATTAAAACCAGTAGAAGTAGACCAAATTTAAGAAATTTCTGCAACTATTACTATTAGACATAATCCCCCCTCCCCTTCAACATTTTTTTTCCTCTAATCTAACAAGAAATTGTGCAACTTGCCTTTATATCATTTTATGTATATAAAAATATAACTAACTACTAAAGTTGGCCAATTAAAGAATTTAAGAAACTTTTCCAGTATTATTATTCTTCTTTCTCCAAAAATGTTGATGATTCTGCGTCATCGCCTACTTCTTCTTCTTAACAATGCCACCCCCCTGGACACGGCTGGACGTACGAGTTGGAGCAGCCCCCTTGGCGACCTTTGCCCTCTTCTTGTACGGCTTCCTTGGTTTGGTCTCCTTGGCTGGGGACCTTAATTATTAAGTTTTAATAATTAATTCCAAGGTTCGCCTTCCTAGTGCATTTTAAATAATTATATAATTTTATTTATTTATCCTTACTTGTTCTTCTTCGCTGCTCCTTTTGGCTTAGCCGCTGGCTTATCCTCTGCCGCGGACGGACTTGGTGGTTGAGGAGACATTTCTCTGGATTTTAATTGAAATTAACTTTTTTCAATTTAAAGGGAACGATCTGCTTTATTGATGCTGTGTAGTTGAGTGTGTGGATGTGGAGTGAGTGAGAAAGGAGGGAAAGCAGGAAGACTGGCCGTTTGTGCATTCTTTTACCGCCACCAAAAAGTTTTCACCAAGCAGCACCGATTTTTTACCAGAGTTGCAAATCGTCTTTGTTCCGGCTTGGCTTGTGTAGAAAAATTCATGATGCATTTTATTCCCCATGAAAATAAATTTATGAAAAATAATAAAATAGTTTGTTGTAACTCTGCTGCATAACTTTACAAGTTGCATAACAGTAATTGTTTATTTATTTATTAGATAATAAAAAAATATCACAACTTATCACAATCTGTAAATTTTAATATCCGTATCACCTTTGCAAAACTTTTTAAAACTGGTTTCAAATTTTTTCGTGAAATGTCTCATTGTGGAATCATAACAAGCATCGTCCACTTTATTACTTCCGTTTTCAGAGCATCCGAGATAACTAATACATCTGAAACGATTATCTTCATCCGCTCTGGAAATCACGACCTTTGCACTCGGTTGGACGAAGAGGTCATGTTGTTGTTCTAGTTCAACGATCAAACTTAAAATAATTCCCGACTGTAAAATTCCACTGATAATTTTCAAATCATTTTCATTCTCACAGGAGACTTGGATACACCAGTATTTCTCCTGACAAGTGAAAAAATCCGGACTTTCTGTTAACTTTTCCCACCTAATTTTAATACTATCATCAGCTTTCCCACTAAAAATTTCATGTCCTCTCCTAATCTCCCTTTGGATCAGGCTTCTCGTGCTTTTCGTCACATTAAGGTTTCGATTGATGTGGGGGAAGGCCGGGCTTAAAATGGGCATATGTTCTGGTATTTTTTTACCCATAATATAACGCTCTTTATTCAGCCCTCCCCTAAATTGAACTGCTTTTGGCCACCTCCAGGTCGCAAATGTATCAAAGAATGCGTTAATTATATCTTCAACGGAAACCAAGTTTCCCTTCTCGACAATTACATAACCTACTAACAAAGAAATCTGCATCCCTCCCAGATAACCGAAAGTTTTATTGTAAATATTCCGCTGTGTAGCCCAGTATTTGAGCAGCCTAATTGCAGTCTGGAAAGTGGGACGTAATTCAGACGGGATTAGTTCTAAGAGTTGGACCCCTTCTCGGACCGCGTTTATGCAGCGGAGTTCAGTCTCCGTCATGTGGAGCAGTTCGGAATCGGTGAGGTTTTCTAGTAAAGTATTTGAGTAGACGAGGTCAACGTCAATTTCAACAAGGTTGTCGGTCATGGTGAATCTGGCGATGGGTATGGTCGTCTCAGAAACGATGGATTTTAGTCTGAGTCCGTCAACGGGGGATGAACATGCGAGAGATTCCAAACTGTGGAAGAAATCTTGTCTGGATATTGTTGTGAGACCAAGACAGAGAAAGTCCATGTCACTCGTATCATCATGGAAAGTCAGGAATGATGATCCTGTCAAGTGGACGTTACAGTGTGAGTTTGGGTCAATTTGCTGCACTGCCAAATTGCAAAATCGCTCCATTTCTGACACAATTTTTGACCGCAGTTCCTCTCTGTGTGGACAACTAGGAGCCAAGCTATGATCGGTGATGAACTGGTCAAAAAATTTCTGTCCCGTTTGGTCACCCGATTGTGGTAAAGATTTTTGTTTTAGAAATATTGTCTTCTTTATGGTGAATGGTTCATCGCCATCTCTTGAAATGAAATGGATTTTATCCACAGTAAACGTCAGGTCTTGTTCAGGTATTTTTGCCAATTTTGATTCCCACTTTGAAATAAATTCCGCATTATTTTTCATTTCTGAAGGTTCATTCGATAATTTTGCAACGGTCAAATGTGGCGTAAAACTAAATCCCTCTGCTCTATCGGCAAAGCCTGGGAATAACTTTACCACTCTTTTATATACTAGCCCAATCTGCTCCACCGCGTCTGCTTGTTTTGGCCCGAGATAGACCGTAGTTGACCTCGAGTGTGTGAAGGTCCCCAACCTGGACAAAGTGCATTGAAATGGTTCTATTCCCTCCAACTCTGAAGTCACGGCGTCTTTCGCGAGGTCAAAATTATTTCCCTCGTCTGGTACGAATCTGAAGAGCAATGTGATATGGGGCGGCCAACGGGCGAAAGATGGGTCAAACTGTGCCTGACTTTCTTGCACGTGTGGCCAGAATGATTCCTCAGGTGGGATTATTACCACTGCAGAAGTGTACACCGGGGCGGGTAGTGGTGCAGACCGAGAGGTCATGCTTGCTACTGGTCCTCCACTTGGATTTGAGACGGTTTGCATTTTCAACTCGCACTCCAACGCGTAGTGGTCGCTAAACCAAGGAACGTTCGCCTCAACAAAACTTTTCAAAATTTCAATCTTGACTGGTTTGCAGGTATTGCTCGATTTGAAAAAGATGCGATCAAATCTCTCACTCTTGCCGGATCTGCTCTGCTGTTTTGCCAAAGGGTTATTTTCAACGTCAAAAGTGACAGATTCTTGCTTGATTACGTCACCTCCGTTCAGCCACTCCCACGCATCAACCAATTCCATCCCAAAGGCATCGTCATACCAAATGGACTCATTTCCCGAGAAGTTTGTATCTCCTGTGATGACGAGGTCGTGCGGCGCAGTGAGAGAAGTAAGCTCCAAATTTGCCATACTTTTTAGCACGTCTTTGACCTGTTTCTCTCTCCGGGAGGAAGAATCGCCCCGGTAATTACTGGACAAGTGAATGTTTGCAATGTGGACAAGTTTTTCATTTGCAAGGGTAAAGCTCGCAATGATGTATTTAGCTCCACTATCTTTATCATGTCTGAAGAAGAGCCGTGTTGGTGGGATTTTGGTAAGGAATAGTTGTCCATATGGAGTAACGCTGTCGCCCTTGGAGGAAATATCTGTGAGATAATACTTCTCCCGAACCCAAACCTCACTTTCTAACAGGGCAAGGAACGAGACAGTCACTTCTTGCAGGGCGATAACGTCAGCGTCTCGAGAGGCGAGGAAGTCAATCAAGTGGGGCCATCGGTTCACTGAGGGCGTGTTATGCAGGTCATGAAGAATGTTGAAACTTATCAGTTTCACACCGTCAACATTTTGACTGGGCTCCTCATTTTGCGGAACGTTCTCCCATTTGGAGGTTTCTTGACTGAACTTGTACCCTGTTTGGTATGATGTCTGACTACCGTTTCCAACCACTTTCACGCTGGATTTAGGGTCACCCGATCCGAATATTAGATCTTGTCTGGACTCTCTATCCCAGAAAAATATCGCGCCTTGAGGCCAATTTTCTTCCCTCACACGAACCTCACCCTCACTCCCAATTAACGGGAACTGTGGAGGACCACCCCCACGAAAATAGTAGATTCGGTGATATGGGATTTCACTCTCTTCGTTGTCTTCACAATTTGTGACATCTCCGCGTCTCGGTTGGTAGTCAAGGAATGGGATTTCGCACATTCCAAGGAAACGGTCTTTGTACCCGATGTAAATAGAGGAGAGGTCAATGTTTAGGGATTCGGAGTCCCATTTTAGCCGATTGTAAATATCCTTTGAAGTTCGGAGTTTGTTTCTCTTTTTATCTGGATAAGAGTAAATATATATTAATATAAATTTGGTTTATAACGTATGTACAAAGGATTAGTTTTATTAATATTTTTAAGTACAATATTGCACTATTTAGTACTTTATTACTAAACATATACCTGAGAATTCTGAATCATCCAATTCTTGATTACCTGCCATGATCAGCTTTTTTGTAATAACGGTTTTACAATTCAAAGATTTGATACGTATGTATTTGTACTAATGTCGGATAAGTCTGAAAAAAATCATATAAATATGTAAAATTTTAAAAAAAACATAATTACATGTGTTCTCCTTTACATGCACTTTTTGTTACTTTCAAACTTAAATTAAATGCTACAAACTGGAGTTAGTGCGCATATGTACATATGCATCCTATACATCTATGATATGGATAATGTACATTGTACATACGTACATAATGAAAAGATTTAGTAGTCTTTAGTTATCTCAGAGATGAATTAAATCCGTCAATTTTTATTTCATTTTGCTCAAATAAGCCTCCACAAGTATGTAAAATTATGGCAAATTATAATTTAGCTCTGTAAATTGGAAATGAGATGTAAGAGTTCAAAGATGTGTGTATGTATGTATAAGAAAACACCTATCAAATACATACATATGTATGTATGTACATACGATACGAATGTACTATAGCAGGCAAGAGTGTATAATAATGGAGGCATGTACAATTGTTTACCGATAATCGATAAAATGTTAAGAAAAATTTGAATCGAAAATTTAAAAATCCAAACTAATGAAATTGGTCAAAAGTGTGGAAGTTGTTGAAAGCTTGCCCAGTAAGAAGTTTAAAAAAATTGTAGAGTTTAATAACAGCTAAAACTAACTGGTTTGATAACATAGTATTTAACATTGCAGATCTATTGTCATAAGCACAAATAACTTATTTCGTTACCTTCAAATTGCTAAATTAAATCACCGGTTACTTGTACAAGTTAATTTAAATAAAGTACCCAAACTATACAATTTTTGACTGTACAATAATTCGGCCCTCACTTTGCTATACTGATTTTAATCAGAAAGTCAAGCACTTTTATATACCGCACTAAAAAATACGTTTTAACGGATATCGTGAGTCATTTTAGTGCAAGACTTAACAAACACTTGAATTTTCTGCGAATGACGTTTACGAACGTTTCAGGCAGTACCCTACATATGCACATATGTACATACATACATTCACGCTTATAACAGCAGGTTAAAAAACTCACAAAAGCATCCAAATCATAAGATACAAATGCATACATGGGATGAGAGAATCCCATTCATGCTATTTTCATTCAAAAAGGTGTCCCACAAATATTTAACTTATGGTCAATGGTTGGCCCAAAATTTTTTTAAGCAAATTGTCACACAGACAGGAGGATTTCTGCATATGTACATATGCAGAATATTATTATAGTAATTTTACATATTATGTAATGCATACATGTAACTTCATGACTTTCGATCAGTTATGAGTTACATTTGCATACCTCTTAAAAACCATCCGACGGATATTGCACTAAAGTCACGATAATAAATGTGCATGTACATGTACATACATACATATGCATATATACATATGTATCATTGGTATCATTGTACATATAGATCGGTATGCATAGGAAGTGTATCGGTAATACCGATTCGGTATTATATCGGTTCGCATTGCACAGGAGCTTTATTCATGCGAAATTCCAATCCAATAAAATCACGAAAAAAATATACAAAAAATTAAATTTATCCTAGTATGTATTTATTCCTTAGTTCGTTTCGTAATAAGCAAGTGCATTCATTATAATTTAACATACTTTAAAATTACGTCTTAAAATTAAGACTTTAAAATTATCTAGTCATGTTTGTTCCCATAATTAATTTAATTATCTACATAGGTTCAAATTTTCTTATCGTGCATATGTAGCATGCTTATTCTGACTGGCTCTCGTCCCCTTCTCTTTCTTCGTCTTCTTTATGAAACCTTCCAATATGCATATCAAGTCTCTTCTTCACTAAAAATAGTGTCCCACAATGGTCGCACTTGAAGGATTTCTTCCTGGCCCGTTCTCTGTAAGCGATTTGTTTCTCCGTTCTGAGTTTTCTAAATTTTTCCTTCTCCTCTTCATTCGGATTACACACAATTTTCATATGCAGATAAAGCGCAGTATCTCTCGCAAATTGCTGTCCACAATTTCCACATAAAAAACGCTTCTCCTCCCCAGCGTGGCTGCTTAAATGGAGTTCAAGAGATTTTTCCGTTGAGAAAGTTACTCCTTTACAAATGTGACAAGGGAATTCCTTTTTATTTTTATGTGCTCTCGCTATGTGATCAATTTTCGCACGGATGTTTGAGAAATTTTCTGAGCAAATGGGACACACCGTTTTATCAATGGTCGCATCTTGAGGATGAAAATGTTCCAAATGTTGGTCCAGGTTTTTCTGCGTGTAAAATGTCTTCCTGCACCCAGGTCGGTCACACTTTAGAGTTTTGTCCGCATCGTGAGTCATCTTGATGTGATCGGCTAAGCTTTTTTTAAAGTTGTACCCCTCATTACAAAGCTCACAGAGATACGTCCTTTTTTTCACGTACATGGGGCCTCCAGGACGGTGCACAGTTTGTTTATGACTGTTTAGGGACTTCGCGTTATAACCCTTGTAATCACAAAGGTCACAGGATGCTTTGAGGAGTTTCATGTGCACACGCTCCTTGTGACTGACAAGAGAGGACTTCTCGGCGAAAAATTTTCCACACGTGTCACAAACGTGGGTGGACGGCTTTGCTTCTTTCAGCGATTTACCATGGGTGTATCGCATATGGTTGTGATAACCCCACACCTGTACAAATTTTTTATCGCAAATTTCGCAGTTAATTTGGATCGGTTTGTTTCGGTTCTTTTGCTTGCTCTTACTCTCCTTGTTCCTTACTCGCTTCCTTTAAAAGAGGTAGATTTTTTAAGACTTGCCAAATTCACGAAATTAAAAAAATAAACATACAAACATTTCCGTTTTGCAGTGGCCAGTTGTATTTTTAGTTTGAACTGACTGCTCATGCTTTGCCCACTTTTAGGAACACTGAAAATAATCAAACACCAGGTCAATAAGTACTATTTCCGACCCTTGGAATTCATAGATATGTTCATAAATTTGTCATAAATTTAAATCATACTTGCGAGATCGAATTTTTCCACTTTTGCCAAATAGAAATTTTCTAACTTTTGTTTTTCTGATAATCCCGTCATTTGTTTCAGTACTGACACCATCCAGTACGCTCTCGGAGCATTCTGATCCTATAGCTTGGATAAGTTGCACTGCTCTGATTTTACTCTGTCTTTGACGTCTTATCTTAGGAGTCGGGGAGCTTGGACAGCTTGGCGCTAAAGGTTCACTATCCACTTCCCCACTGTCATTAGTTTCACATACATTTTCGTCATCATCAACCTGGACAGAGGAAATAATTTCATCAGTTTCGACGGGGTACTCCTTCAGGTCAACGGTACTTGAAAAATCTTTCATAGAACTGCAGTCATCCGGGAAGTCGATGATTATCGGTTTCACGTCATCGTCACACTCCTCAATGCACATTTTAGCGTCTTTTTCCTCTACTGCGACGTGTAACTCTGCTATAGAAAAAATTTGAAATGTGTCAAACGTACTTTAAATACTTCTATTAATTTGCTGTGTACATCAATTACCCAATTTTGATGAATTTGTACAGCTTTTGGAATATCTCATCTTTAATGCTAAAAGTTGTACGATTCTCGCCAATTTGGCTTCCAATTGACGCATCAGTTTCTTGATGTCACTCAGTTTTTCGATAGATGTGGAACATGGTGTGCAAATCCATCGAGAGGAATTAATTGATGCTGGTGGGGGAGTAACTTGACCCTGTGTGACTGGGAGAACGAGGTCAGTAAGTAAAGTAAACTCGGACTTGGTCATAGTTGTTGTCACGTTTGAGCTACAAATGCAACATGGTCGTAGGACATAATTTTTCCCATTTTTTGAATCAGTTGATCTTTTCCTCTTAAGCACTATTACAGAGGCAGGAATGGATAAAACGGACGAGTCCATGGTGCAGATAAGAATTGCGACTTGGAGTTAATCCGAAACTTTGTAAATAAATGATTAATAATTACCTAAGTTTCTTGTCAATGGTTAAAGTTTATAAAATGTATATATGTAAGTTTCTTGCACCCATACTAAACAACTATGTATGCATTGTGTACTTGTTAACTTAAATATATATGCAAATTAAGGGAATATGATCTTCTTATTTACATCCCGCAATGCAATACAGTTTCTCATTTGTGCCCAAGCCAAATGTATGTACATTACATAACAACATCTTTTATAGTTATACCAAAAAGATGTACCATAACTCATAATAATCATATACCGAAATGGGAAACTTGCTTATATATATTAATTGGTCGTTATATTATGGAGCCAACTAATGAAAGAATCTTGCGTATCATAATACTTTGTTTCAAGCGAGATACACAATGAAAGTACATTTGTATGCACAAAGAACGATATGTGTAAAAAATGAAAGAGGGATAAAGTGCGGTCCAGACCATGTAAAAAATGTAAAAAATTATGTAAACTATAAGCTGAAAGGCATTAAGACTAGTTCTCAATTGTAAGTATTCAAAATATGCAAATCAGTCTTTGTATTTTTAGAAACCACCCAGGTTTGGATTTCCACAGCTCTATTTAGGAATAAATGGTTAGCAATTCTATTGATTATGGTTAGGTTTTTATTAAGTGTCGTGTCGGCCAAGTTATGGAACCAACTTATCATATAAGCGTAAATTTTATGCGATTAATAAATATGTATATATAGCCCGAGTCAGGCCGTGATTATCACCCAATCCGACTTCTTTGCATGAAATTTTATCGTAGATAAATGCATATCAATAAATTTAAAAATAAAAACGGATTCTTCTAATTTATATTTATGTTCTTCTATATTTGAGGCAATTAGGAGCCTAATAAATTTTTGTTCGATAAGACGATTTAAAAAAACCGGTATGTGTCACCCAAAAGAGTATTCAAATTTTCATGATTTTAACATATTCTTCCATTGGGGGCCATTACCAACTTCCACCGAAGTAAGTATGCAAAATGCAAATAATACACATATACATAAATATGCATTTTATAATATAGTGTAAGAATCTTTATATTGGTAAGTATATTCTAATTCCACGGCACTCTTACAAAAACATATACTACACAATCTTTGCGTCATCCTGCTCCAGGTTTCTGGTAGCATGATCAATGTCCAAAATATTTTTAAACTCCTGGCTGATACAAAATGCCAAGTAATCTCCCTGTTCCTGAGTTGGAATAATCGCCTTGTCCACCGTCACTCCCACGCGCAAGTTTCCACGGGAAGTAATAAATGAAGTTGAAATGCCTGTGGAAAGAACGACATTTAAATTTCACTGAAGTTGAATTTGACATAATTATGGATACATTTCTTACAAAAACTTCCTCTCATGTCTAACCAAGAATTAGCTTCGTCAAGCCAGTACCGTCCGAAACTCTGGATAGGATCTTTCGGGCCTGGGAAATGTGAAGCTAGTATGGTTACCAAGCCAAGGTCTGCTAAAATCTTGAACAACCATACCGGGAATAATGCTAGTAGTGGAGGTACTGCAAAATTTACGGGTAGAATGGGCGATTTTTTACAATTTCGAATTGACTTTTCAGCTATTTGTAGATTTTGTTGAAGACATGGTCCCAGTGGGATTATCAAGGTCCCAAAACTCCTAAATAATTTTTAGGAGAGTTTTAATTTACTTCGTATCAATTGAACAAAGCAGTCTTCCTGTCAAGCACACGTACATATATACGAAGATATATATAGATATATATATAGCTTAATTACCAGCAATTAACTAATCCGGTAAAAGGATGTGTCTTCCATGGAAGCGGCATCAAAACTCTCATTGTTTCTGGAATTTTGTCCTCCTGTCCCGTCCCTTTTAGAAATGTGCGAATCCCGGCACCCAAGCCGGCGTTGAACAATGCTGTCAGTGAAACATTTCGTGATTTGCTCATTTGTTTTAAACCAATTAATGGAATTTTTTCCGATTGAACAAATAGCCATTCTCCTGTCGTTTGAGGTGCAGACAAGTTCCAGATATTTTTATCAACATCGAGAACAATCTGCTTGAACTGGTAGTAACCGAACAGAACCAGCGTGGTCAACTTGATAAGAATGGTTGAACAGAAAGTCTCCTTCCAGGTCCTGGTTGACGGTGAGAAAATTTCCGGCACGGGCACGCCACTCAAGTTAGTCACAAGTATTTTGAAACAACACGAACCATCCGAAATGGCGTGGTGTATGCGAAAAATTAGGATAAATCTAGACCCCTCGCTAATTTTGGTTTCTTCCCCAATATGAATTTTAGGTTTGGAGGGGACAAAATTCCTGACGATTAAAATTTCCCACGGCGACATTCCTTGACGAAGTGGTCGTGCGGATAGCTTCCCCATGACGTTTGTAAAATCCTTTTCTGTGACCACTGGGTGAGACAATAATAGGTGTTCTGTGTCTTCACAAAGTCTTATGTGTTCATGGAGCGAGAAATTAGATTCTCTGCTCCAAAATAGATATCCAAGCCAGGGTTTTATAAAATAAGTGAATTTTTCGTAAAGTAGTTTTCCGTTCTTGATATCTTTTTCTTCCATCACTTTGGTTTGGAAAGTTGACCGAATATGGTCAATATCCGGTTCCCCATGATAAGTAACAAATACCTGGAAGAAATATGCACTTTTTTTCGTTACATCATCCAATCCATTGCAAAAATCACGGGGCGCAACGATGGAGATCAAGTCGGACCGAAATATTTTGGCCAGGATGACAACTATACACTGGTAAACGTAGAGGGGGAAAAATGCAAAAACGGTGCTGACTAGAAAGACGAGGAAACATAATGCAATCAAAACTAATTTTGCCAAAGCGTGCAACAGTTTATTCGGTCTCCAGTTGCAAAAGGTTATTGACCTTGTATTAATTTGGGAATTTCTTGAAGGTGGTGACATTTTTATCGATATATTTTAAAATGGTTGTACAGATTATGACTGAAGGAATAATAGTGCTACTTGATTCCACGAAAATATAAAAAGTTGAAACCTGCGAAGTTGAATAATTCTGCGTATGTGTACAAAAATATGCACAATATTTGTTCTAGCCAATTGGTGGTCAATGAACGCAATAATTATGCCCTTAATAATGTACTACAATTGTGAGTTCGTCTTAAAATTGCTGAATCTTCAGACTGACTCCATAATTTCAACCAGCACAAGTATGTCCATACAGATGTATTTTGACTTATTTTTTAATTCAACATAACATAAATAACAAGCCGATAAAGTTCACGAAAACTGTGGAGTTAAGATATGGCATATTTAATTTATGCATATGTATGTATGTATATTTCCTTCCATACGACTATGTTGCAAACTGACGGAAGATAATGCAATAAATGTATCTATTTATGAGATTGATAACTTTTCTCCAGAATACAAAAATACATAGAACATGCACAACGGGGAAATTGCAGGCAGTTAATAACTGCATGCATAACTCTATACATACATAATATGTATAGAGGTACGTATAAAGTTTTGGTAATATTTATGTTAAATTTTAAGTTCTATGCATGCACATGAGCATTTATTTTTTCATGAAAGGGTTGACATACGTGCATTTTTTAAGGATACACATACATAAGCCAAAAAATAGACTTCATATGTACTTCCTGAATCCTGGTGCTGAAAATGCATATAGCCCAAGTCACGTTGAGGAATATGTACTTATCTGTTTGTTCTTTACAGTGGTAGTTTCGTTTTAAATTGTATTTAAAACGAAACTACATTCGCATATTTGTATTTATGTATACACACAAATATGCGAATGTGTTAAAATATGTAGCTTGTGCATGCTTAAATCAGCATCTACATATTTGGGTTTATGTAAAATAATAAGTAAAAACTAAATATTTTCTCATTGAAGAAAAAAATCAATATTCTACAGTCGTAACTTTGTAAACCTAAAAATTATCTATTTTTAGATAATTTTTAGGTGCATCAAAATCTTCATATTGTAAAAACCCACGGAGATGAACAGGTTTCAAAATCACCATTTGAATATATGGAAGAAGGTAAAGTTGAGATACAACAATTCAAACTCAAAATGGACATACAATGGCACATTAATAAGCCGGCTCTTTGATTGCTACATATGTATGTAATTGTAATTTCAGCTCTTTGATTATAAATTAAATACCTAATTGTAAATTTCAGCTCTTTGATTATTACATATCTATCTATGTAATTGTAAATAGATTGACATATTATTTTTTTAATACTCATGCAGAACCACATACATGCATACAAAAATAGGACAAATCTATGTATGTATATAAATTGCATTCAGATTATACATGCATTACTATTTTACTATTTCACCTTTTGTGCATGATTCCCGTTATTTTCATGCAGGTTTTCACAGTGGGAGGCGGTGCTTGGAGGAAATTGGTAATAACTCAGATTTTTCATATGCTCTCTAAAATATTCCTATAATTTTACGGTTAATCTTGCATATAGGACCTTCGCATGGCTTTAAAAAAATTCACAAATTACATAGCAACATATGTATGCATGTATCTTCGCAAAGCTTAGCAAGACTTTCAAGATGTGAGAACGCCTACTTTTAACAAAATTGTTCATGTGCATATTATATGCTCTGTATTACTTGCACACAACATTGGAGTAGTGTACAGTGTATAACTATAGATAGAACTTGCATGCATAAATAAGTATGTATTTGTGTATTTCATTTTGCGAATTTAGTATCGACCGATGAGGATGAGTCTCAATTTCCACGTTTTTGCAAGTATGTCACAACACCGCAGAGAGCAAACATTGAACATAACGGAACTCAAACAAACAAAGCCAACTGTATATCTCTCGACTGACAGAGACACGTACACGTACGTCATTTTATTTCCATTGAAATTTATCGACACCAAATTAACACGATAATGCTAACTGTCAGTCCAGCTTAATGGACATACGCTGGTCACGCAATTGACCACCACACATTCCCTCAATTGTCACTGACTTTCATCTCACCTTCATTTCATAAGCAGTTACTGCACACGTAAGCAATTTTGTATTCAAATAACTCTCTATTGAATTTTATTTCAATGCTCAAATATTTACAAACAGTGAAATAATTAATTTTTGAATCAATCATTAACAGCTTCCACGCCCACCTGATTAATAATAAAGTTGGAAAACATGAGGAATTTAGAGATCGTTCGGAGGCAGAAAGCCCCCCACTTTCCAGACTTGACACATTCAGCTGTCTGTTTGTGTGAGGACAGCCACCTTCTCATTTGTGACAAGAAAACGGGTATCCTTTCCTGCGTAACGACCGACATGAAGGAGGACCACGCCCAAGTATTATGTGACCAAGAAGCGCTCAAAGACGTCGTGCAAATGCAATACGTGCGACCTTCTGGCCTACTTTATCTGGCTAAAGGCGACGGGTCGTTGATGCAGCTCCGACCTGAAAAAGGAATCAAGGCAAAGGTTGGTGACGACTTATTGTAGTAAAAATGTATCACTACTTAAATGTATGCAACAGTTTAATACATGCATATTTTATTATTTTGTTAGCTCGTTGATATTTGGAAATGTGACAAGCAGATGCAAGCCTTCTCCGTATCACCAGATTCCAAATTTGTAGTATTTATAACACGACTCGAGAGGAGAATGATACTTTTGTCATTGCCGGAAATGAAGTGCATTGCTCATGATGATTTTGGAAGTATTGATTCGTCCCCCGTTTCCATAAAGTGGAGGAAGGATGGAGCCTATTTTTCTTTGAATGTTTCCATTACTTCACGTTAGTGTTACTAATAATTATAAAGTAAATTCATTTTGCATAACGTATTTCATGTTTTTTGTACCAATTAATCCACAGCGGAAACTAAGGTGGAACAAAGGATAATAAAGATATACGACAAGACCGGAAACCACCACTCATCGACAGCACTGGACACGCCAGACTATGCAATTATGGACGAATCTCTCGCTTGGAAGCCTAGTGGAAGGCTGTTAGCGACGTATGGGAAAATTAATGGAGCCGAGGCAGTAATTTTCTTTGAGATGGATGGACAGAAACATTCCCATTTCTTCGTGGATCATGTCAACGAAGATATTTTAGATGTTTGTTGGAACTCGACCTCGGACATCGTGGCGGCACGATATCAAACTTGTGTAGAGTTATGGACTCGCAGTAAAAACGTTTGGGAGCTGAAGAAGATTTTGAATAATGTGGAAAATGATCATGAAAATGTAATCTTTTCAAGTTGGGATCTTGATCTGTCTTACAAGTAAGTACAATGAGTTGAGTTGGGAATGATTTATTACTACATACATTTGGAGAACTTTTATTTATTGAATATTATTATTTTTAGAATGCACGTCTTGTTCGATAATGGGGTCTACATAACGGACGACGTGTCATATTCATATAATTCTGGATTCTCGGGTGGATCAGCAATCAGGGTTTCGTGGAATGGAAATAAAATTTATTGTACACCATTTCGTGACAGTGAAGCTCAACCTCCATACGGATTTTCGCAGGTAAATGCACACATAGCTAATAAATTTCTAAAAACTCATCCTTGATGATGTGACCGAATTGAGTAATTTTTATCTTGCATATAGGCCACTGTTCCTGGTACGGAACACATCGTGCACGTAGAAGTCAGCAGTTTTTGGGACGGTTTCCTCTGTATCACGTACACTGGTCATTTGATTCTCTATCGTCATTCTGGCACGGATATCATCCCAGTAAAAAGATTCGTGCTTCCGAGAGACGTTTATATCCACCTTGTTGGAGGCTGGGCTTGGCCAAACCGCTCTACAATTTGCTGCACTCATTCCGGCTCGATTCTTGTATTTAGCATCGGAACTTTGGATGATGGTGATAATGAAGCCGTCGTAATGATGAAGGAGAGTGAACTCGAACTCAAAGACGTTATCAGGATGGACGGGGAGAATTTGTTGCGAATCCAAACCTTGCAAAAAGCTAGCAGCACTATGAACGAAGCGTCATCTTCTGCTGAATCTAATGAAATCCTGGCGGAAGCGGATGACAATTTCATAATCCTTGTAAATTTGAAAACTCACGAAAATGAGAAGCTGGTAAAGTTCTCCCGTGTTTTCGCTCATTATGGACATCTTGACATGGGAAGCAACGCAGGAATTGTGGTCTTTGCTCACTGTCCATGGTCGGGAGAGCTGATATTAGGGTTATCTCGTCACGACGAAGTTCATGAGTTGTACAGTGACTGTACCTCTGCTGTTGCTTTTAATGGAAATCTGCTCGTTACCAGACGCGGGGGAGTGTTGGATATTTGGAATGGGAAAGGCCTTCTTGATATCCTTCTTGAAAAAAGGAACGTCAAAGACAAGGATGCTTCCGGCGATTGTATGGATAAAAGTAATAGATATCTGATTTCCAGACAGATTGCGACAGGGTCGGAAATTGTGTCATGTTGTGTGAACAACATGTCGCAAGTGTCGTTGGTGCTTGAGGTTATTAACAAGGGGACTTTTGAAATAATTTGTCCCCTTGATTTTCCTAATTGAGAATAACGGATAATTGTAGACGAATGTGACAATGCAATAATATTTATTAAATGCTACAACCATCACAACGTATGTATTTGTGCTATGTCTTACTCAATTTTAAGAATTGTATTAGTATTATACCTGTATTTTATCAAATTCCATTGTTCAACTTAACATGAAGTAAATAAAATAGACTTCAACTATTATGGCTGTAGGTACATTCACTCTAACATTAATATACTACATTTATTTCATATATACTTATTTCCATGAGTTTGTTTTCCTTAATATATCAGGAATTTGATGATTTGAAGCCGAATGAAGGATAACCGATTATCTAGGAAGCAAAAAACTCTAGTGTAACATTTGACTTGCATTTTCATTATTGCATAACATGATTTGGTGCTGTTTCAGAAAAAATTTACAAGCAAATGTAATTGCAGTTAGGCACAATTTTAGTCTGTATCTTGAAGTCGTATAATTTCTGTCTTGTTTATGCTTAGATTGGCAGCCAAAAAAGGATAGAAATGAGTGGTTTTATCCACAATGCAAGAGTTTGATAATATAATTGGTGTGCATTTCAAAAATTAGTTTTTTATCAGGATAGATTCGACCCTCAGTTAGGCGTGGCGATGTTTTCGAAGAAATTGCGTATGTAAATATAAAATTGAGCGAGAAAATATATATCGAGACGTTTAACTTTAAGTTTAGTAAACGAATCAGGTCATCCAGCAGCATATACCAACCGTCTTATCGCTACTGCAATTTTTATAATTGCATTTGCAGATGTTTGTTATGCAAATTATTAAAAAATTTTCTTATGTCTCAATTTAATTTAGTGGAATGTCAATGTTTTATGTAATTAAACAGCTCATGTGCAAAAATATTTTCGAAAAATATGAGCCACAAATTGCTTACGTGGGCAGTATGACGAAACGAACTTTTATGCGATATATTGTGAGGTTTCCTAAATTTCAACGTTAAACAGAAATTACGTATATATTAGTTACGATATGATCAATTAATTGAACCAAATATACCCCGATTAACTCGAGGAATTAAAATTCAGGTCATGGAAGTAGCTCGTAATTGTTTACAACTTAGTTTCGATTACTGGATTTCCTTGGTTGGAAACATCAATAAGAAACTTAGGATTAGGACAAAATTACTTCCTTATACTTATATTCACATTTGTATCTACGCACATAACCCTAACTTTATGAATCCATATGTAAGTATTTACAATGTATGTATTCCACAGATTAATACCATGAAAAGTTTATACATATTTTGTTAAGATGTGGTAATTGGCAATCCATAGTACTTATATACTTTACACAGATATTCAAAATGTATGTCAATATGCCAACATGTCAACTCTTTGGTGAGCAAATTAATGCATATTGAGAATTAACTTGAACAGAATTTGCTCATGCAATTCTTGTGATACCTCAAAGTTGTATGTTTGCATAATATTCAAATACATATGTATAAGCAGTTTAATGGGTGATTATGGATGCATTTTATTTTCGGGAGAGATTCAATTTTTAGTTTTAATAATGCTACATATAAAATACATATTGTTGTCTTGTTCGAATTTATTTGCAACCGCATAAAAATATTTTGTTTCAAAAAATATGAAAGGAAAGGGAAAAAAGTGTTGGTCATGGCCGAGTTTCATTGTGTTCGAATCTCCTTTTATTTTCGTTAAATGTAATTTAACGATAATTATTATTAGTTAGCAAATAAAATCAACTCAATTTGAACAAATTTTGTCTACGCTAGGCCAGGATTTGAAAGAATTACGCACATTAGAGTGAGATAAGTTTAAAATAATTTTTTATTGCTTTCGTCTTCTGTGAAATCTGGATGCCAATTTCTTTCCAAAAATGCAGCCAAAGTTTGTTTCAATTTGTTTCAATGAAAGAAATTAATTGGAGTCAACTATGTATAAGAGTTGACTCCAAGTATTTGTATTGACATATTGACACACATTTGTTTATATAGATTGCCAATTACCACATCTTAATAAAATATAAAATGTAAACTCTTCCTTGTACTAATCTGGCAGCGGACATTATGCAGGTACTATATCGGATACTATACATATATCGGATATTACATATGCTTGGTTCTGCATCGAGTTTTCCATATATGTACGTGTAAACTTTTTGCATACATTGTGCATATGTATGCAATCGATGTTTTTATCAATATTCAGTTCATTAAATTTACAAAATGAACTAAAAAGTGCATATTTTTTTTTAATTTCATTTAGTCTGAATTTACGATAGCTTAAAACAACACTCATTAAATATATTCACAAATTAAAATTTATTTATTTTCAAATTCACATAATTAGTTTTACTCATTCAATAATAATTTCACTTGGTGTCGTCTAATCAGCATTACAATTCTTGTAATCTTAAAATTTCCGAGACAGTATTTTTTTGCTTAATTGCAAACATACCTGATTCACAATGTCACGTTCTTTAAATGAGAAAGGACCTACTACAGCACGTTCACATAACTGGGCGAGAAAACTATTCCACACGTTGGCAGAATCAGTGTTGATTGCATTATTTTTCTTCCTTTTTGTAGTCACTCTCCCTCTTTTCGTCCTGATAGTTCTTCCCTTCTACATTTACAAGGGCATGGTTATCCTTTTGGCAAAAATATTTCGGTCCGATTTGGTACACATTGTTACAGCTCGAGACATTTTTGTGGGATTGCGCGACGTAACGAAAAAAAGTCTAGATGTCGTTCATACTGTAGGTACTTATCATGGGGAACCGGATATTGACCACATTCGGACCACTTTCCAAGCCAAAGTTATGGAAGAAAGAGATATCAAGGATGGAAATCTGCTTTACGAAAAACTCACTTATTTTATGAAATCCTGGCTTGGATATAGGTTTTGGAGTAGAGAATCGAATTTCTCGCTCCATGAGCACATTAGATTTTTTGAAGACACAGAACACCTTTTAATGTCTCAACCTGAACAAAATGTGGTCACTGAAGAAGATTTTCTAAAAGTTATGGGAAATCTTGCCACACGGCCATTTCGTCAAGGAATGTCACCCTGGGAAATTTTAATAGTTCGAAATTTTGTCCCCTCCAAACCTAAAATACACATTGGGGAAGAAACCAAAATTAACGAGGGACCTAGATTTATCCTAATTTGTCGTATGCATCACTCCATTTGCGATGGTTACTGTGTTTTCAAAATGTTTATAAATAATTTGGGTGGTGTGCCAGTGACTCGAATTTCACCATCTTGGACCGGGACCTTTTGTTCAACTATTATGACCAGTTTGGGAATGCTGGTCCTTTCCCCGTATTATCAGTTCAAGCAGATCTTCCTCGACGCAGACAGAAATATCTGGAAGTTTTCTCCATCTCAAATGACGAACAAGTGGCTAACTGTGCGATCCGAAAAAATTCCGTTAACTGGCCTAAAAAATATCAGCAAGTCACGAAATGTTTCACTGACGGCGTTATCCAATACGGGCTTGGGTGGTGGGATTCGTGCATTTCTAAAAGGAACGGACCAAGGGGACAAAATTCCAGAAATCATGAGATCCACATTACCATTTCAGTGGAAGACACATCCTTTGACCGGATTAGTTAATTGCTGGTGAGTCAACTTATCAAAACCATAAGTACATACATAAGTATATGAATACTGTGTATTTTCATACATATGCACATATGTACGTATAGGAATACATACATTACACATTCATACATAGGTACACATTTGATAGACAAAGAATAAAATTACAGATTTAATAGTTAATAGATGCAAGTTAACTTTAATTGACTTCATTTTATTTCATTGTCAAAAATTATTTAGGACCTTCGGAGTTTTAACAATCCCACTTGGACCATGTCTTCAACACAATCTACAAACTGCTGAACAGTCAATTATGAGTTTAAGAAAATCGCCCAATACTTCCACGAATTTTTCACTGCCTCCAATAGTTACGATAGCACCAGTTTCGCTGTGCAAGATAATGATAAAACCTGGAGTTACCATGATGTCGTCAAATTTTCCCGGGCCGAAGGATCCTCACCAGAGTTTCGATCGGTATGGACTTGACGACATTACTTTATGGCTACAACTGCATCGAGAAGCTGGTAAGGCGTGGCTGTCCCAAAATAAACAAAATCCTATTTTTGCTGAATTTAAACTCTGTTCAAAATTTTCGTTCGAAATTTTACCCTTTCCACAGGTGTTGCAGTTGCATTTCTTACCTCCCTTGACAACCTACGTGTTGCAGTGACGGTGGACAAGAGGATTATTCCAACTCAGGAAAAGGCGGACTATCTGGCGTTTTGTGTCAACGAAGAGTTTAAGAATATTTTGGATATGAATCATGTGAATGAAAATATGGAGCAGGATGATGCAAAGATTGTATAGCATAATTTATCAGACAAAAAATTCATATTAGATACTTATCTGGATAATATTCATATGTAACTATCTATGCTTTATACATATGTAGAATGAAGAGTTTCATATTCATATGGAAACGCTTTCTAGGTGTGACACACACGATAAGGAATATATGGAACTAACAAAGCTACATTTCTCATCGTGTGGGTGTGACGGTGTTTGTCTAAGAAAGAAACATTAAAACTCTTTACATTAAACATTAAAATACTTTATTCATAAAATGGTTCATGGAAGGCTGGTATGTCTTGGTGGTATGCATTAATTATCTTGGGAGGATCATACAATAAACTATGGATAGATGTATCGCACTAAACAAATACAAAAAACTTTTTCATTATTTTTTACATTTTGAAAATGCTACATATTGTTTTAAATAACTTTTATTTATCATTGATCCTTTATTCGGTGGTATATGTAGACATATAAATAGGTCTACATCTTAATTTTACCCTTGCTAAAATTAGATTCTATTCGGAACACCTATGTAAAATAATTTAACATCTTATACTTTATGCAAGCTAAATAAAAATCAATGGTTTGTACATATACATACATCAAAATCACATTTCTTTAGCCCTATAATTATGCACGTACATGCATATTTATGCATAAAAAAGAAATGAAAATTAATGAAGCGCTTTAACAATACTTGACTTCCCCGCATCTCCAATTATTTCAGGTCCAATAAAACACTTAAAGTAGTCATGTTTCTCTTCAAGGATTCCTCGCCGAAATAAAATCTCTGCTGTCTTTGACACAGCCACGAGAACGACGAGTGATATAATCATGCACAAAGTTCGGAATGGGAATAATTGAACCTTTTCAACTTCGTCGTAGTACGGATACTCTATCAGAGCCGGCAACGACAGCACGTCTTCCCCACCGGCAGCACGAAAGAAAAAGGCGATAAGAAACGACGCCAGGCTTCCGTACGTGTTACAGTGCTTCTTGAAATGTACCACCTAGATGAATTAATTCCAGAATTTAAGATATAAATTTGTGTTTTATTTTACAATTAATTTTTATTAAATGTACTTCTTTACCATCAAGAGTTGAGGAAAAAGTAAGACGTAGACCAGATCTGAAGATAGAGCCCTAAAATACAAGTCATATTTTTTAAAGCATTTTTTAACGATTCTGATAGCATTATTATTGAAACCAGTACCATAGAGCGTAGACACTGGAAATCGTCAATGCCATGACACAAGCCACAATTCCTGTAAAAACAATGGCTATTCTCATCACCAGGATGATTTCTTTCTCGCTGGCCGATTGACGAAATATGTTTCGATAAATATTCCGTGCAAACATGGATGCAGCGGATAATATGCTAGAGTCCGCTGATGACATGACGGCAGCAGAAATAGCACCCAGACCAAGGAACGCTACCCACTTTGGTGTCAAATACATCATGGCCAAGGGGACCACCATGCCGGATTCGTCATGCTCCCCTGGATCTTTTCCGTACTCTGTTTCATTCCAGGCTACACAAAAATGTGAACAATTCTAAGTACATAAGTTTAAGTTGTACTTATGAATAACTTTCTCATAAGGATTACAAATACCAGTGACTTTAGCAACTGCTCCCAACATGAAGGGAGGAACTGCCATTACAAAACATCCAATACCGGCTGCAAATGATAGAATTTGAGCTCCTTTTACAGTCTTGCTGGAGAGAACTCTTTGAAAATAAACCTAAAATTCATATACTGGAAATTAAAGATCAGACCCAGTAAATAAATGAATGCAAAAATACTGATACGAATCCCAACCTGCCACGGGATTCCTCCAAAGATTAGTAAAAGCCCAAAATCCAGCCAAATTCCAACATCAGAAGATTCTATAGTTCCGAGGAGATTCGTGTCAGAGATACTTCCCACACTATCATTGCTGAAGGCGAAGGGGATGCAAAGCCACTAAATTAACACGAAAAAATATTCTCACAATTATCTACTAAAAATTTCTAGAAAATTAACTCACAAGACCGATAAACATGCAAATGAGTTGAACAACATCGGTATACGCCACACTGTACAAACCCCCAACGACCGTGTACCCCATGGCAATCACAGCACTAAGAATTACACTGGTGTTCCTATCCAATTCGATAATCACCGTGAGTGCTGCTGCCAACGCGTTGAGGATCGCAGCAGCCCAGAAAACTTCACCGCAAAATGCTGGAAGGTATAAAAGACCTCCCATACGCTGGCCAAATTTTTGCTGAAACGGATCCAGCATTGTCACATAGCCTTGTTCCCGCATCGGCTTTGCGAATAAAAGTCCCCCTGTCATGAAGCATGCACATTAACTATCGTCGCATTCCATTTAAGTGAATAAATAAATACCAGCGAATAAAGAGAGCGCGTATCCAAAGGGAGCTTGACACCATAGGAGTCCATCGGTGTACACCGCTTCCGCAGTTCCATTAATGTACCCCCCTCCAACCCACGTAGCCGTCATGGTGAAAACGCCAACAACTGTGCCAATATTTCGCCCAGCCACCATGATGTCTTCTTCCTTGTTATCGGCCCCTTTAGTTCTTTTTCTACCTGCCCATATCCCTATTGCCAAGATAAGCAGGTAAAATACTACAACGGAAATAATTCCGGCAATGCTTACGGCCATTTTGAAATGAGTATTTTAAGATATCTCGCAAGCCAGGAAAGAAGAGGGATGAGTGGAGCTGAGTTTTTATTTTTATACGTTTAAAGGTAAGTACGTACAAAGTGTGAAAATGTACAGATAAATAACCAAATACTAGGAATTAATGGAATTATCAATTATCACGCAGTAACCGCAATGCTATAGTATAAATATGTAGATAGTCATCATTACCGATATATGTAAATATATAGGTATGTTTTGTAATATAGGAAGGATATGCATAGAATAAACATACAAATATCAAAATAACTTGTGCTGCATTATAATTATGATAAGTATAATAAGCTCATACATGAAATACTAGGCCAGGTAAGCATGCAGGTGCGTATTATCTGATCACTTGAGGTTCACCTAAATAATTTTTTGCACTCTAAATTTTTGCATTTTGCATTAATGAGATTTTTACAATTAATGATTAAATGTAGTTTTAATTGGACAACCATTAATAGCTAGATAGTATATTAGAACACAGCATGTTGGTACAAAGTATAAGTATTCAAAAGTTCATGAATTCTACGAAATAAGTTTATCGAACAGTGGAATGTTTAATTGTGTGAAAATGAGCGTCACTTTATTTCAAGGTTACGGTTATGTACATTGTTTTACGATATCTATAATGCCTACTTATTGTGTTCTATTAAAGTATTTTTTGAGTAATTAAATTTGAATACTCGAGGAAAATTGATCAACATGAATTAGTACTTAATACAAAATTTCGAAGTTATAGACTGAAGAATTTTTATTAATGAGTAACCGCCTTCATAACGGTCAAAGTCCTCTTTTTCAAACTTAAAGTGAAATCCTGCCCGCTTTTACAGATGCATCTTTAAAACCGGACAAGATTTGACTTTAACACGGCACTTGACATGCCATGTGAAGAGATAATGCACAGTTGTATATTGATTACACATCTGAAATTTATTAGTATACAAAGTCCTTGACATGTAAAGGTATATTCGTTTCAGTTTTTGCTGAAGATGCGACTATTTAAAGAATGCGTTGTATACTAAGAAATAAAATTACATGTGCAAGTTCAAATTATTAATTACGGATTTTTTGTGTCTATCAAAAAATCCACTAAACTGTTTGGGCTTCAGGAAAATGTACCGACCGATAATTGATGAAGTCAATAATCTCATTTCAATAACTCGATTGGCATGTTTTACAATTTTTATCAATTGGTGAAAGTATGTAGTATTTACAAACACGTATGAGACGCATGTTTACCTTTTATTTTTTACAAGATCACACCATATAAATAAATAAATTATACGCAACACATTCATAACTCCTCTTGATTTGCTTCAAAATTAAATAAGTAACGTATTTCATTACTGTGATCCTGAAATTCTTGATTAATTAACAAATTAGAAAGTTCATCAACATATATTGTAAAATGAACTCTTTAGATAATAATCAAATAATTATTGTGATTATTTATAATATAGTTATTTACTTAATAGAGACGTATTTCGCCTAGGTACATACGTACTTTAAGTACATATGGACGAATTACATTTAATTTTCAGGCAATTCTGTCATTCAATGAAGCATTGTCAACGCGACTCAATTATCAAACGCATGATATGCATACATACTTGGAATTTTCATGTAACTTATGTATGTCAGAGTATGACAACAATCTTCTTAAAACACCTTTGGTATTATTTATTCCACGGCTGTACAAACAATTTCCATCATTTTTCCAGAACTACCACGAATTTCATCAATTTTCTTTACTTTCCTCCAACCTGCACCTTTACTTGGCGTCCCATCCGTACTGCTCCCATCCATGCTTCCTTGGACAAATATTCCTTCCGTGCTTACAAAATAGTTGCACGCGCAATTTTCCGAATCTTCTTTTGGAATCAATCTCCATTCAGTGAATTTTCTCTCTTTCGGCCACGCCACCAAAATCTGTAATCCTCCCCCGGTTTTCGATATGTCAAATTTATGAGCCATCTACATAAGCATTACGTACAAAAAACGTGCAATAAACATTTATGTACAAATAATAATAATCAAGTACTTATGAAATGGGTATGAAAAAAATCTGTACCAGTGCATGTTTTGGAATTCCTTCACTCTTGCCAATCGGCACTTCCCCATCTGTTCCTTTTATTGTCTTAATTTGCAACACGTGACCTTCATCACCATCAGATGATGACGATGATAACGACTTAACTTGAACGGTGACCAAATATTCGGACGTTAAACAATTAATGACTTTCAAATTCACAACCATTTTTAAATTTTAGCGTTGTAATTTTATTCTGATACCCATCTAAATTTTGCAGTTCAATACTGTGCAAAAACGAATAAAACTTTACTGTCTTTTCTTTTACCCGGAACAAACTGTGGCTCTTAATGCAAATTCGGGTTTTAGCATGAATCTGGGTTGATCAAGACCACATGCAAATCCATCTAGTTATTTTTAGACTCGCAATAAAACAAAACTAGATCATCCTTTATTTCCCAGTTTTTACATGGCTTTTACATACTCGAGTATGGAATCATTCCAACTCATCCATCCATCCATCCATGTCGTTGCATTCTGTTTTGCATTATTATCAGAACAAGGTTTACAAATTCTCATATTTGTTTTACTCAAAAAAAGTGACAACTAAGTATGGGTGATAAACGGTTGTAGGAATAAAAAAAACATTATAGGTAAATATCTTGACCTTAAATTACGCACACATACATACTTACATATGTACATAGTTATTCATAAGACCCTGAAATTGCTTTGTTGGATAATGCATGCAATATAAAAACACATGTGTAAATATGTTTGTACATATATCATTCATATTTATAACAGCCATCGAGAATTGTAGAATCAGATTTGATTTGAATAAATGATGAATCTAAAAGTGATACAAAACTCTTATTTTCGATGATCAGAATTTGCATAATCAACTAAATATATACACAGTCTAAATTTAAAATCGTAATTTAATTTTAATTTTAAAATCGTAATTTAATTTTAATTTTAAAATCTTTTAAAATTTTTTATCTTTCTGAGGACGAATACTGTTATTCCACAAGGATGTCAAGATTTTATCATATCGTGAAATGAATTTTTATGCTATTTATTATAGAAATTGTGGATAAAATTGCAATGGAAATGGAAATACTTTTTCTCAAAGTTATTATTACATGTGACTATTTGATTTCCCTATTTAAAAAATGTACACATCGAGACAAATGTAAGTAAGCAATATATATGTACAAGATGCAAAGTTCACACTACATAATCCTATAAGATCTCTCTAGAGATGCAAATCCAAGATTAGATATTAAGGTCTTCATTGCTATTGACAGCAAACAGCAAACTTTCATAACAAAACAAAAACAACAAAAAAACTGAGGTCAAAACCAGTACTCAAAATTTTCAGTGCAACTAAAAATAGAATTCAAGCCCATTAGGAAGGTTTTCACAGCAGGCATAATGCCAGATAAATTAGACACTCGATTAAGAAACTAATTCATTTTCAAAATTTCTATTCTTCTGGTGATGCAATAAAGTGTCAATAATGCCAAAAACTACACTATGCACTTGTTCACTAAAAACAGTGACAAATTACGGTACCTCAAATTACCATTTTTCTATCATGTAGTCTGAAAAATTTACACCTAACATTTTCGTTTTTCTAGAATATATTTAATGTAATGCATTGTTCAAGTCAAATTAAAACAACTTAAGTCTGGTTCATTCATTCATTTGCTTATACATAAATGCATACATGTTTAAATGAGCAAGAGAAAGTTGTGTTCAATAACTAAATGATTTTTCATCAACATAAATCGATCTTCAAGCGTCCAAACCCAATGCGACATTCATCTGCAACATGGACAGCACTTTGATCCAGCCCAATTCTGCATCATGATTCCACTCCCTCTCCATTAAGCGTGGAAATATGCTCATCAATACTTTATTAAATTCCTGTCAGCACGAAATCCACTTTCAAATATATTCAATTTTAAAATATTCATCTAGTATTTTTTTACAATTTCCACGTACCAGAAAATCCACGACTTTTGCTTTAGCCTTGATCATTCTGTGATATCTTCCCAACTGAATCATCTTATTTTTCATGGCAGGCGGATTGTCCACAGACATCACAATGTCGTCTAAAGCTGACATAACCAGCGTCGCTTGTGCTATAAACGCATTCTTTGAGTTTAGTTGATGGAATGGAACGTTGCTGAATCTTTTAAACAAGGACTGTTTTTTGGGATTATTTTCAAAGTATCTGAAATCGTATGGGTCAAAGAAATTAGTTAAAAATGGAGAATAAATATATGCATGGGAAAATTGAACTTTCAAATGATCAAGTGTTTTCATATTCTTACGCCAATAATACTTCAGTCCCAGTTTCGGTCAGATTTTTCTTTGCAATATCCCAAGTTCGTTTTACTCCAGCAATTTCAGTTGAAGCTAGCTCAATATTCATTTTTGTGTTCTTTGTTCACTTACTTTTGTATTTTACCAACAATTAAATCGATCTATGTAATTCATGTAAACAATTTGTGTACAGCCTTTTCTATTGCTGCATATTGGGAAGTGAATACTTTATTCCTAAGCCCTAGCCAAATATCCAAAACTATGCGTAGTTTGCGTATAAATATGTTGCTGGAAACACTATCACGGGAAAGATAGCTACATAAAAATAGCTCCCAAATTTTCCGTCTGCGAATATTCAGCAATCGATATTTGCCATTAATAACCAAGATTAATAGTTAAATAACTTGGGAAGTAATTAAGTCGAATTCTGACTCCTTGCCATAACAACATTTGGTTGAGCTTAATTATTATTTGATTACAATCAGGCAGGATTAATACATACATATCAGAAATGCGTCGTGGGGCTAGACCAGCAAAGGTTTAATGTACATTTTTGTCAGGTTTTGATGAGCTTAGGAATAAAACTAGCTGACAAAATTTTGCAGGTGCGTGTATGAGTCTTATTAGCTGTATTTATTATTCGTTAGAAGTATGAATTGTTTCGCAGAGTAGAGTCTTATTTATCATGTACATATGTACATACATATGTAGTCATCCTTACTGTGAACCTTTTCATCGTAATTTTAGTAAAATTGCTTTACTTAAAAAAATGCATACGTATAAAAATGTAATAAATATTTAATAATTGTGGCTTAGTCAAAACGAGCGAGTTAATTTTAGATAATAGAGTAGAGAGGAATATCCGTATATCTGTAGTGTCATAATTGACAAATACATTCTTCAATTTATCGTTAAATACATACATTAGGTGTTCCTTTTAATTCGATAGGTAAGTGGTTCCATGAATAGTTGTGGAGTAAAATGAAAAGTTTTTGCAGTAATGCTATTTTTGGGATAAAGGTTGACTCTCAATAAGTTACATAGACGCATAAGTTGGATAGTTAAGGAAATTCTGTTTATCTCCGGAATTGAAAATGCTTGCTTAAGTCATTCATTCAGTTTACGTTATCCCCGAATACATTTTCATCCAAAATTGTTCTTGTTCTCTTGATTATGGTCAAGAGAACGGCTTAACGGCTTAACGGCTTAACGATATTTACGGTAAACATGTTGTGCTTTAGCACGTAACCAAGTTTTATGTATGGATGGATCCTGATCGGCAATCCCATATTTCGTACAGATATTCTAATTAATGAGAAAATATGACGAAAATTTCGCTTGGTTCTATATATTCGGATTGCTACTAGACCAAGAATAAAAGCCAGATCTCTTGTTGACGTATGAAATGAAAATTAATATACATATGTACGAGGAGCTGAGTGTCATATTTTAGGACGAATGACTGGAAATTATTTTGTGGAGAAAATTTTAATTCGGCTAGAAATTTAGGGTGACAAGGATGGAAGAGGAAATTAGAAATATGTAGGATGGTATGAAAAATATTGAATTGGTTTATCCAAAATTTAATTGTCAAACATTCTTCATAATCGAGAAATTTAATTGCGACTGGATCTGAAATGTTGGAAAATGCCAAGCATAAAATATGTCAAACTTGCTTTACAAATGGTTGAATGCAATACATATTTGTTTATTTACTATACAAATTAACAGTTACTTATATGCTGAACCGAATCATTGTCACACATACGATGTCCGAATGGCTCGTGCAATATCAGACATATTGTACGGATTGTAAGGTCCGAGTGGAGGGTTTACGAAAAGTTTTGTTTCTTTGCAAACCTTGTAAGAAATTTGACCATCAATATCCGCCATCTCGCCACAAATTTGTGCATTGTCCTGATTATTTGCACAGTCGGCGTCCACCTGACAAATACAGTTTTGTCTTAGAGAGCAATGAATTTCCGTCGGGTCAACATCGTTGGTGTCACTTATCCCGAGTAACCTCCCTGCAAACTTGTTACGCAGCAGGCCAAGAGTGTCGTATTGTCGCATGGCATTGATGAATTGATCCCGATTGCTTTTCGGGTATTGGGACTTGATTATAGCCGACTTTGCCCAGGCTTGTCCATTCTTCCCCCAGTGAGGACGACCTCCGTGTTTGAAAACCTGTGAAAGACACCACTTCATTGTAATATGCAAACAGCAAATTTGTCACCACAAAAACCCACCAGTGCTTGAACAATTGCTTGATACGTTGCTACATTCATTGCTGGGTTGTTAACTCGGTCAAGTCTCTGCGGATAAATGAACTCCACGGCAACAGTATCTCTACCGGACGCCATGTACAGAGTGGCTTGAGACGCCTTCTGAAATCGCATCACCAGGCCGGTGAAGGTAAATGCGGCCATGTTATCCTTCAAAATTCCTCGCAGGGTTCGAATGATTCCAGGAAATTCGGCAATGTCGCAGCCAATTTCTTCCTCGTCGAAATAAAGCGAATTGTTCCCGTTATGCCAAGAACAACCGTTTGGAGCTTGGTCACAGATGGATGAGGTCAGCATCCATCCCAAACCGGTTGCTGGCATTACAAGAGTAGAGTTATCTTCCGTGTAGTACGGGATTCGGCCAACCACCTGAAGAAAGCAGTAGTATTCCGAATGGCTTGTTCAATTTTATCCAAAAATATATGTAGAGAGGAAGAGGAAGAAACATATATTTATGACCTGTTGATAGAACGTCAGCTCGCTGTACTCTTCCATTGCGAGACCGCCAGGAAGATTTCTCATCCCGTGGACAAAGTCGGTTAGTTGTGACAGGAATGATGTAACCCCAATTGGCGAGGCAGGGTACAAATTTTGGAAAGCGTTACCCGGCGTCGACATTGGAACCATATTTCCAATCGTGGTCAATACCTGCAAAAAAAGTCACTTAATATTTTTATTCAGCCTAATCTTCAGAAACTTTGATTGTTCTTACCTCATTTTTATGTGGCCACCACTGCGCCACAAAGTAGTCATTGTCTCTCGCCATCTGGAGAAGGCTTCCATCATCCAAAATGCTGTCCGGCTGAGGAACAATGTTAACCGTTAGCTTATAAGCTGGCACTGTTTGAAACGTAGCATCAAGAATGACTCCAAGCAGACCAAGATGGACTCGGAAGTGATTCAAATCTGGACCTCTAATGACCCTCAGCACCCCGTTCCCATCAATCACGGTCAAAGCCGTAATTTGGTCTGATAATGCTGTGGGATATTTCAATGACGAACCGTGCGCCCCTGTTCCCAAGGCCCCACCGATAGTAATGCCCCCTATAAAATAGTATTAATTGTAGAGTCCATCCTACGTACATACATTCATAATTATTAGTCGCGCTACGATTAACTTACTAAATTGTGGAACTACAATAAGAGTTCGGCCTCTTGCTTGTAAAAATTCTACAGCCGCGCCCATCGTCATTCCCGCCCCAACAGTCGCTGTCCCATCCGAATTCATTTTCGCCGAGTCGAACGCCTCCATAGAAATCGGAATGCCATCCGTGCAAATAATGTCCGTCGCAGAGTGTCGGCTTCCTAATGGTTTCACCTTCTGATTGAAAAGGCGAGCTGTCAACAATATCGTCTGCAATTCCAGTATACTTTGCGGAGTTTTGAACTCTGACGATGGTGTGCAGATGGGTGTGGTTTGATACGAGGTGTAAACCAAGGAGGGGTCAGCAGCAAGTACAACGCCAATTTGGGCGAGGGCTGCGAGCCCAGCTGAGATAATGAGGTGCAAATGCATCTTGTCTTTCCCTTTAGCTCGACAAGGTGTGAAGGTGTCCTTGCCCTTGCGTCTGCTTTTATGCAACATTCAAAAGTCTGGGATTAAGAGTTAATTGGTTTATAACGATGCTTGTGGAACGGCATAGACGCAGCAAGTATGTAAATATTCTTAATCCAGGTTAAAGTAATATTGTTCATAAATGACAACAACACGTTTGACACTCATAAATAGTTTTTGTTTTCCATATACTTACTTTCCATTTGTGGCTACTGTTGCATTTTTTCTGTCGATTGGTAGTATATAAAACTAACGTATTTCGCACGATATGCAAATCCACATATGTACATACGTAAAGCATGCTCGAAATATGAAACAGGGTTCTTATTACAGTTTTAAGGTGAATGACTTGTGATTAATTAATAAAAGATTTATTTCAGCTGAATATAAACAAAATGTGCAATAAACTTCTACAAATATAATGCTGCATACAACTGCTTGGCTTTGTACTCATGAACGAGTATCCATGCTGAACTATTATTTGACTTACGTCAATCATTGGCAATATAGATATTTTTCGACAGATATCCGCACTGAAATTGGAATGTTATCATTTCGGATTATGCCTATATTCTCAGAATTCATAAAGCTGAAATGAGACGTACAATGTACACATACATACTTCACAGATAACATGTAGCTTTGGTAGTAAAAGTGATACAAACATCCTTAAAATTCCACTTTTTTTAACAGAAATTGAACCGATAGCTTGAGTGATGTTATACTTTAATGAATATTTAGGAAAACGTGTTGACGTGTCATAACAATGCGGTTATCTAGTAATTTTTATGTTTTTAGTATGTAATAAACTGAATATAATAATAAATTATTTGTATTCGTAATCGTATTTATCATGAAAAATATAGTTTTATTTCATCATCAATAAACCGGCAAGTCTTTACAAGCATGTTTACTAATAAAAACAAGAGCTGAACCAGCCCAACCGTTTCACAAACGCAGTTTCCATTATTTAGCGAAAGGCAGAGTGAGACTCGGATTCTGGTGGGTCCACCACCACCGCTGACTGTCGTTGCCAGTGCCGTATGGTGGTCCGTCTCACTTCTCACTCTCTTCAAATTGTTTACCGGGATTATGAACCAACTCGTGTTGAGATGCTTTTCATCTCTTACACGAGTTGGTTCAGTTGATAAAATTCTCCGAATTTTTAATAAAAATAATTTAAAAAACGTGGAAGTTTTTTTAATAAAATATTTAAAAAAAGTGCAACATGGAGGCTCACTCCACCCCCACGCAGCAGCGACCTGCACCACCACCCCCAATTTCGCCCCTGCCACCACCACCACCCCCAATTTCGACTTTTCGAATGCATATCATCATTATAAATTCAGAAAAGCTTAAGTTTTAAGTTTGGGGCGATTTGGATAAACTAAATTTGCTTATCTGAAAAATTGATAACTTCGTTGATAAGCCTCATAGCGTTAATTTTCGAATGCATATCATCATTATAAATTCAGAAAAGCTTAAGTTTTAAATTTGGGGCGATTTGAGGCTGTTTTAATAGCTTCTATGTAATTACCTTTATGTATATCATAAATACCTATACATTGTTACGGCTCCTGCCGTATAAGCCCCTCCCTCAGAAACTTTGACCCCAAAAAAGTCATGGTAGCGGTCATTTCGCAGCGGACAACAAAAGCGGAAAATGTGGCACTTCTGACGAAGAAAAATCTGGCATCAGGTTGTCAGCCGCGAAATGACCGCTAAGGTCACTTTTTTAACGATTTATATGTAGGTCGAAAAACCGCCAATTTTCGAATTTTGAAAGTCTTGATGCATCAAAATGTTCATATTCATGAGGGAAGTCAAATGTCAAATGCAAGTTGGTATCTACTTCTTTCTGTACCGAGTGTACATTGACCTTCTCATTTTTCCCAATTTTCTTCCCCAATTTTTGAAGGGGGTGTGGTTGAATATAATTCAAAAACAGCTATGCTATATTAATCCCCCCACCCAAAACTGAATTTGTAATTTTTTATGTGCAATTTGGTGAAATCGATGCGAAAAAGACTTGCACTTTTGGCTCATTTTGTATCAGTAGATACCAACTTGCATTTGACATTTGACTTCCCTCATGAATATGAACATTTTGATGCATCAAGACTTTCAAAATTCGAAAATTGGCGGTTTTTCGACCTACATATAAATCGTTAAAAAAGTGACCTTAGCGGTCATTTCGCGGCTGACAACCTGATGCCAGATTTTTCTTCGTCAGAAGTGCCACATTTTCCGCTTTTGTTGTCCGCTGCGAAATGACCGCTACCATGACTTTTTTGGGGTCAAAGTTTCTGAGGGAGGGGCTTATACGGCAGGAGCCGTAACAATGTATAGGTATTTATGATATACATAAAGGTAATTACATAGAAGCTATTAAAACAGCCTCAAATCGCCCCAAATTTAAAACTTAAGCTTTTCTGAATTTATAATGATGATATGCATTCGAAAATTAACGCTATGAGGCTTATCAACGAAGTTATCAATTTTTCAGATAAGCAAATTTAGTTTATCCAAATCGCCCCAAACTTAAAACTTAAGCTTTTCTGAATTTATAATGATGATATGCATTCGAAAAGTCGAAATTGGGGGTGGTGGTGGTGGCAGGGGCGAAATTGGGGGTGGTGGTGCAGGTCGCTGCTGCGTGGGGGTGGAGTGAGCCTCCATGTTGCACTTTTTTTAAATATTTTATTAAAAAAACTTCCACGTTTTTTAAATTATTTTTATTAAAAATTCGGAGAATTTTATCAACTGAACCAACTCGTGTAAGAGATGAAAAGCATCTCAACACAAGTTGGTTCATAATCCCGGTAAACAATTTGAAGAGAGTGAGAAGTGAGACGGACCACCATACGGCACTGGCAACGACAGTCAGCGGTGGTGGTGGACCCACCAGAATCCGAGTCTCACTCTGCCTTTCGCTAAATAATGGAAACTGCGTTTGTGAAACGGTTGGGCTGGTTCAGCTCTACTTCTTTCTGTACCGAGTGTACATTGACCTTCTCATTTTTCCCAATTTTCTTCCCCAATTTTTGAAGGGGGTGTGGTTGAATATAATTCAAAAACAGCTATGCTATATTAATCCCCCCACCCAAAACTGAATTTGTAATTTTTTATGTGCAATTTGGTGAAATCGATGCGAAAAAGACTTGCACTTTTAGCTCATTTTGTATCACAAGCTAATTTAATAATTTTAACAGAATTCACCTTATTTTGTTCTTAACGAAAGACAAATTGTCGAAATTATGACAATAAAGAAGGATCTAAATAGTAAAAAATGATCGATTGCATGCATATATTTCCGTTGTCATAAAATTATTTCACATTGCTACCTGATTCACAACTCACAGTTAAAAACATTTTATTTCATAAAAGTTTTCCTTGCGAAGATGTGTGTTAGACGTGAATAACTAGAAAAATATTGTTCAAATAAGTATTAACCTCTTAAAGATATATGTATGCATATACTTCTAAATATATATATTTATGTACATATGCATACGTCTTCGGATAACTCCTCTACCAACTAAAATTAATTCTGTATGAATTTGTGTATGTAAAATAACTTGAAAAAGTTAATGATCTTATCTGGCATCTGATTTTCTCATGCATACAATAGTTCGACCTCGATGTTAAATTTTCTCTGTTCAATTATCTACTTCCATTAAATGCAACTCGTTAGTTTTCCACACACGCTCATCTCTAAATCAGCTCTAGAACTGCTTGCAATGGCTATCTTATCAAATTTTACAAATTTTACGATTAATAGAATAATTATTGTATCAACTGTGGCATTAGCATTGTCTGTGAAAAATTCTTTGCAAATTCCATTGAAGGATTTTTTAACGCTGACTTTTCAACAAAAGGAAAGTTTGGAACAGGTAAGGTGACCATAAAATCTACTTGTTTTAATAAATCTTTCAACTTTTATTGGAGTAAAGTTTTTGGGATTTGCATCATGCAAACTATCAAGTTATATAATGCAATTTCCTGAAGCGTTATATCTTTTCGGAAATTTAAGCAAATAAGTATGGCTTTACTCTGTACACATTTTATACCGAATACTAAATTCACCGACTTCGTATATTTTGCTAAAGGAGGCCCGTTAATATGATATACATATTTAAATGTGTTTAATGCATTCCAGTTCCGAGAGGAGGTTAAACACAAAGTTCCGCATGACTACATGAAAAAGGATTCATATTTAATTTATTGGTTGAGAGGTATGGGAAAAATTAAGTTTTCTGTGTAATACAGAGCATCCTACAAATATGCACTATGTACGTGTACATATATTTTTATATGTACATTTGTACGTATTACCTGAAAACTCCATTTCCAATTGTACATGACCTTTCATCGACTAATCCAATATTAATTATTACATATTTAGATCAGCTATTCAACGTATCCGATGCGAAAGAGCTACTAACTAAGGTGAGCTTATGTATTTACGTCTTTTTGGCGATGATGCTCAATTTATCACGTTTTCCTCTTCGTTTCTAATTTACTAAGAACCTCGCTTGGAGAGAAAAAAATAAGATGGATACGATCATGGAAGAAGATTGGGCTGATTTTGATTACGAATACAGGGTCAACATTGAAGGATGTGATAAAGAAGGGAAACCAGGCGAGGGCAATACGACTTAAAATCATATCTGCAAATCTTTATATTTTAATATGTCACTTAATTGCTATTCCAGTATTTTCCATTCCGATTGGTGATTGGGATATACGTCGAGCAGTCATTGCTGGAAAGGGGGACAAATTGATGCGATATTTCGACAAGGTTTTTGAAGAAGCGTCCACAATGATTCGTCTGATGCAAGCTGACGGACAAAACGCTACCCAGTTAATTGTAATTTTTGACGTATCTAGTTTCAGTCTGGGACAACACTCGTGTCCAAGATGTAAGTTGGCAATATGTGCTCTTACCCTTTCGAATAAACTTGAATGACCATAATTGCATACTTAATTTACAGGTCTTTCAATCTACTTGTATCTGATGTCCACTTTGCAAGCCCATTACCCAGGATATGTCCATAAACTTATATCCGTAAACTTATATCCGTAGATCTTATAGGGTTTAGTCTGAATAAGCAGGGAATATTGTAAAAATAATACCAGCTTCTTAAGAATATACGTATGTTAGGTAGACTTCTAGTTTTTCGAAATTTAGACCTTTTTCGAAGTATAAGCACTGGCAACAAAATTTGTAAGATGATTCTAGAATGATTTTAAATTTTGTACTCACTAGATTTTTTCGGTTCAATGATTAAACATGACTAATTGGGCATGAATACCAAGCTAAAAAAGAAAGTATCTTATCTAGTATAAAAGTATCTTAAGATACATATCTTGTATCTTGACTACTCAATTTTTAGAAAAGTATCTTGTATCTTGTATCTTGTGTACTTGAACAAGATGTATCTTTTATCTTGTATCTTATATCTTGTCTTAGAGAGTATCTTATCTTGTATCTTGTATCTTACGACCAAAGTATCTTGCCCACCCCTGACAATTATCCAAAAACTTTGGAGGGGAGAACCTGGAGGCGTTGGACGTGCAAGATTTTCGAAATACTGGAGAAGTCTATAGATGCTCAAACATGTAATTATGTAAATACATACCGTTATAGTAAACGCTAGTTTTGTTTAATTTCTATCGTACTATTTTCGTTGTGTTGTGGCCCAATTAGACTTTACTTAATAAAGTCGGTAATGTAGCTTGGTTGAAACGTGTGAATTATTCACCTCTTCACATCACACATTTTTTACATTCGAAGATTTTGGTATTGTAACAGTCTACTCAAATTTTAAATAATATTTACCGTTACACATAGATTCGTATGTACATACTGACAAGTGTTTCCATATACCTACGGATTTATTCAGAGGAATGTTTTATTTTTAGCAAGGTTGAATAATACATTAAGTAATAAGTACTTAAAGATGGACAACTTAGGAGGAGAGCGTCACCACCTGCCCTTCACAGATCTCGATGCCCTTTGGATATGTGGTAGGGTCCTATGAGTGTACTATAACCCTGGAGTGGTTTGACTCCATGGCCACATTTGCGCCCGCCACACCCACTCAAAGGGATGAAAACCACAAAAGTTACCAACTTCAAAAATCCACCAAAAATCCAATTTTGATCGGATTTTGATAAAATTTACATTTTTGTAATCCCAGATACTTCTTTGATCATATCCAGTAGCAATCTAAACTTTATTCGAAAAAATTCAAAATTTTAAAAAAGTTGAGATTGCCACTGGATATGATCAAGCAAGTATCTGGGATCACAAAAATGTAAATTTTACCAAAATCCGAGCAAAATTAGATTTTTGGCGAGGGTTTGAACAAGTGAAAACAGGGCTTTTTTCGTGTTTTTGGCGCCTTTGAGTGGGTGTGGCGGGCGTAACTGTAGCCATGGAGTCAAATCACTTCAGGGTTTTACTACACTCATGGGACACTACCACATATCCAAAGCACATCAAGATCTGAGAGGGGCAGGTGGTGAAGCTCCCCTCCTTAGTTTGATTCTATATACTTAGTTAAATTTAATGTCGAAGATAACTCGATTTTTATGATGTCCAATCGATTGCATGCAAAAATTAATTTGTCATCATTAATCATCACAGATTATTATTTCCAGATAACCTGGCTGGATCTGATTTTATTAAATGATCGGAATTTGTAATGGAATTTTACTTTAAAAATAAGTTTCGGAGTGCAATTTTTATTGGAATAAAGCATTTGCCTGGATTTAATTAAAACTCAGACCCTCAGCTAAAATTGATCTGAATTGATCTTCTTAACAGCAGCAACAGCAGCAGCTTTTGAAACTTGCCCAGCATCCCTTTTCCTCCTCCCCATCTTTATCTTTCTTATCGGTTGTATCCCCAGCTTTAGCGGACTTTGCCACGCCATCCGACTTCTTTGGCTGGGTGTCCTTCACCTTTTCCTTCTTACTTTCTCCTCCCTTTTTATCCCCACCACCGCCACCTTTGACGATGTCAATAATCTCCTTCACCTGCTCGGTCGCCTCTTTAATGAGCCCCACGAGCGCCTCAATATTCCCCTTGACCCCCTTCCCAAGTTCTGTGATGCCATCCACATCTGCCTTATCCAAGTTGATAATCTGATCAACCTTGTCCATGAGTTGCACCAACTCATCCAATATCTTCGTAACGGTTACTAATAAATTCAACGCTGCGTTCGTCGCTTTTGCAACTTTACCCTGTTTCTCGGCCGGTTTTTCCATATCGTCCCCTGCAAGTTTTTTCAACTCTTCCAGAATTCCGTTGATGGTGACGATCTCCTGCGACACGGTGTCCTTGCTGGACTGGATTTCTTCCATGCTACTCCGCAGAGAGGAAACTTGGGAGATAAAGTCTCCCGATGATATCACTGTGGCGATTGACCCGCTCGCCTGACCAATATCGGCGAGTTCCTTACCCATCGATTGGAGTGAGGTGGCCAATTTTTGCAAGTTTTCTAACGCCGCGGTTGCCGCGCCGAGGTCGATTTTGGGTTTTAGTTTTGACGAGAAATCCTAAAGATGACAATTGTGCATAAGTTTTCATAATTTTTTACAAGGTAAAATTGAATCAGTTACCATTTTAAGGCTCGTTCGGAATTATCAAGTTGGAAATTTATATTTGCAACCTCTCCACTCCCAACTTCTGGACAGAATTGATCCCATAATTCCTCTTATCTCGTATGTAGAGACAATCTGACTGCCCGTGTTGAAGTATGTCTCATATCTCTAGCTTCACGGAGAAAAAAATATTAGCATAACTATTGTAATTAGTTTGGTTAGTGGAACAATGCTTGTGATAAGAGGTAGAGCTAATCATGCGCGATAGTAGGCGAAACACTGGCATAAATTGGGTTTGACATCATTTCGACAGGAAGTACAAAGCAAAAGTGCATGTCAACCAAATCTCCCAATTGATTAATTGCATATATCCAAGCTACGAGAGGAGGAAAGGCATTGAGCAATGGGCCAAATGAAACGTAATTATATAATTTGTTCAAAATATTGATGAGTTTAGATTCGGTACGGGACAGCATTTTATCAATTGATGCGACACGAGTTTGACGCTTAAAACATTCTTCATCGCATTCAACTGATCATGGAATCTAACAGTGTCTAAATTTATCTTAAATTTCCATGCAGTTCAGAACATATGTATGTATCATGTCGAATTGTCGGCAAACAAATATGCACTCAAGTCTGAAATGTGCTACATATACACGCGATGAGGTAATCTATGTAGGTAACTTCTTGTTTGAAGATGGGATGGTCAAACATGCTTTCAAAATACAAATGCACTTCAGAGAGAGTGTCTCACGAATAATAATATTTACTACGGTTTCAAAAATGGATGGGCTTAGGATGATGCTGAGTGGATTTGCAGAGCTTGAGGTTCATTATCAAAGTGAAAAGGCGAAAGACCGTGAGATACTTTTCGCAGAGTCAGCAAAATCCTACTTTGCCATTTAAATACAAACTAATTTAATTTATTAAAAAATGTGTTATCTTCACAAATTCACAAATTAAATTAATTTATGCGTTTTTAAATAGTTGGATATTTAAACCTGTTAAGTGGCTAAAGTAATTTAAAGCTGTCATATTATTAAGTTAGAATTTTGACAAGCATGCTGCGTTACGACCTTAGATTTAACTAACTAAAAACGCTAATCCTAAGTATATGCATATGTATGTCTAAATAATATACATGTATAAAAGAGCTTTGTAGGTACATATATAAATATTTGCATCCTAACTTTTAATTCATTAGGATCAATTATGGACCCATTATGAAAGATGATTACAATCCCATTGTGTCATCCTATTAAATTAAATTTGTAAATTGGATGTATAAAATTTTACTCGTATTTATAAGTAATTTGGAATCTTTTAATACATCTTTAACTTGATATGAAAATATTGGCAAGTATTTGCGTACATCCATCCATGATTTAAAATTGTGTAACACTTCATTATATAACTAGAGTAGAGGCCCGTTCAAGAACGGGTTCTAGGCTCCCAAAGGGGGTGTGCCCATAGCGCAAAATCCCTTACGCTACACTTTAAATAATTCCCAGTGGAGACTTTGTCCATTGCCATAGTACATATGTACGTGCATCAAATCATACATTTCAATTTCCCTGATCACGGAACAATTTGACTTCCCCCTCTTGTAGTGGCTGCATAGGTAACTACTTAAATTCCCGTCGCGTGGGGTGGCTGCATAGCTAACTACTTAAATTCCCGTCGCGTGGGGGTGGCTGCATAGCTAAATACTTAAATTCCCGTCGCGTGGGGGTGGCTGCATAGCTAACTACTTAAATTCCCGTCGCGTGGGGGTGGCTGCATAGCTAACTACTTAAATTCCCGTCGCGTGGGGGTGGCTGCATAGCTAACTACTTAAATTCCCGTCGCGTGGGGGTGGCTGCATAGCTAACTACTTAAATTCCCGTCGCGTGGGGGTGGCTGCATAGCTAAATACTTAAATTCCCGTCGCGTGGGGGTGGCTGCATAGCTAACTACTTAAATTCCCGTCGCGTGGGGGTGGCTGCATAGCTAACTACTTAAATTCCCGTCGCGTGGGGGTGGCTGCATAGCTAACTACTTAAATTCCCGTCGCGTGGGGGTGGCTACATAGCTAAACGTTTAAATTTCCACAGGATGTGGTGGCCGAATGACAAAAACCTTAAATTTCCAGAGAGGGGGTGACTAAAAAACAAAACACTTAAATTTCCAGAGAGAGGGGTGATTAACTAACAAAAAACTCAAATTTCCAGAGGGAGGGGTGACTGCATAGCAAAAAAGTTAAAATTCCAGAGAATAGGATATGAATTTTATGCTGCTGTATGTTTACAATTCTACTTCAAGAAGAGAGAGACAAAGTGTCGCGGCAGAGTCATCATGGGTACGCTCAATGGTGTAGCGGAGCACACGCTGGTTGCGTAAACTCCATTCAATAGTAGTGGGGCGAGTTGCATTGAGACCCACAGGGACCCAGCCAGCCAGGCAGCCAGAACTTAACAATAGCTCTTTATGTATATAGATACTTAGCTATTTCCTACAATCCCAGATATTTATATGTATCAATTATAAATTGTCCGAACAATAAAAATGCTCCAGTGCTGCATAATTAGCATTCTTCATAACGTTTATTTGGAAAATTTCTCTCCACCAGTTATTTTTGGATCATATTTATTATGTTGATTAGGGCAAATGTTTGCAAACGTTTGTGCCCCTTGTGAACCGGTTTCGGTATGATACACGCCCAATGAAAGTAAGTCACTGAAAGGATTCTCGTTTCTCTTGTTCTGCTCAAGAACTTGTACATGTAAATATGTATAAGGTGCATATAGATAATCAAATATAATTAAGAAATATACCTCCTCCCAGCTACATATACGACACGACTCCAAGTCAAGATTAAACAAGTCAAGTCTTGTCTAGTCAAGTCGAGATTAAACAGCCACAAGGTCGACCTGGACGACACGAGCATGTTCCCCAGAATTGTGAATCTCTGTATCACATGAGATGAACAAACACGCTTCAATCATAATGAAGCGACTAGATGCTAGTACAATTGATTCCATAAATCGTCTAATTGTACATTCCGTCAAACAAATTAACCCACATTGGCTATTCCTAGGTCAATCCACAAGTGATAGGGTGCACATGCATGCATATGTAATACAAAATTTACATATGTAGAATGTACATGCTGCAAGTACAAGTACCATACCAAGTTACAAGCTGTAACCATATCCATAGACACAATAAATCCAGCTAATATGTAAATTTCCAGCGTCGAGTATATATTCCAGAGTCATGCGTCCAGTCTCAACCAGACACTTCACGACATCAGAATTGTGCCAGTCGGTGATTAACAATTGTCAGATCAAGACGTTATCCTTGGCAAAGTATGGAAAAAAAGTTTGCCACAGAAGTACAGAAACTCGTCTTTTTTGCTGGTGGACTAACTTCAATATTCTAATTACAGAGAAAACCCTCATCCAAAATGACGAGCAACTCTGTAGTTGGTGAATGGGGAAATTTCGTCTTCAAAATGATCCAACCGGCCGACCACCCCCGAATTCTCCAGCACTTGAAGGACTGTCTCTACTACCGGGCATTTTACAGAATCGGTTACACCAAAGATTTGGATGTTGAAATGGATGCCATCTTTCAGCTTGTCCTCAACGATGGCTACAATCTTAGCTTTTTCGCTGAAGATAAGGCAACCGGCAAGGTCCGTTCTTTCCCTTCCATATTAATTTTCACCTTCAAGCTAATTACTAAAAGTTACTCTTCAGGTTGCCGGTTGTCGCATCATCACGATGGAAAAGGCAGAAAGGCCCGATTTCCCTGTAGCTGGCCGGTTGTGTAAAGGAATCGTGAAATTTTATTATGACATCGTCGACGACTGTAAACTCAAGGATCGCTACGACTTTACCGAGTTTCCTCATATGTTTGGCATTTCGGTAGAGGAGGAGTTTTGTCGCCAAGGGCTGGCCACCGAAATTTACCGAAGGGCCATCGGTTTGATGAAGGAGAGAGGATTCTCCTGGTCCTTGGTGGCCTTCATCAGTCCGTACAGTCGAGCAGCGGCTGGTCGCAATGGGTTCATTCAGCTGGCGAAAAGAAATCTAACCCAGGCCGTGGATGAGGATGGGAGCGCACTTTATGCTGAGGCTGACCCCAACGATTTTCTTGATGTGGGAGTTTTTGAAAGTAACTAAGGTTCTAGGATTGGGGGGGGGGGAGAGAAAATTGTTCGTGACCGAATAAACATTCATAATGAATAAATGAAATTGTTTGAAAGCTGAGTAAGTATTTGAGAAGGTCGTAATTTGGTTATTTATCATAATTTGAGGTGGATTTTCATGCTTTTTGTTCTAAACAATATCTCAACCTATTTAGGCTTGATGTATAATCTCATAATTTGAAATTATTAACTTAAAGTAGAAAGAAATACTACAAGTTTCCCGAAAATTTGGTATGCATTTTATGTGCATGCATAACGAGAGACAAGTTTAATTTCCTTGTTCTGATGAACTAAATATTATAAAGAACGTGACAATGGTCCCAATGATCTGCAAAAAATACACACAATTCCTATATTAAATACATCATATATTTAATCGTACAGTAAGTATGCAGTATGCTTACACTAAAAACGGTGGCATAATCCATTACAAATATTACTCCATGAATTATTACTGAATTCGAGGAAAGCTCATCAAGCCATTGAGATACATCAACGATACAAATATTTTTGTTAAATCTGATTCTGGTATGTTTTATCCTTTGCTGCAATTTGTTAACCAGATAAACCCATTCGTTCAATTTGCTAATCTGAAAAATAAAAACTTGCAAAATTATATTAATTTGCATGTGAGAATTATTTATGCACACCTGCAAACCAATGTCTCCCGAAATCATCAACATTCCAATGAAAGAAAGCATATATGCGATCAATCTGGCCCTCTGAATCCAAAAGTTGTACAAAAATATGGCGTTCAAATTAATTGAATAAGAAAACAGAGCCTCCGTCATGTACAGGAGCAAAACCAGGCTGAACGTGTCATTTACCAGTTTGCACAATTCCTTCAATGAGTCATAATTTTTAGATATTTTATGAACATGAAAAATATGCTGTTCTTCGGTCAGGACAATTAAATTTCTGAGACTCTGAGGATCTAGTAATGCCTCCAGCTCTACGATGTGCGCTGCGACCAGGGATGAAAATATCTTGGCCGGAAACCAAAGTGTGAGACATCCCATTAAAAGAAGACCGTCAGTAAAGAGTCCGAATAGTTGTCGGTAAAGCACTCCAGTAAACGCGACAACAGCGGCAACAATTTGGAGGGGGTTGACACCCTCGGTCGTCACGGCGGCGTCGGTAATAGTACTGTTTGCCGAGAAAAAATTAAACCTTGCAATCCCAAAGTATGTGCGAAACAACAGATTTATATCAGGGAAGATGGCACTTCTCGTTGAACTATCGGGGGTGTGACCAATCACCGAGAATGCTGCAGCGATAATTGTGTAGGCATAGCAGATGAAGAAAATTAGGATGCGACTTAGCTGTCAAAACAACATTTTTATTAAAATTTACCTGAATTATGAAAAAATATGTATGTAATGATTCATATATTCAGGGTACCTGAAGCTTTATAGCTGACTCCGATTGGAAAATTTCAACATTTTTGAACTCTGGATATATTTTGAGACACGAAAAAAAGTTTGTTTATCAAACCAAACTTTTAGAATAATGCTAATTTTATAGGCAAAATTTGTCCAGTCGTCAAAAATTTTGAAATATGTTCCCGGACTGGATTCCTTTACTGATAGAGTGTCATATTTAATTTGTCTTATTTCCGAAAAATATTGTAGCATGATAAGTAAGTGAACTATGAGACAAAGTAGTTGCTGAAATCTGTTAGTGTGTAGTTTTGTTTGAATTATTAAACTTTGGGTGGAACATTGCTGTTTTGCGGGGAATGATTTTATGTGGAATGGAAAAACTAGAGTATAGTATCCAAAATCCAGATAAGAGTTAATGAAAGATGACGCTATGTTTTTCAAGCGTTTTTTAGAGTTTATTGCATGACTTTCGTAATATGAGTGAGGATATGGATTTATTTCCATGTCCAAATTGATGCAATGGGGAGAAAGGTCAAAGTCAAAGTGATAACACGTGAAAAAAGCCTAAGTTCTTTTCAAGTATTGACAACAAAGTAATGCTGAGAAAGTGTGACTAACTTTACAAGGCAGCCAATTTATTTTTCCATTCATTGAACGCCCAGAATAGAAAACTACTCGTCGTGAATTATTGTGCAGTGCCCATTATTAGATTTTACCCAATTAAATTTCGCATAAATATTTATTGTGCCGGTTTTAAAGGTTTATCGTAATTTAAATTTTGATAAAGTCGTGTACATATCTCACCAAATGTTTGTAAGGAAAATACCATTTGCGAAAAATTGTTGTTATTGTTTAAAATATACTACCTTCAAATTAGGCAAGGGCACATGTCTTATCTAAAATGCATATTTGCATTAAAGTTTTTGTAATATTCCATGTCTTAGTGTTAAATATGTCAACCCATCCTCAATCCGATGACAAAAAAATGATGAAATACGTCACCATTGTTCCAATGATCTGTTAATTTAGATCAATACAGTACACACAACCGATTTAAATATTTACATGTTATGCTTACACTAAACACAGCGTTGTAGTCCATCACAAAGATGTGCCCCGTAATTGAAATCGACCGATTTTTTAACTCATTTAGTAGCACAGTGCTTTCGTCTGAATCCAAAATTGGAATTGCATTCAAATTTAAGGAAGATTTTTTCTTGATTGCAGATATCCATTCAGCCATTCGGTTCACCTTGCAGTACAAAATGTAACATTAAATTAGATTTACACAAAATTAATCTCAAAATTAATATTGAAATCAAACTATTTAAATTAACCTGGCGACACGTATCTCCCGACATAAACAGGATGCCAACCATGTTAAGAAAGAAAGTTATCGAGCGAACCCTTCTCAGCCAATCTTTCGCCAAAAATATGGCGTTTAATCCGGTCGAATAATAGAACAAGGCTTCCGTCACATAGCACAAAACTATGGCGCTGATAGCTTTATTCATCAAGCTCGAAAGTGTCCGCAGTGCATCAAACTCTTTCAGAGTGTTTTCAGGACAGAAGACGTACTCTGACTCGAAATAGATTTTATTCTTTCTCAGTTTTTGTTGTTCCATTTGCAATTCAATCAATGTGATATCCTTGCGGACAATGTGTGCCAAATTTCTAGCCGACCACCACAAGGTTGCACACGCCGCTAGAACAAGTCCATCTGCAAATATGCTAAAAAATTGGCGAAATATCATTCCCACGAGAGCCATGGAGGCAAATGCTATTTCCTTTGGGGAAGATATTTCGCTACTCTGTGCAAAATTGGAGGCTCCAGACAAGAAAAAGTTGTACCGCCCGATGCCAAGATAAGTTCGCCAAAATCGGGAGACTGTCGGCGAGGATGCATTTGCAAATCCGAGAAAGGTGGATAAAACAGCGAGTACAGTGTAATATCCGTACAGAATGATTGCTAATCGTTGTGGGAGCTATATCAACAAATAATTTTAAATATTTAAATACACCCAAGGAAAAAACTGTAGATTTACCGCTCTGTTTAACCGAAATACTTCCAAATTACGAGATCCTGAATCTGTTATAAAGGTGATAACTTTATAGAACTTGTCTTTCTTCACCCATAATACCAGAATAGTGACCCCTTTGTAAATAAAGTCTGTAACATCGTCAAAAATCAAGAAATAAATTCCCGGATGTGTCTTCGGATTGAGAGAGCTGAACGGCAATTGGCGACATTCTGAGAAATATTGGAACATCAGAAGTGCGTGGGCCAGAGCACAAAGCATCTGCTGAAATTTGTTCGTGTAAAGGATAAGGCTGGATTCTGGTTCAAAGAGATGCAGAGAAGATTTTGAAAGTTGTCGTTTAAATCGAAAAGGAAAAATTAATAGTGTAAATCCAAAATTGAAACACGTCACGAGAAATGCAGCAACTGTGAAATTTTTGTGTTTTCTAGACGGGTCTGCTAAATTTTGAGACTTCCTTTGAACAAATTTGAAGGGAATGTCTTCCGGTTTGGTGGAATAATGTGGGAACACCTCAAATTTGGGGAGATGGTTATAATTAAATTCGGGAAGTGAGATAGTTGCCATGATTTTCTAAATAGCGAAGTATACTGCCGCATAGTCGCAATATGTATTTTAGAAACCGTATGCATACAAATAACCACGATCCTGAGAATACTTCTACCCAAAATTGATCAATATTTTACCTCAAGTTAAGTCTTGTTACTCCAATTGTATAAATATTCCAATGTAATACACAACAAATTTCGAATCATATGCAATTTTCAATGTAATGCCCAATTAAATATAACAAGCATGCCGCCTGAGAATATATTTAAGTAAGTTTAATTGGGTACCTCGTTTGAAAACATAATTACGATTTCCTTTACATTTTTGAAGCTTTTACGATTCGACGGTATGCCTCATATGTACATATTCACTTTTGCATTTGCATATGTAAATTTGCCAATAAATGCATCAAGTTTCAAACCAACACCTGACCAAGTCTGGTATGATGTCAATGACTCGTTCTCAGATATATGTAGCATAATAAATGTGCAAAATAAGTGAAATTGACGGCAACAACTCAAAGTTAATCAACTGCCGGAAAAATCCCATCATAAGGACATGTTTAATTCGGTCCTCTATACACATCCTGCTTAATTGGTTTAATTAAATTATCAGATTGTCAACTGAGAAAACAAGTTCGTAATATGAAATGAATTTCTCCCACTACGTGCACAATTTCGTCGAGTAATAAACTATGCATGTAGATTTAATCCGATATTGACGAATCTTGTCGATATTTCTGCATATTTATTAAACCTGCTATGCTATAGGATTTCATGTTATATTTCCCCTTGTAATTTTTTTCTAATGGCGCAGTATTGCGAATTTCATTGCGTCACTGATGACCCCAGTTAAACACATATGTGTATTCAAATACATTTACATGGGGTACGCATTCTCAGATGATCAAACTACAAGATTGGGACACACCTCTAATGAGGAAAATATTCGTCTGGAACTTTATTAAGTACATTCGGAACACAATGATGAAAATTAAGTTTTTCTTCAGGGAACTAATAAATACATAGGTTTCTATGATGCTGTGCTAAATTTTATGATGTCTTTTAGGAAACACATCAAGATTAGCGATTAAATTGACCTGGCTCTTTCTGTAATACATATGTACGTACAAACCGAGTACATCCTGTACATATAAATATGTGTAAAAATTTACATATTTATGTCTACGTGTCATTACGACATTAATTCGTAGGTATGGAACTATAAAAGGGCAATCGACAAACCGTACCCAGTTCAACAGGTACGGGGTACTGGAATTTACCCCTCACAATTTGTTACTAATTTTATACCCTTCGGCTTCTACAATATATACATACATATATTTTAGTGTAGCATGCTACACTCACATCACAAACAAATGTACAAATGTATGTTATCATCGCTCAAACTTAACATTGCGAAATATATACGTACTTACATATTTGGCACAAAATTAATGAGATCTAAACTTTGAACTATGATGGTCTCACAATGCAAGTCTTTTACGTGTACAACTCAGATCTGGTTGGGACCAATTTTATTTTGTTCACCACAAAAAATAAGCATACCCGTATTCTTTCATTTTTCATAATGCGCTAATTTGAGCGCGAGGCGCGAATTTTAAAACATTTTTCAGCCAAAACCTCGGTTTTTAAAAATTCTGCAAATTTTCGAATTTTAGCGCGAATCCAAAAATTCGAAAACATGTCTCTTCAGAATGACTTACTTGACTTGTAAAATGACTAACTTGACTAACTTGTCAGTATATTTGCAAAATGTTCATGGAGTACGTATCATTGGAGTATGTACTCATTGGGGTATGTATCATTGGAATATTTGGAATCGGTGTTCACAGATTATTTACAAATTTTGACACTAAATTCCTATGCATTTAATTATCCCATTAGACCAAAATTTTCATAGGTACATATGCATATGTATGTACATATTCGCATGTTCGGATAATAAGGAAAAATTTATTTCTGACCTGTTTATATTGTCTGGTCTTTTGTATTTATATTTAAAAATTTATATAATATGTAAATTGTGCAGTGAGGATATAATAGGAAAAGTGAAAGGATAAGGCTCACTTGTAGTACTTGGAGGGGTCCGGATTATGCCTTTTTTGTAAACGTTTCGACCTCAAAGGGTCTTTTTCAGGACGACGAGGATTGCTTCACATGGTGATTTGTGGGTGAATGGGAAAAAATGGGAGAGGAAAATAATGAAGGAGTAGAAATGTGTTGTAAGGATAGGAAGAAATAACCGTTAAAGCGCGTAACGGTTAAAAAAACGGTTTTAAAAATTTATATCTTTGTTAAATAAGCTGACCAAATATTTATTTAATTAAGCAGAAAACCCAACATATTTCAATTAATGAACTTGTGAATTGGTCCAAATTATGGGAAACTGATAGTATTTCCTGCACCAGCCCTAACCACGGCCGCAACTCGCGATAGTTGCTCCATCTCATATGAATACGGAGGATTGGTGAACGACCCTTCTTGTGTAATGTTTGGTTCCGAATCCCCCCAGTCGTTCTCCCTCTCGACAGCAAATCCTTCTTGGCTTGAGTCCAAATCCGTGGTCAACGGGGTCTTGACGTCGATGAAGATGTTCCTCTCCACCAAGACCTGAGCCCCCATTCGACTATTAATTCCCGAAATGTCCACCCTTTCGTACAGATTGTTGTAAATATGGCCCGTGCCAAAACGAAGCGATGGGAGGCGAGAACCAACATCGGTGAACCAATTGTTGTTGTAAGTAATGTGGAGCTGTATAAAATCATGGTAACGTTAGTATTAATAAACTGAAGTTTGCAGTGCTTTTAAATTACCTTTCCCGTATCTTCACCCGCATTACTATCCGAATGTCCGACCAAACTGGTTTTGTACGAATCATGGAACTTGTTCCAAGAAACAGTGACCCAATCAGCGGCATGTTTGATATCAAGTTGTCCATCATAGTAATCTTTGCCGTGTTCTCGGTCGGCGAAGAATTCGTTATGGTCGACCCAAACGTTGGTGGATTCATCGATGGAGACGCCATCATCCGGCGCGATGGCGTAGGAGATTTGGAGTCCGCGGACAATAACGTTACGTACGCGACGGATATAGAATCCAGATCCGGTCACCCCTGCACCCGGGCTGGCACCAAGAATCGTCTTGTTGGAACCAGGTCGAACCACGTCGGAAAGTGTGATCATCGACGTAATTTTAACAATTCGGGGGTCGTTTCCGGTAACTGCGGCGACCAATTGAGCTTCCGTGGATACGTAAACTGTTTCTCCGCCTTGACCGCCTGCCAAATAGATAAATGAAGGTAAAAATCTAGAAATTTCCAATATTTTTGACATGCAAAATCTACCTGTGGTTCCGCCATTGAGTGTGGCGTACCCACTGATCGTGTTCCATTGGGCGTTGGAAAAGGATCCATACGCCAACAGGAGACCCAAACTCAGAAACAGCTTCATTTTGATTGCTATATGATTTGAAATCCAATATTCTTTGTCGAATGAGTTAAGATGGCCAGCAGTTGGGGTATTTATACACCCAGGACTTAATTCCAAACTGTGGTCAAGTGCATTTTTGTATATTATGGAATGTTTTGCGCACGGCGAGACCATGTTTCACACATGACATGAATTGACACTATCTCATTTGTCGTGTGCAAAACTTAGTTTCATTGGTCAAACTTCAGCCTTATAAATAAACAAAATTATAGCTTATCAATAAATTATGTACGAATCCATCATTGTCCAGAATATTACAAGCCTGTCGAGTATATACGTAGTCCTGGATTGGTCATGAGATTGGGGTATCGGGTATGACAGGTGTGATAGGTAGGTTGGGTCGTGAGTCACGACTTGCGACTCAACATTCATTCATATGTATAACAAGTCCATTTTGATGCAGGTCACTTGAAAGTTTTGGGCTCAGGTTGCTGTAGTTTTTTTCGTAGTTGACACTTATCAGCAGCTGAAATAAGTGTCTATGATTGGTTTATGTATTGAGTGCATTTTTTCATGTCATAGAATGTTTTGCACACGGTAACTAGTGTGGTGCTGTGTTTCTAATACATCGTATCATGTCAATGTGTTTATGTAAAATCTAATTAATTTAACTCAGGATAAGTCAACAAACTTAGCACAATTACTTCTCCATATCACAAAAAGTGAAGTGGGATCAAACGCTGCTTTTATTTAGATAATCAGATATTATAAAATGTAATATAAAATTGTATGTAACTACAATGACCAGTCCTTGAAGGGTACTTTAATGCGTTTAAGGCATTTGAAATATTTTAAAAAGTCGAAACTTGTGTTCAGAGTATGCGGAGTGAATGTGTATCTCAAATTTATACTTTATGTATGTATGAAGTACATATATTTCTAGAATCTTTTGCAAACAAAATCCAAGGGGGGACCTGTAAAAAGATGCAAATTGTAAGTACATATTTAGAAGAAGGGCTTTACCACTTCATGAAATTTTGCACCATCATTTTGAAAAAGTAGACAAAAATTTGGAAGACAACTCGCTATGTGACTTAGCACTGTCCACTGTAATTTTTTTATTGTCATAAGTGCAAGTGGAAGTATATGTAGAGCTCGTAATAATAAAGCGAATTAACAATTTCCTTTCATTGTTCACCACTTCCTTTGTAAATATATTGCATGCAAAATAAAAGTCCAGTCTGAATTACCACACTCACGTTTTACCAACATCCGGATATAGCAAAATGTTCCGGAAATATTTCCTAAGCGTTTCATTCATCTTGATCATTGCTGTACAACTTTCTAAAGGTTATTGGCCACCGAGACAAGATACTGGACGCAGCGAGACGTACGTTGACAGGGAGCTCGAAGCTGCGAAAGCTAATGCTGTGAGATGCGATTGTCCCAAAAATGTGGTACATACATATTATTTGCATACATGATTAACTCAGCAAAAAATCATTAGTTATGTATTACATGGCTTGATCCGCAATTATATAATGCATCGTTCTAATCGGACAGGAATATGGGGACAAGGAGCTCTACTTTTGCGCCATGGATATGCGAGGCGGTGGCTGCGGAAACAACGGGGATGGTCCCATGTATAAATGTACCGGAAATGGTATACCTTCCGTAAAGGCTGACGACTGTTCGGATTGCAAATTGAACTGGAATGATCCAGCTGCCGGTCCGGCTATCGAATGTGGTGGGAAAAGCTACCCAACATTTTTAGGACGTCCGGGTTTAGACTGATGATTTAGATTTGCTTTTTTTATTTTTTAGCATTCTCTAAACATGTGTATTTGACGTGTGTAACATTTCGCCAGAATAAAGCCTAATTTCAAATAAAGTACTTACTCTCGTACCTCGTATGTATATAATTATCTAGTACCCCTCGACTCAAACAAAGATTTCTAAAAATACTTATCTTGTCGAACATGGAGATTAACCTCTGATTAAAATGCAATGATAAATTTCATTTGATTAAATACGATTTGATCGATTTCATGTCCACAATAATGTATGAAACAAGTTGATCTTGACAAATGCAACGAAGCGACCATGCAATTGTTTCCATTCCATGAAAACAATCCACTCGAACTTGATTAGTTGATTGGGTTTCAAAATGTGAGTGCCATCTGCAAAAATTCCAGTATATCCAGCAACGCAATTGTTCATTAGTCAAAAACGAGTCATGTCAAATTGATCCATCATTTCATATCATAAAAGAGTTCAAACGAGTTTGTGATTATATAGTTTATATTATCGACTTCATGTCAAGTCCGTTTGTCCATAACGAATAGTTAATATCAGCGCCTGGAGAAGATCACTAGTTTCAAAATTGTCAGCTGTAACTTTCCTAAGTAAAAGATGACCTTCAAATTTGCTCTCCTCGCTCTATTGCCACTCGTCGTGGTCGCCCATGTTCGAATGCTTGCACCCGTTAGTCGTTCATCCATGTGGCGAAATCCGGACTTTTCCGAACACAACCCGCCCACCAATTACGATGATGATGGGCTCTATTGCGGCCGAGTTCATCAAGAGGAAGTCGTAACCACTTGTGGCGCTTGTGGTGACCCGTACGTTGATCCCATGCCGAGAGCGAACGAGCATGGGGGCACTTATGGGAAGGGAGTTATCGCTGCTAGGTATGAAGCAGGACAGGTGCGTACCTATTTAGCAGTAAAATAAACAAAATTAGCAGGAACACAAGTTCAGTCCTTATAAAATTTACATACATGTTAGTTGATAAATATTGGTCTCGATTTCACCACGGCGCATTGGGGCTATTTCGAAATCCAAGTCTGTGACGGATTCCCAGAGACGGAGGCATGCTTTCTCAGAAATCGCCTAACGTTCCAAGACGGTTCTACCAAATACGCACTGGAAAGTAATGGAGGCAACCCTACGATTCAAACTGTTGCTCGTCTTCCTCCAAATTTGAGGTGTCAACATTGTATTCTACGTCTGAACTATAGGGCTGGGAATAACTGGGGAGGTAAATTGATCTACGATAGGAATAAGTATGCAGATAATTCATATTGATCATTGAAAATAATTGCAGATTGTCATAATGGGACTGAGGGGATGGGATGTGGTCTTCAAGAGACGTTCAGACACTGTGCCGATATTGCCATTCAATAATTCAATCATAACTTTCACACATGAAAATTTAGCTAACCAGGTCCTAAAAATTCACCATTATAATTCAATTATTTAGATCAGGTTGCATACGTGTAAATGTGGCCTACAAAATAGTCCGTAGTAAGAGCTTCTTAATCCGAACTTGACGTTTCACTTCGATTACATATGTATGTTTCTATGCGTTAGTCTTTAAATGAGTGCAGCTAGAATTTTTATTATTAACTCATAAATTCAATAAATTGCATTTAATCCAAACGATGCATACATAGGTATGTGTGTAATTGAACTTTAAAAACATAAAGCAAAATTCACACAGCCGGACGTTAACTTCATTTTCCTCTAACTGCAACTTCCAACGCCTTCTCCCTGCTCACACGAGGATAACCCTCAACATACGTGAGCAGTGGTTCTCCTGGGCGTCCCCACACGGTTGCGACAACCTTACACGTCGTGGAATTCGATCCATTTGCCGACCAGACATGAACGTCGCCATCCTTTTCGTGGAAAGCTTCCCCTGCTTTAAGTACTCGGGGGGGTCCCTCATTCACCTGATTTATGTAATTTTAGTAGTGTCAAATTTAATTAGTTCAACTACATTGTTTCAGTAGTTTGTGACCTCACTTGAAAGAGGAATTCTCCTTCGAGCACGTATCCTACAACTGGACCGGGGTGCGTGTGGGGATCCGAGCCAACGTCGCCTGGTGGGTAGGTCAAGTGCACCACGGTGGCGACAACGTCCGGACAAGGTGTGATCAAAGCTTGTTCCATAACGATGGCCAAATTTGACTTGCTCGACGTGCAGCAGCCCCCATCTCGTAAATCTTTGCTGGGTGGATTGGACATCTTTTATCCCCAAGGACTAAAAATCATGACAAACGTTTTCAGTAATCCTTTAATATGTTCCCATAAATATGTGATGATTGTACGTATATGCCAGTCAATACTACATATTTTTCAAAATATGCTTACCTCAAAATCGTGTGAACTTAAATCGCTTTTATTTTATTATGCTCGTCACCCAGCGGTTTCCAGTCACAGAGTGCAACGAGATAAAAGTCACCTTTACGAATAAATCTTGTCATTCACAATTTATATATGTAAGATTGATATGCAACAGAATATGCATGCATGTGAAATATACTTACGAACATATGAACGACAAGGTCATAACTGTTAGTATGCAGAAATGCTCTCTTGATTGCAACTGATTAGCTATCAACAGCATCATCATCTTGATGCAAAACACTTGAAGCAAGCAATTCAAGTAACACTAAACATACATATCTGGCCTTGTAAATATTATTATGATGTAGTATGCACATGCACCCAATGTCCAGTATTTTAATCTCATTCTTACATCTTCACAACATAACAGACTGGTTTAGCTAGCCTATTCGGTATGACCGAATTAATTGTTTTTTTGTTGTTGTTTACTCTTAGGTTATCAGCACTCACTCTCTTAATATTTTTTCTAATTTACTATAATTTAATATGTTATGTGCATAAAAAGTTCGTGTTCGCGTTAATTGAAAATTGAGTTATACAATACAATGTGATTATAACTTTGACAATAATGACGTGGTGGTACATTTATGCATATATTCTAAGATTGCAGAATAATCCATGGGCGACTTTTATTTTCATTTTATCTGCGTCATTTTTACCAAAGATAGATATTTGTAGCTCGACAAATTGGATTGATACACTTCACTTTAAAATGTTTGCGACATTTTTCACATGTGTGATATTGATATCTGCCCAATTAATTTGTTATTTGTTAACCAAGCGGAGAAATAGAAGGTTACCGTCTGGCCCTGAAAATACTTGGAAACTTACCTCAAATTGTCAAAGCCCACCTATTTGGGTATCGAGAATTTCATAAACTTTCTGAGGAATATGGTGAAATTATGAATGTTGGGCTGCAAGAAATGGGTAAACTGCATATGTATTTATATTTAAATAAATGTACCCAAGCATTCTGAATAAAAAAATTGCATAAATTTTCATTAAACAGTTGTACTTTCATCCCATAAAGTCATCAAAGCTATTTTGGATATCTAATATATGCATTACTGAAGATGACGAAATACAAAAGAAAGGCACAAATGTTTTGCTATGCCGAAGGCTTTCTTCTTCTACTCACCTTGTGTGCAAAATCGTGCCACAACACAATTTTCATAATAACATAATTTCCTAGTATTTTTAAAATTACCTACATTGGTACAACTGAGAACATCTCAATTTTTTACAATTACGTCACCCTTTCCATACATGTTGATCCACTTCGATTCGTTAAGTCTGAACTTTTTATGGATTTGAGCTTGATAACCTTCATGCGAATGTATGTATATACTTATCTATTCACATCTCACCTCGTACGCAGTACGCAGTACAAGTTTAACTCGTGATTTTTATTCGTTTTTTGCCTTTAGCACCTAAGTAAATACGGAAATAAATAAATTTAAAAAAATAAAACTAAGGCGAGAGGCGCTATTAAAAACAAGAAACAAGCCCTCCCACCAACACCCCCGTCTCGCCGTGGCCCCATTAATATTTTTATATCTGGGGGTGTAACCACAATTTTATTTTTTTGTAATTCTTCCCTGCATCATACACAGCAATTTAAAAAACAACTTACAGTAGGGCATATTTGGCAAAATAGGTGACGGGATAGCGTCATAAAATGGTCAGACAGATGTCGGAAATCAAACTACGAAAGCTTATTTATTTAACTCGTTTACCTGAGCAGCAAGCTCAATTCTGAAATGTATGAATGCAGATTTGGGATGTATTTAACCGCATGACTACCTACGTTAAAATAGTTGGTTTTAAGAAGTAAATATTTTATTTTTGTACGATGGTTGATGAATAGAGTCAGGGTATGTATATATTCCAAACTTTGTCAACAGCACCGATTGATTTGAAACTTTATGATCTTGATTCTAGATTTGTTTTAAACAAACAAAAAATTGTTTTTGTACATATTTTGTCGATTTGGTTAAACATTTTATATAAATGTTTTGGGGTCTTTATGAATATATTTATCCGTACTCTGTTGATTAATGCTAAACTAAATACATATTTAAATTGAAATTAATGCAAGAACTGCAGATAATAGGTTTTATAAGTGCAATGCAATATAAAATTGTAATAATTATCAATTCAAATGCAGTTTACATTAGTAGTTAAAAGCTTAAATCATAAATTGCGGTTACACCCTGTGGGCGTTGGTCTTCCGGTTGGCGCTTGGTAGGTCAGAGGTGAGTGCAGTCGGGACGGACTGGGATGAATGTTCCGGAAGGACACCACACAGTTTGGAGGCGTAAGGCCGTATGTGCGATCGGCAGCCCCACTTATGATGTGAGATACACGAAAGTTAATGTTTTATCGGAATTTAGCACTCGAAATAAGTCACCGAAATGTAATACGCGTCCCCCGAGAGTTATAGTTTTTACAGAGCAACTGGTTATCAATTTATTTTACGTAGCCGGAGGATTTTACATTTATGTATCAAGAAACCAAAAGATATTTAGAGGTTGTGGAAACTGTAGAATTATGGGGGACTTTAGGATGGCAATGGTGGAGAGAGGAGATACGTCTTGGTAGACGCCGGAACTCCGTCTGCCAGGATTCTTGGACAGAAGACAGTATATGTCCTTGTTGAAGGAGACGATGTCCTTCAGTCGATGTATTGATAATTTGGAGTGACTGGCCGGTCGAGATATCAATGTATGAATATGGAGACGAGGAAGAGATAGGAGGGGAGGATGCATATGATATGCATAGTTCCCTCAACCCCCAGATATAAAAATATTAATGGGGCCACGGCGAGACGGGGGTGTTGGTGGGAGGGCTTGTTTCTTGTTTTTAATAGCGCCTCTCGCCTTAGTTTTATTTTTTTAAATTTATTTATTTTGGGGTTTTTAAGTGAACAATTTTGTAACTCCGTCATTAAAAACCTACAATGCAGGCAGACTTGATATAGCCCGAGTCAGGAAAGGTTGGGATTATCACCCAATCCGAATTTTTTTACGAAATTCTATATAGGGTCCCTTCAGTTCAAAATCTTCTCATTTCAATTCATATTCGTCCAAATGAAACCATTATCACCCTCCGTACCAAATTTCAGCTCGCTTGGATGATTTTGAAAATCGGTATGAGTCACCCCACATACCACCCCTTCCGTTGAAAAATTTTACAATTTCATTTCATACTCTTTCACTAGAACCCATTATCAAGCTCCATGTCAATTTCGGCTTTCTAGCGCATTTTTTAAATTTTGATGTATATTATGCACGCCACCCACTTATATGGCCCCCACCAGTCCAAATCTTGTTTGGTCCCATCTTCAGAGTTCAGACTCGGTCGTTGCATTGCCCAAACAGATATCAATGTATGAATATGGAGACGAGGAAGAGATAGGAGGGGAGGATGCATATGATATGCATAGTTCCCTCAGGACCCCCCGGGAAAGTAGCGGTAGTCCCTACCGTGTTGTGGGGGCAAATTTGAGACGAAACGGGGGCAGCGGAAACGAACGTGGCCAGGGAGGCCACATAGATAACAGATGGGGACGGTGCGTCCGTTGGGGAGGTAGATGCGGAGTTGATCCGTGAGACGGTTTGAGAAGGGGGAATTCCTTCCGTAGTAGTGACGATGGTGGGTAATCGCACGCGGTGCTTGCCGAGGAATGATGTCGCGACGTGTAGGACGACGTAGTGGTGGTGGACGACGTGGAAACCATCTCCGCGGGGCGGGTGTAGGATTTCGTCGTGGTGGAGGGACAAATTGATTGTCCTGACGTCGATGGACGGTCAATATGTTATTGACGGGCGTTTGGGGGACAAAAGAAGACGGAATCGGGGGCGAAAAATCTGACGTGTCCATGGTTGAGTTGGCCTCTGGGGGCGGCTGAATTGCCAGTGTTTCCATCGTGGTGGAGAGAGATGCGGGGGTGATTGTAGTGTCGGAGCCATCGTCATCCGATTTTAGAAGGTCGTCCTCTTCTTGGGGCGGGGGTTAGCTGAAAATAGTAAACAAGATTGGACAACCAAATTAATATGTATTGTGGTCAAAATATAAAAATTGAGGTTAGTAATTTTAATACAGATTTTTCGTCTCTTCGGCAGTTTGTTTCAAAAGTTGACATTTAAGGTAAAAGGTAGAAAAAAATTCGGCATATCTGTGTGACAAAGTTATTATGTATACACACTGAAAAATTACGGGAATGAATTGGAAATTGACTCTTTGAGTGAAAAATACGTGTGTATACTAGTAGAAACCTTTTGTGTGTATAAAACTTGGAAAGTTAGTCTGTGTAGCTAAAAAGTAGTGTGTGTACACTAAAAAATTGAGGAATAAAATACAATACATTTTGTGGTATTGAGTGTAAAATAAAGTAAAATCTGGGATTTTACAGTCAGAAAAATTTAAAAAAATACAGTATTAAAAGAAATTGGTTTAAAATTGAAAAACAAGTCAATAATAACAATATAAAAAGTTTTTTATGTAAAAATTCGGCAAAATTTCGGCTTTTTTCATTCTTTAACGTCTAAAATCGCCTGGAGAGTAGCGAGATCGAGGATAACGCGTTCGTGTGCTACGACGCAAAATTGTTTGTTCTAGCTCAGATTCGGCTTCAGAATCATCATCAGAAGAATTGGGGACAAAACCTATCATCGAATCTTCGTTACGTGGGGTACCACTAACGACAGTAACGCTGGGCGAAGTACTATAAACAGAAAAAGCAGATTCAAGTGAAGAAGAACCTGAACTACATGTATGAAAATATTGGGAATTTTGTGAATTCGACTTCTCTGAACTACGGGCATCATCATCAATATCCATTGGGGGGTTAGAGTTGTGGGAATTTGTGTGTGAAGAAGGTCGGGAACTCTGTCTCGAAGGTGGCGGGACTCCAACGGAAGAGTTTGACCTGTTTGTGGCTCGAAAAATAGGTTTCTTAGTTAATCTATAATTGCTTTTAGAGTGTACATTCAAGTCAATAGAAAATTCAAAGTCATCAACCGAATCGACAGACTCGTAGTCGTCTTGGTCATCTGACTCGTATTCTGAGATGTCACCCCTGTACTGTTCATGTGGGTAAGGTTTAAGGTCAGTACCCTGAACTACTATAATTGGGCAGTCATAATCAGGGTTTTCTTTCCGTAGGTCTTTTAACCCATATTCTGTATCATGTTTGTTGATTACCCGAAAAGGACCTATCCATTTCGGCTTACGTGTCATACGGGATAATGTGATAACATAGTCTCCTATTTTAAATTTTGTCGGCTTATGGCTCGACTCAGAGGCTATCGACATAACGGCAATCGGCATAAATTGTTCGTCATCAACTTTTAAAAATGGACTGATTACTTGAGAAGGTAAAACGGGATCGTAACCGTAAACTAATTTGAAAGGAGGAATTTTTGTAACTGAATCCGGAACAATATTCTCGGCATACGCGGTAGCTGGAATTACTCTGTCCCATGTATTTTGTGATTTACTCACAAATCTTTTAATAGATGTCTCAATACTAGCAATTTTCTGTCGGTTTGTAGTTAGATTCATCGTTGCGGGAACAACCCAGTCAAAGTTAATACCTTTCTGGTTGCAAAATAATTTAAATTTGTCAGAATCAAACACGTCATTAGGTTTACAAATAATTTCAAGAGGACAAGAATGTCTGGAAAATACCTGTTTTTCCACAAAGGAGCGTATAGACTGCATATCAGAATTCTTTGCAGGCCATACTTCTACATACGAAGAGGGGATATCAAGAGCAATAAAAACATACTTATTTTGATGTGGCCAGGACGAAGGAAAAGGTCCGAGACACTGTAGAATAGTTCTTTGGAAAGGAATTTGGGGAGGGTGGGGGGTAAAATTACTGCAGGAGTTACAATTTTCGGAGTTTTGATAATTAGTGGAGGATCAGTGTTAGTACTAGTATCCGTAGTGAGATTCGGGTGGGTATCAGTTTGTTGTGACTTAGTTTCAAGGATTACAGAGGAAATTGGGATCGGAGTTTCAATAATTTCAGGGGGGTCAGTGTTAATACTAGCGTCAGTAGTGTGGTTAGGTTGGGGATCAGTTTGCTGTGACTTACTTTCAAGGATTATTGCGGATATTGGGACAGTAGGAATTTTTGGGGGTTCAGGAAAATTTTGTGGTACTGCGGCAACAACAGGTTGTTTCTTACTTACTTTCTTGGGGGGAGGAACAGGAATCTTTGCAGGAATTTCTTGAGTTTCAGGAACTTTTTCAGCTTCCAAATTTATTTGTGTAGGTTGAGGGGGAGGTTGAGGTATATTAGGATAATTGGTATTAACCATTGAGGGGTGAAGAGAAACAGGAATATTTTGTTGCCAATTTTTGTCACATTTAAAATCAGCTACGCCAAATTGTAACTCTCTTTTCCTAATATTAATTGTAACGTCGTACGCGTACATAAAATCTGTACCAAAAACTAAATCATGGGAAAGATTCGGACAAATAAAAAATTTCCATAAAAATTGTCGGCCTTGAATATTGATTATAATTTCTGCACTTGAATTAATATAATAAACTTCATCATTTTTAACTGAAACTTTAATTCGAAACGGAATACACGGAGTAATCCGGTGAACGGAAACAGGAGTCAATAATTTTAAAATTTCTGGATTAATTGCGGAAATACCTGCACCAGTATCATGTAAACCTATTCTTACAATATTTTCAATTCGTACTGCTGTGTGCATTTGTATCGGCTCATTCGGCTTATCGTCATAACGTCTGGGAAATTTTTGGCCTAAATGATAAGTACAAGGAACTGAGAGTACAGTGGCTCCAGTAGAAGAAACACTCTTTTGTTTAATTTTCAAATCGGCTAAATATTTAATATCGGCATGTGTGACATACGGCTTATTGAAATTAGGAGGAGGAGATTTGGATAATGGGGGGAAATGATGAGGAGAAAGTCGAGGCTGGTTAGTATTATTCGGATAATTTTTATAAGAATTGTTATAAGTAGTTGTGTTATTAGAACGTCGATAATTTACAAATTTATTATTATTATTGACAAAAGGAGCTAATTTCGCCCGAGGGACCCGCGTACCCAGGCGCATTAGTTTTCCGAATGATTATTAGAATCATCCAAAATTCCCTGGATTTGTGGATTAGGAGGAGGATTATGTACAGTATTGTTGTGTCTTGGCTGTCGCCAATTGTTGTCGTGATTTCGAAATTGTCCATTATTAAAATTACGATTGAAATTGTGTTGATTATTAAAACGTTGATTATTAAAATGTTGATTGTTAACCCCTTTGTGACCGAAATAATTCAAATTTGCTTTCCTTTGGAGACCAGAATTTTATCAGTTAGTTGTTGCTACATAACCAATTTAATTTTACCAATAGTGTAGCTACGTCACCAAAATGATTTTAAAGTAAGCGTAGTTACGTCACCGATTTGACAGTGGGTGTGCAAACCATACAGGACCGAATTTATTTCGGCAACTTTTGATGATTTTATTTAACACTAAGCATTTATTTATGCATATTAGTAAAAATTATCTGCAGTTCATTATAATAATATTAAGTTATTGATTCATACATTTTGATAGTTTAGCAAGGTCCAAGTGGTTTTCACTGATCTTGAGTCCTAGCTGTTTCTAAATTTTTCTCCGAATTGACCGACATAATATTACCATTTTAAACTTCTAAAGCTATATTTGCTATCAAGAAGTGGTTTTTAGCCTTCGTACCAAATTTCAGATGGAAAAAATTAAAATTAAAAACCTACAGTGCAGACTCCATATAGCCCGAGTCAGGGACATAGTCCCTGACTCAATAAGTCCGAGCCCGCTTCTAAATTTTTTCCGAATTGACCGACATAATAGCACAAACCGCGTTGTGAATGGTCAAAAGTTTGTTAGATAGTTTCTACTATTTGGTATCAAATTTTTGAATTAGTTACAAATCATGTGCGTTGACCACCATGACCAGTGGGCTTCTTCAACATCCTGAAGTTCTAAGCTGCATGCATGTTTTACCCAGCAGTGGTTTTCACTTTTTCAGCCTCCATATGAAATTTCAGCTCGATATAACGATTTTGAAAAATCAGTATGGGTCACCCCATATGGTCACTCTGGTCGCACTTTGCTCACTTTTAACTTCATATTCTTTAATTAGAAGCCATTAAGTATCATTGTGCTGGATTTCATGTTTTTAAAGCAATTTCTAAAAATCGGTATGCATCACCCCATAGGGTGGCTCCAGATAAAAATTTTACCAATATCATATCATATTTTTTCATTAAAACCCATAAGCAACCTCTACACCAAATTTCAGTTCAATATGATGATTTTTTAAAATCGATATGGGTCACCCCATAGGGTCACTCAAGATGAAAATTTTTCCAACTTGAAGTCATTTTTATCTAGTAGAAGCCATTAGCAACCTCTGTACCAAATTTCAACTCTACAACAATTTTGAAATTTTGGTGCATAATACCCCACCCACTCCGATGATCCCCACTGGTCAACCACTTGACCGATTTCGCCCATCTTCGAACTCGTTTCCTAACTTTGTCCAATATACATATGGTAAAAATTTCAAGTCAATCGGTTCAGCCGTTTTGGCTCTATCGTGCCGGACAGACAGACGGACATGATGGTTCCATAAGCCCTGACTCGGGCTAAAAACTTTTAATTTCCAAAAAATTATCGTTTTTTGCGTCTTTAAAAATTCATTTTTTTAAAATTCCGTCACGGGCGAAAACATACCTATTCTGGAAAACGCCAAAATACGGGTCCGCTTATTTCTGAGCGTGAACAATTTAAAATTAGTCCTACAATGCATTGCAGCGAACTACAGTTGTAGTTTTTGCAGATATATAATTTTTGGTAATGTACATAAATAAATGATCCGTATTAAAATTTTGTAAAATAAAATTTTGACTTGTATGCATGTGTGTATTTGGTCTTCTTGAAAATTTTTCCGCAGTACACAAATGTGTGTAGTTGGTCCCCAACGTAACGGGGAATTAGTACACAAATATGTGTACTTGGTCCTTTACGGAAAGAAAAAAAATACACAAATATGTGTAGTTGGTCGCCAACGTAACTACAAAATAGTACACAAATGTGTGTACTTGGTCCTTAACGGAAACCAAAAAAGTACACATATTTGTGTACTTGGTCCCCAAGGGAAAGCAAAAAACTACACAAATATGTGTAGTTGGTCCTTAACGGGTTAAAAGGTTGTTGTTGATTAAAATTTGGAATTTGGAGGGCTTGGAATAAAATTGTGTCGAGGATTAAAATTGTTGTGTTGTTGTCGTGGTGGGTTAAAATTCGGATTGTTAAATTGTCTAGGATTGCTGTGTTTATGTTGTTGAATAAATTGATTCAATTTGTGGCATTGTTCAGTTGTGTGTGTATGTGTACCATGAAGGGCACAAGGAAGGACAGTGGGGGGTTGTGGGGTAGGTTGAGAATTTTTCGGAGCTTGGTGTTTCTGAACACTAGCCAGAATAACACTGTCAGCTTCAGAAGAAAAAGCTTTAGGAATTGTTAAACTGTGTCGACCCAATAACTCGTCAATTTTTCGTAATTGTTCTAAGAAAGCGTGTACATCTGCACACTGAGAAGAAGTAAATTGTAATTGAAGTTTAATTGGAAGTCCCTTAATTAATTGTTCAACAATTTTACTGTCCGTCATATTAGGATCAATATTGCGTAAAATACTCAATTTAGAAGTTACATATTCTTGTGGATTAGATTTCTCAGCATAAACTAAAGCTTTGTTCGCTTTCTTGTGTGTACTAATTTGAGAATCATGATTAAAAAACAGTTTAAATTCTACTAAAATTGCTTTCCACAAGTCGTCATAATCATTGTTACAAGTGGTAACTAAATTAGTAGCATATGTAGGAACTCTCGATTTGAAAAAATCTAATGCTTGACCTTCTAAAATTCGGTCTAAATTTGTAGAAATCCACTTATTTGTAACATGATGTTCGGCTAAATCGGCAGTTAAATGAGCAATAAACTCATTTACGTCAGTTTTCCCGTCAAATTTACGAAAATATTTGATAACCTTATTAGGGTGTTCGACTGCAGGAGGGTTCGACATTTTGAAAAAATTTTTCAAATAAAATCTCAAAAAACCAAAATAAATCAAACGACTATTTACCAAAATTCAGAATTATTTCGAAATAAAAACGACTTATTTTTCCATTTTAACTTAACATTAGGTTGCCTTTGCCAGTTTCTAGCAATATTTCATAATAATGAAATAAAATTGTATGTATTTCCCAAATAACAAAGAGATAATTTTATGTACCCTTGTTTCGACCATAATTAGAATAATGCGGCATTAGAACAAAGGAGAGGAGGAATAAGGATACTCATGAAGGTTGTCCCTCGGCTTGATTGCCAAGGCTTACCCACAACTGCTCGCATACCCAGGATCTGCAACCATGAACCCGCAGGCCTAGCCTTCGTCCCCTGGCTCACGACGACACGAGCCGCCGCAACATTGACCACCGTGGTGTAGCTTGGGTCAATGTGAGGGACGGTGCCTTCTTCGGAGTTGAGTAGGGTAGGGTAGGTTGTGAAAAGGTAGGTAGGTAGGTAGGTAAGTAGGAAATGAATTCAGATTTTAAATATGTAAAAATGATCCTAAATTGGAATTTTGGGAAATGTTTCGACTAATAAATGCATTGATGTGTAATAAAGTTCAACCAAACTTTGAATAAATGAACACAAAGCGAATTATGCATGCATGCCAACACACAATTTTTCTTTTCTTCTTCCTTGTTAATTAGCATAATGGTTAGTAATAATCAAATAAGTGACGCTATTCTAATGAATAGAACTGTCCTAACAAGAAGTGACCTTTACAAGGACAAGTGTACGTAAAATCGGCTTATTTTCGAAATATTTCGGCAAATCGGCATTGTTTTCAAATGAAAACCGTCAATCGTCAAGGCAAAATAAAATTGAATGAATGTAGAAGGATTTGAAAGAAATCGAGTCAAAAATAAAAGTTTTATAAGGATTTATGTATGTACATTTGTAAAAATATTCCTCTCTTTTGAAGAATATGTCATATTTCGCTTAAAAATCAAAATTAAAAAGTGTGTTCCTCACACAATGTGTAAAATATATTTACTTATGTATGTATAAGCTCAAAATGTAAAAGAAATTATTAAAAACCCGATATATTGAACGTATGTACGTACTGATTTACGTACGTATTACTGATGACGAAATACAAAAGAAAGGCACAAATGTTTTGCTATGCCGAAGGCTTTCTTCTTCTACTCACCTTGTGTGCAAAATCGTGCCACAACACAATTTTCATAATAACATAATTTCCTAGTATTTTTAAAATTACCTACATTGGTACAACTGAGAACATCTCAATTTTTTACAATTACGTCACCCTTTCCATACATGTTGATCCACTTCGATTCGTTAAGTCTGAACTTTTTATGGATTTGAGCTTGATAACCTTCATGCGAATGTATGTATATACTTATCTATTCACATCTCACCTCGTACGCAGTACGCAGTACAAGTTTAACTCGTGATTTTTATTCGTTTTTTGCCTTTAGCACCTAAGTAAATACGGAAATAAATAAATTTAAAAAAATAAAACTAAGGCGAGAGGCGCTATTAAAAACAAGAAACAAGCCCTCCCACCAACACCCCCGTCTCGCCGTGGCCCCATTAATATTTTTATATCTGGGGGTGTAACCACAATTTTATTTTTTTGTAATTCTTCCCTGCATCATACACAGCAATTTAAAAAACAACTTACAGTAGGGCATATTTGGCAAAATAGGTGACGGGATAGCGTCATAAAATGGTCAGACAGATGTCGGAAATCAAACTACGAAAGCTTATTTATTTAACTCGTTTACCTGAGCAGCAAGCTCAATTCTGAAATGTATGAATGCAGATTTGGGATGTATTTAACCGCATGACTACCTACGTTAAAATAGTTGGTTTTAAGAAGTAAATATTTTATTTTTGTACGATGGTTGATGAATAGAGTCAGGGTATGTATATATTCCAAACTTTGTCAACAGCACCGATTGATTTGAAACTTTATGATCTTGATTCTAGATTTGTTTTAAACAAACAAAAAATTGTTTTTGTACATATTTTGTCGATTTGGTTAAACATTTTATATAAATGTTTTGGGGTCTTTATGAATATATTTATCCGTACTCTGTTGATTAATGCTAAACTAAATACATATTTAAATTGAAATTAATGCAAGAACTGCAGATAATAGGTTTTATAAGTGCAATGCAATATAAAATTGTAATAATTATCAATTCAAATGCAGTTTACATTAGTAGTTAAAAGCTTAAATCATAAATTGCGGTTACACCCTGTGGGCGTTGGTCTTCCGGTTGGCGCTTGGTAGGTCAGAGGTGAGTGCAGTCGGGACGGACTGGGATGAATGTTCCGGAAGGACACCACACAGTTTGGAGGCGTAAGGCCGTATGTGCGATCGGCAGCCCCACTTATGATGTGAGATACACGAAAGTTAATGTTTTATCGGAATTTAGCACTCGAAATAAGTCACCGAAATGTAATACGCGTCCCCCGAGAGTTATAGTTTTTACAGAGCAACTGGTTATCAATTTATTTTACGTAGCCGGAGGATTTTACATTTATGTATCAAGAAACCAAAAGATATTTAGAGGTTGTGGAAACTGTAGAATTATGGGGGACTTTAGGATGGCAATGGTGGAGAGAGGAGATACGTCTTGGTAGACGCCGGAACTCCGTCTGCCAGGATTCTTGGACAGAAGACAGTATATGTCCTTGTTGAAGGAGACGATGTCCTTCAGTCGATGTATTGATAATTTGGAGTGACTGGCCGGTCGAGATATCAATGTATGAATATGGAGACGAGGAAGAGATAGGAGGGGAGGATGCATATGATATGCATAGTTCCCTCAACCCCCAGATATAAAAATATTAATGGGGCCACGGCGAGACGGGGGTGTTGGTGGGAGGGCTTGTTTCTTGTTTTTAATAGCGCCTCTCGCCTTAGTTTTATTTTTTTAAATTTATTTATTTTGGGGTTTTTAAGTGAACAATTTTGTAACTCCGTCATTAAAAACCTACAATGCAGGCAGACTTGATATAGCCCGAGTCAGGAAAGGTTGGGATTATCACCCAATCCGAATTTTTTTACGAAATTCTATATAGGGTCCCTTCAGTTCAAAATCTTCTCATTTCAATTCATATTCGTCCAAATGAAACCATTATCACCCTCCGTACCAAATTTCAGCTCGCTTGGATGATTTTGAAAATCGGTATGAGTCACCCCACATACCACCCCTTCCGTTGAAAAATTTTACAATTTCATTTCATACTCTTTCACTAGAACCCATTATCAAGCTCCATGTCAATTTCGGCTTTCTAGCGCATTTTTTAAATTTTGATGTATATTATGCACGCCACCCACTTATATGGCCCCCACCAGTCCAAATCTTGTTTGGTCCCATCTTCAGAGTTCAGACTCGGTCGTTGCATTGCCCAAACACATGTTTGTACCAATTTTTAGTCAAAATCGGCCAGCGCTTGAGAGAATTGTCGAAGGACAGAATGACGTGACGATTATATAAGCCCTGGTTCGGGCCACCATTTACACATACATATAAAGAATTTCTCTACTAAAGTTGCTATGGATGTTAACTGAATTTTAAAAATTTCAAACCTCCATAACTTCGTCATTTTGCATCCGATTTTCATGACCCTAAAGAATGATCTTAATAATTTTTTAAGCCCTTTCGATTCCCCTTTGCCGATTTTTCACTTTCAGCGGAATATTTTGAAATACAGAAAAAAAAAGTCACTAAAATGAGAAATGCACCATGAAGATGTTAACCGATTAAGCCCAGAGATCTATAAACAATACTACAAAGAATTTACTACCCATTGGTCGAAACCGCATGTCTCTACGACGTATGGTTCTCTCACAATTTTGTCTGACTGTTTTGAGGTGGGCACTTAACTGCATACTATGGCTTCGCCGTAACCATGCACGTATTTTTTTTGGGTGCATGGTTACGGTTGGTGTCTCGCCTTAGAAAAATAGAGCAAGGGTCAATAACTTTGTTAATATTTAGCAATGATGTCAGCCCTGGTTTACATCGTGTACATAATCGTAGATAGTTTTGTCTTCAGCACATTAATCATGAGAAGAAATTGTAATTTAAGTAATTATTTTTTTCTTACAGATGAATTGTAAACGTATGTAAGAGATTACCATTTCCACAGTCCAAGTCGGGTAAGTTGTACATGTGCAAGTACACAAATTCCGTCTTCCTCTCTTCTCATTCTTCTCGAAATTGTCAAATCAATAGCGTCTTCCTGATGACCCGCATCACCACTGATCTGACCGGACGACAACAACCCGATTTAACTTTAGAGTTAAACGAAACGCTGCTTATCGTTCAAGTAACATTATTATAAACAGTATCCGTAATTCTTTACCAAATTTGTGCATGTATGTACATATACACACATATGTATCATGCATGTACATATGTATATCCTGCAGATAAGGTACGCATTTCTATACATTGAGTAGGTAATAAATAATGAAATCTTGGCCATTATGTGTACGCAAATAAAAAATGACCTCAGATACCATACAATTTTTTTCGAATAAATAAAAGTAGAAGTTCTAGGCTTGATAAGCATTAATTCAGCTTTATTCTTCGAAAAGAAATGAAGCCCACATCATTCTAAAAATTTCATAAGCTCGAAATTTTTTTAATTTCTGAAAATGGGTGCGAAATTGGAAATATTAGCCGCTGTGCTATGCAGCGTTACAATGGTGCTGTTAATATATCAGCAGGGCGTTGAATCTGTACAAGGTGCGGTAGTGAAATTCAAGCCCTGATGTTTTCATATCTCAAATTTCTGAAAAAAATGCTGTAACATTTCCCACATAATTTTTGTACGATAAACAAGTTGATAGAAAACGTAATTCATTTTAATCCATATTCTAGTCGGGGATGCATGCGGATCCAACAACACGAAGGACTGCTCCGTTTCAGGATGGAACGAGCCTAATCTCACGTATTACACCTGTGCCGACGGAGGAAAGAATGGAACCTGTCAAGTCCCCAATTCCAACGGGCAACTGCTAACCTGCACTGGGACCAATTCACAAGGATGGTTTTGTAAATATTGCAAGGCGTATGGACAGTCCTGTACCAAGGACTCGGACTGTTGTTCAAGTATGGACGATCTGGACAGGTCGCCACTTCCTCTCACCATCAAACCATTCTGTCACAAGCCCATAGTGCTGGGTAAGGTTAAAATAATGATGCAATTTAAATCAAAATTCTATAAATGTGTCATTTTTTGATTTCGTAAGGGATACGCTCGACTACTGGAACTTGTAAACCCTGTCTTCGGGATTATGACCCCTGTGGCGGATCAAATCTCCCATTTTGTGGCAAATTGAATTACACCGCATCTTCCGCTTCGTGTCGTGATTTCGTTGGTCTCGGAGGTGGTTACGATTATCAAGGACACAACCCAAACCGTGGTCTGATTGTTATGGGTGCTGCTACGGCTGCAGGTAAATAGTATGATTTGGAGGTTGCTTGAAATCAAGTTTGATTGAAGAGGTCATATTTCTAAATTGAATCGCAATTAATACACAAATTTGAAGCCTATTGTTCCACAATTTTATCAACAATGTGACATTTAAGTTGGGAGGCAGCATATTCCTTAGTAGATAAAAATTAAGCTTTCTGGGAAATAGCAGTACATATTTATGTATACTTAATTGTAGACCCATGCACACCGGAAGCAAAATTGGCCAACCTTAATGGATTCGCCATCCCAACGAGTGGAGCGTCCGATTGTGGCGACTATGAACAAGTCACATACTTGTTAGACACGGGGTACGAGAGGGCATATTTCTGCAGGTAAAGCAGTCAAAATAATAAATCGATATCTGAAACTTGAGTTTCGATTAATTTCCATTCGTATGTGTACATATTTCAGTTGCCCTGATAACGCCACTGTTGGATACCAATGTCGCGTCACCAATCTACCTCAAGCTTTACTAAGGGGACCCACGGACAATGGTCAGCGGTGTGTCAAGTGTGGTCTGAATGGACAACAATGTGGCTCCGGAAATGATTATCCCTGCTGTGATTTTCACACCTGCACGAGTGGAATCTGCCTCCCGAACAACTGTACTTTGGAGGGAGAACGTACAAATTTTGATGGCGTGGCTACAAATTGTTGTGGAGGGATAAACTTTCACAGGAATGATAAAGATAAGCGGTAAGGCTGGCTACGTAAATTTATTCAGTCAACCTATTAATAACTTGCATGCTCTAAATTTCGAATTATTTCTGTAATACGGATGGATTTGTGTCTCTTATTGGAATAAAACATTTATATAAATAGTGGATTATTTTACATTTTTTGCAGATGCACAAATTGTCACTGTGGCGGACTCGGAGCCAATTGCGAATCTGGGATTGATTGTTGCGGAACGGACACAATATGCAGAAAAGTTACGTCTTTAACATTGCAATGCGAAGAATGCATACCAGACTTTGCTGTAAACAGTCCGGGTCGAAATTGTACTTCAGTTTACGACTGCTGTCAATCTCTGCCCTTGTATGAAGACCCTTTTGCCGAATCGTACAGCTTCTGTTATCAACAATATGAATGCAGACCTTGCAGACGAGAGAATGAATCTTGTGACCAGTATGACACTTGTTGTGGGAGGTTGGATTGTAATTTTAGCGTTAATAATGGCACCTGTCTTCCCCTCCCGGAATAGTTATTGAAGCATAGTTATTGCTTAAGTGTTGGATGTTCATGTTAATCTAATCCAAAATTTGTAGTTACCCTGACTGTTGCGACAACAACCTTGTTAGATCTGCATGAAATCAAGTTTTATTAATTGAAAATGATATTTATTAACAATGTGAAATAAATTTTGAATAAAAGCAAAGTTTCAAAATATATTTTAGACAATCAACTTAGGATTAGCGACCATATTGACCTGTGGGAGTCATTTAAGCTAAATAGTGACAAATATAAATTGTAATAAAAACCTGAAATTTCAAATCAATCGGTACGCAAAGAGCAGATAAAAGAAAATTTTTGCTAAGGATAAATACACATGTAGATTTTAGATGCATAATTTACTTAAGAATATAAAACGGATAATGAGAACGGATAAAATATCTATGTAGCTTGTATTTGAAATAGGGGAAAATAGTGTGACCAATTAGTTATTGGTTCCTTTACTTACGGTAATAATGCTACGTGTATATTTAGTAAAGCGAATTGATTCAAAGATCCCTAATTTCTTCACTTTCTTCCAACACAGTTATGAAATTGATGGGAAACTTTGCAAGTTCTTTTGATCTCGCAAAACTTTTATACTCGTCAACAAACTTGGACTTGACCAAGGAAAATTCCGGCCTTTGAGGATCTCTCTGCCCACTCGTGTTGCCCCCGCGTCTCCCACTCCCTCCATTTTGACCTTTCCGCTGTGGCCAGTTCGATCCAGAGACGGACTTCAGGTCCGAGTAGCCTCCTCCAATGCATCCAATAATATTAGTGGTCACGTCCGCCTCCATCCCATCCCCGGTTTGACCCCCCTCGCCCCCTGGACCACCTTCTCCGTCATTTCCCCTTTTTCCAGAGGCGGCCGATTGCGGTACAGATGTTGTTGGGAAGGTTTTATCAATCTGGAGAATCTCGACTTTTCCCCCGAATCCAGGTCCACCGCCAGCACCACCATCGCTCCCGTCGCCACCATTCCCACCCCCAGAGCCAAACTTTTTCACGTGGAAGTTGTATATCCCTCTTCCTTCGACATCGTCAAAGTACGTTGGCGGAACCCAAAAACAAGCGGTCGGCCAGTCGCTGAAACTGTTTGTGCTTCCCTTTGACCCTTCTCTCCCCCTGCTTCCTGCCGATCCGTCCCCACCGTTTCCTCCGTTTGCTGAGACAATCAACTTGTTGTTCGCAGCTTTCCACAATGCTCCCGTAACAGCGAAAAAGCTTCCTCCAGCCTCGCCTGGCATGCCAACATCGCCATTCTTTCCCCCATTGCGTCCATCCAGATTGATGGACAATTGGTCGGTGGTTGTGATTTCAGTGAATGGCGCAATGATGGAGAGTTGATGATTTTTCTGGGAGGAGTTTGGCTGGATTTTTCGGTTCATGAAGAGGACTTGTGTTGCAAAGATTTGGACATCTTTTGGGTCGCTGCATTTGACGTAGTTTCCGGCAGAAGTGGTGAACTCTGAGGCGAGGACGTAGCCGCCACGGACGATCAGTGTGTCCTGACCCACGCAGTCGACGGATGATCGCTCCATCGCGATGTCAATGATGACTTTCATCAGATCGGTGTCCTCCTGAGTGAGGAGGTCCTTTGTGGAGAATATTTCACGAATTCTAGACGACACGGGAATCCCTAGGGAGTCATGAATCCAGTCCATGTTTGGCTGTGTGGGAACAAGAATGTTGGGTTTCTCGTTTTGGAAGCTGTATTCACCCAATTTCGTTTGGAGGGAGTCGAGGAAATCGTACCATTCGTTCCTTTTGCCAGTCTCGTCGTCAACAAAGGTTCTCATCGGTTTCAGCCAGCTTTGGACGTCACGATGGATGGGATTTTTGGCCATGTCCTCAAAGAAATCGAGATACTCGTCCAGTTGGTGAAGCGCGTTGTAGTAGTCGTTTCCAAGCTGGGAGTCGTAACCTCTGTCGAGTAGGACGCGTCGAATTTCCTGAGCCAGCAGCTTCGGGGAAGATGAAATGGTCGCGTTCTGATCAATCAGTTTCAATGCAGTGGAAAATTGTGCAAATTCTGCGTGGATGAAGTGACGAGTTTCATTGAAGGTTGAAATTGTTGTCATCCTTTCACCTTGAATTCTCCTAACTTTGGGGAATAGGGTGTTCCCGAGGGAAGAGATATTTTTGTTGATTTGTTCCACGTAGTCGTTCACTTTGAGGAGGGTGTTGCCAGTGAGGGCCCAGCCAAAGTCGTTCGGTTGGGATTGGACGAGGGTCAAATTTTTGGAGAGTAGTTTCTGCAAGGTTGCTCTCGTTGCCATGGCGACGGGGTCATCGCTCAAGCGACCGCATCTGGCGGCCAGCCTCATGAACCCGATTCTGCCCTCTTGAAGAAGAATGTCGACAAAGGCAATTTTCCGCCGGATTAAATTTCGGTCGACACGCAGGTCGTTGAGCTTTCCTTCCTGGTCGGATTTGTACATTTTGAGGAAGGACACGATGCCGGACAATATTTCCTCATCCGGGATAGGCTTCCCGTTATTGGGGTTGAAGTTGGGCGCCTTGGAGACTATGAGCCCGATTCCTGGCTCATAATGGGTCAAGTCCTTCACCAGGTTGACTGCATGGGTCGTCATTCGGTCAAAGTCTGTCTTGTCATTGGTGCCAGAGACGGAGGAGTGGATGACGACGAAACCGATGGAAATGCTGGAAACATGGTCTGTCACGGCTTTGAGTAGGAAGTTGGCAGTGATGTCGGTGTCTGGACCGCGGTTGTCGTCGAAACCGGGACAGTCGTAGATGGCGAGAGACGTGTCCTTGTCAACGACCAGTTCCGGGACGAGCGTTCGAGATGCCGTGGTGTGTCCAATTTTATCATTGTCATCAACGATGAGATAATTACCGCTGGGGTTCATGACCAGTCTCAGCCCTGTCGCGTTCCCTACTGTCAAATGAGTCAGGGTGGATTTCCCTGAACCAGTGTTGCCCATCAGGAGGACGACGTCGGTGTACTTGTCACTCAGTTCGAGCTGGTTCTTCCCATCCTCCAGCAAGTCCCAGAGGGTGATGTTGGGCGTGGGGACGGGCGGTGGAGGTGGATCTACGACTTCACACTCGGGATCGTCATTCTGGCGAGGAAAATGAGACCTTGGTTCTCCACGGAACACGTCAAGAACTCGGTAGTGCGAAGGTGGTCGGATTTCACGTCGAAGGACTGAAAATGACGCAAACACAAATAAATCGACCTTTAAAACTTAATTTAGCTGTATGCAAAGCTATACTACATTAATACTAATATCAAAATATTTTCCCAAGGAGACCTTCAATTTTGGTAAATAAGGGATGTAAAATTTAAATTAGAATTTAAATTTTTAAACTTACAGTATAAATTATTTGCATTGTCCTGGTCTCCTCGAACATATCTTTGCCTCACTGAACACTGCAAAATAAGACAATTAAATTGCGTATTTTGTCAATTTATTATTTGCATTGCTCACAAATGAAGAACTACGATTTATAAACATGCATGTATAACAAAAAACGATTAATTTGTCGAACATGACAATTTGCATATCATTTTGTGAACGCATAGTTTGAATTATGAATAAGTTTCCTATAAATAATTGAATGTAATACATACGAAATTTTAAATAATCTGAAGTTTAAGGATACTTCGTAAATACAAATTTTATTTATTTACCTCACATAATCCAATCCATAGCAGAAAATACAAGTAACCAGATTTCTTCCACATTTCGAAGCCCAACATATATATATATTCTAAAAAATTGTGAGGGCAGCGTGTGTTCCTTAACCGCTGCATAAATAAATTGACCTGCTCTGAATATTTGTACGACATATTTATAAGTTTTTGATGACCTGAAGTATTGAGTTTGCAATACTTAACCGATGCGATTAAGGAAGATCATTCTGGAATGTGAACATTTATTCTAAATTTACAGCTTAGAATCAAAATGCCAGCCCAACATATTTACATTATACAAACATATATACACATTTGTGCATATGTAACTTTACTTTAGTGATACCATGACTGCCAAATTTATAACTTCGTTTTTAACCCCATTTGAAAAGACGAATGACAAGATATGCAGATTCATCGTTTATACATTTGCATAATTTTACGGAAGTAAAGTTACAATTGGATGAGTTAGTATATACCAAGTATTAAACTGCTTATCGTTTTCTTCGAACAAAAATGCAGTCAAAATTGCTCAACTCAGCAATTGATTATTTACTAAATTAACTTTGCATAATTTGCATTTTCTGCAAAAAAGGAAGGAGATTGTAATGGTGCAGATTAATGTGATTTTGGGGGTTTGCTCCTTAGGGTCATACTCCGTGGTACACAATTCAGAGTCCTCGGAAACTTTTAGGTTCATAATATGTTTATCATCTTTAATCATCCAATTCACTTCCGAGTTTTTGATAATATTGTAAACATCGCAAAATCCCTGAACTTATGTATAGAAGTTTACAAAATTTTCTAAGTACGATTGTCTTTTTCTGTTTAATGTTTGAGTGTCAAAGATCAAAGCCGTCATTTTATTTTGGAAATGTGTGAATTATCCCATCATAAAATTCCAAAATGCAAGTGTTTGCAAAACTCGTACCATATTCTGTTTATCAGCAAGTATGCAAGGTTGCAATTTATTGAGTTCAGAACAATTCCGGTCCAGGGCATTGCATTTTCGCACGATCACGACACAAGCTAATTATTTTCATCGATTAAATAGGTATAATATGACATCTTTGAGTGGAGTAAACTGATAAATGAATCTGCATAACTCAGCATGGTACGCATGCATATCTAAAGTTGCACTTTGCATAGAGGAACAATTCATTCTTTACTTGAATTTTGTACTTACATAGATAAAAACAGGACAATAAGGCATTCATGTTGCAGAAAACAGCATCTTGAGCTTTGTAGGATTTAAATGTGCAATTATGCGAATTCGTTAATTCATTCAATCAATAGCTGCATTCATATATAAGTAAGTGAGTGAAATAAGAATATATGGGCTGGCATTTTGATTCTAAGCTGTAAATTTAGAATAAATGTTCACATTCCAGAATGATCTTCCTTAATCGCATCGGTTAAGTATTGCAAACTCAATACTTCAGGTCATCAAAAACTTATAAATATGTCGTACAAATATTCAGAGCAGGTCAATTTATTTATGCAGCGGTTAAGGAACACACGCTGCCCTCACAATTTTTTAGAATATATATATATGTTGGGCTTCGAAATGTGGAAGAAATCTGGTTACTTGTATTTTCTGCTATGGATTGGATTATGTGAGGTAAATAAATAAAATTTGTATTTACGAAGTATCCTTAAACTTCAGATTATTTAAAATTTCGTATGTATTACATTCAATTATTTATAGGAAACTTATTCATAATTCAAACTATGCGTTCACAAAATGATATGCAAATTGTCATGTTCGACAAATTAATCGTTTTTTGTTATACATGCATGTTTATAAATCGTAGTTCTTCATTTGTGAGCAATGCAAATAATAAATTGACAAAATACGCAATTTAATTGTCTTATTTTGCAGTGTTCAGTGAGGCAAAGATATGTTCGAGGAGACCAGGACAATGCAAATAATTTATACTGTAAGTTTAAAAATTTAAATTCTAATTTAAATTTTACATCCCTTATTTACCAAAATTGAAGGTCTCCTTGGGAAAATATTTTGATATTAGTATTAATGTAGTATAGCTTTGCATACAGCTAAATTAAGTTTTAAAGGTCGATTTATTTGTGTTTGCGTCATTTTCAGTCCTTCGACGTGAAATCCGACCACCTTCGCACTACCGAGTTCTTGACGTGTTCCGTGGAGAACCAAGGTCTCATTTTCCTCGCCAGAATGACGATCCCGAGTGTGAAGTCGTAGATCCACCTCCACCGCCCGTCCCCACGCCCAACATCACCCTCTGGGACTTGCTGGAGGATGGGAAGAACCAGCTCGAACTGAGTGACAAGTACACCGACGTCGTCCTCCTGATGGGCAACACTGGTTCAGGGAAATCCACCCTGACTCATTTGACAGTAGGGAACGCGACAGGGCTGAGACTGGTCATGAACCCCAGCGGTAATTATCTCATCGTTGATGACAATGATAAAATTGGACACACCACGGCATCTCGAACGCTCGTCCCGGAACTGGTCGTTGACAAGGACACGTCTCTCGCCATCTACGACTGTCCCGGTTTCGACGACAACCGCGGTCCAGACACCGACATCACTGCCAACTTCCTACTCAAAGCCGTGACAGACCATGTTTCCAGCATTTCCATCGGTTTCGTCGTCATCCACTCCTCCGTCTCTGGCACCAATGACAAGACAGACTTTGACCGAATGACGACCCATGCAGTCAACCTGGTGAAGGACTTGACCCATTATGAGCCAGGAATCGGGCTCATAGTCTCCAAGGCGCCCAACTTCAACCCCAATAACGGGAAGCCTATCCCGGATGAGGAAATATTGTCCGGCATCGTGTCCTTCCTCAAAATGTACAAATCCGACCAGGAAGGAAAGCTCAACGACCTGCGTGTCGACCGAAATTTAATCCGGCGGAAAATTGCCTTTGTCGACATTCTTCTTCAAGAGGGCAGAATCGGGTTCATGAGGCTGGCCGCCAGATGCGGTCGCTTGAGCGATGACCCCGTCGCCATGGCAACGAGAGCAACCTTGCAGAAACTACTCTCCAAAAATTTGACCCTCGTCCAATCCCAACCGAACGACTTTGGCTGGGCCCTCACTGGCAACACCCTCCTCAAAGTGAACGACTACGTGGAACAAATCAACAAAAATATCTCTTCCCTCGGGAACACCCTATTCCCCAAAGTTAGGAGAATTCAAGGTGAAAGGATGACAACAATTTCAACCTTCAATGAAACTCGTCACTTCATCCACGCAGAATTTGCACAATTTTCCACTGCATTGAAACTGATTGATCAGAACGCGACCATTTCATCTTCCCCGAAGCTGCTGGCTCAGGAAATTCGACGCGTCCTACTCGACAGAGGTTACGACTCCCAGCTTGGAAACGACTACTACAACGCGCTTCACCAACTGGACGAGTATCTCGATTTCTTTGAGGACATGGCCAAAAATCCCATCCATCGTGACGTCCAAAGCTGGCTGAAACCGATGAGAACCTTTGTTGACGACGAGACTGGCAAAAGGAACGAATGGTACGATTTCCTCGACTCCCTCCAAACGAAATTGGGTGAATACAGCTTCCAAAACGAGAAACCCAACATTCTTGTTCCCACACAGCCAAACATGGACTGGATTCATGACTCCCTAGGGATTCCCGTGTCGTCTAGAATTCGTGAAATATTCTCCACAAAGGACCTCCTCACTCAGGAGGACACCGATCTGATGAAAGTCATCATTGACATCGCGATGGAGCGATCATCCGTCGACTGCGTGGGTCAGGACACACTGATCGTCCGTGGCGGCTACGTCCTCGCCTCAGAGTTCACCACTTCTGCCGGAAACTACGTCAAATGCAGCGACCCAAAAGATGTCCAAATCTTTGCAACACAAGTCCTCTTCATGAACCGAAAAATCCAGCCAAACTCCTCCCAGAAAAATCATCAACTCTCCATCATTGCGCCATTCACTGAAATCACAACCACCGACCAATTGTCCATCAATCTGGATGGACGCGACGGAGCAAGTGGTGAAAAGGCAACCGATAACACAAATGGGGATGTCGGCTTACCTGGAGAAAATGGGGGCAGTTTTTTCTTCATAACTGGCGCACTTTTCAAAGGAAATAATTTCAAAATATCCGCTTCCGGCGGAAATGGCGGTCATGGGTATCGCGGAATTGATGGGAAACAAGGAGATCAAGGTAATCCAACCGTTTTCGACCTTTGGCCAGCCGCCTGTACTTGGCTCGGTGGTTTTTTCGATAAGGTTGTAAACACTGGAATCTACAAGTTCCATGTGACCAAATTTGGCGGACCTGGAGGAGAAGGATTTCCGGGTGGAAATGGTGGGGTCTCTGGACAAGGGGGATTTTCCGGAAGAGCTGAGGTCCTCCAAATAGACAAACTCTACCCGAAAGTCGAAATTGCCAAAGAAATTAAGAACGGGACGACCGGAACGGATGGTGCTGGTGGGGTTGGCGGTGCCGGTGGGAATACTGGGAACGGATTGGAAGCAGATATGACAACAAATATCGATTGTATTTGGAACGGATATTCAAACCATAAATCAGTCCCAGGCTCTCAATTCCATGACAGGGATGGCTCACCGGGAAAAAATGGTTCTACTGGGGGGAATAAAATAGGTCAAAAGTTCCCCACTCAACCAAGCTTTTCTTTAATAAGGTCCAAGCTCGTTAATGATTACAAGGCTTACGTCTATTCCACCGAAAAGTCTCAATTTCCCAACAATTTCCTCCAAGTTTTAGAAGAAAATGAAGAAATCCAAGAGCTTTACAACCCTGTCGCATTTTGCCAAGAATTACTCGACCTCGAATACTACTCTTTATCCGTGAGAGACCAAATGGACAATCAGCCTGTTCTTTTATCCAGATATTTAAAATATTTGACCAGACTGGAAACCTTCTCGTCCCTTCATGAATCCAATTTAAATAACAGTGACAAGAAAGTACTAGCCATCCTCTACACCACTGCACTTTCAAAGATCACCTCTCTCACGAATCAACTCGGATCCACCATCGTTATCAATGTCGGCAACTACTTAAAATCCGTTCTCAAACGGTTTGACCGCTACCAAGAAACCCAGACACAAGTCGTAATCGATGAACAAAGAAAATCCTACGCAGCCGGATACGAAGGAAAGATAGAGCAGTCCCTCTATTTTATTGAAGAAGTCGTCACCCCGGGCATCACACAGGTGGAAATGGAACTTCAATCCACCGCGGATGACCTGCTCCGTCAAATCATAAAAATGCAAACGGCCATTGAAAATGAAGAATTCGAAAGGAAACAAGCCCTCGAAAAGATGAACGAGCAAATGGCTTTCCGTCATTTATTTTCTGCTCTCCGAATCACCGCAACTTTCACCTCTTTCCTGGGTGCACAAGGTGCCGCGATTGGGGGCCTTATGGGATCTCTCACCAACGTAGGGGAACAATGGGCCCTTGGCGACTATACGGGAAGTAGACCTCCAATTAATCTACCCCCAGCAATTAAAGGACACGCGGATCGAGTAGAGAAGGAAGCAATGGAAGAAAGTAAGGAAAAGTTAGAGGAATTAGTTGAAATAATTCTAGCCACGGAGAAAGGCATCCAACAAAATCCTGCCGTCTTAAACGATTTGTCTGACCCTTTGAAGAAATTGGATGACTTGGTGAAAGAATTAAAAGAAAACAAAGATCATTACGATATTCAAGTCTACGTCGACAAAACTGAACAATTGACTCAGGCTGAGAAAACCCTGCTCAACTCCCTCGACAAGAAGGAAACATCTCTCAATGGCGTCATTTCGTCACCAAGCTCAACCCCAAAAGAGAAAGATGACGCGAAGAAAGGAATTGAATCCGTCACAGTGATCAAAAACACCGCCACCGTGATCAACCTTGGGCTCGACATATACAAAAAATACCAAAATGACGCCAAAGAGATGGAGCGTCTCGCCCAAATGGTGCGCGAAGCAGAGAAGGCCGTGGAGGATGTCAAAGCCTACAAGGAATCGGTCTACTCCTCGCTCATGCCGATGGTTGCAAATATTGCAGAAGAACTGCGCAACGTCACGGAATCTCTCGGCAAAGAGTCCTCAGTTTCCTTACTCGTGACCAAATGGGAGGTTCAGAGAAATCTCAACGACGTCAAGTTTTTCCTCCGCCAATTCACCGAAGGTCTTCCCCACCAAGAAAGGTTTTCCCAGTTGGTCGACAAACTCGCAGAGGCGATGACCCTCCTCATCGAGCTGTACGACTACATCGAGACTTACAATGAGCACATGGCTTTTGCAGATTACTTGGCCAATATCAATTCTCCCTCGGCAAAAGGAATTATCATAAATGATCCCGAAGCGGTCCGACTCATAAACAAGATTGAGTTAGCCTTGCAGTCAAACATTCTTTTGAAAGAATATGATCGTGCCGTGGACACGTTTAAACAATGGATTTTTCCATTTGCTCACCTATACATGGATGATTTCACCCTGCCCGGAAACATGTCAGACTTTCTGCTCCCATCGTCCACCATGAATAATACGGATGATTTAATGTTCTTCCAAATTCCTGTCCTCAAGGGGCGAATTGTCAATTTGGATCAAAGAATGGACGACTATAAGTCCATGAGTTTTGGAGAAATTGACGCCAAATTGATCAAATCTGAGTTTAATTCTAGCTTTCAGTCCTCGCATCCTTTCTTTGTTTGGGAAAATAGGAGAGATTTAGAAATTATTAGGACCTTGTTCTCAGGAGGCAAGGTTTCCGTCAGGGCAAATCCAACCTATTCATCCTCCAGGTGGAAAAGTGCCGTCAAATTTCGAGTCGCGGAAGTCGTTCCGAAAACGTTAAACGATGAGGGGAAGGACGAGTTGGAAAAGGTGCTTAAAGGTTTCACCATGATCATGACCCATTCTGGGGTGAGCCACTACGTTTATGGGGATGAGGGGTACTCGATGGTGGGAGATAATGCCACGTTGAGGTACAACTTTGAGAGAGACACGGCCGGAAATCGTTTGGGGACAAATATGGTGTATGAGAAGGTCAAGGAGGGTGATTTCATCATGAGTCCGTACACCTTGTGGACCCTGCAACTTATTAAAGCGAATGAAAACGGGGTGGGTTTCGCAGCTTTGGAGGAATGGGTGGATCAAGTTGACTTGGAGTTGGTGGGAGTGGGAACATTTGTGGATGAGAGGGTCCACTTTAGGGATCGGAAGGGGAATGGGATGCAAGTTTATCGATACTATCAAGAAGATCGAGATAATTTTGTAAGTTTATGAAAAAAAAATTATTGGAAAGTGATTATTAATATTAACAACTACTCATGTTATTTTTTGCAAACTTCTAGTAAACGAGGGAGGGAGCGTACCATCAGATTACGTACACCTTTAATGAAAAGCGTAGAATTTAAGATATTGGTTATAATTTAAATACAAAACTTGTTTAATGTAAAATATCAGAATGTGCAAAAAATCAACAAATAGTCAAATTATATATGATAGAGAACTGATTATTATAATTATTCCAAGTATATAACTTTTTAGTTTAAATACAGTACAATACAATCTTGCATTAGTATTGTTCATTTCAAAAACCAAGACAAATAATGAATTGAATATTTGATTAAGAAATTTCCTGTGAACAATGTAGACATTTTTCTTCAGGTAAATGCATACAAATGCAGTTGCTTCGTTAGCTGAACATGTTTTCATTACTGTATCCTGGTTGAAAAATTGGCATCCTAATTGCTTCTTCGTACTCAGGTGGTGGCGTGTCTGAAATAAAAGACATTATACTTAATCTGCACAAATTCCACATAATGACGTTTATATAATATTTAAGTACCAGTTTTATTATTTTCATACTCCGTACTTCGGATTGAGTTAAAGGTACCGAGAGACCATTGACCATTTTGTTCAGTATTTCGGCCATAATTGCGTACTGGATTTTGTCTAATGGTGGAGTCCACATAATTAATTTGGCTATTTCCATACCATTCGTGTTGCTGTTGCCCCACTAGAGATCCAATTGTTAACGGGACATCACCAGTCGTTTTTCCCCAAAAGTGACCCATTTCAATCTGTAATAAAAAATACTCCTTCAAAATTAATTATATTTTTTTCATAAAACAAACAACTAGTAAAAATTGCATACCCTTAGCACATAATAAGCATTCATGATCCTACACCCACCACCTAATTCACTGGGCAATGAATTCAACGGAATTTTCAACACATCATTCCCACTCCAGACGTCTTCCCTTCCAGGTTGCAACTTGGGTCCTTTGACCTTATCAAGTATGCAAATCTCCTTCCTTGTGCTGCCATTTGCAATGAATTCTACAACCTGAATCAATTTAATCGTCATCCGTCGAAGTTTCTGACTCGAATAATTTTCCAGATAGGCGTTGAAATTAATAAATTCCCCAGGCACATAAATACTCCGATTTAATTTGAGGGTGAACCCAATTTGTCCTACCCGGCAGAGCAGGTCACAAATTGTCTTTCTCTTTTCTATTTGCACAGGGCGATTAAGATTAGAGATCATGTTGCTGGTGAGATTCAGTCGCCCGTCCACTTTGAAGGGGAGGTTGACATTTACATCGGATTTGAACCAGGACGAGCGTTTCATGACGGCTTGCATGGAGTAGGAGACAGCACCAAGTTTGTGCTCAAATGATGACGGAATTCCGGTGGGGAGTTGATAGCCGAACGGATAATTCGTCGTCCCTGGGGGGAGGATAATTTTATCGCGATCTGCAAAATTGCATAGATTGTAATATTAATTAATTTAAGCCAATACATTTGTACATATGTCCATTTTCATAAATACATATGTACCATTTCCCAGAAGAAGTTGGGTATCTGCAAAATAAGTTTCTTCTCCGGTGAAGTGAACTGTACGCCGACGCTTTCCAAATCCACGTTCCTCTGTCCAGTGAACTCTGGCATTTCCTCGAATTACGATTCGAATACCTGAACAGGTAAACATTTAATTGTTAAAGGTCCCATTTTATTTAGAGCAGTCCAAAATGTGTTTATATTTGTATGCTTACTTTTCAGTTCTTTTGCTTTAGGATTAATGAGCACCACTTCTCCAACAATTCTTTCTCCAGGAATGAAATTTCCATGTCGTGGATTTTCAAGCACAATTTGTAAATCAGATCGCTCACTTGCTAATAGGTTAGGAATTTGGAAACAGGAGAACATACTTGGTTTTCATAGTACGACTAAAAACGGTTTGTTTTTAATAAAGTTTTCAAATTCCAGCGCAGTAAGGTACAAACTCTGCAAATTTTATGAAGTCTTATGTTTAAAAAATTTAAAATATTGTGAAACGTTAAAGCGAGAAATTCGCCTTGAATGTGTTGTACCTATGATGCAATGAATGAGACAAAAACAGATGATGATACAGCTTTTTTGCTTGGAATCCCGATCTTTCAGATTGCATATGCTTGTACCCATATGTACTAAATAAATACGCAATACAGCATTTTTTTGTTACGAACTCAATAAGAACAGTTCATAGCTAATAGCAGACGCAAGTACTTTTCATTTCAATCCTTTTTTATCCAGGCATCAACGTATAATTGGACGCCCTGCTACTGACCTGAAGGGGCTTATGTACATGTATGAAATTTACATTTATGTACTTAATGGTTGGTCAAAACCAACATTGCAAACTTTTGACTTTTATGTAGAGATAAATATGGTACGTTTGTATGTATAATAGTGTATATTAGATTCATCGAGGTGATAATAAATAACGTTTTAGAACAAATCCAAATATAATATCACTTTAAAGAAAGGTATTTTCTGGTTATATTTAAATGTATATGTATGAATGTATGCCGCCCGTGCGCATACTTATTTATCTTGGTCTTATTGAATGCAACATGTGAAAGTTTCATGAAAATTATTTAACGAACGCCAGAACTTGTACATTGTTATGTACAATATACCTAAGCAATGATTTTCAGATCAACAAGTTTGTTAACCGCGTAATGTCACATAAATTCTGCATTTCATCAAAATATTTACCTAGTTGAGCTACTATCTACTCTAATAAAGTGTTAGTATGATCCCTGGGTCCCTGGGTCCGTCTTCGCAATGCAAATTGCCCCATACAGTATACAAAGAAGGAAGCGGAGCAACCACTGCATGCATGCACTGCACTGCATGAATAAATGAATACATGAACATGTACACCCCACATACATACATCACTCATCAATAGTGGTTATCATGATAAGTGATCGTGATAAACACTATTAATTAATTATTTTAGTTTGAGAAACTCTACCCACAGCGAGTGGCATGTCAATTCGAATATATTTTTGACGCTGAATCCAACGCCGTCAATGGTTTTGACCTGCGAGGCCCCCGTGACCTCGCCGTGACCGTGGTGTCCAAATCTGGCTTATTCGTGATGTCGCATATCAATTCGAATGTATTTTTGACGCTGAATCCGAATCCGTCAATAGCTTGGCGTTAATTGTAGAAGTTAACGGGGTTTATGGAACTTAACGGGAGCGTGAAGCGTGGGAATTTAAATAGTTAGCTATGCAGTTACTCCCACGCGACGGGAATTTAAGTAATTAGCTATTCAACTACTCCCACAGGGGGGAATCAAATTGTACTGTGACCAGGTTAATTAAAATGGAGTATGACTTGGGCAAACCCTCAGTCTGATGTATGTATGTAGTATGACAAAGTCTCCACTGGGAATTATTTAAAATATAGTATGACGGATTTTTCGCTTTGGGCACACCCCCCACTGGAACTCTAGAACCCGGCCTTGGCCGGGCTATACGCTAGTTATATAATATTTTGGACTAATCATACGAAACCACAAATTAAACAATCGTCCTACGTTCCCTACTTGGCAAATACCATATTAAAATTTATTCAAGTTGGAATTACTTATTTTCCCTGGAAGTTGATAACTTTACACTTTTGATCTACAAATATGTACATAACATATATTCGAATAACACCTACAAAACATAACACCTATAAATGTTAACATTACCTCGTTTATTCATGTTTATATATGTAACTACGATGAACGTTAAAACTTCAAAATCCTACTATTTAATCATTCATGATAATGGATTCCCAGACAATAAGATACGAATCCTACGCCATACATATAATCATACATAATTACTGGAAATATTTAGCAGAATGACTATCGTCGCATATTGATTTCCATCAGAAACACAAAACTTTGTCATTAAATTTTGACATGTATTTTACGAATTTCATTCCTTTCTTAATTCAACACCTCCGTATGTGCAAACCTTTTTCTTGCAATCCGGTCGAATTTGATCAGAAGTCAAATAAATTTATCTTGGTAACATGTCCTAAGACAATTCGGATGTATCGTCTCCAATGTTTATTAACATTACTTTACTGTACTGTTATGTTGCTCCATCTAATTTATAGCCCCTTCACATGGCCAAAGAGGTTTCAGGGTTCCATATTTTTCATAATGAACTTTATCCTTCTTTGTTCACGATGGAACTACGGCTTGGACATTGCTCCAATTCAAGTTATCAACTCGTTCGTCACCTTCGAAACTACAGTCTTGGACAGTAAGTTTAGTTTAATGGATATTTTAAATATTTGGCTTAATAAAAATACTCTGTTTTACAGGCGGCAAAAACGTAAAGATGAGTTTTGAAGCCAAAAGCTTAAGTTTTCTGCTGCACATTCTTCAAACCACAATGCCTTTTATTCCCATAGCGATATTCTCCATTCTCATCTTCAACCCATGCACTCCTCCCTTCCTTCTTTCCATGTCCCCCAACTGTCATGCGATCCGATGGACGACGGGGGTTCGACCAGAAATCCTTATCGTCCTTTTCGAAATTTGGATGAGCATCCACATAACATTTTCTGGAACATTGTGGATACATCACATGCTCCTTGTCGCAATTGGTTGTATATTGAACTACTCTGAAATTCTGGCACGGTATGTAAACAAACAGTACATAAATAGTATTTATTTAAAGTGAGGGTATTTATTATTCATTCATATCTTTAGTGTCCTTCTCATTGTAAAATAATTTACGATGGTTACAAGATTTTGTAAACATCATAAGATTTTGTCATCAAAAATCACGCTATTAAGCTCAAGATTTTTACAAAACTTTACCCCCCTGTTTTCTTCGTAAACTATTTTACTGAGGATGCGAACACATTTGTGAATACCCTCAATGATTCCTTGTTACGTGTTGACCACATTTATTACTTTTACAGAAAAGCGAAAGATGCTATCAACCAAACCGAACATGAATATTGCGTCCACATTTATCGCTGCATTCAACTCCTGGAAAAATGTCTGAATGACTTTCTCATGGTGAAAATCGTCCCAGCTCTGATTACATTTGTCCCTGGAATTCAAATACTTGGACAATACATATGTGTAAAAATGCATCATGATGTAAGAATGCCAGGATTCCTCATTTTCCCACTGCTCACGATTGACGCTGCGCTTATCAACATTATTATCTTCACATTGGCATCCAGGGTGAATAGTGTATCGATCAAGGTATTAGCCACGCATGAAAAGTACAGTTCGAAATTTAAGAGAACGTCTGCAATCAAAAAGTCAATCAGGGCATGCGCCGTGCTTAAGATAAAGTTTGGATCAAATTATATCGACAATGGGACGCCGTTGGTTATACAGAATTTCTGTGCGGATCAAACAATGTCGCTTATCTTGATAGGATCTTGATAGGATCTGTTGGATGAATCTAAACAGAAGGTGAAGTAATGAAACTACCATAAGCACAAATTCTGATTCTGATTCACACCAAAGCAAGGTGGTCTTGACATAATTACAGTATATAGTTAAATTGTGGTTTTTATTGCTGTTAAATTTTAATACGAGTTGGTTTAAAAATCGTCCTCACATTTTTAACAAGAAAAAGAACATCTTTACTGATTTAATTTCAAATAAGTATCTCGAACGTACAGAGTATCGTTATGAAAGTTACGTGAATTTGCATATGAAATAAAACTGGCATGACCTGCTACATATTGCTTAAGACTATGATCTGCTCCTTTTACACATGTTTAACAGCAAATTCACCGGTATATGTACTGTACATGCACAAAAGTTACCTTTCTTCGACGTGTACTGCATGTTTAACTAAATTGATTAAGTTTAAACAAACCTGTTGTATTTTTATCTTCACGATCGGTGTACTTTTATTTTACGGGACCTACCAGCTTAACCTCACAATTTGGGACATACATACATATGTATGCACACAATTTGCCAAATAAATCTCAGTTCATGCAAATACTTTCAAGTAACAAAAATCAACCGGTCCCATTGTAACTTTACTTTCAATATAATTTTCTAAATTGCAAAATTATGTTGTTCCAATCTTCCCAAATAATATTTTCCTCAATTTTCTTACTACTTTTTATAATTGGTAACTCTTCCCAAGAAGATTTAAATCTTACCAAATCACAAAAATCCAAGCTGGAGAAGGTAGAATCCTATAAAAACTTGTTTTGACTTGTTATGTGGTACCTAATTTGTGAATTGATTAATCGTAATATTTTCCTCAGTTCAAGCATGGAGTTTCTAACATAAAGTTTCCTCATGAATGGATGAGAGATGAGTTAAATCTGCTTCGATATTTGAGAAGTTCGTTAAATTTTTTTAAGTTGAAGATTTTGCAGACATACATACATACATTCCTTCTTGACTTATAATTGTGGATAAATATTTATGATTTACTTAGCTAGAAAATGGGATGAGCAACGCGCTAAGGACATGATAACAGAGGTAAAAAAAGATAGTAGTTAAGAACATGACAATATTTGCACAAGCTGTTTGTTGTATGCATGCATGTAAAAGCCTATTAATTTAATTTAGACCATAAAATGGTGGAAGGCGTCCAACATGGATAACATCCACAAAGAAGATTGGTCTTCTTATGAGAAGGATTATCCCATTTATTTGGATGGCGTCGACAAAAACGGACAACCAAGTAAGCAATTTAGATTCGGAAGTTTGTGCAAATTTATTAATTTACATTATTTCCATTAAATCAGTTTTTGCCTATGCAATTGGGGAATGGGATTTACGCCAGGCCGTGGTTCAAGGCAGGCTGAAAGGTGTGATTCGGTGGATGTTTAAGCGAAGAGATGAGATTCACGCAAAGGTGAGAGAACTTCAACGACAGGGACAAATCAATGGGACGCAGTGGAATCTGGTTGTAAATTTGGACAAGTTTAATTCCAAACAACATTTATGCGCCCAATGTCTTCGACTTTATACGGATTGGGTGACTACATTGGAAGCACATTATCCTTCCTCACAAGACAAAATTTTCGTGATAAATTGTGAGTAGAATCAAGTTTGGAAAGCTTTGATTTGTTGGATTTTACTGCTCACAAGTTGTATTTAAATATTTAGCACCATCAACCTTTCAAGTCGTCATGAATCTGATCCGGCCTTTGCTCACCCCGTCGACAAGGAATGCAATTAAGATTCTTGGAACAAATATGAACGAGTGGTCGAATACTTTATTTGCAGAAATTGCGAGGGATCAACTTCCAGAAGGTTTCGGAGGAACTAGAAATTATACACTGCATTTTTAAGTACAGAGTATAATTTTTCATAATGACCACCTAAAAGTGCGAGCAAACAATCAGACTACGTTTTGATTTGTTAAAGCGATAATTATTTGAGTGAAAATATTATTTTAGTCGTGCATGCATTTGAGATCACTGAAATGTTATCGTACATTCAAGTACACATGCATTTGCATCAATAACGGTAATACCAAAATGTGAGTAAATAATTTTAATAAAAAGACTAAGATAAATCTACATTTGGCGTCATACAAATAAATACGTACTATATTCATGAATATAAATTTTCAGACATACATATGATTTATTCATGTAACATGCTAGACATAGTTTTATGTAATTTATTGCTTGCATGCATATCGATGAGTTTATTAATATTTTTGCATTGCACGTAAAGTATTTTTGAATCCGTTCACTACTGTGAACCAGCACTTTATCTTAACATTATTTAAACAAACCATAATATGGTAGAGCTAGGAAAAATAAAGGTCAACTAAATAATACTTTATGTGTGGCATTTTTATCCATAAATTTTAAATGTTATGATATATGTGCATAACATGCTACCCGAAAGTCGGGTCCCGAGGTACCGCAAGTTAATTAAAATGGTCTCGAATTAGGTTGATAAAACAACACGGAAACAAACATACTTTTGTAATGGATAAACATGCATAGCTACATATAAAAATATGACATGAAATATTTTTGACAATTAAATAGGTTTAAAAAAAATTACACCTCAAACTCACAACCAATCTATTGGAAAAAGATTCATAAAAATTTACGCGAATTGTCCAAAATCTCGACTTGTACTATCAAATTGTGTTGGGGGTTGTACATACGTACGAGGAAGCAAATCGATATTTGTGAACCTGCCACACCCCTCGATTCTCACGTTTGCCCTAAGTACCCATCACATTAGTAATTCATAACCAGACAATTTTCCATAGATTTTTAAAGCCATCCAAATTATGAACTAACAAATATCCATTTACCAACTTAGTGAAGGTTTGTTACACTTCAAAATTATTCTCTTTACATAAATGCCTATCCTATATTTGTAATCCTTCCACTTGTACATCAAAGAAATGCTCACCTCCACCCACAACATCATGGTTGATATACCCACGCTGCAAACCAGTATAATAAATACCGTCCCAATATTTGCCTTGAGTGTTTGCGGCGTAAATAATAAATCCGCTGTGGTCACTTTCGGCAAGGCCAACTCTTCCAAGATATTTTTCCACCAAAAGAAAATTCCTGAATCAAGTAATCTGCGAATTGTCGGAATAACTAGATGCTCGCCAACCTTGCTCACAACAAAGAACGCAGTTTTGGGGGCCATTGTCTCATTCAGGATGGCAAACGGTTGCCTTGTTACACTTGACTTTCTCCCAAATATCCGATCGACCATCTCCCCTACCTGATCTGTAGGAGTGATGAAAGCACTTTGTCCACAGGAACTCATCACAGTGCGTGCTTCCTCGATCGGAAGGCACTTTCTTTGCTTCATGACTTGAAATACTTGTGATGTCATTGCGAATTTTATCGCCATCTGCGCATCTAATAAGACCGGTTGGAAAGCTTTATACCACCAAGACTTTTGCCTTTCCTCCCAACATGTCGAATCCATTACGCCACTCGAAGCATTTTCTGCACTATTCCGATCCAAACATGATAAAGCGAAGTAAATCACTACATTCGCCTCAAATTCTGCTAAAAATTGATTCGACCGAACTAATTGAGGTAATATTATATTGCGAGTCAAATAAGATTGAAGGATATGAAATACCCTGCTCTTAAATTGATTATTGGTATAGCCTGGATATTCAAAGGTAACTTCGTCCCTATCTGCCTCATCAAGGTCTGAATCTATAATGTCATGCTTCCTTGCAATCAATGTGTCTATTAGTTTAATTGGCGTCCTAGATAACGGGGCTATTACATCGTTCGTTACAATCCCTTTGTACGAATTCGACAAAACAATGCACAACAATACCCAGAGTAACCACAAGGTCATGTAAATGCCGGATTTTTTCATAAAATGACAAAGTCCTACTCCTATTTCCAACAGGGTTGCAAACGTGGTCCAAGCTGAGTCGCTAATAATGTTCATCTTCGTTACAGATATCTCATTTTCCGGATCATACAGAATGATCGTCAAGGACAAACATAGTACACACCAAGTGATGATAATGCTTGTCCACGTCGTAAATGAGAATGGGCTAAGATAAGCGTTAAAGACTAATCTTCCCTCGGAAGTGGAACACGTCACAAAAGAGAGACTTGATTCCGTCCAATATATATAATTTAGAGATGGATGTACTAAAATGTTTTCCGTATTATCTTTACTCCGATAAAATTGTGTAAAGTGATAATAATATTGGAACTGAGACTTGGTAAATAGCATCCCATGCTTATGATCTAATAAGGAAATATTTGTCTTGCTGCGAATTATATGAGTTATCAATCCATCAAAAAATACTTTCCGACCTGAACTTATTCTAGAACGAAATAATTCTGTAGTTATCCTTGATTCCAGGTCGTCTTTTAAACCTAGAAGCGACAGGTGTGGTCTCCACAACAACTGGTAACTCGATGCGTCAATGATTGCCTTATAGTAGCCAACAACTCGAGAAACTAACAAGTTTTGGAGATTGTGTGTCGTAAGAAAAGTCGTAATTTCACATGGGCGACACTTGTATCTCACGAACTCGTCAATTTTTAATTCATACTCATTTTCTTGTAATTGCAGCTGAAATATAAAAACGTAATGGATATGGTAAACTTCAAAGAATTGATGAATACTCGGATTTGGGTTGTCTATATTAAATAAATGCTCTAAATTTGTTATGAAAATTGCACTGTAAGATCTTGGGAAATATATGGATTGATGATGTTCCTCGTATTCATCATAAAACTCTGAGTTATACTGTTCCCATTCAATCGTTGGCTCATTTAGTACTGCTTGTCTGAAAATCTTTAACTCCACAATGAACTGTCTGAGATAACGAAGTCGTTCAACTAGCGTATCTATGGCTTCATCGTTCGGAGATACAAGAGCAAATAATTTGCACTCGAGATGATTTTTGAGTAAAATCGGTTGTGATTCGGGAAAAACTCCGTTATGTCTCCATTTACCACAATTGGCACAATTTGTTGGTGCCAAGTGATTCATTAATTGGACAGGAAACGTAGGATTAGGGTCGATGTTCACCTTCCCAATTGTATGCACAAATACGTGGCAAGAACCAAATGCTTCCAGTATGGAGGACAAATCGTTTATTTTGTAAAGAAAACATGACGTAGGAACTATATCAAAAACTGAAATAAGAAGAAAAGCGAACAAGAATATTGTGGCCATTATACTGAAGCGAAATTTAGAATGGGTATGCATCACTCTGAGAATAGAATGGCAAAGTCAAGACGATTAAATATTCACAGGATTCGGCATCGCATTTAGTAATTAGCGAAAGTGCGACCTTAAAATACTTATGTACCTCCTCTTATTCATTGACGCAAGTGAATCGAATATAATTTTTATGGGTCTAAATTTATGATAAGGAGGCAACACACTCTTAGGACACGTCTTTCCCTACTAAGGATAAGGATAGAAGGAATTCACTCGTTATGAAAATGTACATACTTATTACGAAAATGTTCGGAAAACGCAAACTAATTTTGTTCATGTCAGTAGTACTTTTTCAATATGTCTGCAATAGAAATATTTATTTTTAATCTATTTTGTTAGGTAAGCTTATTATTTACATTGCACGTTAGGAAACTAGTACAGCCATCACTCGTTTACATAAATGAAATAAAATGTATTTTTCAAATGCTAGAATTGATCATAAATAAATTTATACATATTATTTGCAATGCACAAAGCAACATTTTATGTGTGTGATATCTTTGCGCCCAAATTTTAATCCGTTCTGGCCCTGGATAGAAGATACCTGTCTTCCAAGCTTCAAGTCTTCAGGGTCAAACGCGTCATCATGACGCCTTCATGAGTTATCGTTCGAACAGACTGACACAACAGAACTATAAAGGATTTATACCCGTTAATAAATCAAATAAATCCTATTTCAAACATATTTAATATATAAATACATATTTCAGGATAACTTTTCACGAAAATTTGATTTATGTAATTGTCATCGTCACAATACCAGTATTTATTATGGAGCACTGAAAGTGAGACTTGCATCATGGCGGCAGAGCACCATTTACACTCGTCTCTTGTGTTTGAGGTTGGAAAGGTTTTCGGCAACATAATAAAATTGTCGCATTAACTATTAAATTAACTTTCCTCCTCATTTAATAATTACTGCCTATGATAGGAGGAGATCAATTACCGTTTCCTGCACAATTTTACTGTATGTGGCAGTCATTATTGACTCCTTATTGTTACTTGTTTTGAAGTGCAAAATAATCTCTTTTCTGTTTACATTTTTTTTAATTAGAACATAAGCTGATACTATTAACAAATACCTCATTGAGCTGCAATTTAGATGTAGTTTAGTCATAAAATTTCACAATAGTTAGAGTAGGTTGCACTTATGATTATGTGATCCGGACTTATGTAAGTGTACGAAGGAGTTTTTACATTGAAAAGTATTAAACGAAAATGGCCGGAATGGTTCAAGTTGATGATGGAAGTTGGAGAACCCCAAATTTTCGACAGAATATGGTTACTAAAATGTAAATTAAACTTTTCGATTCATTTCTGTCTGGTGCATAATTGCCTTGATGATTAATTATACAATAATTAAATTCTTTTTTGCAGTGAGGAAGCAATTCAACATTGTGGGGCCCCAACGAATAAAAATGCAGCTGAAATGGAAAATCAAGTCTACTCTAAGGCCACGACTAGGGTATTTATCATATTATGCTCATGAAATGCTTTTACATGCATCTGCTTGAGAACATTTTTATTTTAATTTCTTATTAGAACGAGTACCTCAGTTTTGTGGCAAGACTTATCCTTCACATTAAGGAAATGGGGAATAAGGCTAAACCCCCTGGCGCTCAGCTCAACCAGCTTGGTGGAGGTGGAATGAACGTTCTTCATAACCAAATAAATCAGCTCAACACCATGGGAGGAGGGGGAGGAATGAATCCAGGAGGTGTTCCACGTCAACAAATGGTCCCAGGAATGGGTGGACAACAAGCTGGAATGCAGCAGCCACAAGGTGGTGGAATGACCATGCCCCAACAGGTGGGTGGAATGGGAGGAGGAGGAATAAACCAACAGGGAGGAATGATGGGGCAAAGTGGACCTGGTGGAATGATGGGGCAACAACAACAGGTCAGAATCATGGCTCCTGGGTTAACTGGTGGGGTAGCAGTACTTGGACAGCAGGGAGGAGGCATGATGGTTTCACAGGCCGGAGGACCTGGTGGAATGAATGTGAATATGACGCAACAAGGACAACAACAGAATCCTCAGCAAATGCAACAACTTGCACAGCAACAAACACAACAGGGTCACATGATTAATCCTAACTTTATGAACCAACATCAGCTTCAACAACAGATGCAATCTGGAATAGCTCAAGGACAAATGCAGGGGAATCAAGGGGGGATGCACAATCAACAAATGCAACAACAGCAATTACAAAATGCTCAAATGCAGCAAGCTTACCAACAGCAACAAGGTGATCAACATCGACCAGGTATGCTAACGTTTTAAAAAAAAACATATTTTATTTTGACTCAACGTTCTACTAATTTCGTTCCACTAATTTAGCAGGAGTGGGTAGAGGAATGAGGATGCAAACTCTTCAACAAATGCAGAATATGCCAAGAAAAACTTTGCAACAACAACGGCCCATGAATCCAGCGGTAAGAAACATTTTCTGTCAAATTAAGTACATATTCCGCTAAATTAATTTATAAATTCACTGGTAGACGTTACCAATTCCTATACACAGTGCAAATTTCAAGTAATTTGAAGTAGGAAATTCTAGGAAAACTATGTATTTGGATATTTTATAAATTAAGACCCCGGCGATACCAAAATCAACTTGAATACCCGAGTACTAATATGTAATGCAACGAAAAATGTATTTAAGATTTTTTGAGGTATAAATGCTGTATTAGTGGTAGTTGCTGGCTGTAACGGTGCTAGGTCAATTATGTCTGAAGCTAGGTCAATTTGATCTATGATTTTAATACTAAATTAGACCAGACCAAATTTGACTCGAGTCAAATTGACCGGACACCGGCTGTAATCAACTGTTACTGCTTCTTCTTTATTAGTTTTATCCAATTTTAATTTCTCAGTTATTTAATAACTTACTCGATTTTTTTCTTCTGGTTAAGTACTTCCCTCTAATTTATTCAACTGGATTTTAAATCAACTTCTGTTAGTAATGTTGTAGCATATCATCAGCATTATTAAGAAGTGATGGAATTGCTACTTTAAACCTTTTCTTTTCTATGTCTTTAAATTTTACTGTTGTATTATGATTTATTTATAAAGGCCATCGGAATTTCTCTGCCTGAACATGGGACTAATTATCCTATGAATGGGTTAATCTATTTTAATCCACAGGTACGATCTTTTGCTCGAGTTCTGAATTTTATGTCGTGTCAATTAATACTAATTCATTTAGTTTATTCCATATCTTTCTTATTAACTGTCATTTAACTATGCGTTTATTGTCTTCACTTTTGCTTAATTTGTGGTTTGCAAGAAATAATGCTAAATCAACAAATTTCGTGTACATAATTGTGTAATTTAATTTAATCCGGTATTACCTGGTGGTCAGAGCTTTCAGCTTCATTATTATAATAATTCATATGTAGCACTTACATACATATTATTTATTGCTAAACAAAAATGAGCTTTGGGTTTAAGATTTCGAGGAAATCCATTAATTATTTAATTAGCACTCCAGTTTGTGTATTTGTGTATTGTACGCATGCACAGCTTCAACCTGTTGTTTGTTGCATTTGTTCGTATTTTTGTGTGGTGCCTAAAATTTGAAATATGCATTTCAGAAATTCTCAAATTTTGTTCTCACGTGATTGCACTTCGTATGTATTCACGGTTACTACTATACAACTACTCTGAGTGTTTAAATAAATGTAACTGTACAGTCATTTTCTATTCTATGTGTAAACTTAACTTTTGAATGTTGATTATCATTTTAAACATCTAGTTCAACTTTGTTTAATATGCAGGTGGACTCGGTAGGTGCTGGAATGCCAAACCAATTTCAAGGTGGTCAACAAATACGTCCGGGTGGACCATTACTGCCTCCAAGTTCCGGTGGGATGCCTGGAGGACCCTCTCCATCCCCAAATTCTATGATTCAAGGGTTAGTTAACCTAATCCTTGTGCTAGGAATAAATTTATTTATTATTTTACGTATTTTATTTAAACTTGCATTCCTTGTTTATAGACAAAATCAGCCTGGGTTTGCAAATTCACCTCAACCTCCACACCCACAGGGAAGTCCAGCGCCTCCACAAAATGTTGGAATTCGACCTTTAGGAAGCAAGATACAATTACCTATAAATACAATTGGCAATTCTACAATTAAGACGATCTCTAACAATTGCGTATTTTTACTTGACAGATCAAATGATTCCATCTCCCATAATGAACGTCAGCACTCCAATGCCAACGGTTCCAATGCAAAGTCCAAGAAACGACGAAGAATTGGCATGTATGAAGAAAATTGAAGAGCTGAGACGGTACACGGACATGATTCAGAGAATGATCATAAAAATTGGATTGGATGGTGAGATAATACTTGACATTTACTGTGAAGCTATTTCTAGTGTTCACATTTGCTTGTATTTCACACAGATGCGGAAAAGTCTAGCAAAATGAAGAAATTGTTGGATATACTAATGAACCCTGTGAGACAAGTCTCAATGGACATACTTCTCAAGTGTGAAGCAGCCTTAAAGAAAATGGAAAAGGTATTCATTGATACTATGCACTTGTCTAAATTAATTTTTAAAATAGTTCCAATGATTATTTTTCTGATATATGATCATGTACATGTAAATTGTAAATCTTTATTATTTAATACAGCAGCAACATGACACTGGTCCACCCTCACAACCATCAATGCCTCCAAAAGATCATATTTCTCCATTCTTCCAAATTCAGGAAGCTATTTTGACTACTATGAGAAATGGGTCAGCAAACCATACATTTCTTCGATCATTTCGACCCACCATTGAAGCCTTGACTGGACAATCCGTAGTGTAAGTAAATCCGATTCATGTTAAAAATGTTGTTTAATATATGTATGAGTACTTTAAATAATTACTTTAAGTACTCACTTTATGTATATTTTTCAGAAATCCAGATATTCCTGATGAGGAATCAATGACGGAAGAAGAACAAAAGCCCGAGATTCCTATGGTCCTTCAGAGAGAGCTTAAAATGCTTGGACGGCGATTTCCAGTTAGTCCAAATTCAACTTGAATGATTATGTTTATCAGTATAAAGTTAATTTGCAGAGTACCTTGAGAGTTTTATATCTATGCAGGTAAAGATCAAACATCGTGGACGGAAATTACCAATACAATTAAATGCTTCTCTCGGAGATCCAAAACTGCCGAGGGTACCCCCTCTTAAAATAATCGTCCCAATAGGCTATCCTGAAGAAAGTCCTGTCCTCATCGACTTCAAAAATGATTACAGTAATTTACAGATTTGATTTGTAGTGACATTATTTTAATTTTTAAGTGATCATGTACATATGTACACTCTTTTTTCAGGTGCAACATCGTTTTTGAATTCGATTGCCGAGTCCTTCAAATCTCGTAAAGTACTTTTACCCACAATGTTTACGGTGTACGAACTTCTAATCTCCTGGGAAATGAGCGTTCGACAAGTTGCTAACCCATTAGCTAAACGAAAACCACTGAAAAGATTGCCAAACCCCACTCCACTTACTGGCCGTCTCGGGTTGTCGTTTTTATGAGTTTTAAGATTCTCAATATATGTATAGTGATTACAAGATATTATCTATGCAATATCCAGGTCCAACATACTATGAATCACAGTGCGTACTTTTATCTTCATTGTTTCATTGTTGGCATGTTATTTTATTGTTCAATTTGTTGTATCCCGGAGGGTATGTATAATCATCGGTATGAGACAATGAATTTGATTTTTAGCCATAACTTTTGTTAACTGACTTTGCACTCAATTATTTAAGTGACATTGAAATAAAAGGTTTTTATTTCCTATTTCAATAATAATGATTTGTTAATGTTATGAATCTTGTCTGGCTTCTTTCACCTTGGCCCCAAACCGTGATACGAATATGTCAACACCTTTCTGATTAATTTCCATGTAACCTGGAACATCTCTCTTACACTTTTCCAAATATTCTCGCACCTAAAATAATGAAGTTAAACTGATACAATTAAGTACACTAAAAGCACATTGGAATTTCGTAGTAGTCAAATGCTAGCGTACTTTTGGAAATTTTACAAAATCGTGACCAAATCCTTCCATTGTTGAAAGTGATGAAACCACAGCAAAATCCGCAATTGTCAATTCATTTCCAGCCACGAATCCAGAGGAAGAAACGTAAACTTCTAAATATTCCAAAGCTTGGTCCACCCTTTTAATTTTTTCTGGACTGAATTTCTGACCAAAGAAAATTACAGGGAACTACAATTAAGTAAGTATATTTTAAGGTGTGTATATTTCATCATGTAAATTATTTTATGTAGGATAAACTTTAATTATATAAATATTTCCTACATATGCCTCCAAAAATCTAGAGTAAAGTGCTCCCATGTCAAAATTGAGTCGGCAATCAATCAATGCCCGTACTTTTGGCGTTTTCGGGTAGTATTTATCAGTTTTGTGCGAATATTGATTGCACAAATACTGCATAATGGCACGACTCTCATTTAGATAGAGCCCATTATCGTCCAGCGTTGGAATTGTGCTTTGGGGGTTTTTCTAGTAAAATGGAGAAAATTCAGTAATTATGAATTTGAACAACAATTTTTTATGAATATATGTACTTTAATAAATTCTGGGGATTTTATAGCTTCTGATAGCGGGACCGTCTCCACGATGTTCAGAGTGACTCCGATAGCCTTCGCGGTCAACAGGACGCTTCTGCATGGCGCACTTGCCAATGTGCCGTAAAGGTCAAGGGTCATTTTACGAGAAATCTATTTTCATATATAAGTACTTCGGTATAGCAAGTGATTCTCGTTTGGGTGGCGTGTGATAAATAATTTAGAACAAACAAGATCCGAGATGTGGAAATTAAACTCATTAACTACATAGTTCAATGAGCTGAACCAGTACAAACCAATTTTGACCAGTGTTGGTTTGATAAGTTTGGAATGAAAGCAATTACGATAAGCACGTGTATGCTAATATAATCGATTGTGCACAAAGGAAAGAATGAAAATGATACAGCTTGAGCGATTCTTATCAATTCACAAATGTATTTCGTACATACCGATATAAATACATTGTTTCGCCCAAAATTAATTAGAGGACATAATAATGTAAGGCACATTAATTGACGGGTATAGATTGGCGTTGCCATTATTTATTTCAAAAAATATATTCAAATTACCACATGGATGTTAATATGTAACTTTTATAATCGTGGAAGTTCATGGGCAACCATAACTTCGGGTCTGAGAAGACAATGCCTCTGATGGGAGTTTAGCAAAAATCTTTTCCCTAAGCCCAATTAATTGATGTCCCCTGTAATTACCCCGTTGGTGAGTTCATGTCCCAGTTAGACCACGCCGTGTCTAATTTGGTTTTAAAACGGGCTAGAAAATCATCTATTCCCTTCTGGTTGATTTCCTCATATCCAACTATTTGTATTCTGCACCTGTTTAAGTAGTCAACCACCTACAAAATTAACAACAATTAACAAATTACTTAATTATTCTATTTTTCACTCCATACAAATTTCATACCACGGAATATTTTTTAATAGCTAATAATATTGCATGCATACTTTCGGAAACTGGTGAATCTTTTGTCCAGCAGCCAAAATTGTAGAGACCGTAGCGACTACAGAAAAATCTGCAATGCTCAGAAAGTTTCCAGCTACGTATCCATTTTCCAAATAAATTTCCAAGTAGCCTAAGGCTTCCTCCAATTTCTTCATCTTGTCCGGAGGAAAAGTGGACGCACCGAAAAATAGTACTGGAAACTATGTAGTAATTAGAATTGACAATAAATTTTTGTTACCTATTCTCTTGAAATCGGCTACATTTTAGGCACCTACATAAGCCTGTTCAAAACGTTGCTGCAACGTTCCCAATTCAAAATTAAGTCGAGCATCGACAATTGCCCGTTTTTCCGGAAGTTTTGGATAGTACTGATCATCACTAGGAGAATACTTGTTACAAAGGTATTGCATTATGGCACGGCTTTCGTTGATATACAGCCCATTATCGTTCAAAACAGGGATAGTTTTCTGAGGGTTCATCTGCAGAATGGGCAACATTATTTCCAATTTTTCAATACTTTAATCCTGAACACTCAGAATCAACATGTATAGAATGTATTCTTGCATGGTTATGTAATTTACAAAACTAGCGATTTATTGAAATCTTAATAAATAGTAACTCACCTTTAGAAACTCGGGGTTCCTGACGTCATCGGTAAGCGGAATGGTTGTGATCATGTTTAGCTTCACCCCAATTGCTTTTGCCGTTAAGAGGACGCTTCGACACCCAGCAGGGCCAATCTTTCCATACAAGTCTACGGTCATACTTAAAGATTTCTGATGAACTGAATGAAGGTTTACTCAAACTTGGTAAGGGATGAGATTATTGAAGTGATGTTCATGTTTAAGCCAGTTTCGTCTGGTGAATGGCAGATATTGAGTGTTGAACAAAATTAGCGAGATAAGCATCATTGATGATGATATGAGTACATACATGCTTGACAAGAAAATATACCTTAAATGTAAATAAGTATGTGTGTATATTTAATATAAACATGCACGTGTGCAAATCTGAAACTAGCCAAAAATAGCCATGGTAAACTATAGGGTTGTCATTTTCCGAAAATAAAGAATACTCCATCATTGACATATCTTTATAATATAATGAATTAATGTATTTACTTTTATACGTCTAGAAAGCGTTGGTACAACTGAGGACACATTATATACGCATTTATGTATTGACTATCTATTAGTCAATTATTAACTGATGGTAGTGACATTACCGATGCCAAAGCTCCAAAAGAGCCAATGCTTGGAATTAAGCTGTATGAATATTACATGTAATGTAATATGTATTTCTGTAATGTACATGAACCAAGTGATACTTATTGGAATCTGTTCACTGGCTTGGAAGTCCAGTGGACTCTGAAATCGGTTTTGTTATGTATTCAGAGCCGAACTTTCTTGGAAGTCGTCTTTACGTTACAGCACCCACCGGAACCGTTGTCATTGCAACACAGTACACGATTTCCTCCATTGAACTTGGTTCCATTGCAGTGACTTGGAAACTGAAACTGAGATTGTGCAGTGATGCAGAATGCACATCAGCGATTTGCATAGATACAACCACCGCACGGAAGAATTATTACATCAACAAAAACGTTCCTTCGGACACGTCGTTGCAATGGCCTATCTATGTTCGAGCGTATCAAGGGCCCACCGACGATGCCGTATGCCAAGCGGACGCATCACCACCTATCCAGAAGAGCTTGGCCGTTCGAAGTGCTGAACCGCTGCTTCAAAAACGAGCTCTGGTATTTCTTTAGCTTGTACAAGAATATATTTTATTTTATCACGATGATTTAAATGTTTCAAACAAAATTGGGATGATCTGGGATAAGAGATTTCCATTTACATAATTACGCCATATGTATATGTATGTAAATGTGCGATATAAAACGTATTTAGACAATGTTTTATGCATTATACAGTCAAATAAAGCTCATTGTCCTGCACCTGTGAGTAAAAGCAATAGTCTGGTTTGCACAAGATAAGCATAAAATAACAATTAATAAACATAGCATTGGTGCGGCAGTATTGCAATACTTATGTATTACTTGAGGAATTAGTAAGGGTACATACATATCGGAAACTCTGATAAGTCATAAAATGAATCAAATACTATTTTTTCATTTAATAATTTCCGTTGTGGGACATCAGGTAAGCAATTGGGCATCATACTATTAAACGTGAAAAAAAATCATATGCAAGTGTACTCAATTATATAAATTGGGTGTTAGGTTATACTAGCCTCTAGTCAGACCGTTAATATAGAGCGATCAGGCAGGCAAATAATTGGCGACGAAAGTACCCCGGTACCGACAAGCTCTGCAGCGCCAACGGATGATGGCGTCTTACCAGACACAACAACGAACCCGCTATCTACCACAAAACGTACAACGTCTAATCCTAAAATTTTGTGGGCATATTTTGAAAAATATGTGTGTTTCCTTCAATGAATAGCACCATCAGTCCCACCTGGGAGCTCTGTTGTCTTAAATCCCGGTGATATTCGGACTGTGGTCAGCAACAGATTCGGCCGGACCTACAACAACGAGGGTAGAATATCAACATGGCAATTTTATGTACTATACAACATAACCGTTACCCAAATCATAACAAACCAAACCTTGATATAATCCCTCTTAACTTTCTCACAGGCTAATAATTGCATCCTGAATGTAACTTGTCCATGCTTCAGACTTCCAGTGTCATCGAACTGCTTAGAAGCATATCTCGAATTACGGACTGGAATTTTGTACGATGCTCAAAAGTAGGTAACTATTCAATAATACTATTTAGCTGGCCACATTTTTATATACGATTGGACCCATACATAGATTTTGTGGAATAAATCGACCTAACGGGTTCGCCTCTGACACTGGAGAGATCAGAATGAAATACAAACCTAGCAACGAGCGAATTCCTCCTGGATTTACTTGTTTCGTCGCTTGTAATCCCTTCGGAATGCCCATGATGAATCCCACAATCCCAATTATTGGATGCCCACCATAAAACATTTAATTACTGACAAGAAGCTTTGAGTAACAACAAAAGCGTGTGGTTGCGGAACTGTCTTCGTTACTTATCCCATATATGTAAATACATGTAACCAGCTTAAAGGTGTAAAAACAAGCTATTACGATAATATGTTCCAATAAAAAAATAATAACTAAATGTCTAAATAGTTCTCCAAGCTGTGGAAAAACGTCTGTACACATGTGTATGTACATATATAATTAAACAAGTAAATACTCATACATACATACATATACATAAGTTTTATCTTTTCGCACCTTGCTATTTCCATGATGTCTGAAATTTCCTAAATTCTTGGCATAATTCAAATGCTTACAACAAACTTTATTTGAATCAGAAGTTCATCCAAGAATGTCCCATGGCTTTCCGGTTAGGGAAATTGAAATTATGCATATGTACATATGTACATAAGTAATGAATTTTAAGATTAGAGGGTTAGTAAAGTAGACTTTATACTCGTAGTACGAAAAACTTTATATTAAGTAAACTGTCACTCAAGTTTATTATTCAAACAAATTCAAAAAGTATTGACTGGACTGGAGTGCATAAAAGCGCATATTTTACTCATCCTCAGAATCTGCCCTCAGTTTCCATAACACTGACGATGCATTTCATCAGTTAAGTTTGGTCGCTGTTTTTTTAATTTTATGACGAAATTTATGCTTATATCCTTTTTTCTGATTCAAATAAATTGATTCAAATAAATTGTACACTTATCTTCAGAACACGTAGCTGGATGGACGAACACCAGTCTCAATTCACCTCCGTCGCAACATCACTTGAACCAGATTCTCATTTTGTGTCATGTCATATGCTGCTCTAGCCGAATGTTTACTGTGGTTAGTTAAAGTTTCAAGATATTCTAGTCTAGGGAAATTAAAAATTTAACATTTAAATTAAAACATGAAGACTTTATTACTTCTGCTCTCTTCTGTCGTCTACTTCACGGTAAGTGAAGGTCTACTTCAATTTATACTGATAAATAATAATAAGTGATTGTAATATTGTAAACTAAATGAGCATAATAAATTAAAGTTTCAATCAAACAGTCTAATAATTATGACGATTTGCATCGTTAATTCATAAAAACTAGTATATTAAGAATACGTATAGTTTTAGAACGAAATATTTACTTGTTTGTTAAATTAAAAAGCATTTTTTATTTAAAAGTTCAGTTTACAAATTTGGTCTGAAATCTATCATTTGTAGACACGAGTCGTGTCACACGACTGTTGTTTTATTTAATAAGTGGACGAATTAGTTTTAATTTGTTTTAATCTTGATCCGATGTTAACTTTATTTCAGGTGACATTTGCCGAAAAGCTATCCCTCGAGGAATGCAGTGCACTTGGTTTCTCCAAAGATAATCTACTCTGCTCCTCCTGTGCATTGTTGCCTGGATATGACTTAGATATTCTCAAGTGAGGATTCAGTAATGTTCGAATTTCGTTATGATTAGTATACTTAAAAATTTATGCAATCTTTTAATCCAGGAAACACTGCGACTCTTGTTGCGTACAAGGTTCATCGTCTGTCCAATCCGAGTCAGGAGCAAACAAGGTGAAAACCTATGCCAAAGCTGTGCTGGAAGTCTGTGCATGCAAATTTCCGAGCCATCCACAAATCAAAGGTGCTTAGAGTTACATATGTATTAATTTGAATACAGAAACTGATAATCTTTATGCTGACGAGATATTTCTTAAATTAAATGATTCCAGCATTTTGTCAAAGCGATCTCCCGAAAAAGTTTCCAACCCTGACCATAAAGTATATCGGTGGTCAAATGCCTCAAATCAAACTCTACGAAGAAGACGGCACTGTTGCAGAAACATTAGCGATTAACAAATGGGACACTGATACAATTGTAGAATTTTTGGAAACGTATCTTAATAATGCAGGAGGTCAAGAAAGTAACGATATTACAGACTCAGAGTAGAAACCAAAAGCATTATCATGTTATCATTTCATGCTACAGTCTTTTATACAAAAATAAATGAGGGTGGATCTACCGTACACATTTTCTAATGTTGATAATTTGAATGATTTTGGTATTTTCTACATATCTCTACGGATTCATAAATATGCATATTTATTCTAACTGGGCTTTGTTATTAATCAATTTTAAATAGGTTATGCTGTTTGAAAAAAATCGAAAGAAATTATGTCTTTGCAGATGCGAATATAAGTAATGTCACGTATGTACACCGTCCGATTTTCACTCTCCAACAACGAAATATACATATGCATACTGAGCGTATTCGTTATTTCTTCTTATCCTTTGTATCGTAAAATAGTTTACAAAGATAAAACAAGGGGTCAGGTTTCATAAACATCGTAAGCATAGTAACGCGATTTTATGGCAAAATCTTACGACGCTTACAAAATCTCGTAACTGTCGTAAGTTATTTTACGATACGAAGAATACTAAGGATACGAATAAATAATGATTCATTATTAATGAACACCCTCACTTATGACTATTTACGTCGGCATTACGGTTGATACTAATAATTTGTCCAACTAGTTATTTACGATGTTGTAAATATGTATGTACATATGTGGACTTTTCTCAAAAAGAATATAGGTAATTGTACACATACATACATCTCTGCGAATATAATCTATACTAAAATGAATAAAGGAAACATATGTGCGTACCCTATTATTTTTAAAAGATAACTATGCAAATTTAATGCGCCACTATTCATATACGAGACATCATAAAAATTATTGCAATAATGTGTTATTCAGATCACGCCACATCCACGCAATTGAGATTTTCAAGTGTAGTACTATTTGTATACAATTATACGGTCTTTTGGATCTTAAAGTGAGTAAGATTGCACATGCAAATCACATTAAAAAATAAGTGCATATTAATTTTGTCCAGACAGTAGCTGCATCAGCAACATTGGAAGTATTGTAAACGTATTTCACTTCAACCTAATGCAATATACATACATAATACATATTATATACGCAATGCACAACAACACATTATGATACATACATTGATGAAAGCCATTATTCCACTAAAGATGCGAAAAAGCAATCAATGCCAACTCGACACAATTTATTAGCAAAACGTATCTGTAAAATTGCAACCATTGCAACCTATCCTACCATAAGTAATGAGAAATTACTCGTGGTGAACTGAATCCTTGACTAAATTATTCAGTCTAAACAAATCAACGTCCAACTTCACACGCCAGAAATTCTCTGCGGTCTGCGCAATAATTAACCATGCAGACAAACTTCGACCCTTTCGTCATCATGGAAACCGAAGATTTAAAGAAGAAACCACCCCCCTTCGACCTCGGTGACGTGCCAGTGCCCTTGGTAACGGAATCACTTTCTACTGGAATTGCACCATTGAAACCGCACGAAGAATGTAACCCTGATTGCCACACGTTTATAAGTTTTTCCGCGAGGTTTGCTGACGAATCTTCTTATCAAATGTGGCGGAGATATCTCTGTCAACATTTTATGGAAATGAAAGGTAGTACAAATTAAAGATGACAATATTATCTTATCCAAAGAATTATTGGATGCACATAAAATTTTATTTGAATCTGAAAATCAACCTTTTGTTCATCATCATGACAGAAAAGCGTTTGTGGTCTGCTAAAGCTACCGGAAGGAAATGTACGAAATTATCAACCGAGAACGAAAGCCCTTACACGGATTTCTTACATCATAATGATAACGTCCTACGCATCCCAACGGATTCCAGATTTAAGCAGGCTGTGACCCTTTCTTCCCCGTCAAGGACTAACCGGATTCCTATCGTTTGCATCAATCTGGGGTACAAATGGTCATTCAAAATAACGGGTGAGTGTAAGCGGAATATTTTGTGCACACTTTATTTCCGTTTTCATACAGCGAACGCCCATATTTATGAATAAATTTGTGTATATAGACCATTTTGTCGGGGGAGAAAAAAGCTATCACAAACCAAAAGTCTTAAACGGAAAACAATCATCGCCTTTGAAGGCAGCAAACAAAAGTTATACGACTACAACCGCAAGTGGAAAAAATTTCGTATATTTGCAACTATGGATGATCGGTATCATTCAGAATATGGTGATCTGGTCGGCAATGACCATGATCCAACACAACATCATCAAATCCAGCCAGGTAATGGGGACGAAGGTGAGCTTGAGCTGGGAGTGAATATAATTAGTAATGGATACGAAATTGAAGAGATTGAAGATGAGGAACAACAAGAAGGTAATCAGGAATTGGCTAATAATCCAGGTACAATTCGTCAAAATCTATTTCCACAAAGTAGGGATCTGTCAATGACTAATCACGATATTCCCAATTATCCTATTTTAAATAATGAATTAAGCCAAAATCAAAATATTATGTCCACTCAAAATCCCTTTGAATTTTCCCAATTTGACGATTTGCAATATTTCCCGAATGCATTAGATGGGTTAGAAAATTATATGCCCACATCGTCACCTGTGAGACTTGAAGATCAAGTTGTTCCTCGTCATTAGTTTCGTACCCAATATTTTATGTCTAACGTATTTACATACATATATTTCATACATATATTTACTTCAACAATATTTTGTTTTTATTTTAAAAGTTAGACTTTAGTACTAATACATTTTCCTTGTCATGTATATTTACACTATCCTCGATTTTAAAGTGATTTTATTATACTGTTATTGTATGTTCTTTATTTTACTTTTTATTGAATAAATTAACTTTACATGAATCTATAAATATGTACAATCTCTAACTTTGTCTTCACAAAATTGAGAAGTCTTCGCCTTCATTTTTATCTTGATAAACTGAAAGTCTATCACAAGTTATTTTTCCGACATTTTAAATTGTTGCAGCACAATGAAGTATGTGATAATAACGCTTATGATCTACATAGAATAGAAACTTTACATAGTTTATTTGATTTATGTTAAACGCAATTTCCTAGTACTTGGTAATAATACTCACCGATGTCACATTTTTCCTTCCCACTGTAAAATATCCCCCTGCACTCATTTTAAGAGGTAATGCTTTAATCAAGCGGACAAAATTGGCCATCTGTTTGATTTCAAAATATTTGAGTTGGTGAATTATAACAGTCTGCATTAATTTGTTACCTCTTCTTTGTCACCCCCTCCGATCCACCCAGTCCCATAATTATCTCTCTGACCCGCAATAGCTACGGCCTTCAGCAGCTTTGCATTTTTCACCTTCAACATTTCCCCCACGCCTGTGACCGCATTGATTCGAAACGCCGCCGTTGCAAAGGTCCCCTGAACCAGGCACGTTCTCAGGTACGAATTCGGCCAGGGAAGGCTCAACGTGGCCACGTAAACCATACAAACTGAGGCAACGATGGAAAACCCTAACGAAAATATTAAATACTCTCCCACAAAAGTTTCAAATTTTGCCACAATATTTTCTATTTTTATGTATCTACTGTTTAACGATTTCCAAACATCAGAATTTCCACTCTTTTCTAAAACAGACCATGAGAGTGCCTTGATTTTCTTCTTTTCACTTCTTTCGAAAATATGTACGATGTCCGTCGACTTTTCATTGTTTTCCACATCTGATATTAAATCCGCCAGAAATTTTGATATTGCCGATGTAGGAAAAAATATTTGAATATGAAAGAAAACAATGCTATATTCCAAACAGAAAAATGCAAGTATGTAATACGCAGTGTATCCCCACGGCGGGGGACGATAGCCACCCAGGAAACCCAAACTTGCAAAGAAAACCCCTTCAGGAGGATTCATGTAAGAGTCGTAAGCCCAAAAGGTCATGTAACTCATAGAAAATATGCTAAACATGATTGAACTTATTGTCCAAAAATTGAACAATTTAAACTTTTTGGGAGAATGTTGAATAGCGTAAGTCTCTAAATGCATAGCCATTCCGAGAAATTTTGGACTTGTCAGAGCAACCAGAAAATGAGAAATAACTCCAAAAAAATTGACAAATAAGAGCCCAATGTTTTTGGTGAGGTTGTCCGTTGTGGAGGTGGACGAGTTCTGAGACCTGTCCAGTATTGAGATCGCGATAGGTTCGGCGACCAAGAAAGTGCAGTATAACTTCAGAAATAAGGCGATCGTCAAGCTGCAAATATACAAAATAATTATTTCATTTTTATGAGTAAGTTTCAAAATGTCAGACTCTGCTATGACGACCTGAAAATGAATCTTAGAGACCACTTTATAGAAATAAAGTCTTCAAATGAGCGAGAAGAATTAATGCCTTTCACTGGAAATGACCCCGTCCAGTATGCCAACTTGCATATGACCTTTAGCTTTATGAATATATTTTCTACGTTTTTCCTCGAGTCGGGAATTATTTTTTCGAAATCTATTTTATTGTTGTCCATTATAGAAAAGTCCTTATTATGGACTCTCCAAGGGCGAATGATTCTTCATGAGTGCCATTAGAATTATATAAGTGTAAGCATTTATGTACATACATACATACGTACTATGTATGTACATGTGTAGAATCTACATTGTAGATACATAAATACATATGTACCCAAACATGTCCTCAGAGCACAAGTGAATCTTAATCATTCATTATACCTTTACAAATAATCTAAGTGCAGTGAAAGTGAATGAAAAATTTCAATTAAATTTGATAAATTTTCTACTCACTTATGTATGAAGACATTACTTATGTGCATAATTCTGAAGTGGGGTAATCATTCAATCGGACAGAATTTACACACAGGAAAACCCCACTTTGCATATGCACTTATGTATGTATGTACATATGTTCTCGTATAGGTTATGTGGTCCAAATGAAATTAATTTGATACTATTTATTTACTTGCGGGTGCCAATTGCGTCGTGCGGGTATATGAAATACTTATGTACATATGATTTAGTTAATACACTTCTTATTAGAAATTCTAATTTAGAATGTACCGTCGTATAGGTATGCATGCATGAATTTATAAATTTAAGTGCAATAAGTTTAAGCGATTCGTGGTTAAACGTCAACAACTTGATTGCTTAGTGATATTGATTATCGAGTTTACTGATTTCCAGCGAATTGCATGAAACAAACAACAGACATTAAAGACCAATAGTGTGACTTCTTTACTTAATTACACAATTGTAAAGGCTTCGATTCATACAAAATGACTCCCCAGTAGGCTAAAATTTTATAAGTAATTTTGCATAGCCAGGTTCGAAATCTAAAGATTTCGAAATCACGAAACCAGGTTTCCACTTTTAGGAATTGTGAGAAATATAAAACTTACAACTCACTGTAGATTAGATAACATGATGGATCACTTTATCATAAAAAGTTTGATACTATTAAACTCGTAATATGCATGAAGAATTATTTTGAGCATTTTTATATCTATCAGCATCGGACAATTACTTCCACCTTGCTTCTTCCTTAGTCTCACACTTCACAAACTGTGCAAAATATGGTGAACTCGTTTTGCTTAGTACCGTGTCCGTGTTTTTGGGATCCTCGCAAAGCCTTCGTAACCCCAGATCGAGTAGTTTTGATCGTTGTGTTAGTTGCGTTGCACAACAACATGTTATGATCGAGAAGTGGACGAATACGAAACGAGATATGTCCACAACAAATAGCATGGCACACAAGACACGGTATTATACGGTTCGTACATATTTACCTTATCATATCATGCATAATATCTGTATTCTTTTTTCTCAAGTAAATAATGGCATGCTGAATACTTTAATTATGTAGTATTAACTGCTTTCTCAGAAACTTTCACTATATTATTTACCCAATAATGAGGGTATTCGTTATTTCTTCGTATCCGTAGTATCGTAAAATAGTTTACGAAGGTAAAACAAGGGGTCAGCTTTCGTAAAAATCGTAAGCGCAGTAACGCGATTTTCGATGACAAAACTTACAAAATCTCGTAAGTTATTTTACGATACGAAGAATACTAAGGATACGAAGAAATAATGAATACCCTCAATATATGTTTATTTTTATGCAGGATATTTGGCAATTCAGTGAAAATTTTTGATATCAAGAAAAAAGTGATGCGTAACTTGGCAAATTATATGTTTAGCAGCAGAGATAATTCTCCTTAGACCTGTAATAATTTCACTCGAGTCGGAAATATATTTCCCCTTGAGTCATCAAATTTTATTATTTATTTATTTCCGTTAATCTACAAAATAATCTTACTTAAGTAAATCGACATTTCACGAAAATCTATGAATTATTTAATTTTTCGACGTTTCTCAATCCACAAAGTGAGAATAAAACAAACGCTTAGACTCATGATTTGAGCAAAGACCCCATAGATGAAAACTCCAGGATGCAAGAATCCCCATCCCCTCGTCATTACGGAGCGTAACACACCCAACGGAAAGGTTGGTGGGAGGCAGTAGCAAAATATTCGGTACCACCAAACGGTAGTTTCAATGGGCCAGAACGTATCTGAAAATCGTAATTTTAATTAATTCCTAAAAATTCCTAAAAATTCTCAAAAATTAACTAACCTGACCCATAAATGGCAAACCACAAAATTGAAATTGAAACGATCACGGCGTTCAACTGGTTTTCAATAGGTTGCACCGCCAGAAAGGATATTGCCGTGATTGATGCACGCACAAGATAGAAAATAAGAACGATCAAGGCCCAACTTCCTTGAACTTGGTCACCACGACTCCACCAAATAAAACCGAGCATGATGCCCATCTGCCAAAGGATTGTGGGAAGATCGGCGATATAATAGGAGAGAAGAACCTTGTTGTAGGACACACCCGTGACCAAAGTTCGGCCCAGAGTCCTCTGATTTCTGTCTTGCAAGTGCAATAAAGCGAACCCTTCCGAGAAAAAGGCCCAACCTCTGGAAGCAATTATTATTAATTGGCGAAATTAATTATGATCAAATGCTTGAAAGGGATCAATGGTAACGTTACTACTAATACTTTACATCATCAAGGTCGAAGGTAACAAGAATCGGCTCCATGTGTCAGACATGTCTCCATAAACTGCTTTGAACTATGTATGGATTAAAACTTTAGAGGTAATAATAACTTATATACGTACATATTTAATTAATTATAAAGCATATTGCTACATACCGTCAAAGGTAAACTAACTACCCGCTTATCAATCCCATATCTCGTTGCGGTTTGCTCTCCTAGCCTCAGCATGGCGGCATATATTGTATGATGGATAAAATATGCGTTCATAAAATCTATAAAAAAATAGTTTATGCTAATTTCCATTAATTCCACGCGAATGAATATTATAAGTCGCACGAGAATGATCTAGTCGGATAGCAACGGTAGATCCTTGAATTGTCTCAGTGTCAGAATGAATTTGAAAAACAAAGCGTTTTTCATATTTTCAGAGAAGTTGGATGGGATAACGATGTAGCCGCCGATTTGTCCTAATTTTACAGAATTTATGGCATCGATATCCGTTGACTTTAACATCTGAAATAAATATATGATCTGATTACTTAATTAGTTGCAAATCACATTAATCTCCATAGTATACTGACTAATTTGAGTCCCAAAAATTCAAGATTGTTCATGAACTGGCAACTGTAGCTATCTGGGAGAAGCAAAGTGGATTCCAGAGTCGCTAATTGGTTGCTATTGTTAAGATGAGGATCACATTTGCCGTTAAATAATGACATGTTCCTATTGAACAGATCATTGTTGACAACCCCGAGACGTAATCCAATCGGATCATTGCCCATCGTGTACATAGACAAATAGACATTCGACACGAGAAACAACAATTCCATGAAAGCCATCCTGTCGCAAAAAAATATATTGATGTTGCACACTTTGTAAATGTTTGTAATTTGTATCAAAGTAAATATTTCTAAATAAGCTTACAAAGGATATCGCATGAAAATTAGCCAATTTCTTTTCGAGAGGGCATAAATCTGTTTAAACTCCTTAAGAATGCGTTCACGGCGACATTTTTTCTGTACAACTTCCTCTTGAAAATTTCTAATATGGGGGAATCTTGATATCATGCTATTCGATTCAGCTACTCGCATAAATTGTTCACAATTCTCGTTATTATTTTCAGGAGGCGAAGATCGGCATTTGCATAGATGAAGGACAGCGTCATCCAAACTGATGGCGTTGCATCGCTGTAGTAATTCCAGAGGTGGGCTCTCAACCAGGAGAGATCCGTTTCTTAAGTAGCCAATCTGAAATGTATTTATCCAATGTGGTAAATAATAGAAGCACAGACTTGTCACGGTACAAAATTATCAAACCTTTGTACAATTTCGAGTTTCGTCGACATAATGCGACGTAATTAATACGCTTGTGCCCACCGTTGCCACCAAATCTAGAAGATGCTTCCAAATGCTGGAATATTTATAATAAAAATGTTACACTTATTTATGGTTGAAATTTTGTGGATTATTATACCGCTCCCGCAAAAGTGGGTCGACACCTGGAAGTGTGCATAAAAATTAAGATTTTGGTTATTAAATTTCTTTAATGGTTTTCAGCAACCTGTGGTAGGCTCATCCATGATTAAAAGTTGTGGGTCATGTAATAAAGCGACTCCCAAGGAGACTCGGCGTTGTTCTCCTCCACTGCCAAAGTTGTGATTTAACAATTTGACCCAGTATGAAATTGTCAGTTGATCTAACTCACCTAATTTGATTAACATATTTTCCCAAGCCAGGCAAATTCAAAAGCTTCTGAAATTTATCCAATTTCATGGAAATATTCTTTTGCGTCATGCCGTGCAAAAAACCATAGTAGTTGAACGTCTCTAAGATAGTGAATGAATTATAGAGTGCAAGTTCCTACAAAAAACGCAAAACATCCACTTGTATTTTGGTCATTGTATTTTGGGGCACATCTGTACATATACGCACTTGAGGCATATATCCAAGCAAACCTCCAGGGATGCCATTTTCATATGTCTCGATATTTCTGCCCATGATTTCAATCCGTCCACAATTCAATTTTTGCAATCCAACGAGACATGATATTAGCGTGGTTTTACTATCATGTGCATAATTAATATGTATTTATGTACATATGTATGTGATGAAAAGTACACGTATTTCTCACATACCCACAACCGCTAGGGCCAAGGAGTCCATATCTGTAAATATTTTAGATATAGAAAACCCAACTTCATTACCACTGAGAGTACTAAATGTGACTAAAGATCAATTTTTTATTTCTACTTACATTGTCCCCTTTTCCACTGTTAAATCCAAACTTTTGAAGACAAAATCATTCAAAGATTATCAAAGATTAGATTCAAAGATTATTTTGTATGATTAGAAATCATACAAAGATTTTGTAGCTTGCACAACTTTAATAGCTGGCGTCGTCCCATGCAAACCATGATAATTACCGACTTCAAATTGTTGAGTTGTCATTTTGCTAAAAAAACGAATAATTTCGTATATATTTATTATGCTAACTTTTAATTTTATATTCTCATTGCGTTTAAGACGACAAAGGCATAAAGAATTTCTTTGCTAGATGCTAAGCATGAACTGGTTTGATTCGATACAAACTAAGAATGGCAACAGAAAATAACCTTTCAAATTAATTAATGAAATGGAACTACTTTCCCGATAACGGGAACGAGAAACATGTAGTAAACTAATATTTGGTTACATCGGAGAACGAGATAACGAGAAAGAAGCATGTGGGTATTTCCAAGCCGGTATAATTTACATCTGTAGTTTCTTGATATGATATAGATAATAAAAAAATACTTTCAAGTATTCCAGTTGCAACCAGGCCAGGATCTAAATAAAATTACTACTTTTGTTCCTTTTAATCAATGCAGTGCACGTTTTGCAGGAAGCAAGCCATCAAAGTATGTGAAAGCAGGTTTTATACTGGGCACCTTACTTCCCGTATGGGAGATGAGAGGCCATGGACCTATGGCCTCCCATGTTTCCCATACAGAAACCACCGTAAAAATGTTCTCTCGCGTACTTTACGTGCCCAGCGTACAAACAAATGCAAACACATTCAACGTGTCACGGGAAGTTTAGTTAATTATGATTTTGATCAAATCTAATGTTCCTGTCTGATGAGAAAATAATTTATAATCTGATTCGATCTAACTCGTTTCGAATTTTTAGTTATTTGGAACATTCTTTCTTCATAATTAATTATTCAGAATTGATATTTAATTGTTCAAATGGAAAAATCGGTTGGAAATTGACGGAGATCTGAAAAAATTAAGCTTTTCAAACCTGTAGTGAATGCTTACTTAGATGATTTTTTCCATATAGTAACTATGGCCTCATCTAAGAAAAACACATGCGACTTACTTTATCTACAATTTTAAAGAGAGCCCAAAGTAGCATTACCCCAGTAATTGTAAAGAATTGCATAAGTATTTTCATAAGTACTCACTTTATATAGTGCGAAAATATTAAAGGTACTAGAATTAAGTATACAGGAAACAAGTAGTTTTCCATAACTACATAGTTTTTCGTATTTTCTAAAAAAATCAATATACAGTGTCGGACAGATGTCTACGTCCACATAGTCGCGTCAATTTCATTTTCAAATTGTCACTGAACTACTGAACCAATTTTCATCATTGATATATCAAATTCTCACAAATTTAACGTAATTTCATAGCACATTATTAGTTTTCCGCTAAAAAATTTATTTTAGGCCAGAGATGTATTTTAATTCAAAATGAAAACAATTGGATGGACAAAAGTCAACGTCCAGTAAGAGAAAACATACAAAAAAAACTGTAATTTATAAGGAATGTTATAACAATTAATTTTTAATATTTGGTTGGGCCTCCGTTCGCTTTAAGGACGGCTTCAAGGCGTCGAGTCATAGAGTTTACCAAATTCTTGGTCACATCTTCAGAAATGGTTTCCCAAACTTCACGAATTCTGGATTTAAGGCCCGGAATTCCTGAAAAAGATTGTTTTCTTATTTCTCTTTCAATGTGGTCCCACAGATGCTCAATGGGATTCAAGTCTGGAGATTGGGGAGGCCATTCTAGCTTCGAAATTTTTTTTTCTTGAAGTATTCCATGGTGTACGTGGCAGAGTGTTTCGGATCGTTGTCTTGTTGGAAGACAAATCGTCGTCGAAGTCCAAGTTTTCGAACAGATTCCTGGATATTACGGTCAAGTATTCCCTGGTACCTGTATTGGTCCATAATTCCGTCAACAAATTCCATTTTTCCTGCCCCACTTGAAGCCATGCATCCCCACACCATTACCGACCCGCCGCCGTGCTTAACTGTGGGGTTGAGATTTTTTGGATTCAAAGCTTCTTTTGGATATCTCCACACTCTACGACGCCCATCTGACCCAAAGACATTGAACTTTGACTCGTCAGTCCATAAAATATGTCCCAGAATGTTTGTGGCTTGGAAATGTGGTCTCTGGCAAACTTCACTCGTTTGGTTGCATTCCTCGGTACAATAAGAGGCTTCCGGACTGCTCTGTGGGATTTCAAATTTCCCTTATTCAGTGTTCTTTGGATGGTCATAGGACTAACCTGTTTGCCGAACATCTCCTTGATCTCGGTAGATAGCTTTGGAGCACTAAGTGAGGGTGTAACGTTGACTTTGTTGAGCACGTGGCGTACTTCTCGGTGAGCCAAAATCGGTTTTCGACCACTTCTGACCTTGTTTTGGACTGAACCATTAGCTTTAAAGTTCTTAATGATTGTCTGGATGGTTGTCCTTGCTAATTTATACTTGGTCCATATTTGTCTCTGCGACAGCCCCCTTTTTGTCCACCCTTCCAGTCCTGAATGACAAGATCTCGAATAGCGATAGGAATTTCCTTGCGTGTCGACGCCATCATATTTTTCTGGAAGAAAATTATTTAAAAATTAATGCGGCATATGTTATTGATAGATTTATTAAGTTACCTGATTTTATAAATTGGAGAGATTTTTGTTGTTGACAATTAAAGTGAAGTGGACGTAGACTTTTGTCCGCTCAAATTTCATCCTCTCTCGCTCTGCACTATGATTCTCAGTTTTCCCAGAATTTTCAGAAATAACTCATATGTTTTATGAAATTACGTTAAATTTGTGAGAATTTGATATATCAATGATGAAAATTGGTTCAGTAGTTCAGTGACAATTTGAAAATGAAATTGACGCGACTATGTGGACGTAGACATCTGTCCGACACTGTATAATACAAATTATATATATGCATCTTATTTATAATAATTATTTTTATCTGAATCTTATTCGCTGCAGACTGCAGATATCAGTGCCCAAACCTTTAATTAATGAACCTTGGCTCCTATTTACAGATATGTAATCAGATCCAGACATCTTCATTTCATGCCAATCATTTGTTCTAACTTAATTGCTTTTAAAGCTGTACGTGCAATTTCATGTGAAATTTATTCATGCACCCAATAGTTGGTATCAAAGTACACAAGCCTAAAGAAATTTGGAACTGTGATTACTCCCACGAGTCAACGTTCCGCATATTGTACTTTAGGTACTTGTATACGTATTTATGTACATATGCATTCACGAGTATGAAAAAGATTAAATCTATCGTCACGAGAACCGCCCTGGCAGATTATGCACATATCTGGCTTTGCACTATGCTTATCTTTAATATTATACTGGCTCTTATGTGTTATCAATTCGGAAAACTGCTATTAATTACTTACATATATATCTGTATGCGTTGTACATATGTATATTCATGGGACGGTAACTTGTTACATTTCCCATAGAATATTACAACAGATTTCTAACTTAATTCTTAAATACATATGCTTTCGCCATCAATAGTTGAGTTCAAGCTTGAAAAGCACTGGATCAGTTTTTTAAGTTGCATTTAATTCAAGGAAATTCATAGAACATATTTTATAAAATTGGGTATAGTTATGTAACTTAGGATTAGTGTCCAAAAATGACACTGGTCTCAAACATCATAGATGACAGATTGTCAAGGTGACACTCAAGATGACTAACGTAGAAAGATATGTACAAATTCTGTTAATTTATTTGAAAACTAGTGTATAGCCCGGCCAAGGCCGGGTTCTAGAGTTCCAGTGGGGGGTGTGCCCAAAGCGAAAAATCCGTCATACTATACTTTAAATAATTCCCAGTGGAGACTTTGTCATACTACATACATATATCAGAGTGAGGGTTTGCCCCAGTCATACTGCATTTTAATTAACCTGGTCACAGTACAATTTGATTTCCCCCTGTCGGAGTAGTTGAATAGCTAATTACTTAAATTCCCGTCGTGTGGGAGTAACTGCATAGCTAACTATTTATATTCCCGCGCTTCACGCTCCCGTTCAGTTCCATAAACCCCAACTTCTATAATTAACGCCAAACTATTGACGGATTCGGATTCAGCGTCAAAAATACATTCGAATTGATATGCGACATCACGAATAAGCCATATTTAGCCGCCACGGTCACGGGGGCCTCGGGGGTCAAAACCATTAATGGCGTTGGATTCAGCGTTAAAAGATACATTCGAATTGATATGCGACATCACGAATAAGCCATATTTGGCCGCCACGTTCACGGGAAGGTCACGGGGGCCTCGGAGGTCAAAACCATTAATGGCGTTGGATTCAGCGTCAAAAATACATTCGAATTGATATGCGACATCACGAATAAGCCATATTTGGTCGCCAAGGTCACGGGAAGGTCACGGGGGCCTCGGGGGTCAAAACCATTAATGGCGTTGGATTCAGCGTCAAAAATACATTCGAATTGATATGCCACTCGCTGTGGGTGGAGTTTCTCAAACTAAAATAATTAATTAATAGTGTTTATCACGATCACTTATCATGATAACCACTATTGATGAGTGATGTATTGCTGCTCACTCACTCAATTTACTTGAACACTGTGTTTCTCATGCAGTATGAAAATTCATGCATGCAGTGGTTGCTCCGCTTCCTTCTTTGTCTACTCTACGGGGTAACTTGGACTGGATCACAGAGTCAGGCAGCGACTTAACACTAACGCTTTATGGAAGTAGATGTTACATGGCACTCTATTCAACGGACTAACAATTGTCCAGAGACTGGACAATATCAAAGAACATTTTTTTCATTCCATTAACGACTATCTGAATACTCTTTCTACCTACATCGCATATTATCTATGTATTTACAACGCCCTTCAATTTAAATAGAAACAAATATATTAGATTCCGACAAAAGAACTCTTCATTCATTCTTATATTCTGCTATTTTGTCTTCCATAATGTATTGTATTGTATGCTTTTGATGTAACAAATGTCACGAACAATGCGAAAATAACAGGAGCATGAACCCTAGATATCAAGCGATACAATATTATCTTAAAAATCTTGGTGGTCCAAATTTTAATATCTTAAAGTGAAGCTACAAGTGCAAAAACTATACAGTGACAATTATTTCCTCTGGTACCTTGTCCACTTATATTTGTATGATGATTTCAATCGTACTCGATTCTTGAGGTGAATCAGATATGCACATATCTTTTCGAGCGTCTAAATAAATATTAATCAGGACGTAAAAATGTATCCAAAAACTGAGATCAACTGCATCCAAGTAATTTCCTACAAATCAATCCCTTCTTCAAAATCTTCAAAATATAAAAACTTGGAGGTGGAAACTATCTTTGATCTCAAACCAAAATATGCAGATCAGTCTCCAAGCAGTTTGTCCCTTCGTGCTTCACACTATCTCCCAAAACTTGTCAATTTTCCCACTCGAGCGGTTCAGCTTTTCGGATTCCTTCCTTACAAATTAGATCAGAATTCAGGTCTGCATTTCTCCCCGAAACACGCACCCTTTTCACTACTCCTTGCGTTTCTGATTTTCACTGTTGCGTGGAAGATATTGTACTACACTGTGAACATTGAGGAGATTTTGTACCCAGTCAAAAATATGACCAGCAACGGACCTTTACGACGATCATCAACAACTGAGAAACTTTCAGAACATTTGGTCACGTCCGTGATTCTATTTTCCACAACTGGAATACGAATTCTTGCCCTGATCGAGGGAAACAAAGTGACCAAATTTTATTCCAAGTTGACCCACGCTCTCGAAAATATTAGAGTTGTCGAAGGTGGGCATGAAAATATTGAGGAATTTGTGCGATCTTCTGGAACATGGATTACAAGAGGAATTATGGCGTCTGCTTCGATGCTATTTGCGCCAAACTTGTATTTTACAATTTTGCAATACATTTCTATATGCCAAGAACAAGATGACACCTCCACGATGAAACGAATCCTAGTCGGAGTCGGAGTAACGGTAAAGAACGTGATTGGGATTAGTGAATCATTTTACATTTTCTGGATGGCTGCACTAATTCAAGGCATACAGCTCGGATTTGTGGTACTCGAACAAAATTTCAAAGGCAACAGCAGCAAACATGAAATTAAATCTGAACCAGAATTTGAGGAACACGTCGAAAACATTAACAATTTAAAATCCGTCGTGGAGAATTTCGGGATGGTTTTCTCCCTTCAGATAATTTTGATGATGTTGAGTTACTCGGTAATTTGGGCGATTGATATCTTCCTCGTGATCAATAAGGCCGTAACTGCGTTTGGCGTGGGGGACCTCGTACTTGATGGAATTGTCGTGGCGATGGCGCTGTTCATGTGCAATAATTCGGTCATCCTCGTCTTATTGGCGATTGTATCACAAAACTTGGGAGAACAGGCGGGAAGAACGATAGATTTATTTGGACAGTATGGATTCGACAAGTACTCTGAGGAGTTGAGAGGAAAGGTATTCATCACTTTAATGAATTTTGTGATAAATAATATGAGACTGAAATTGAGATGAAATTGAAACAGTTGCAAGGATTCTTTAGCGTCATGTCCCCTACGATAGTAACGCATGGTTTCTACATTTGTCCTGGGAATTATTTCAGTCTCAACAAGAGGACTGTGACTTCGGTAATTCTATTTCATAACAACTATGTGAAACGGTTAATTAATAATGCTATCTGGAAATTATAATTGTAGGTATTTGGATTTCTCACAACCTATGTTTTTGTGCTTCTGCAGTTCCAAGGGACAGAAAAATAAGTTATACCATTCCTATTTACGAAGCACCTATTTTATCCACTTTAATTTCAGTAAATAGATATATGTACTCATTTATGAAGTATATATGTGTATTCACATACAAGGGTGTATGTGATGTAGTTATCAGTTATTGCGTAAGTTCATATAAGAAGTATTTATTGTGAATTAAATATGGATTAAACTTCAAGTTAACTTGATCAGAAACACAGAAGTTAAGAAATGTGTACGTATAATTAGTTTTGGAGTAGTACATACATAATACATATAAAGTTGGATTTGCCTGTTACATATTTAATAAACAATTCAAAACAGAGTTAAATAATATCTCATGCATCGAGTTTAATGTTTCTTTCCTAGACAAACACTGTCGCACCTAGAAAGCGTTTCCATATGAATATGAAACTCTTCATTCTACATATGTATAAAGCATAGATAGTTACATATGAATATTATCCAGATAAGTATCTAATATGAATTTTTTGTCTGATAAATTATGCTATACAATCTTTGCATCATCTTGCTCCATGTTTTCATTCACATGATTCATATCCAAAATATTCTTAAACTCTTCGTTGATACAAAATGCCAGATAGTCTGCCTTTTCCTGAGTTGGAATAATCCTCTTGTCCACCGTAACGCCGACACGTAGGTTGTCAAGGGCGGTAAGAAATGTGGCTGACATTCCTGTGGAAACGGTGAAATTTAAATTCAGCAAAAATTGGATTTTATTTATTTTGGGACACCCACGCCTTACCAAATCCTGGATTCAGTTCTAGCCAAAGAGTAATGTCGTCAAGCCAATACCTATCAAAACTCTGGTGAGGATCTTTCGGCCCGGGAAAATTTGACGATATTACGGTCAAATTAAATTTTAGCAATATCTTGCACAGCCAAATTGGTGCTATCGTAACTATTGGAGCTAGTGCAAAATTCGTGGAAGTATTGGGCGATTTTCTTAAGCTCATAATTGACTGTTCAGCAGTTTGTAGATTGTGTTGAAGACATGGTCCCAGTGGGATTGTTAAAACTCCGAAGGTCCTAAATGAATGATAATGAAATAAAATGAAGCCAATTAAAGTTAACTTGCATCTATTAACTATTAAATCTGTAATCTTAATCTTTATCAATCAAATGTGTATGTAGATATGTATGTACATACACGTGCATATGCACAATAAATGCATACATATTCATGTACTCGTACGTATGTATGTACATATTCATAGTGTTGATAGTCAAGTTAACTCACCAGCAATTAACTAATCCGGTCAAAGGATGTGTCTTCCACTGAAATGGTATTACGGATCTCATGATTTCTGGAATTTTGTCCTCCTGTCCCGTCCCTTTTAGAAATGCACGAATCCCACCACCCAACCCCGTATTGAATAACGCCGTCAGTGAAACATTTCGTGACTTGCTGATATTTTTTAGGCCAGTTAACGGAATTTTTTCGGATCGCACAGTTAGCCATTCTTCAGTCATTTGAGATGGAGGAAGCTTCCAGATATTTCTGTCTGCGTCGAGGAAGGTCTGCTTGAACTGATAATATGGGGAAAGAACCAGTGTGCCCAAACTGGTCATAATAGTTGAACAAAAGGTCTCGGTCCAAGATGGTGAAATTTTAATGACTGGAACACCTCCCAAATTATTCACAAACATTTTGAAAACACAGTAACCATCGCAAATGGAGTGATGCATACGACAAATTAGGATAAATCTAGACCCCTCGCTAATTTTGGTTTCTTCCCCAATGTGAATTTTAGGTTTGGAGGGGACAAAATTTCGAACTATTAAAATTTCCCAGGGTGACATTCCTTGACGAAATGGCCGTGTGGCAAGATTTCCCATAACTTTTAGAAAATCTTCTTCAGTGACCACATTTTGTTCAGGTTGAGACATTAAAAGGTGTTCTGTGTCTTCAAAAAATCTGATGTGCTCATGGAGCGAGAAATTCGATTCTCTACTCCAAAACCTATATCCAAGCCAGGATTTCATAAAATAAGTGAGTTTTTCGTAAAGCAGATTTCCATCCTTGATATCTCTTTCTTCCATAACTTTGGCTTGGAAAGTGGTCCGAATGTGGTCAATATCCGGTTCCCCATGATAAGTACCTACAGTATGAACGACATCTAGACTTTTTTTCGTTACGTCGCGCAATCCCACAAAAATGTCTGGTGAGTTTAAAAATAATAAATTTTAATTTGGAACGTACATGTATTTGTACATGTATTTATTTAAAGTACATGTATTTAATGAGTGTTCCTTTAAGCTATTGTAAATTCAGACTAAATCCGATTCAACAAAATATCCATTTTAAGTTCATTTTATCAATTCAATGTTGATCAATGCATTCGCTTGCACATTTGCATATACATATGTGTGCATTCATACTAAAAAGTTTAGATATATATGGAAAATTCGATGCAAAACCAAGCACATCAGAGAACTGCATAATGTCCGTTGCCACAGATTAGTACCATGAAAATTTTAAACTTTATATTCTATTAAGATGTGGTAATTACCAATCTATGTACACAAAATGTATGTCAATATGTCAACTTGAGTTTGACCGTTTAATTTGGGTACTTGGGGTTTGTTTAGGTAGATGGATAGCATTATTGTAATAATGTTATCTGTAGATAAAACTGGAAATTGAACTTCTCTTCCAAAAATAAAATGCATCCATAGTCACCCAGAGGTTAAACTATATTTGGTATATGCAAGCATAAATACAACTTGAGGTATCATAAGATTTGCATCAACAAAGTTCGCTCCAGTTAATTCTCAGTATGCATTAATGTACTAACCAAGGAGTTGAAATACCTTGGCATATTGACATACATTCTGAATATTTCTGAATATACACTGGAGATTGCCAATTACCACATCTTGACAGAATATACATAAAGTTTAAACTTTTCATGGTACTAATCTGTGGCATACATTGTACATACATATGGATTCATATCCTGAAATTATGTGTATGCCATAATGTTTACGCATGTACATATGTACATACACATGTACATAAGGAAGTAAATACTTAATACCTTTGTCCTAGTCCTAAGTTTAGTATTGATGTTATCAACCAAGGAAATCAAGTAGTAATTGAATAAAAGTTATAAATAATTTGGAGCATAGGAGAATAATATTTACACGGACCTGCCACTCACTCTTACATGACCTCAATTGTAATTCCTTGAGTTAATCGGGTTATATTTAGTTCAGTTAATTATCATGTAGCTAATTCGTACATAGTTTCTGTTTAACAAGAAACTCACAATATGCTGCATAAAATTTCATTTCGGCGTACTGCCCACGTTGGAATTGACTTGTGGCTCAAATTCTTCGAAGCGATTTTTGCACATGGGCTGTATACTGATAATTGTTAATAAAAACATTAAATAAAAAAGAGGCAGATAAGAAAGATTTTAAATTATTAATTTACATAAAAAACTTCTGGAAATGCAATTATAAAAATTACACCAGTGACAAGGCAACCCTGGAAAATCTTATACAATTTTCTAAGTGTACTACTAACACGTTGGTAGTGTACTACCGTAAAAAGAGGGTTGTTACCATAAAGATGCAATTTGCAATCACGTCAAAGTCCGATAAGGCATTGTATAGGCTACTGGTTACCCCTATTTTTATAACGACAGCATACTTACATGGACTGAAATTTGGTTTAAAAATGCGTACAAAAATTAATTCCGAAGCTAATGAGTCAAGATTTAACATTCGACGCATCATGTTCTTATCTTCATTATTCGTCGAAAGATATGCTTCGCATCAACTCGGCAGGAGACTACTAAATATGTGTACACTCTTTCTGCAAAGTCCATCTAGAAACATTTCACATATATTTAACCCGACGTTGTGATGCGCACTTTCGTCCAAATCAGTGATTTGAACGAAAAAAGTTATTAAAATTTATTTTATTTTAAAAATTATTTTACCTGATTTTATATGTGATTTGAAATCACATATACCCTCCATCTTGTTAGGACCTCCACCATTTACATTTTTATTTTAAAAATTGTCATTATTCTTACTTTACTTTGTCAGTTGTAAAATTGATGATATACAAGTGTTCATTGTACATGTGTATATGTATTTGTGCAAGCTGATTGGATGGCAATATGCGGTCCATTACTCATGATCAGCGCTGTTCAGTTTTGATGACAAGAAGTTGAAATTAAAATTCAGTTATTTTTAGGGTTGCCCCGGGCACCGGGTAGTTACCCGGTACCCGACATACCCGGCCTGTTTTGGGATACCCGGTACCCGGCCGGGTAATTTAAATGTTCATTTTTTTGCAAAACCTTACAAAAAAATTATAATCCGATGAATTTCATGTTGGTCCTTGGTGTAAAATAATATATTTTGAAAAAATGCGTACAAACTAGGTCAATTATTAGGTGAAAATTATTATCCAGATATTAAAATTACTTTGGGCGCACTCACGTCAACCCATGCTTACATATCTCCCAGATTAACCATGGCAACATAACTGGCGATGTTTTGCGAAATTTGAGACATTTCTCAAAGCATTCGCTAGAAAACCGCTGGTTTTGGAAATTTGCCCAGCAATTAGGCACATTATAATTTAGCAAACTCATCCTCCCGATTATCAGCGAAAAATAGTTGAAAAATCCACGAAAACAAGATCAAAATAAGCGTCTTTAATAGATCTGCGAGACTTTCAAAGTGATATTTTGGGACTCCCCTCATGAAACAAATTTTTAAGCTGAACAAATTTGCTAAATGGGTGGCGATGATTAATAAGACATTGTCGTGAGTACGCTCAGTCTGTACTTTATGTTTGTTTTTAACTTGCAACTTTTTAAAACTGGTAAAAGTGTTGTAAATTCTAGAGAAAAGTGGAATAGCTCCTTTTATGTTTAATATATAAGTATTTCCCGGTACCCGGCCGGGTAGCCGGGTACCCGGCGAACATTTTAGGCCGGGTACCGGGTAGTAGCACTACCCGGGGCAACCCTAGTTATTTTGTCACGATTTTCCTATTTGTCGCCTCAATCAGAAACTCATAGCCTTGTAAACAATCGTACATCTCTCACTGTACAATATATAAAAATGGAAAATTAAAAATCACTGTGTGAGTAGAAAAGTGAGTTATGTATGTAAGAATTTTAAAACATAAATATCTTTCACCTTCTTCAGAATCAGAAAGACTATTTTTCCTGAAGACATTGCCCACAAAACTGTGGGGCACGATTTGCAGGGCGAACGCGCGATTGCGGGAAAAGCAGTGTGGGAACCGGAAAAAGTGTAAGTAAGAGGCCGTCGTAAGACGAACGTCTAATTCTGATACCTTAATGCAGTATGTTTTGGAAAATGCTTCCCACCTTTTTCCGCATGGTTTAACGCGTGAAATATTGAGTCGAAAGGCTCAAATCGAAAAAGAGTAATTCATGAAGAGAGACGAAAATTTTTTAGCGACTCCTCATTTTGACTCTCATTGCATGAGAGGATTTTAAATACGAGAATTATTAAGATAGGTATATAGAATGAAATAGTTTTTTTTCGCGCTTGAACGATTTTCAAGTTTGATGGCTCAAAATTTCCGCAATTTTGTGTACATAAAGAATCTGAAATAATACTGGCAGTTTTCGAGATCTGAGTCAAAATGTGCGAATTATTTGGCAGTTTTATGCCAAAATCGTTCAAACCTGGGCAAATATCACCGGAAATAATTTTTAAAAATTACTTTATATTAGAATTTGGCCGCTGCCTTGATTTCGGACCCGAATTTTCTTATGTGTTGAAGTTTGAAAAATAATTGCATATTCCGTATTTGTTTTTCCACGATCGAAATATGGGTTATATTGTAGGTTATTTTTATGCTGATAATTCGAAGGACGAATTAAATTATGTTTCAAACGATCATCGACTTGTGCATGAATTTCTTCTGCTAATGTCGGATTAAACCAACGTGGAGTCCTACTACTTAAACAACTCGGAAAAATTTCACTCTACTGATGAGCTGATTCGCCAACACATTGAACTTATAAAGTCGAACCCCGTTAAATAGGTGTACTTCATATATGATGATTGGAGTTTCTAACAACTTCAGGGTAACACTATACAAACTTCAACCAAGTTTTAATCGAATGAGTTGAAATAATTATTGAGTTTTTGTTGACATTTATTGATGTATAAGAAATTCCGACGACGTAAAATTCTGGTGCTGTCAAAAATACAGGGGGCGATAATGCAAACAATTTTTTATATCTGTATTGTCGCTTTAATAATTGTATTCTCTCGTATTCATTTTCGAATGTTTTATTTGCATCTCTCATAAACTAGGAAAAAAATCGAGCATAAAGGAAACTGCACCAAGTTACAAATTGTTTCAAAAGCATATTTAACGTAGTTGCAGAAACGTTGAACGACGCTAATGAAAAAATACGTAAATTTGTCAGAATCAAGTTTGTACACAAATATTAAACTCCCTTATAGATGGAACAACTGCAACTGATTTAAAAATGGTTGACATTTTCCACATCACTGTATTGCAAGCTTTAATAAAAGATCAACTTTAATCCCAAGCCAACTAAATAATGTGTGACAAACTTTTAGAAAGCGAGGTATTAAGTCACACACAAGTATTTAAAAACCAGGCATTATTGCGTTTCTCAAAATTTTTCGTCGGTGTTGACTGATTATTTGCAATGCATCAACTCAGGGAACATAAAATGATAAACATATACATAGATATATTTAGAAATTTGAGCGTCACTGAAATAAAATATATTGAATTCAAATGCAGCGGTGCAATACAAAATGTACATTCATTGTGGCAAAATTTAACAACTCTCATGCTAGAATTAGTTAAAAACTGAGAAAACCTGTAAACGGGACAAAGTGAAATATCGAAACATTTCTAGTCATCTCAAATCCATTCATCGAGTCCCTCAACAACTAGACTAATCGGGTCAATAAATAATGCAAACTCGAAGAATCAAGCAAAAGTCCCAGTTCGATTCGAAATGGACTCGACTCGACGCAAACATTCCAAATCGAATTAATTAGGACTCGAACTCTTTTCGTTCGTAGCTCTACTATCAGGCCTAGCATTTTGCAAATTATCAAATTTCAATCTCGAAAGGTGTTGGAAATAGAGAATTATAAATGGACAGAAAGCTATTTTTGTAACTCAGTATGTCTCAGATTAATATGAATTTTACGCTAAAATTAGTTAAAACCTGGCTGACAATGTAAAACAATGCCATGAATTATTTGTAGCTGGAAATAATTTTACTACGCAAACGTGTGGAATTGCTAGTCAAAGTGATATTTTAAAAAATACCCTAGCAGTCAAGTGATAAAAAAATCGTTACAGAAATGTGTGTAATTTGATAAGTAACGATATATTTCCCAAAATTAGCAACTGATTGTATATTTTCTTCTCATTTCCTACTCGTCAAAATGCACATACATACTTCATGCCAGTCGCATGTATTTTCCTTTAATGTTAAATTTGTCATTTGACACATCTGATTTTGTATTTGTCAAAGTGTACTTCCAGCCAGTTGTATGAGTTTTCTTCTGATGTTGTACATCTTAAAGTGTACTTCCAAACAGATTTTCTTCTGATTTTGTAATTGTAAAAGTGTACTTCCATCTAGTAGCGTATTTTGTCCATATTTTGTGTTATATAGTCGAAGTGTACTACGATTATCAAGGTGCATTTTGTAATTGAATGCTGCTAAGGGGATTTTCTAATGACACCAGACTAATGTACTACGTTTATTGACTACTGTGCAATTTCATTTCGTTTTTCAGTTTTGTACTAGTCAAAATGTACTTCTAACTGGTCGGGTGTATTCTATCCTGATAACTTTGTTTCGCCCGAGGGTAATTTCGACCGGCCTTCGGCCGGTCGAATTGTACTACCCCGGCCCGAGGTGTACTACTAACAAGGTTCGTAGGTAGGTAAGGTTTTCCAGCGTTGGACAAGAGGTCCACTTGAAGAGGGTTTGCGTGTGCTGCAGGATGACCTAGTTATTCCTGATTCTTTTACCAGACTTAAAAAAACGTCTCGAGAAATGTTTTCTCGTTGGCTTTAATATTGACGCAAATCCGCAAACATTGCCACGCATAACCAAGGGTCCAATCTATCCTTCCAAGAAACTAGCAATAAGTTTTTAATTTTAAATTTTAATTATAAATCTTAATTATAAATTTTAAATTTAAGGCACCCCAATTATTCCGTTAAAGTCTTGCATTATTGTTATATATTTCCATCTTTTTTTGGGGCTGCCAACTAAAACATAAACACAACACAAAAACAACATACAACGCCAAAATACAGCAATTTTGACCTGCTGTAATCTGTAATTACATTTTTGCTCGTGAGTTTTTTCTGAAACAGCACAAAATCATTTTTTTATGCAAACATAAGAATGCGAGTCAAATGTCACAATCGAATTTTTTCCTTACTAGACAATAGGTTATCCTTAATTCCTTATGTATCACGGAGGAAAAATAAGCTCATGATTTTCTAATACTCTATCAATGTACCTACATGCATGTGCATGTGCATACTCGTATTTCTTATGTAGTTGTCCCATTCGTTTAATTTAGTATGAAAGTTCTTAATTCAACAATTAATAGTTAACACATGTCAACTTAACTGCTTATTTCATTTTGCACCCAATCCTTATTGTCATTGATTATGCACAATATTGTTGCATACAACACATATAAAATATGTTTTTTATCCCATCCTGTCACAACTTAAAGGAAACAACAGCTAATCAAACCCAGGAAATTTAAAACTAAACAAAACCTTTTCGAATACAAATCTTCCACGACGTAATATTAATTTTTATGTCCTTTATTTCCGCACTAAATAATTTATGAAATGAATAAAACTGGAGCTAAATAAATAATGGAATCATTCAACTAACAGTCGAGACAAAGATTAATATAAAAAGTTCTATAATTTCCTTGGAGACATATCATCTCAAAAGAATTATGAAGTCCCAAAGTCTCATTTTATTCTTCGCTCTTGTTCTAATTTGCATTGGCACCGCAGGTAAATACTTACAGACAAATATATTTATGTACATACAACTTGAGCAGCTCCTCTTTATCATACAATTTGTTCCAATATATTATCACACTTGTGGAAGAAATAATAAATATTCTTGTGCTTATTTTCCAGTCGCAATTTCCTGTCAAGACCAAGGAAACAATCGGGGAACAATGTGCGTCAATGGCAACTGCCCCAGCGGTTGGAGGAGCGTCTTCTATGACAGTGGATGCAATGACGGCCAGAAATGCTGTATCTAGGCAGGTGTCTTGGGATGAAAAATTACTTTTTCTGTCCAATAATGATTTCTTACAGGAATATTTTTCATTTCCAATAAAATTATTGAATGAAACTAAACTCTGCATTGTGCAAAACAACATGTAGCTTTATAACAATTTAGAACTCCAATACCCTGCATACACATACGTTTGTAGTAAAATTGTAAGTCCTATTTCTTAAATTTACACAAAACACGTATCAAATCGCATGCACCTTGAGACGACTCATTACAATTAAAATTTTCAATGCGACACAAATGGACTGAGCCACTTCATTTATTTAATTACTCTTCTCTACATTTTACTCGTAATCGATACGGTTCTGGAGACAGCGTCCCCGAACTTATTGCAATCCCTGATGGTTCCATCCCTGGAATGATTGATAACTCAAATTTCTGCAGAAGCGTGGTTGTATACAGGAATAACGAATTCCAGGCAAGACTTTCGCCCAGACAAATCCTCCTCCCTAAAGATGTAAGATACACAAAACTTTACTGGCCCACCTAAGACTTATCTAGATCAGTACATATATTCCAAATTACCAAATCCGAACATTAAAATTCTCTCCGCCTTCACAATTTGGTACTCCCCTTGGTCTTCTTTACGTAAGAATCGTTCTGGTCTAAAAACTTGTGGATCTCCCCAATATTCCGTGTCACCCAACATGGGTCCCAGATTGTAAGTCACGCCAGCTCCCTATTAAGTACATAAATATGTACGTGACAAAATTTAATTGTAAAATTTTGAATTCGCCAACCGGTAGTACATATAAATATGCAACTGCATAATATTTGCTACCTTGGGAATAACATACTCGCCCACGGTCAAGTCTTGCGTTGCAACCCTAGGCCCTGGCATTGGTAGAATAATGGCGGTTCGAAACGTCTCCAAAATTGTAGCTTTTGTATATGGCATTCTGAAATCAGTTAAATTATCTCTAGTTGAAAAGTTGAATTCAATCTGACCACAAAAGTGACATTTTTGATCACCTATTTTCATGGTGGAGCGTTGGAACGTTGTTTGGTCCAATGACCTCTGCAATCTCCATTTGTACCCTTTTCTGCACTTCGGGATTCATAGCGACATACAAGAGCAGCCAGTTTACAGTGTTGCTCGTAGTTTCCGACCCGGCGAGAAACAAGTCTTGCAGAATTACTATGAGCTGTTCAACTGAATCAGAATACAAAAAATACCAATTTATTACACCGCTATATAGACGACGACTACGACTTAAATTTACTCACTGTTATAATTTTCATCGCTTCCACCACGTTTTTCTGCCTCGTGAAGAAAAACTTCAATAAAGCTTTCAGGGTCTGGATTGCTTCGTGCTTTTCGTTTAGCGTCGATCTCATCTATAATGTCCTGCATAAAAACGGTTAACATTACGTTGAGTTAATTCACAAACTACTCGCATATCCATGCTTATCGTACCTTCAGGAATACTTGCATTTCTTCATAGCAAGCTACATGTTCTTCATGTCGGCTCCATTTCGGAAACCAGTCCTTCACCCAGGGAAATATTGAGTACTTATTTGTAAATCCCACAGCATGGACAATGTTGTCATTAAGTTGAACAGCCCTCCTCAATTTCGCGTCCCCTAAGGAAAATCTGTACCCAGCAACGAGAGACCAGAGAATGTTGATCGCACTAGATGCCTATTTTTACAATAGTAGAGTTTTAACATACAGTGCTTACAATGTGATTTATTGCATTTAGAAATACTTACTAATAACCAGGCGTCCACGTCCCAAACGCCATCCGTCGATATCTGACTTTTGATCTCAGCCACTAAATCTTTCACTTCGTCCTGCATAACGACAGTCATCGAATTTCTCTTTCCAAATCCAAAATCTCTCATGGTACGAATTGTGAATCGTTTCAGTTCTTGCCAAGATTCAAATCCGTTCCAGATTATTCCTAATAAACAAGCGATACTGTCAGTTAATTAGCAATTAATAAAAATTAATTTTAAAAAGTACCCATATTAGTCTTCCCGTATGCTCGATCTGCTACAAATGGCCAAACTAATCGAGCCATGGAAACTTCTGGTCTTGATAGAATATCTTTTATTGCTTCGTAAGATGAGATGACAACTATGTACATAAAAAGTGGGGTTAAAATCAATACAGCTTTTTAACTTCATCATTGCAGAAGGGTCTAATCTTTGGTATGAAATCTCTTACCCATGTAATGCACACCGAATCCAAGACCCATGATGTCACCGTATTTTTTGGCCATTAATCCCAACGCTTTGTGGGGATACTTCAAATCTGCGAGTGCCATTTCGACCACATTTCCAATTAAAGGCCATCGATACGGACCAGGGGGGAGATCTTGAGCGATGTGTCCACTCACAAGTACAAAACGGAATAATGCAAACACTATCAAACACAATGTAAATTCAACAATCATGACGAATTTGAGGTTGCACGAGTATCGTTTTGAAATTTTTCCTAGATCAGCTAACATGCGTGTGTATACTCATCCTCAATGTTGGAATGTCCAGTAGGTAAGCATAACTGTCCATGAACTGACAAACTAAAGTGCTACGGTCGTGTCACAAAAAAATAAAAAAACACGTGTGTGCATAAAAACTGGTTACTCCATTTATACAAATGTATATACGCCATGTACAAAAATTGAAATGATTGTCCAGATACACGTCAGGCGAATCTTAAGGTTTGCACTAACCAATTTTTACCATAGTTACATATTTAACGTGGTTGCGGCATGCGAAATGTTTAGTGGAGATCATGAAACATTACCTGAATAATGCGAAGAGCCAGTGCGACTAATAAAAAATGGCAAAAAACTGGTTCTTTGTTCATCAAAGAATTACTACGTAATAAACAGTTTGATCGAAACGTATTTAGTTTACCTAATCTTTAGTTTATTGTACAGTTTGAAATGGAACTTTATGTGCATATGTTTTTATTTATTTAGTCAACTTACATAACTAAGATGTGCATTTGTAAAATCACAAAATTACGTAATTATCTAGTAATTCATGTTTAGCGAAAACTCAGCTTATTTTACATACACATAGCACTGCTATTTGCGTATCATACTTTCAATATATGGATTTAATTTAAAACACATTTACATAGGCAGATGCGCATGCATATATGTACTTATTTTCAGTCTACTTCAATTGAAAAGGGCTCCGCTCAAGGTAATTTTGCCTGAATCAAAAATGTCGATGCATATAAAACCTCCCTGAAACACATTTACAACCGTAACTCGATTTTATTTTAATTGCTTACCTCCACATGAATTGCAACCATTCGTGTCTCATCGGTGTGAGGAATGTAAATTTCTGCTGATCCGCTTAAAGCGACGCGAATCGTTTTACCAGAACAAGTCCCGTTATAAACATTTCCCGAAATTACGTCACAATAGTCACCCGCAGGTAGGCAAGTCTGATATGAGTAGTAAAAAGTTGTGACAATCTTATATGTATTTATAAGGTTACCTAAGTGCTACTAATTATGTACCATTAGAAATTCATCCATAGGAACATTCTGCTCATTATTCATTGCCACGAATCCTTTATTTCCTCGACAAAATGCGATTTGGTTGTTCCCATTGTCCCACCAATTGGTGACTGGAGTTCCATGGACAACATTTCCAAACGAAACCATGTTGAATATTTCTCTCCAACGGTGCTCACATCTAAATTGAAATGATTTGAGTAAAATTTCATCCACGTTTTCATTCGGATAATTTTACAAAATTCCTAATTATTTAAAAACTAACATCCAGCCACCCCCACATGTGAGGTCATTATTAATGGGAACATCCAACGTGTTGCCGTCATCGTCATGAGGTGGGCCCATCTGGCCGAGAAATTTTACTAAATGAGTTTTTTTTATTTTGATAGAAAAATTATGTATGTATGCAAATTTAAATTAAAAAATACCCAATTGTTCCTGTCTTTGCCATCTTGCCAGTCTGGTTCCCAGTAATAGGAAGACATCACCCTTTTCAAACCAAATGGCCAAGCTTGGGCGAACCCCTGTGCCATTCGGTATAGTCCACCGTTCCGAAAAGTTAATATATTTGTATCGTAGAACCCTTGGTATCTCTGATTGTCATGGTTGTCCACGAACACGAGGACATTTTCGGACGCATACATTCCCCAAGGTTCACCTAAGTTCATTTAGTAATAAAAATACGAGATAAACTATGCCGCATTATTTGTAATTACCAAAATTCCAAAGGTTTTTCAAAGGTGTAAATCCACGAAGGACATCGCCCAGAAACATCCCGTATTGGAACTCGGTCGTTCGTCCGAGGTGATGATATTCATTGGCGTGGACCGGATCAGTTCCTCCGGCAAATGCTGATTTTGTAGCAGAGCATTTAAAGTACATAAGTAATAAAATTGTGACATTTATTTAAATAATTACCCAAATCCCAAACTTCCATGACAATGAATGGCTTCGCGTTTTCCGGAAAACCTGCAGAGGTCGATAGATTATCTAACCTACTGAAAATCACTTCTAAATCCTGGACCCACATGTACTTCGAGGCATCGACTCTTGGAAATAATTACGTAACATTTTGATGCAATTCTTGAATATTGAAAGCCATAGTACAAACTTTTAAACCCATTTATGAGGTCTACCTGAATCCAGCAACTCCAAAACCAATAAGTTTGTTGAGAAATTCGACAATCTTATTCTGCACGCTTGCCTTCTTCTGGTTCAAATCTCGCAATGTGTCCAACTCGCAATTTTTTATCTGAGGGCAAAAAAACTATTTCATGTCCATTTACATATAATAAATTGAATCTACCTGAAAATTAATCTTGCCTGGGTAACATCTTGATAATCATCAATCAGTCCACTGTCTGACTCGCACTCGAGGCCGTCGCCATGCCCATTAAAATCCTCCGCAGTATAAGGAACTCCTGGATAGCTTTTCGTGGCGGGGTCAAAACTGCTTCCACCCGTTCCAATGCAGCAGGAGCTTCGTCCCGACATGTGGTTGAGAACCACGTCGACATAAATTCGGACACCGACCGCATTGCATCTTTGAATCATGGAGGCAAGTTCACTTTCGTTTCCAGATCTCGTCGTAAATTGATAAGAGACTGGAGTGTAGCGTTCGGACCATGGGCGAAACGGGGTCAATTGAAGAACATTCTCAGTTACAGGTGATGTCTGGCAAAGTTGGAAGTGTGGTTATTTTACGTCATGCCATAGTTGAAAGTAAAGCATAAAATTATTTCTCGTTTACTTGAACACCTGCGTATTTATATGGTCCAAGAAATCTTTCGCACTCGTCTGCGATATTGTTAAACTTCCATTCAAAAAGGTGGACGATAGATTGTCTTCCTTCGGTGAAGTGGGGGTCCTTTTGTGCTTCGACACCATATTTTACAGTGAGGAGGAGAAATAGTAGAGTAGAAAGTAGAATTGGATTGGACACCATTGTGACATAAATTGTTATAAAAATATAATGATCGCATTGGAGCTCAGCGAGGGTAGAATTAGAAATGCATAAGAATATAGTTAGAATTTTATCTATGATGAGATATCATTGAGTGTCACTTATCATTATCAACAATGATTTCGGTGAGATATAAATAAATACTTAAATAATGAGTCGAGTGAAGTCATGCAGACTGCAGTTTTGGAATTAAGTAGATACTAGTAGATACTTAAGTATCTACTAGTACTAAGATCTTAAGTAGATACTACTAGATACTGCAAAATAGGCCCGTCGATAAGCCCGTTACCCCAACATTAGTGAAGTTAGCCTCTCCTGTTCTCTCTGCAGAGTGGAGAGAGGAAAGGAGAGGCTAACTTCTCAAAAAAGCCACCGACCCAGCAGCGATACACTCGCCTGCTTTATATAGTTTAGATATAAGTAAAATGTATGTAGGTAGGCATTTTTGCATGCAATGCCCTGCTGTGATGCAAATCGTAGTAACTCATACATAGATATGTACATACATAAGTACAAGATGCATAAGTGCATCCAATTAAGTATCCTTTTTGATTACATATGCCAAGTATGTAATTATTACTTGATTATAACCAAAATATGTCAAATTAAAAAAAAACACAATCAAATATATAGTCCCAAAAGTTGCTTAGAATTATTGTTTTCACTGGAATAAAGGTCAGTTGAACGTGTACATATGTATTGTACCATCGTTGTACCATTATGTATCTATGTATTTGTCTATACAAATGCACACCAATATTTGTATAAGTAAATCATTCAGTGCATTACAGTATCCAGGATAAATTAACTAACAGAGAAATGATATTGTGAAACGTAATTGACTATTATGAAACGCCTTAACGCCTATTTATATCTCAATCCCTTCACAGAATCCATCTGCTCCTCGTAGTTTGGCCAATTGCAAAACTCCATGATAATTAGCGTACGTTCCTGCAACGACTAGGATATGAAATATCTGATGACTCTGACCCTGCAACGAAATAAAGCACAGTTTAAATTTCGAAAGAGAATTCTTGTGATTTTTTTTACCATGATATCACATTTTCCCTTGTACCACCTCTCTGGGATTCTCGATGAGTAAAAAAGAACTCCCAAGATGTACAGAACCGCCATTAAAAGCAACCATCCGAACGGATCTATTGTAAATGCTCGAATAAATCCTCGTACTGAAATATAATGAATGGCTGGAATTACACCGCTGAGTCCAAATCCGGCGAATATACCTGAATAATGTATGCATTTCATATTTATAATCCTAATAAATGCATCAGCTACATAGAACGAGTGCACATACTGGCACGGATTGGTCGCCATCGTGGCGTTCCGAATTTGTCTGACAATGATGCAACAATTGTCGCCAGTCCAAGAAAAAATGTCACACTCCAATAAACCATTTGACTCCATGTGTCACAATTAAATCCGTAGTAAAGCCAAGGAAAGAAGGAACCCATGCTCAATGTGGATATTCCAACGTAGTCCAATCTTTAAGAACCGCAAAACAGAACATCGTATTAAACAAGAAGTGGCAAAACTTGAAGTAATCACTGATCAGTCAAGAATAGCAAGTTCGAACCGCGTGACATCGAATCCACAGGTTAACCTACTTTACTTATGTAAATATGTACTTGCTAAATAATTTGCACACCGATTCCGAGTGGCAGTGGATGGCATGGAAGGTCGCGGACAGGCTGAAACATGTTACCGCTCCAAAGAAGAATACAGAAATGACCAATTTTTGTTCTAGTGGAATCTTCTCTTGATTCATAAAGTGAATGGCTTCCCCGATAAACGCTAACGCTCCCAAGAGATGACTCCATATATTTATAGTCTATCATTGGAAATTGGAAAGTATGACATAAATTGCGTCCCCTTCGTGCACTATATATGCAAATTTTATACCTCAGTATGAATACGGAAAATACTTTTACAGCATTCTCGAACAGATGGGAGTGGTGGTCGGTGACCAGAAATAAGAAATTGGTTGTCCTGAAGCCAATTTGGTAATGTCTGAAAGACAACGAGATGTATAAGGTAAACAAAACATGAAATCAGTATCATTTTATGCTACCTTAAATTGACAACACTTCCATTCTCTAAGACAAACTTGAGGTTGTTCGATTTTGGATGAGTTCAAAAGTCGAAGGGGTTTCTTTAAAAAATTGGACTTTGTTACAAATTGTTCGTACTACCAATTCATCAACATACTTTTGCTTCTTTCTCCTGTAAGGAAGAATCCCCCAGTGCAGTTGGGCGTAAGTTTCGTCGTGCCATTTGTATTTGTAAACACGTTTTATGATACGAAAATAAATTCTTACAATACAATGAAATTGTTGTTGGTTGCCACCGGAAAATTGCTTGTCATTACTTACGATTAGCTGAGTAACAACAAATTAAAGTAGATTCTGAGCTAGATATACTTCTGTATATAGACGATGAAAAAAACTCTACCGTTTCGGCTGGTAGCTGTCTATTAGGTAATTTGTACATTATAGGAAATGTGAAATATACTTCAGGATAATTATGTATGCATTGATCGTACGAGCGTATATATGTACATATGATATCCAATGTCAGATAACCAAGGCTGATGAGGACATAAGTAATTTACGTAACGCACATGCACTGTGTACTTTGGGTGAGAACTATTGATAATCGTGTTTATGTACATATTTAATGTATGCCTGTATATATTTATGTGTGTACAATGCACGTACCTATGTACATACATATGTATTGCGAATGAACTATAAAGGATATACTCGCTAAAGTGTCAACTCCATTTATAAATTTATGTATACCGAGTACATATGTATGGCAATGGGGTAATCAATTACAAAAAAATGTCTTGACAAAGCGTATGCATATGAAAACAAAGATTTGGTCGGCATGTATCTACATATATATTTAGACACCGTAAAAGATGTCTCAAACTGATACAAGCATAAATGAAAACCGCAATTTCACAAGCACCCATATTTACGTATATATAATTTCGGGAGAACAACGTTTATTTGTTCGTCTATTCTAGCCTACAATGGTTGAGCTTCAATCATACAATGTAAATAATTTAGTTACAAATACAATACAATAATTCTCATTTTTCTACACATCTCACACTCAGTCTATGCTAGGTATGCGGGGTACAATAATGAGGATCCTCTATCACCTGACTTAAACTAATTAACATACTTATAATCAACGTATAAAGAAGTAGTATGGCAGTCGACCTTGCTTCCTAAAAGTCTAAGTCTTCTTGTTTTTAATGTCTTTCTAGGAGTAATTATTATTTGTATTCCACCTGTCAACTCGCTCGTAAGGGTAAAATTCCCATTATAAAAAAGCTAAACCAACTTAACCCATACATTTACGTATGTATTTATTTAGTATGAAATGACAGTGACAGGATATTCAAGTGGATGGATGACTGGACTCTTTAAAAATCAGAAATACGTATAAAATCGGGCAGGATTTCAATTTAAGGCGGATAATGTAGCATAATTAATTAAATTTCATAATTAAATTTCAAATTATTTGCAGCATTTAATTGTAAAAGGTCCTAAGCTGGTCAATCGTCAAACCCAGTCGTCGTCATCTTCCTCCTCGTCGTCCATAAAATCGCGGAATTTCCGGAGGAGGTAGGACGTGGGACCGTACCAGCCGGGGTCTGAGTAAAGGGGCGACGGGACCACGACAGGCAGTGGACTCTGCTGAGTGGGGGGGATCGGCAAAATTCGCCCAGTTCCGGTCCGAATACCCGGTCGGCTTATGGTCCTATTATTTACTGTAGGAATTCCTGGCAGTTCTCTCCTCCTCAAAAGAGATCCCTCTCTCCCGAAAGAAGGGGAATTTATTATTTCTAAAAATCCTGAGAAAAAATTAGGTAATTTTATTAATTTTTAACCACATTTTTAACTAGTTGCCTGAATTGTTACCATTGCTGCGAACTGGTATCCTAGGCAGTTTTGGTGTAGATGGGTGAGAAAAGGTGGGATGAAGATGGGTGGAGTCTACAAGTGGGTGACACACACATATAAAATTTGGCATGCTTACAGGAATTTAAGCAACATTAAACACTCACAATTTTGAAATCTGGGACCACGACTTCGATTATGTTCCCAAACTTGGGAAGGGAATATATTTCTATTTGGAAACGTTACTTCACTATAAGGTGTCACTACTCCACGGAAATTGGGGGAGGAGACGGGTGTCACAGAAAAGGGGGAAATCTGGTCATATTCAAACCCTCCTCTCTGCGGTCGTGGGAGAAAAGGTCTCCTCACCATTTGATGAGGGTGAAGAGGGGGCTGATTTCTTGCTTGGAATTGGTAATTTACCATCCTTGGGGTGATAGGGAAAGAGTTTGGTCGGCTTGGTCTTAGCGGGGGAGGGTAACGCAGCCCGTTTCCGGCGAGCTGCTGATTTCTTCGGTGATTGTAAAGATTGTCACTTTCATTTTCGTCGCTATATACTTCAAATCTATTGAAGGAGGGGTCATTTCTGCGCATTCGTCGTCTCCGACGAGTCCATCCGTTGGGGGAAACTTCCATCTGTGGGTTTGGAGGGACATTCCCCTCCGAAAACTGCCCCTGGAAGCCAAGGTTGTTTTGCAATGGTGGGAATATACTTTCCTGAATACCTTGATTCATAACCATGGCGGCTTGATGGACAAAGTCTGCAAAATAAATTAGCAATTAGTGCATGGGTAACATATAGAGTGCTAATTGGCATCTTATCATTGAATCCTACCTCCTCTTGATTCTCCATCATCATCCCAAAAATTTAATTCCTCCTCAGTTCCCGGGTAGAATTCTACTACGTCCGATAAATTCGAAGATACCCGGTTCATCCCCGTACCGCTTAATTTCTCCGCTTCCACCGCTTCAACTACGACCGGGTGCAACTTCCCTGATACTTTTTTCGCCTTCCACACGTCAAAAATGACCAACCCTGCATACAACTTGCCCACCGTCATGACCCTGTCTTTCGAACCCTTCGGTGGTGGTGGTGGAACGAGAAGGTCCAACATTTTGGCGGCTTGGAAAGGCCAAACCTTTCCAATAGTTTCTCTCAATTCTCTATCCGCTTGGTCCATTTCCGGAGCGGGACGTAACTTGATGCAAAGGTTGTCTCGAATTAGGGCGAATAATGTGGTTGAAAAGTGCACTTCTCCCGAGTCATTCAAGGGCATGTTCATCCTGATAAGTTTCCGATAAGCGAGACGATACGGACACTTTCCACCGAAACCGAGTGGGGGGTCCATATTTCGCAGGAGGTCGTACATCTCGGTGAAGTGGATTGTTCCCCTAAAATAGTATTCATTTTATGGTTGCCCATTTTTCTAAAAAATGTGTAGGTTTCAAAATAAGCTTACGAAGCAGTTGGGTCATATTCTGCCCAAACTCGTATGAATTCATCGAGGTGATGTGCACCAAGAATTGAAGAATCTCGTGTGAGGTAGTCAAAATTATCCATAATTACAGCAACGAAGAGATTCAACATCTAAATAAATTACACAAATTAGATTTCAAAATGTTCTCACACTGTAAATTTAAAATAACTCATCACATAAAATGCTTACAAGAAATGAACACAAGAAAATGAAGGATATGAAATACACGTAAGACACGTTTGAACCACATTCCGGTCCTTCCTTTCCTGCGAGTGGGTCACAAGGTTGACCCGCTACACAGGACAACATTATCGACGGCCACGACTCCCCCGTAGCACATCTGCGTGGGTCAAATTAGTATAACAACATATACACCAACTTTTCCCCAATGTTAAGTTAATTTCTTATCAACATACCGAAAAAGTAGCATCAAACTGTGAAAAAAGTTCCGGTAGTTGTTATGTCTTGTTATAGATTTTTCCGGATTTAGTTCTAAAATCATAACGCACATAATCAGTAATAATTTAATAACCATCACGTCTACACAAATAATTGACTTACCAATATTCCCGAAAATCTATTGATTAAAAATGTAAAAAAACGCGTTATTAAACACATAATTACTAATTCTTTCCTACTCATTTAAATATTTACCTGCATTCCAATTATTGCGTAAATGAAGAAGAGCATTGCAATTAAGAGACAAACGTAAGGCAGGGCTTTGAAGGACTGAACAAACGTATACAGCAACATCCTCGTGGTTTGAACTTGTCTTAAAAGCTTGATCAATCTCGCTGCTCGGAACATTCGGAGAAACGCGAGGTTTAACAGATCCGCCTTTTTAGATAAAATATTAATTAATGATTAATTACTTATTCTAAAAAAATAGTTAATTAATTCAAACATACCGTATCGATGATGGATCCAATCACAGCTAAAATACAGCACAAAAAGTTTTAGGAAAATTATCAAACTAATCTTACTTTCTCTCATATTTTTGACAACTTACTTATAAAGTCGAAAACATTCCATGGATCCTTCATGAAATTTTTCACCCCGTACCCATACACTTTCAGACAACATTCCGTCGTGAAAAGCACGGTGAAAGTGATGTTAATGTTGGATAGAATATTGTTATACTCGGCTGGAGAGTTGTGATACTGTGAAATAATTAATCATCCCAAATTAATCAAGGTACCCATCAAGAAAATCACTCTAGCAAATTACAACCTTCATCATTAAGAGGAATGTGTTGAGGATGATGAGAAGCATGATGAAATACTCGAACGGGGTCGACGCCACGATTCTCCACACTTTAAACTGTAATGAATCTCTGTCCTCGGGCATGTACCGTTCCAGAGGACGCGCCGCGATTGTGAAATCAATACAGGATTTCTAAATATGAAATACATAGCACCGTTTTAGTACTTCTTTAAAACAATTAATTTAAGGTCGATTATAAAATTTCTCCCCCACTCACCTGATTCTTATCGATGTCTCCATCCTGCAACTCTGACTCGCCTTGTTCTTGGAATGTAATGATGATCAAGGCAACGAAAATGTTCACAAAGAAGAAGGGAAACACGACGAAATAAACTATGTAGAAAATTGACATTTCAACCCTGAAATTTGGCAGTGGACCTTTATCCTCCCACGTGGCGGACATTGAGTTTTGCAATATCCTGATAAATAGAAAGTTTATAAATGAGTATCAAACTTTTCAAATTTCTGAATTTATATAAAATTCTCTCTCCTTACGTCGGCCACCCTTCCCCAGTCTGTACCGCAAAAAGGGTCATCATGGATACGAGGACGTTATCATACACAAAGTCTTGCTTATCCCACACCCTTGGCACAAGTTTTGGGGGTCCGTCTCCCCTGCCGATGAAGAATTCTCCATGACAATCCTTTGCATTCATGCGGCTCTCGTCGTTGCAAAACTGAAATCTCCCGTTGAAAAGTTGAACACCAATTACAGCGAAAATAAACTGCAATCAGAAATCCCAGTTAAATTTGTCCTAGGTTTGTAACCAATTTCGGTAACATTTTCTCACCCACCTGAAATAGGAGGTAGACAATGAGAATATTGAACACATTCTTCAAAGAGTTGACAACACAGTCGAACACAGCTTTAAGTTTTGGAACACGTTTTATTGTTTTCAAAGGCCGAAGAACACGGAGGACGCGAAGGGATTTGATTGTATTCAGTTTTGCGCTTAGGTCGCTCGCACCTGCGAGGTCCTCCGGCACTATTTCCCCCTCGCCCACTCTGCCAAACAGAATTTACCTTCAATACCTCACATCCAAAAGTATGTAAATATGTAGTGTTTCGCAAATAAATAAAGTTTTAATTGAGGCAGTGTAAGTAAGTAAGAAGTATTTGAGAAATTGCTCTACAGAAGTGAAATGTTAGCAAAAATTAATCAAATTAATTGCCAATACCGTATGCGAAGCGTAATGAGTAAGTAAATAACACTTAGAATGGTGTGTGCAAATGTGTTATTTCATGTGCAAATGTTATTTTCAATGACACCATGTCGAGAATGTCGAGAAGCCAAATAAAATCATGGAATTAGCAGGTGACTAAAACTACCGTCATTTGAAATTTGCGAGACTTTTGCCATTTTTTTAAAATTTGCGTTCCATATAAGCGACTAAATTCAACATAATAATTTCTATGATAGCTATTTTGAAAGTACAAACTAAGAATAATCTATGAAACTACTGTATGTACTAGAGCTATGAATATATTCTAATTTCTACCGCTTGGAACTCACTTAGGGGGAGTGAAAAAGAATGCGACTATTGCGCAGATGACCTATGGTATAGAAAAGTTGGAAAATCAATTGAATGTAAATCACCAAACCCACTACTACATACAACTACGTATAATTTCCTTACAACGATACTATCTAAAATGTTCCACAGGTCACGGCAGTACGCCCCGGGATGCCAAACTATGCCAAGGTCAATGACCTAAAACATCAAAATTTACCAACTAAGTCTATTACCTACAAACAACATCAACAAGAACATCAACAATTTCAAATTTGTAATTAATTAGCAGTACCAATAACACGACTAAGCACCATGTCATAAATATATTTGTAATATATAAATATGTCACCACACGTTTCTAACCAACCAACTTTGGGAAATTTACATACGTTCAAATCCAAATTAAATCCTTCTTTTCAAATATCCTTCAGCACTTACTTTTAGGAGCATTTCCGCCGCAAAAACTCCTGTAAATGCGTAATCCACAACCTCAAGGAATTGATTGGTTGCTGATTTCTCATCCACGGGATCTTCCGCCGCGAGGGCAATACTGCTCAGGGAGATGACGAACATTATGAATAAGTCGAAGAAACTTAAATTTACGATCCAATGAGCTGCCCTCCTCACTCTATAAATTTCGAGAAAGGTGTAACATTTTTGCAATTTGTTTTACACAATGTTGCAAAAAATACTTACGGATTTGTCGGAGAAAAAATAAACATTGAGGAGTAAGGTAACATTGGTTTTGGCCCCGTAGTTTCCACGACTTCTGCAACATCTTCTAGCTCGGGTGCTAATCCTTGTTGTTTCTGTGACCACGTGATGAATCATTAGAAAGGGAGCTTTCTCTTTTTTCCAATATCTTAATATGCAATACCCTCTCCTCCTCCTCCTTCTCTTCCTCGGCTGCCGTCATTTCCTGCGCATTTGCCAAGTTGTCGACAGCAATGGCGAGGAAAACGTTTAGCAGGGTGTAGTTTCCGAACAATGTGAGGATAATGAAATACAAGCTGTACACCATGCCCCCATTTAGACCACCTTGCGATCTAATCCCGAGGTACATTACTTCGTTCCAATCTTCTCCAGTGAGAATCTTAATTAACATCATAACAATTGATTTATATTTTACACCATCTTTTCCATTTTATTGAGCATAAGGTTGTTTACCTGAAATACTGTCAATAACGAGGTAACAATCGTATCCAAATTAGTTGCTGGTGTCCCATCCACAAAGTTAAAGGCACCACCGAAAAGTTGCTAAAATAATTTTTACATTATTCATCGTTTTAGTTGATTATTTAAATTTATAGTTCATTTATCACGCTATTTTTTCAAAAATTCAACAAAGCTTTACAAAAGATTGATGTAAACCTACCATTCCCAACAAGGCGAAAATTAAGATGAACAAGAAGAGGAGGAACAACAAGGAAATGATGGAGCGCATCGAGGCGAGTAGCGAAATGACCAAGTTTCTCAGCGACCTCCAGTACTTGGTCACTTTGAATATTCGGAGCAATCTGAGCGCCCTCAGGACCGATAGACCGAAAGAAGAGTCGGGTTTGAACTGGGAGTAAACTACTTCGAAAATGGAGCCAGAAATGACCACGGTGTCAAATCGGTTGAACGAGGAGTGAAAATAGGTCCGAACCCCTAACGCGTAAATTTTTACAAACATTTCGAATATAAAAAGACCTAAAAAGCCGAATTCTGCCTTAGCTGGAAAACAGAGCAAAAAATTTTCACATTTAGTAATACAATTTTACATCAATCTAATAATTAAATAAAATTATAAATAACATTTACAATTAAAGTCTGTCAGCCTGAAATAAAAGCAAAGAAAAATTGATTAGTCTCATTCCCCATTCAATAATTTAATTTGGTGCTTTCATTGAAATTTTACCATGTCCAGTTTTCCAATATATAATTTAAACGTACCATTTTGGCTGATTGTAATGCTCCGTTGCGACGCAGGCCGTGTTCAGGAAAACGAGGACGATAACGCTCCAATAAAACCACTGTTTTTTGACCACGTTACGTATCCAGTATCTGAATCTTTTCTCATTCCTCCAAAAAGTCGACGTCGTACTTCTCGATTTTTTGGCAGGTGAGGAGTATACTGGATGGGGACACGTAAAAAATTCATTAACCAATAAAAAATCAATTGTCGATATACACAACGTAAATGACATAAATAATTAAGTACCATCTGCTTCTGCATCTTCGTCGGTATCTGTACTTTTGGCATTCGCTGTCTTCAACTTTTTTCTCTTTGCCTCTAATCGCATCCTCTTTTTAAGAATTCTCTGCTTATCGGCGTCAGAGGTTCGTTCTTCATTCAAGATGACTTCCTCCGCTATTCATAAAAAATAACAATTAATTTTTACACGATAACGGATTAAACAGCGTAAATGAAAGCATCACCAACCGCGACATATCCATTCAAGGAAACCATTCAGTTCTTTCTCCATTTGGGTTTGGCGTCTCAGCTTTAGAAATGTTTGGCGATGTTCGACGCGTTCCCTTTCTTTGGCAAATTCCCTGATGATAAGGCAAAATATGAAACCACTTTCTCCGCTTTCACCACAACGGAAAATGTGCAACAACTCACCCGGAAAGTACTCCGAGAACTAGATTGAGCATGAAGAAAGACCCAATTATGATCAGAGGCACAAAGTAAATCCAGTTGTAGCTACTCCCCACGGCATCATCCGTCTGAAAATAAAATCAACTTAATTTATACCCTAATTTTTTTAAAGATGGTCAAAATTGGTCACCTACCCAGTACAAAATCGTTGTCCAACCCTCCATCGTAATGCACTGGAAATTAGTAATAGTATTTAATTACAATAGTTAAGTACTGGCACATATTTACATATTTACCTGGAACACGGTGAGCATGGCGAAGCCAATATTGTCGAAAGATGTAATACCATAGTTAGGCCCGATCCATTGATCCAGACATATCCTTAAATTGTTAAAATTAGTTAGAATTAATTAAAAATGTAACATTCTTGGTTGAAATATTACATAAATTTATACTAATGTACATTAAAAGACATTAAATTAAGTTGTCTTACGAGTTGTCCGTCTCACACGGGTAGCTGCCGGTTGGAGCTCCCCCGGATAAATTGGACACGCACGGGGTCGCAAACCCCCCGTCCAGCACGATCTCATCCAGGTCGTAGAGACTGTAACACGTCCTATGAAACTCGCCGCAGTAGAATTCTAACCCTATAATGGCAAATATGATGATTGCGAAGAAAACGAGGAGCCCAATTTGGAAGAGGGGTGCCATCGCTTTCACTATTGATTTCATGACCACCTGCAAACCTGGACAAAGTGGTGAAAGTTAAACACCTGAAAATAATTGTGGCAAATAAATGATTGCATAATCACGTACTAGGAACTCTTGAAACCAACTTGAGAGGTCTGAGGACTCTTATTGCTCTCAAATTCTTTAAATTTATTCCTCCTTCCTCCCCGGATGCGAATATCGTGATAAAACCAGAAACCACGACCTGTTGAAATTCCCATAAATTATGAAATACCTACATTACTCAGAACAAAAAACTCGTATTTGTCACGTGCCACAAAGTCCATTATGTTCCAGATATTGCGCAAGTACGCGCCGGGATGAAGAATAAAACCTAACGCTAATATTTTGAGGGACGCTTCTGCACAAAAAATCCCGAGAAAGTAGTCCTCAGTTTTTTCCTAAATAAAAAATTCAAACCATTTGATTTCCAATATTGTTTTATTGATTAGAGTAAAAAAAATGTACATGTACAACTCACCAACTGAAGTGAAAGCAGCGTCCTATCCTTCTCTGGTAAATGCTCCTCGCACGACAGCACGACACAATTGGCTAGAATCGTGACCAACACGGCATACTCGAAAGGGGGCTGGAAATAAATACATAAATTCGATAAGTCTCTTCTCCTTTGTTTTTGACCCATTAATAATTTTTCAGAACACGTGCCCATCTTTTTTCTTACTCACCCATTCTATAATGAACCTCGTGATTTGTCTCAATTTGGTATTTTCCGTCAAGACGAAGAGGGAGGAGGGCAGTGGGGCGTCCGGGTCTTGTCCTTTCTTCTTTTTCTTCGCCCCCATCCCTCCCAATCGCCACTAGCACCAACACGAAGCGAGGAGGATCCACACCACTCACTCACCCACCCAAAGTCTGTCGCAGGCCTGGTAAAAATTACTGAAATTCGAAAGAGAAAGTGAAAGTGGAGGAATGTCAAACTACTTATTTTGTTATTTTCTCAATTCACCAACCACCACCTCGTGCTCTACGAGTACCACCACCACCATCATCACCACCACCACACTACTGCTTTCTCCTACCCGACCCGGATCCTCTTTCTCCCATCCCATCCCATTTCACCGCACCACACAACATACCAGCTCGTCGCCTGCCTAATAGCGACTGACTAGACAGTATAGCTGCTGGGTGACAGTCAGTCGGTAGTGCAGGTATGTCGAGTATGGGACTCTCTGGGTAGGAGAAAGCAGAGGAGAAAGGGTGCGTGAGAGTCAGTGCGGATGCAGAGGCAGTCAGGCAAGCGAGGCAGAAACACATGGGGCAGAATTGATCGATAAATCCGCAGTGGACTCCAACACCACTAAGACTCTGCCACACCATAGCACGACAACCACCACTCGTCCCACCACCACCACGGCTACACTTGCTTTCTCTCTCGAGAGAAAAAGATATCCACCAAAAATGTATGGATGGACAGAACCAGGATATGACTCAACTTGCAAATAATACAAATATCAAACTGGGATGACTTCTTAACTTACTTTTTACAAGTTCATCTCTCTCTTTCTCTATTTCCTCTCCAGTTAATTAGGAACGAGTCGTTTAAAAGAAGTCAGGTAAAAAATGGCAGGTTATTCGTTTTCTTCCTGAATTTCATGACAGATAAGAAAAAGAGAAGAAGAAGAAGCAGATGTACGAAATGTGTATGACGAGCGTTCTAGTCGTGGGGCAACTTATTGCTTACGTGTTGAATTGAGCTTTACTAATTTACATGTTTATATGGCAATGAAATGCAAAAGAGTAATTATTGTTGAACAGTTGAACAAATAGAGTTGAGCAAATGTGTCTTTTTTTAACTTTCACCAGTTCACTTTCACCCGGACACACACTACACACACACTACTCGGGTTCGGGTCTGGCCCGTTTGCTTCATTGCGAAAATGAGGGGAAAGGAGATAGGAGGAGGAAGTGGGGAAAGTTCACGTTCTCGGATTCCCTGCTGCCTTAACTTTCTCTCTCTCTCTTTTTCGCTCTCTTCATTTCCTTAGTGTGATATTTTGAGTTAAAAAAGTGGGGAGAAAATGGGTCAGAAGAGAATCTCGCATGTTTAGATATTGCGGAGTGGATTGCATGCAAATCTGACGATTCTGGAAGGCAGGGTTGCTCGCCTTAATCGTGCAGGAGGGTTTTTTACTTGATATTTTTTGCATGCATTCGAGTCATCATCACCCATTTTTGGCTAAATCTATACACTCTGGGCAAAATGGGTGCATATATTTAATAGCAAGGCTGACATTTAATATGGGCTCTATTTCAGCCTTTCTTTACGTGGTTGTGAAGGATTGCGTGGAAGGTTTAATGGAGCAATATTTATACGTGCATATATATATATATATATATATATATATTGGGCATTTATATATTGATATGTATGTATTCATGCAAGCACGATATGCACATATGTACATACATACGTAAGTATATGTCATGTATTTACTGATAGATATATGCACACATATTTATATGTAGAAGAAATTTATCTGATAATCAAGTCAATAATGTTCTCAGCACAGGACCAAGCGTATTTATGAAGTATTTGTTGATAATTAAGATGTAATAGTGACAACGGAGGCAAGATCAATGTTTTATTTCATAGAGACATGTACATAAATGTGTAGATTAGTTAATTTGTTTCATTTTGTCCGATTCGATTTTAGCTGGAGGTTGGTGAATACGTGAATAAACATGTTTATTTAAATATTGACTGTCTGACCGACTGTCTACATATATTTGTGCATATACATATATACAAAGACACTCAGCAGACAAAAATCGAGCAAAGAAGTCGGAACTGCATATGTATGTATATATGCATCTACATATTGATATAGAACTACCTACCGTAGTTATAGATAGGTCAATATCTCTCTGGAGTCCAGACACAGCTCGTCGAATTCGTCACATTGTGATAACGTTTAAATGCTACATTTCTGGACGAAAATTGTCACACGCAACTCTTTTCACATTCCCCTACCTTGATCAATAGTCAACCCAATAATCTATGGAAAAACGTGAAATCATCTCCAATTCAGTGGAATTGAAGGGTCATCTACAACGATACATCTAAAAGTATTGATCTTGTTAATCGACTAGTTTCCTGGTGTAATGCTTATGAATAAAGGGTTATCATACTACTAACACACCTCTTACATTTTGCAAACAATTGTTGTATCGACTTGATTTTTTTCTTTGCATACTTATTTGGAAATGCAGGAATATTTATGTCTGGTCTCTGGTTTCTCGTTGGTCCTATGAGATCAACTTTCCTTGCCGTACTCATACATGCATGTACATATGTATATACATAATAAAATATTGAATTAAAACTAATTTTCAATTGGCAACATCAATATTGTGCAGCAACAATTGCAACATAATTCCCGACACTCTGCATAAGTCTTGCGATGTTTGCCGTAATTAGTAGTACTTTTCACCCGCTGCAGCGGATAACAAATCTCTTCAGTATGATGAAGGGACGGTTTATCCAAATATTCGAGGACTAAATACATAAATACTATTTGAATTATGGATCCCCATATTGCCAGCGTCAGATAAGAATAGCTGGCGATTGATGAACTGTCCGTCATGCTCAGGGTAGTGGTGAATAGTGTCAAGATTAGTCCACCTAGGGCTTCCCACAAGACGGGACAAGACAAGATTATACGTCTTGTCTCGTCTTGTTCCAGTCTGCGGGACGAAATATCAAGACAAGAAGGGACGACAAGCTGTCCCGTCTTGTCTTGCGTCCCGTCTTGCCCGTCCCGTTCAAGACGGGACAACACGGGACGCACATGTTTTAAATGGGTTGAATTTTAAATCCATTCACAAAATTCAAGTTCGCTTCATGATACAAATTGTTCTAACTAATTACAGAATAATTTAACCAAGGTTTCGACTGGTAAAAATCACATTCCACAGGGGAGTGGAAAAAAGACATTTGCTATCCCTAAAACGGAAAATCTCTGTTTTGGTTTGATCGAAAACTGCTTGTTTGGAAATTTATGTTCTCAAGACTTGACTTCATGTTCGTATTGTACACAAAATTTTTACTTCTAAATTCTACAGATTTATATTACATGATAACGGATTAGATAACGCTATCCAAAAAATATTCGATGATTCGTTTCGACCGAATTTTCAATTTAAGGGAATTACAATTTCACTCAAGTTATATTTTACTGAACAAATGCCACCGTTGTGCTAAGCTTCAAATTCAATTTTAATGAATTCCGAGACGAAAGTATCATATTTAAATTGTCGCAAGACGTCCCGTCTTGCCGAGACAAGACAGGACAAGACGTTGTTTGTCCCGTCCCGTGTCCCGTCTTGCTTGCCAAAATGCGGGACGCAAATTTCCGTCTTGTCCCGTCTTGTTATCCCGTCTTGTCAAGACAAGACAAGACTGTCCCGTCTTGTGGGAAGCCCTAAGTCCACCAGATATCATTGTCGACAAAATTATGAAAGATATTGCCATATATCCGAATTTAGTGCGTCTCTATGCACAAAAGAGAAAGTTATTACGTAGGCGTCAAGTTGTTTTACTTTATGTTTTACAAGAAAGAAATACACACCTTCTCGTTGTCAACGCTTTTACATGACAGAAGTGTAAAGATTCCAGAGGCAAGCGACAGCATAATTATTGCAATTCCAAATCCCGTACAAAATGAGCGTGCCTTTTTACTTTGTATTGTAGGAGATTCTTCTTGTTTTTCTTGTACTTCTTCCATTAGGATTAGTTTTTCAACTGCCAGCAAAATTGACAAACTCATGGCAACCACCTTTGTTATGAAATGGTACAATCAGAGTGAAACATAAAACTACATTGAAAAACGTGAATTTTACCGTACGACATTTATAATTCCGACCTTTGTGGCCCTGTTTCTTGGAATATTGTAATAATCACACATTATTTTTCTAGCTTTTCAGCACACGTTAATTTAAGTTTCTTCTTTTTTAGCCGCGATAAATATGTAAGAAGGTCCAAATAATACGGCTAAGAAATTCTGACTAATGTGCACATGAGTAGAGTACCAATTTATTTTACCACAAATAATCTTGAATCTGTATCTACGTATACCCATATGTACGCAAGTTAATGATTCATTTGGACAAAACAACGTGTCAACGCATATATTACCTGGATAAAATATTATGGATTATTAGTATGTATATTATTAAATATTAATATGTGTAGAAGGCATTTAAGATGCAGAGGACAATGATCTCACCTGATGTTATAATTATTTGTAGTTAGTGCGTTGGGAAATATTTAAACACGTATTTACATATTGTAAACAGATTCGATGCGCAAGTCTTAAAAATGCTATATGCAGATATTTCATTTAAATATATATATAATAATAATTAAATATTAATTCGTGCTCTTAGTTATCATTGCAATTCCAAAATAATTATTTTATTTATCATGAAGTTATAGGTACATAATCTATTCATGTGGACATAAGACAGTAGCTTTGCTTGTAAACTTGATGAATTTCAATCTGAAAAGTAATTACTCAATTTCTCCAAACTTTGACTTATTTGATGCAACAAATAATGAAATATTAAGGTTGAAACTGATGTCGCAATAGTTGTTGCAATTTACATACATCATCTTGGATTGCATCTCATTCCTTGTCCATCATATGAACAAAGTAATCTTGCAGTGCAAATCAACCTTGAGTTTTACATAGAAAGATCATGCACATATCCAAAACTTCAACTTCAATAATATGTATTGCTGATTAACGTTATTTTATCATGCAGGCACTACTTTTGTTAAATGTAAAATGATGTATTTATGAAATTGTTTTATGTATTTTGGTAAATTGTTGAATATGCGTCTAAGATTACCCCGTGACGTGGTGGTGGTTGCCATGGTGACGTCAGGGTGGGATTTTGAGTGCGCGTCGTCCTTTGTTATAAGTCGTAGTAAGTAAGTAGGTAGAAGAAATCTACACAGTCGAGTTTTAGTCGTTGTCAAAGTCAGACATTTTGGATTTTAGTCGTCGTGGTAGGAAATCAAGAGTAAGAATTGTTAATTCTTTGTTATTGATGTCCACGATTAATTTGTCGTTGTAGTAGTCACCAATCAACTCGTGTTAGTGCAGAGCTCTGAATTGTGTTGACAATTAGTAATTTGTTGGAAATAAAATCTAGTTTAAGTAGATAAAATAATCGTATATTCACTCAGTCACTTTCTTTAATTCCAACGAGCAAAGCACAATTAAATATTCGTAAAGACACTATACTCCGGGTAGGTGATAGCTTGGTTTTTACAACTTTTGCAATAAGAAGTGTAATTATTAAGTTTCATTGATAAAAATAAAGTTTATGTGTACAGCTTCGTATAGCCCGAGCCAGGTTTAAATTAAGTCGTTTTCAATTCTCTTCATGTCAGATAATTAAGTGCATTGCTCATTAAGCAAGCTATAAAATTCTCGTCCTCTTTGGTAGACGATTTTAATACCGATGACACACTTGTCAGCTGTCCAAAATCTCAACTTGTTCCAATTCTTTTAAAAATTGGAGGGTGTTACTTCCAGGTACACAATTTCCTGAAATTTGTGTAGGTATGTCATATTCCTGGATGTTATACATAATACATTTTCCCGTTAACACCAAATATTTATCTATCGGATGAAATAATCAAAAGCAGGTCAAAAGAAAAAACTTGTTGAATCCCTCGAACAAAAACATTCCCGAGTTTGAATTCATCTTCTTTGACACGATTTTCACATTAACGCAGTGTTTCAAATTTATAGGCCAACTTAAGTATGTATAAAATTTGCTACTATTTACACCCACCGCAAAAATGACCTCACCATTCAACTATTCAACCGATCTTCGAAACGGCGATCGAGATGTGCACTTTAAAACTAAGGAAGTTTGTCACAATCGACGTGTCTTACGCAGACTTACGGTTAAATGCATAAGCCCCTTCTCGGGCTAAAAAAATAGGTTAATTTCACAATGACGCATACAAAACGTGGTTCAAGTGCAAGAGTGTAAGGCCAAGTTCATTGCTGTGATTATGTATCATACAATTTATTATTTTCTTGTTGCAAACATAAACCATGCATTTCAAACACATCATTTACTAACTAGCCTCATACATGCAATGTCGACTCTAAATAAAAGAATAAAATTGGATCTGCTTAAATCAAAGATTTCAGGTATTTATCTGTATATTTCTTTTATATTTAAGTTCTGACTTATACATAATTCTCGTCAGGTATGTCAGTATTGTAAATTGCAGATTTATGTATTTACTAAATAGAACATGAGAAGCTTCAAAAGTTCGAAGATATTTTGGATAATGCTGTTTTGGACGGATTTCTTCGTGGGAAGAGATACAATGTCGAAGCGACGTTGAAATCTGTGCGTGAAAATACTTATATATGTTTTAAAAATTTAAATTTATAATTACATATGTACATAAATACATACATCCAACGGGTGCACATCAAGGAAGTGCCATCCTCCCAAGGAGTCATAAGCTTTCTTTTGTTCGAGTCTTTGACTTGCTGAGAACCTATTTAATTTCATGCCAATTCTCCTTGCCAATCTTGCATTGCTGTTTTTAAGTTTATGAATTGAAATCTCTGATTTATGAAGCCCAAAAAATAGTATTATTTGACCTACAAGACATACAGACCGAAAAATAAAGATTTTTTTGCAGAATGATTTTCGAAAGATAATGATGTCATCACTTCAAGCATTTCGATAATCTCACAATATCATTAGGAATATTAATTTACGAAAGTTTTTTTTCTCAGCTGGAATACTTTATGTACGTGAGGACACAAAAGTACAAAGCATTTACTCAAAAATATCTCAACCCATTATCCTCAACATTTTTGAATGTCGGTAAATTCAAAATATTGAAAGGTAAAGATGCCCAAGGAAGACGAGTGGGTGTCGACCGTTTTAGTAAGTGTCTAAGCTATAACTGTCTAAGGGTAGCATCATAAGGGGAAAAAGTCAAATAGTTACAATTTGCATATTTGTTGAATGAAATAGTTTGAACATACAATTTTAAATCTAAATTAATCCTCAGACTTGTGGGACACGAGGAAATATTCTGTAGACGAAGTCATGGCTGAAATTGTCATGGTCGTCGATGAAGCCATCCGATCCTATTTGGTGGATTCGGATAGGAATGACGTTGTTCTAATATTTGATTGTGAGGGTATATCTTTCGACAAGGCAAGACATGGGACGCCAACACGTGTTTTTCAAGCACTGGATTTATTCATGGTATGAAAATCACATTAATGTACTCAATTTGTGTTCATAAGTTGGATCACCTCTTGGTTACAGAATAGTGTCCCTATTCGTCCGGCAGGTCTCCATCTCATTAATGTGGGGCATTTTGTCTATTTCTTGATTCGCATTTTTAAGCGATTTATGAAAGAGAAGATTAGTAACAGGGTAGGATTTTAATGGAAATTTAAATATGGGGAAATCATTAAATAAGGTTCATTTTACTGTTATTACTTATAGATTCAAGTCCACGCAACCCTTGACTCCCTTCATGAACATGTGCCCAAGCTAATTCTTCCGAGATCACTTGGTGGTGAGCTGGATAACGAGTACGCCTTCGAGACAGAGCTTGTTTCAAGGATTAGGAACAATTCGGAGTTTTACAAGAGAATTGCGGATTATTAAATTTATTTTGTAGCAAATAATATACTAAACCCAAGTTATGCGGTAGAAATAAATAAATTGTTTGTACTCATCGTGCATATGTACCTCAAGCATATCAACTCATATAATATGCATAATCAATTATAACTCGTCAACCAAATGTAGTAATTGCATGATAATTTATTTTGTCTATCAATCTAATCCAATTTATAATCCGAATATTTTAAACAGCCAAGTTAGTTGATATGGGCCTGAACCCTGACGCAAATTTCGATGATACCACTGGCCTCGTTGGAGATCTCTGCGTCGACTGGCACAGTGTTACCCTTGAGGCCGTCGCTCGGGGTAATTGTAAACCTAATCGTGTAAAGATTTCCTGGCTGGACGGACGAGTTGTCGAGGACGGTGTCGATGATTGAGATCGGGAATCCCAGGTAGGTCGCGGTCACCTTGAGTCGCAACGCTGGTGCAGCCGAGGATGGAATCAGGTCACCCTCACTGGGATAGGGCGTACCTAATGTTTTGCAAAATAATGTGTGGATTAGTTACGTAATTTAAATTCGGAATAAAGCTGAAATTAATAATCTGACCTGGGTTCATGTAGGCAATTGCACCTTCACAGTTTTGAATCCTCATCTCGAGAAAGGTCCCAACTCCCCCTGGACAATAAGCATATAATTTTTAAAAATACACACATAATTTAGAAGAAGTGCTTGCTTACCGCATCGGGTATGGTCAACCACGCCGGCGGAGGCGACAGCAATGCACACGGCCAAAATCATGAAAATCTTCATGGTTGTTTTTTTGCAAGCCTTTTCGAGAATGAGATGAATTTGAAGTGAAAGCAGCTAATGAATCTGCATCTCCGACAAGAAAGCTTTTTATACTCGGTTGTGCATCGGACTTTTCGACCTTATCGTCATACATGTTTGCTTTTTGGAGGATGGGTTTAAAACCTTAATTGCAGGATTATGGAATTATCTCAACTCAACTATAATGCAGGAGCCGAATGGGAGTTTTTGTTGCAAAATAAGGTTTGCATTTGATCACAAGTGGTTTTATGATTTATCAACCTGGATCCATTTCATTTTTTCGAATACAAGGTTTCGTTATTGTAGTGAAAAGCAATTAAACAATTGTACTTTGTTCAATTTGTAATCTTAGTTTATTTATTACAAACAGACATTAAACATTTGCCGGCAATTCCGTGAAAGTACATAAGTGCAAGTGCATTATCGTAAACATAATAAATATGTACATACGTAAGCAAGGCAAAATTTCACCACTGAAATTTCTTGCATTTTAGTATGTATGAAAAATAAAATGCACACCTCCATTGGGAATTCCAGTGGGATTAACGAGTGTGAACTTTGGTTAATTATAGTTGGACTTTGTTAGTCTGGATATTTATGTATGACTAAACATGATTGCCACTTGGGACTGTCAACTTTTTCTGATTCATGTTTTAATTAACGAAGTATGTATGGACTAAAAACATACGCATTTTAATTGAATAAAGAAGGGCGAGATTGAGTTAAATTGATAAATCTTATGGTCCCCGTCAGTATTTGGATAATTGTCAAGCCATACCAATTTTTAAAGAATTACGTGTCAATAAGTCATACATATGTACCTCTGAGAAGTAAGGTCTAGGAGTGCAAATAAATTTAGGTCGATCTAGTATATTTGGTAGATATTTATTTGTAGTTCTTGGAATACGTGATTTCCCATCAATCAATTTGACAAAAGTCCTCCACGAGTGAGTTTTACAAGATACTACTTATATGATGACATTATAAGTCCTGGACTAACATTTACATACGTTGTCAAGTGCTTAGAAAATAAACAAGTTGCAATGCATGCATAAATACATTTGTGTTTTGCACCTAAATACATATGGCATCTTACGTGTCACTATGAACGTATGTTCTATTATGACAACCAGGGTCCTTTAACTGTTTCCTTGGAGGATTTCTAGACAGGGTCATGTCAGTTCAAAAATTCTCCAAATTTTTTTTTTACATATTTTAAAGTTTGGGAATATGCGCTATTTTTGCTGGGAGAGTTTGGTTGTCAAGAAAAATTTAATATTCTATAAACCGTCGTAAAATGATAACGATTTAATTTAATTGCAAATTAAAATAATTATAAAATAATTGAACTAGGATCAGTATCAAAAACGGTACGTAAAAATTTTTCGCATGCATTTATGACGTTTTATAGAATATTTTATTTTTCTTGACAACCAAGTTCTCCCAGCAAAAATAGTCCATATTCTCAAACATTAAAATCTACAAAAAAAATTTTGGAGAATTTTTGAACTGACATGACCCTGTCTAGAAATCCTCCAAGGAAACAGTCAAAGGACCCTGATGACAACAATTTGGAAAAAGTTTTATTTTTGCTAAATAAGTACGTATAATTGATACATCAATACAAATTAGTGCCGCTTAATTCTTTTATGTGCCTGTTTGACCTTCCCCTTGAATTTCATCATATTTGTATTCTACATATTTACTTGTGTTTATATTGGTACATACAAATGCGTATATATGGGTACATACATATATAGCTATCGCTTTATTTAAGTAAATTATCCAACTTTACTTTCTACTTTGCATAAATAGGTATTAGAGTTAAGTTATTACATTACTGCATGCATGAATACTTATTGAATCAAGGCCTGCTTACGTATGTATGTGAATACTTAAGTATACATATGTACATTACTTTCACTAAAAATGTGATCATGTACTGTTCCGAATATTCATGATGTTCTGCTACTTATAAGTTCATTAAAATAATTGTACCTCAAGCTACCCAGAAAACGTCATCGCATTCTATCAGAACTGCAGTTCTGAAATGTCAACTATTTGTATTCCCTCTTTAAAAATACTTTTCGAGTTTAAAAATAAACATTACAGAGCAAAATTCTTCCCCAACTTATGAATTCCTTCATGTCAGCTTGACAGCTCAACAGGATGTCAATATCTCCACTGCTCTTCAAAGCTCTACGAAATTTGGAAACTCTAAATTCTTGGCAAACTCAAATTCCCATTCAGTGGAAGAATAAGAAGAAGCAATTCACATGGAACGATTCCTGGAAGGATGTCACCCCGTGGTACGTCTCCTTCTTTCTTCTCGTCATTTTACACACATTTTTCGGCTCCCTTGGAATCATCGGCTATATGCGAATGGTTCCTCAAACGGATAAATTTGCCCTGGTGGTTAGACTCCGTTGCATGTACTCGGTCCTTGGATCCTTCCTTGGAATTATTATCGCCATCGTGATCTGTTTTGATGGGAAAGACTACATAGAGTTTATTAACAGGATTATTACCTTTGATCAGCATGCGACAGCAGGTAAAAAAAATGCTACATGATTCACAGTTTTTGTATTTTTTAAATTTCTATAATTTTGAAAGTTGCTCAGAATATCAATCTGCATTTCAGAACTTCGTCGCCTCGAGGTCAAACCGGTCGAGAAATTCGACCCATTCGCCAACGCCATGTACCTCGTGGTACTCCTTCTTTCGATTATCCCTCCCGTCTACTGCATCCCTCCAGTCATCCACGGTCATACCGTCCTTCAGTACATCGTCCATCAAATTTATCCCAACTTCATGAAGAAAATCGGCTTCAGGTTGATGATCAAGATAGTCAATTATTTCGTAATGCTGGTCTCCGTCACGGAAATCTTTCGCCTTATTCCGCTCATGTTCTTGAGCCTGAGTTTACCAGTAATCACAGCACGAAATGAACTCGAGAGTATGGACAGGTATGGAAAAATGGTCATAAAAATCAGACGCCTTGAACTTCACGGGAGTAAAGTCATTCCCCACTTCTGCGCCATGCTAGGCATTTATTGTCAGGGGTACATTTTAATCTCAATCCGACGCCAAATCTCGGCAGGGCACGATTTTATCGTGTTTGTCGTCAGTATCACGCTCTCCGTGGTGGCAAATTACTTTACCATCGTCCTTTACCCAATCGTACCGCAGAATGTGTACCCCGCCTTTCCCACCGTTGCGGTTTCGACAATTACGGTGCTACACTTGCTAATTTCCATAGCGGTGGACGTAGTAGTTAAAGCTAAAGAGTTTACGGTCGAGTGGGGTAAACTGGTACCGGTACGAAATCGATATCTCGCTAAGAAGTTCAGGGCCTTGAGGCCGTTTCAGATAGTATTTGGAGTCTACGATTTTCCCCTTGTGGTTTTTAGTAGGTCATTAAAAATCAAGACTTATCAGACCATTTGGGATTACACGATTAATACGGCACTGACATGGCCGCTGTCTCTGTTCCAAAAGTGAATGTGATCCTGACCACAAATTGCAACTTAATCAAGAACATTGGTCTTGAGACGATGGGGGTACCACTTACATATACGTACATACGTATGTACGTACAAATGTACGTGTTACCTTGGTCTTGTTAGTGTTTACCGACATTTCCACCTAACTTGTCCCAAATTATGTCAAAATGTTTGCTGGTCGTGTGGATTCCTATCACGGAAGCGAGCGACTGCGTAAATGACATTTCCTGAAATTGGGCTCTTGTATACCCGGATTGCTTTCATTCTTCCTATCCGATCATACCCTTGAGTGACAGAACCAATTAATATCAATGAAACCGTAAAAGTAGAAAGAGCAAACGAGAAACATCAACTTAGGAATTGTAACCAAGAAGAGAAAGTTAGTAAATTACGGCTGAATTGTATTCTTTGAGCCAACATTTTTTATCAAAATGTCACAGCTACCGTAAAAATGGACATATATTGCCTTTAATAAATAAATTGATCTTATCGACTTTAATCATTTTATTTGTATTTCTAATTCTAAACCTTAATTTGGCTTCATTCTTTATCACAGAAGTGATAAAGATATGCTTGTCATACCGATGCATGTTAAAATTTACGCAACAATGTATGAGTTACATAAATACATTAGTGTACCTAAATATGTGTATTTACATTACATTCTATCCGTTCATCTCAAAAATCCGTTGCATGTGTATGTACTGCACGTAGGTATTTATATACTATTACGAAAATTGTTTGTGTTAACCTTTTATAAATAGGTTGTAGAAACAAAGAACCCGACGAAAAGTTTTCTCCAGAGCGCAATTTGTATTACATTGTGTCCTCCTTGACCATGATGTGATTTATTATCTAACCATCGCGAAGTGAAAGCGTTCAAACCTAGACGACGGAATTCGGAATCCGTTTACGCTTCATTATTTTCATGTGTCTTCAAGCAGAGATGCCAATTTCGCGTGTTTGTGTAACACTGATTGCCATAACGACGAACCCCTTCTATCCGGTTTCTCACACAGATCCACTTGGCTTTACGACGTGATCTGACATAATAAGTCTCTTCCAGACCAGGTACACACGGCCTTGTTTGCCAGCAGCACTTTTTCATTACATCTCAGCCAACCAACTTATTTAACTTAATTGATATTAAGTGAAAGCACATCCAGCATCCTTCGAGACGGAACCCTTGCCCTGATCTGAGCATTATAATCTCGTTTTATGCATGTGCAACAGTTTTCAAAGTCTCAGTATACGATCGGCACTCCAACGCGGAGCATCTCTGCAGTCGCTCCTCCCAATAAAAAAATCACGACACAGTAGAAAATCATTATGGTTTGTGCAACCATAAATCAAACACTAAGCTCCAACGAGGCGGAGTTTAACGACAGCTTAATTAGTCCGTCGGCGGATGACCTTATTTTGAATAGATACATGGACGTCGTCGTTGTGACCGTGTTAGGGTTGTCGTTCATTTTTGCAGAAACTTGTGCATTCCTTGTCGTCCTGAAACGTAAAAAGATCCGGTATGTAATATTTTAATAAGAATTTCACTGATTAGCCCGAGTCAGGGATTATGGAACCGGTCTGTGTGTCTGTGTGTCTGCGACACGCTAGCGGACTAACCACTGAACCGATTTTGACTAACTTGATGTTAAAATTTGTATCTTAAACAAGGCCTTGGATAAGTTCGAAGATGGGCAAGATCGGTGAAGTAGTTGCCCAGTTGGGACCATTTAGGTATAGGTGGGTGGGGTAATATGCATCAAAATTTCAAAATAGTGTTAGAAAGCTCAAATTTGACACACAAGTTACTAATGGTTTGTAATGAAAGTTTCCGTGGTGACATTGGGAAAATTTTAAACCAGAGGGAAAATTAGTTAAAAAAGTTAAAGTGTAACCAGTTTGACCCAAGAGGTTGAATCATACCGTTTTTTAAAAGGTGCAATTTTTAGCTGAACTTTGGTATGAAGGCTAAAACTCACTTCTAGGTAGCAAAATCATCAAATATATACATACAACTTTGAAAGTTCAATATTTGAAAGGAACTGGCCCTGACATTCAAGGGAAAGGATTTGTAAATACTTCAAAAAATTTTGTGTCAAATACATGAAAATGTTTAGAAAAAATTCAATACGGGGGCGGTATATAATCTAGTCAAATCAGAAAAACATTTAGAAGCGGCCACTGTCCTTGACTCGGGCTAAATGAAGGCTCTGCCTTGTATCTTTTTAATTTATCCCTTAATTAAAATAATTTTAAACAGCAACTCTATTTCAGTCAAGTAATTAGTCCATCTTCCTTCTTCAATTTGCATGCTTCTCTCCTCTTCGTCGTTCTGAGCCCGACTCTTCGTCTAATGAGACAACTTCACATCATTCCATGCAATCCTGGTGAATGGAGCTGTGGTGTTTGTGGTGTTGGGATTCGTAAGTTTTAAGAGAGATTTGTCTTATACATAATTTATACATCGTATATGTAACAGACAGCACCAAAAATATAAAACTACGCTAAATAATAAATGCGCACCGAATATTAACTTTTAAGGAACTCTTGTCTCAATTTATCCATTCTGCATGGTCGTAATCTTCTCTGAGCTGACAAAGTCGAGAGAAAGCAAGTCTCTTCCGTGCTGCTTTCTCCTCTTTATTCCATGGGTAATGGCCATTCTCGTCTCACTCCCGGTATTTTGGACATACGTCTACATTCAGGAGCAACCTGGATTGCAGAACGGTGGGACATGTGCCAGGGTAAGAATACCGCACTTATGCATAATCGCGGTATTAATCTTGTTTTTCCAATCACTTAAATGTCAGACAAGTGTCAAATTGTGATCTCCCAAAATTTCCAGATCATCCTCCTGGGTTCTCCCCTGGCGTATTACGGATATGAGTCAATTTCCGTGTTTCTGAGATTTGTGGCACCGTCGTCTTACATGATTTACGGTTAGTGCGTGCATGCCTATGTACATACGTATGCCACCTGATACAATATGCATGTTCAATAAATATGTATGATTTAACTTAAACCTCAGCAATGCGTCGAATTGGATTTTGACTGGAATTTCTATTCATCTTTAAGGTTAGTTGAGTCTGATTAAATTCATGCTTTCAAAGGTGGATCAAAACTTGTACGTTTTTAATTACCTTTCCAGCCAATACCTGCCAATATTCCGATAAATCAGATTCGTCGCGTCCGCTTTGTGTTTTATCACATGATCTTTTTTATAATCACCTGGGTCCCCGTGGGGACTTTCAACCTGAGTCACGTACTCACCCACCTGCCATCCTTTTGCCCAGTTGTGGAAAAGCCGGATAAAATTGTGGGCATCTCTTTCAGCGTCATGTTCCTCCTACAGACAATTTTTCAACCTTTTCTCTACTTCATTACTGTGTATGACACTCCGTTATCGGATTATTTTCAGAGCATTATGTCCGCTCTGTTCTCAGAAGAGATGGCAGGCGAGTGAAACGTGCGTTCCTATCAAGTACAATTTCCTTTAAGGACATTGAAATATAAAGGGTTTTAGAGACTTACATGAATATGCAATTAGCTTAAAATGATTCTACCGTATTCCTAAGTATTGAATTGATATCAATTTGTCAAGCATGAATTAAAAACCATTTACGATTTGTACCCAATAAAGCAGAATCAACATTTGAGAAATTTCCAAATTCCACAAGTAGGATTAATTTCTGAGCTTTGTCAAGCATTGCCGCAAGTATTTATCTATTTATAAGTGCATACCTGGCATTTTATTCCACGTTTAAGTATGTATGTGCATCCTGCTACCCACGTATTTCTCGTCGACAAGTAAATTTAAAGGGAGAGGACAATGACTAATTCTAATTTCGGGAAACGTGACGTTTCAAGGAAGAAAGGAAATAATCCGATTAAGTTCCACTTACATAAGTTTGTTAAATATCTGTTGTGTGGGATGATATCTTGAAACGGAAGCTACTTTGCAGCTAAATTTGAAGTTAAGTTTAAACTTAAGAGATGCTAAAGACTTATGTATCCCATATATTTAATTGGTCGAATTTATCCATTCGACTATGAAATTAGACTTATTGATCTTATCCAGAGTGACTTTCTTTACCCTTACTATGAGAAGCAAGTTTATTTCTGACACAATATTGAACTAAATATTTATAATGGTTTATATATTCAATGAATATTTTCTAGAAATCAAATACGTAAATCCCGAATAATGCCAAAAATTGTTACCCAGCCGGGAATCGAACCACGGCTCCCTTGAATTCATGTCAAGTGCTCTGACCTCTGAGCTACTAGGGCAATTAGTAACATTATAGGGACTTTTTACTGATATTTGTCTGTGGCCTTTTTGAATATATTAATGAATATTTTCTAATTGATAAGTAAATGCTAGTCATCGCATTTTAGTGTTTATCGATTGCACATACTTTTATTCATGTAGTCTACGCTCAAAACAGAAACCTTATAATAGTGAATCGTAAACGAATTTCCAACATATACAAATAAGCATAATAAAATTACCTAAATTAATTATCCATGGAAGAAAATAAATATGCATGCTGGTTGCTTATCAGTTTTTATACTAAATCAGGGTTGCACCAACCAGGCAATGTTTGCATAAAACGAAAACTGGGTAACGCCTGAATAGGGGATGGAGACGTAAAAAGTGGTTTTACATTTTAGATTTTTTACCAACTTTAATAGAGAAGGCTAGTCAGTCTCATGCTATTATTCTACAGATCCGACTATATTAAAAGATAAGGACAACTCATGAATTTATGTATATGCAAAAGTAATTTGCATATACGTAATATGTACACTTGTTTGCAAATTTCAAGTAGAGAGAACTGCGATCAATCTCGTGGATGATAAGTGGAGGGAGACTAGGCTTAGTATTCCACATATACATGCGTACATATAGAAACCACGTCACAAGACCAGCATTAACCTCTTTCTACAGTTAAACACTATTGTATAACCTTTTTTGTCGTACAGATGTGACTTCCCATTTTTTTCTAGAAATATACGCATGGTATTATAATAATATTATATGTTCATACTTATGTATATACATACTAATTTGGAATATACAAAATTTTTATGTATGGTCCAGAATTTCATAACTCGATTAAATTCCCTGGAGTAAGATATTTTTTACCAAGTGATACATATAATCGCACTTTTGTTTAATTGGTACACGCAAAACGATGTAATGCGTAATTGATTGAAATAATTGTAAGATAGATAATTCTGTTTAGCGAATGTGTGTAACTGGAATTACTGGCAGCATGTAGGTTAACATGTTAGGATTGTATGTACGACGAATCTCAAGTTCGCACTCTTATAATCCTTTAATATTTACACAGGACAACATAATAAACTTCTGTAGGATGCTTGGTTATGTATGTACATATGTATGTATGTATCTATATAAATGCATGAAAATATTTGCCGTCACTGTCAGTCTTCTTTGTACAATTGAATATTTATTACTAGCCGGTGTTTACGTACGTACTCCTTGAATATTGGTTTCACATATTGTTTTTGTGTTCTAATAAAGCGACAGTAATAATTTGTCTGCTTCCACCAGTTAGTTATGGAGTCAACCGAGGATAAGCACCACCCCCACGCGTGGCTGGCACAACAAAAATTCCAGAAACTCTTAGGTGTTGGTGCATTTGGTATGATTTTCGAAACCAGTGACGCCACAACCTTGTCCGCAGTTAAAGTTAACTTTTTAAGAATGGACAATGGCACTCATGGTCAAAACTTGGCTGCACCTTTTCACCTACTGAAACGTATACGTCACAAAAATTTAACGAAAATTTATAACGTGTCCTTCAAAGATTGGAAAATCGACGAGTTGGAAATTTTAATCGCAAGATGTGAAAATTACATGACTTTTCATAGAGAAACGTTGCAAATGTTCTACAACAATGGACGGGTTCCTCCATCCATGGTTGTGCAAATTGAGTTGTGTGGTCGAGACCTGTTTTCGTGGTTGAAAATCGGGAAAAAATTGGGTGCACATTTGTTTGAAATTCAGTACCAAGTAATTTGCGGAATCCTGGACGGTTTGAGACATCTTCACCAAAATAATGTAGTGCATCGTTTCATCACTCCGGAAGCTGTCATGTTTTCCCACACTTTAACGACCGAGTACATTCTTCCCGTAAAAATTTCAAGTTTTCAATTCTGCCTTCTCATAAATTCTACGGAACGAAACGATCAAGATGGATGTAAAGTTATATCAGATCCAACGCATTATTTCTCTAATCGATATCAAGCACCCGAAGCCAGGTCCAGCTCCAGCACGGCTACGTGTTCCAAGACTTTCGACATATTTTCCATGGGGCTACTCTGTCTGGCCGTACTTCTTCCGCCAGGTGAGAGGATATCGTCGGAATTGTACTATAAACTAGTGCATGAAAATGACACCAGCATAATACCGGACCATCCAGAAATTAAGAATGCAAAAGAATTGATCATTCAGATGACGAAGCGACGCCCTGCCGACCGCCTGCAAAATCTTGACTCTGTATATTTCAGACGAGATCCAATAAACACCCCATCCAACACATTGACAATGGCACCACAAGATCCAGATTTCATGGATGAAACACAATTTAAAAACTTTCTGGGATCCGGGTCTTTCGGATTTGTACTGGGAACACGAGACAATAAAGCAATTAAATTCATCTTCCTGTCAGAGTCTGACGGACCGGAGCGGAATATTGAGCGGACACAGATTACACGAGAGTACAAGACAATGATCTTAGCGAAAGACCATCCTAACATTGTGCAAATTTTAAAATGCGCTGAAAAACTTTTTACTTCAGAATCCTTGCATGAGATTCTTAAAGCGGTCGCATTACCACGAGAAGTTAACGATTCAGTTAATCTGCTGGCAATGCGTGCCCAAAAACAGAAAATTATAGTTCCGTGCTTCTGTATTCAGATGGCAATTTGTGGACAGTCATTACGGGAATGGTTATCCGAAATGTATGATAAACCATTAACACCATCCATGCAAGATTTCCAAATTCAAATTGTTTCAAATTTACTGGCGGGATTTAAATATCTGCATTCTAATGAAATTATCCATCGCGATTTTAAACCGGAGAATGTACTTTTCTCCTACTCGTCTGGAGAGGAGAGGGCATCGTATACGTTGCCCGTTAAAATTGGGGATTTTGGCCTAGCTCGATTTTTACCCGAGTACGAAGAAATACTCACACCTCGAGTGGGAACAAATTCATATCGAGCACCGGAAGCGGAGACGTCTTTCTATGGGGTACAAGCTGACATATTTTCACTGGGATTGGTATTTTGGGAGGTTCTGCAACTACTAGACTCAAGAGTTAGGAGGTCGATGTTTTACAAGTTGGTGCACGACCATGAAAATCATCCTTTACTTGTTAAGGACCATCCAAATTTGGTTAATGCGAAGGAACTCGTGGTCAACATGACGAAACGACTGTATCGAGAAAGGATTCAAACCATGGAGGATGTGGTTCTACAATTGTGCTAACCCGTTTCTGATTATGATTGACGTAAGCACATTGTGCTTAATCATAGAATGTGCGTATTCGTTAACTAGAATTAATTTATCGTTTAAGACCGGTGCCATGCAGTTCATAGTCATTCTTTCATAGTCATTCTTTTCATAGTTTCGTTTTCATAGCAAAGGCTTTTCATAGTTTGTTTTTTCATAGTCGGCTTTTACATAGTATGTCTTTAAATAGTCGTTACTTAAATAGTACAGTCTCTTTCATAGTGAATAACGTTAATAGTGATTTCACTACATAGTATTGATACCACTGTTACATAGTGTCCAATATGGGTTGCGACATTGTTTTCTATGAATTATTTTTTAGAATTATTATTTTCTAGAATTATTTTCTAGATTATTTTTTCCATGATAATATTCGAAAGAATCTTTGATATTCATGTACTACAGTAAAGCATATACTAAATAATTAGGCGTTTAGTGTGATGTCTCTCAGATTCTAAAGCCTAGGGTGATATTTTGATAACCACAACCACGCTCCCAGGCATGATTAAAGTAGATATTATAATAATTACACAACATACCAAAAGTTAAAATAACAAAATTTAAATAAGTCAGAAGATAAAACTTTATGGCAAATTTGAAATTGATATTTTGCATTTCATGTAAGATATGTATTGGCACTTGGATTTTTGCCTTCCTCTGGAGTGATTTGAGCCAACCGTGAAAACGTTAATCTTCGAAATCAATAAAGAGTTATTAAACCTTTACAACATACGATGAAGATGCTTCGATTGGATCAAAAATGACCCGGAAGCCTCCTTTACTCTAAATTGTGCTCAATTAATGCCTTCGAAATTTTAAGGGGCTATGAAAGATTGTGACTAATTTAAACATATCCTATGTAACATTCCCACTAACTATGTAACATTTCCATTATGTAAAAAATTGACTATGTAGTGCATGACTATGAACACTGACAAATGACGATGTAAAAAACAACTATGAAACGCATGTACTATGAAACAAAAACTACGAAAAACATGACTATGAAACGCTCACTACGAACTGCAAGGCACTCGTTTAAGACCACCGCTGGAAAAGATACATCTTTTTCAACAAAATATCCCGGCTATCATGTTGTCTAAATATTTATCAGAAAGGCAAAATCTTAAATTTCGATTAAATTTATATGCATAATACATATGATGAAATTTTATTATGAGAAGTGGGAGGATTATGTAATGTACCAGTATTATGCAAATTTCTGAATTCAACTTTTTTGTAAATTACGTATGTATGTACATTGGGGGTACTCACACTGAATCATTTAAATCGTTCTCTGTAAAAAGTTTTGAACGTTTTCACGTGAAGGAGCATTGTAATCACCTCAGTTATGTATGTACATATATGTGGGTATAAAATTTACAAAAATTCCAACATGCCTAACATGACTGCGAATCAATTCAACTGCAATGCGTTGAAATTTCCAACTACCGAGAATAAATAAGTTGCGTAATAAGATTGTTTAAACATGTGTACATATGTACATACATGCACATGTATGTGCATCCGAGACTAATAAAACAGAATCAACGTACTTACATAACCCGGACCGAAGTTGGGAATTTATTAATATCGCATTGAAGGAAAGTACCTAAATTCCAAGCAAAAAGGACGCATATATTGTGTATGTGCATAGATAACTAAAATATGTAGATAGAACAAGACTGACTCCTTCATCTCCTTCCACGTAAATATGCACGCCTGCTTCTTCTTTAGTACGTACATATTTATGTCTATAAGTATAAGGACTTGGGCAAAACGCGATGAAATAGAAAAGCGTACTTATTTTGTACTAAATATGTACATAACATGTATTCAGTACATATTACGTATGTAAATATGTACGGGCACCTGAATAAGTATCGGATTAACTAACTCAACAATAACTGTTGCAGTGAGTGAACATAAAAAAATTCGCACTATCACTATTTCATAATTATTGGTGCCTCTGAAGTTAGATATAATTTAGAATATGTTAAGTTTTAGTGCCATATGCATTTGCTAACGAAGAATTTAGGGATCTTTTATTGAGCATTAACATGAATTTCCGCGAAAATAAGATTCAAACAATCAAATAAATTTTGTAAATTCATATTTTTGAAACATTGTTATTGGTTCATGAGAATATTTGTACAATTATTATTAAAGCCAGTGCTACATAATCATAACATGGAGCAATTAACTTAATCAACTAATTGCAGAGTGATTGCATATACATCTTATTTGTGAAATCTCATTAGTGGTAACAACATTACAGAATATCTGTATTGCCTAGTGTGAACTAAGCGTATCTCCAGCAGGAGTACGCTTAGTCCTGTATAAATAACATAATGAGTCATTATTAATGACACTACGTAACAGTGTGTTGTGTGGAATCATTTGGTCGTCCAATCAGAGAGCAGTTCATGCGGCACAGTGTACCACGGACCCAAAAAAACGCAAAAATTATTTTAAGGTCCAAAACCCTCCCACGGGGGTAGGAAAGCATACAAATGTTGTCCATTTTGATTTTCGAAGGGGGTGTGGTCAGGAGCGGGTTTTCATGGAATTTCAAAAAAGTCTCAAATTCCCACTAAAACTACACCCACTTTTTCAGAATTTAACACTGATTAAAATGAGGTATCATACATGCCCAGCAAGTAGTGTTACCTAGGAGAGCTAGCTAGTAGTGCTACCTAGGAGAGATAGCTAGTAGTGCTACCTAGGAGAGATAGCTATAATAGAACTAGCTAGGACAAGTCTATCAAGCCCGCCTCTGCGGGCCGTGTGCATAATGGAGACGTACAGCTAAGGTTCCTATTACGAAGATGTGCAAGATAGGAACTATTTGAGTTTCGCTTAAATTTTGTGTTTTAAATTTATCAAGTTTCTCGGCGTATCAATATCCTTAAACAATATAACCTTTCTAATTTTCCATGTTCGGGTGCGAATTCTTTGAAATTACATGATCACTGAACACTCGAAGGGTAACATTACCCAAAACTGCACGTAATTTAAGGTCATGTCCGCAAATTGCCCCTTTAATATTCCAGCCGTCAAATTTTCACCAGAATTCAATAGACAGATGTTTAAATAATTTTTAGACTTAATTAAAATCTACATTAATATTTCTCACAGTAATATTCATGACCTGGTGCAAGATAATTTAAGTACATTAATCTAAATTTGTAGTAGGGACCACGTCTGGGATTAACTGTATTAATACTTCGCCTTGTAAATAAAAAGTAAAATGGCGTTCCGTTGCATTAAAGGCAACCAAAATTATTCTGCATCAATTCTGCAAAAAACATAAATACGTCTTGAGCATCGAATATATTTCCTAAAATAACACTCAAATAATTATGCATAATTAGAATATCATATTTAAGCTACACTATAATTATCACATTATCACATAAAGCATGTGAGACACCGCCGTATGGTTGAGCATTGGACGCACAATAAAAAGGAACTGAGAATCTTGAGGACCAATAACAAAATGGTGAGCTGCTTACCGCGCGAAATGTTTGTAAACATTGCTTGTTGGATCAGCAGACAAAATTGTCAGTCTCCCGAAATTCATTAGAAACAATGGGTTCCGTTTGCTTGCTGGATCAGCAGACAAAATTGTCAGTCTCCCAAATTTCCTTACAAACGATGGGTCCTGTTTGCTTGCTAACTTACATATCATGCCACACCTCACGAAGAGAGCCGTCAGCGATTCCCCACTCCCACTTGGATCGGAGCACCCGAGCAGTACAGAGCTCTCTCGATTTTAAGATTAAAATTGCTCAGGAAGTTGTACATTTAATTACAAAATTAAACGAAAATGAACTCTCCTTCTTCTTCAATTGGATCTTGTTCGTCGACAACTTCAAAGACGGTAAGTAATTGAAAATTTTTTACGGTTTGACATAAAATAAATACTACTTCAAATACGCTCAGTAATTTAAAAAATTTGTTACCCTTTAACATGAAATAAATTTATTTGATCCTCTTAGCTTTGCTTAATTTGCGATGAATTGCCTGCAATGTACACCATCGCAGCGAACAATAATGCTGGGGATGGAACAAAACCATGTGGCCATCATTATTGCGTGCAGTGTTTGATTAAACACGTGAGTTCATCAGCGAGCGGGGATCAGTTCTCGCCCACCCATCAACCTAGATGTCCGTTTTGTGTGCGGGATATTTGTGGCTTCTTGCCGCTGGATTCCGCCAATTGTAAGTAATCATCTTCCTAAATTAATAATTTTACTTATTTACTTACTTTATTCTACTTTTTATTTTTACTTTTATTTTACTTACTTATATTGACTAAAATTATATTTGCTAATTATATTTTTAGCCTCATTGCAACTTGTTCGTCAAAAGGATTTCGACGGTACCATTGGAGAGATTACAAATCCGTACACGGATGAGAAACTGATGGGAACGGTTTATCAAGGTGCAAAGAAATATTTCTCTTAACTTTGCGGTCAAGTCCAGTTTGTAATTTTAATAGTATAACTAATTGAAACCAATTTATTTATTAGACTTGACCTACTTGAGCATCCTTCGCATGGAAGAACAAATCCCTCCAGTAATCCCGTTCGAGAAAATGTCCCCCGTTCATGCGGAACCCAGCTGCCCACCTCATCGATATACTTGGGTGGAATGTGATCTTCATTTCCTGACTGTTCAGGGAATTGTCAGACATGAAGCACGAAATCATTAGCTGCCATCGTTATCAGCTGCGAACTTGGCTCTCCCTTTCCTAATTAACCTTATTATCAGCTTTCAAAATTTTATTTCGATTGGATTTTTAAATTATTATATGTACTCGCTTTCAAAATTATATTTCTATTTGGCTTTTTAAACTTATTCTATTCGTGACTGTTCCAAAATTCAAAATTTTTAATTCTTATCCTTTGGTACCCAATTAGGTTCGACTCAAAAATATTTTAAATAGCTAATCATAATTATTAGTATGTGCGCGTGGGTGGAAGTAGGGCGTTAGTTATTATAGTAGTTTTTAGTCATAATTTTAAGGCAAAGTATTTAAGGGTAGGTTAGAATTTTTGTGGGAAAAGGGTAGCTCACCGACTATGCATTTAATCTTTTCGATCCCCCTTAATCTATAATTTTACCCCCAATAATTTCAAAGGTCCATCCCGTTAAATGCATGGTTGGTGAGCACAGGGTGGGCCCTCCTCTTCTGATTTATACCCTTTTGCAGTAGAGGCCACAAACAATGTGCATCCATTTTATGAACCACAAATTGAATCCCACCCCTTTTTAGTTAATGAATTTAGTATAGTTTATAGTTTTTAACCTGGGCAAGTTCCATCCCCATTAGGTCCAGTTGTTCATAAAATGGATGCACAATGTACCACGCACATGTTTATTTAATATTTTTATAGAAATTTTTTGTACAATAAAATATCAATATTCCAATCAATTTATCAAACTCTCTATCAAACTATGTAAACTGGCGAACAATTTTTTATAAACTTGAACATTTCATCAAGCTTATTAGCAAATTAGTACTTCTGTGGTGGCGAAATATGAGTAGCCAACTCATTTGTCGTCAACTGCTAGGCTGTTCGGGTCTTTGCTAATTTTATTTGTATTAAGCTCTCAACTTTTGAAACTTTATTGTGGAATTATGCCATATGGAGTTTCATCGGAGTTATCTTGTTAATGAATTTCTAAAACAAATTAAAACACATTAGTAACATTTTAAATTTGAACAAAAATTCATCCATCTAAAAAACCTAATAATCTCCAAATGTTGTCATAGTATGTTCAACCTTAAAATTACAGCGACGAATAAATATAGGTCATGGAGATTTCCTAAACACTTTCCAGTGCTACCGATATCATTATAATTTTTTATTAGGCGCCATCCATAAATTATGTCACGCAAAAATCGCGATTTTCAAGACCCACCCCCCATCCTTTAACATGTGTCACATAGGCACGATATCATTGGAGCCTTAGACCCACCCCCCCATCCCTTGCGTGACATAATTTATGAACGACGCCTTATTCCACTAAGAATCCTATATGCGACTTATGCGTGTATTACTAACCAAGCTTTAAAAAGTTTAGAAATACATTTTGCATGTAGAATTTGTTTTTTACGCAACGGGCTCAGTCTTACAATCATTGCCCGGTTGCGATTAAATTGTGAATTTATTATAAATATTATATCATTTTATTTCTGAAGTACATCCTTGAAGACAACATTCCTCGTGAAAACCTTATTTGAATTTTCTAATAATTTTCCTTGCTCGGTCATATCACGTACATAAACTCTAACGTCTCAGGACCTTCTAACTCTTGAAAATGCAACGTAAAGTTGTCCATGACTGAATACTGGAGTAGCCAAATAAATTCCAACCTTGTCCAAAGTCTGACCTTGGGACTTATTAATAGTCATAGCAAATGCTAGCTTAACAGGGAATTGCAGTCTTCTTAGTTGAAATGGAAGATCAGAATCTGCTATAAGGTCAATTCTAGGGATAAAGACTATGTTTCCCTCAGCTGATCCTGTAAGAACCTTGGCAATAATCAAGTTTGGCTTTAGTTCAACAACAACTAATCGTGTTCCATTGCACAACCCACGCTTTGTGTTTAAATTTCTCAGTAGCATTATGAGGGAACCAACTTTCAATTTTAGTTCATGTGATGCTGATCCAGAAGGATTTAAAGTATTCAGGAATTCGGTCGGGTAATCATCCCTATCAGAATCCTCGTCTGTCATAATTGAGTCAGTACTTAAATATGTCTTGCATTCTCCTTGCAGAATTTTCAAGACTTGCTCGTTTATTTCATCAACGTCTGCATTCGTGGGGCATAAAATAGCCATTTTTGAAAATTGCTCTACTTTTTCAGGAGTTAGAGACTCACCAAAAATATCTTTAATTATATTTTCTGTCGCCAGCATTGCTTCTGGAATTTCTATTAAACTATCTTGTAATCCGTCCACATTTGTCAATTCACCGTTACCAAGTTTAATTAGCCAATCACTGTATTCCTTATCAAGTGATCTTACATTATTATTCAATTTCAAAATTTGAAATTTCCTCCAAAGGTGACTAAATTTTATGCTTGCCTGGACAATTGATACAGCATCACCGTGTGGGATTATTGGCAATGTTTGCCTAAAATCACCTCCGAGGAGTAAAACCTTTCCTCCAAATGGAAGATCATTTCTCATAATTTCTTTCAACAGCCTATCAATGCAATGCAAAGCATGAACTGATGCCATCGTTGACTCATCCCAAATTAGCAGTTTAGCGGTCCGAATTAACGTCGCATCATTCGTAGTCATCTCTATCGATGAAACTGATGTCTCGTTTAAATTCAATGGAAGTTTGTATTGGGAGTGGTAGGTCCGTCCTCCCTTTAACAAATTAGCAGCAATTCCTGTTGATGCAACAGGCAATGCAATATCACCTTGCCCTCTAACGTAGCTTAAAAGTGTTTTATATAAGTAAGTTTTCCCACTTCCACCAGGGCCGTCAAGGAAAAAACATTTTTCAACTGGTTCAGCAGAGTTTATTGAGTATTCTATTGCCTCAAATGCACTCAGTTGTTCTTCTGTCAATGTTGATTTAAGATCTTCCGCGACGCCACGCTCTAACTCAATATCTACAAATCATTTAAATTCAAAGGCAGATGGGAAGGAGGGTCCTTTAGTTTGTAATCAGAACACTTTCTCCCATGTGTAATAAGTGTTTCTGAAATATCCCTTAGCGCATATGACTCACACATATCACACTCTTCGTCAGATGGATGGCCATGAACTCTTACAAAATCCTCGGTAAGATTTTCTTTATGTTCATTCCATAGGCCTGTCATGTCGGAGGTCTCTCCAAATACACAAATATATGCAAAAAGTTCTCGCAGCTGACGTGGCATTGATGCATAAGCAGCATCATTTAATGTATCATTCCACACTGTTTGATCGCAAATCAAACCTCTCGCCTTAGCAACTTCATAAAATGAATCGTAAGCATGTCCTTGATATTTTAGAAGGTCGTCATAACTTGTTGGTCCTGCTACATGAAGTAGCAATAACCTCAAGAAATATCTCTCGCCATCGCTCATACTCACAGAATACAGACGTCCGATAACTTTGTCAGTGTGTCCATCTTTACGACGAACCCATTTATTCTTTGCATTAAATACGTAATACTCTGGAATTTCCGCATACTTGTATTGCCTGGCTTTTGGATCTTGGGTATTTAACTCGAAGAATGCCGTTAATGTAGAGTCTGTATTTTCTGCTTTATGAATTGCTTCTTGAATTTTATTAGGATCGAATGACACTCGTTTCTTGCCTGGTAACTCAACCTTTAATCTTGATATGGAATGAGTTCTATCTTGCATAGGGAATCTGAAAATTCTCCAAGCTGCCTCAGGAGGACTGACATATCTTGAATCAACATGTGTCTTAATCTCATCTATTCGTAACTCAACTTTTGCGCAATCGTGTCCCTTATAAGCGTATTTAAATAAATATTTAACGCTTCTAATCGATGCGCAAATTTCAACATTGATATGACAATTGTATTTTAAACTTAAGTATGGGTTATATGGAACAACCCATCTATTGTCAATTTTAATATTTTTATTAGTCACAACTGGTTCTAAATTGCGTCGCCGGTAAAACGGAAATCCGTTAACGTTAGCCAAAGTTTCATGTTGAAATGGTTTTGGAAAACCTTTCGAACATTTCCCGGCCACCAAGCATGGTGATTTTGAATTAATTTTATCACACGGGCCGTGGATCATATTTTTCGTAACGACATCAAATAGCCTTGGATGTGTTTCGTTATTAGGTATTTCGGCACACACGATCTTATCGATAAGGTCAACTGTCCTACTGGCTTATCAATATCTTTTAGAATTATAAGAATATGAGCATGAGGGAGACCTCTTTTTTGAAATTCAATGACATGTACTTTTGCAAGTACGTGTCCTAGGACACATTTTTTTGTCAAATCCTCCAGCATCGATCTTAATTTAACATTGAATACCCGTGCTACCAAATCGGGTCTATTTTCAGGCTTTTGGCCATCTTCCAAGTTCGCAGTAATTTCAAACCATTTGGGGTTGCATGTCATTGTGATGAATAAATCTGGTTTTCCAAATTTTCTTACAATGGACATAGCATCTTGATAATTTTGATTCATATTTCTTCTGCTACCCTGAAAAGTCGAAGGTAAAATTATTGGTTTTCCAGGAACTATTCCATCCTGTTCTGCAACGGAGTCCATATAGTCAACCAATGCGTCATAGCTACCTGCTCTAAGCTTGCTTTGATTTTGCCTAACGAAATTAAGGTCGTTTGCTTCCGCTTTCACATACGCATCAACAAATATTGCTGAGTAAGTTTTCCGGCACTCAAAAACGGACTAAATGTCTCACGAACTGAAAATAGGTATGAGTAGTACATTTTTAGTGTTACTCTTTTTCTCGAGTTTGTGTTAACATTTGTCGAGTGAGAACGTACGCATAACGCCAAGTCTTCTCCCCAGCCTTGTTCTCCATATGGATAGAGGAGGGGATAGGTCAGGGCATCAAGATTTTTGTTTAGAATACTAATTCGTTTTGTTGTAGGAGAATTTTCGCCGGTTGGTCTTAAATGAATTAGTAAATCTCTTTCTAGTGGAGGCTCGCCATCGGTATTGCTGAAGATTATCGCAACCTCATTACATGTCTGCATGTTATATCGACGGTTGTCAAGAGCTCGGTCGTTAACAATCGCCATTGTAACTTCTTTGGCTAAATGTCCTTGGCTTTGTTCTTTGATTTTCTCCTCCTTCTCGAATTCATGAAGCATTTTGAATGCTCTTGCAAACGGATTATCTTTCATAATATCAAGCAGGTTCGACATCACATGATTTTTGCAGGCAACATTAGAAGGTTCGTTCAGTCTTTGACTGGTTGCCTCATCTGGGTCAAGTATATACAATTGCGCGTACTTTCGTGGTTCGCCTTCTTCTGGATGCAAGGTCCCTGCCCTGTGATAGATCTGACCATGGATTCTGTAACAGTACGGGCCATACCCAGGTGGAGCTTTAATTTGTGCTCCAACTGATGCAAATGCGAATGCATTATTGTAGGACCTTATATGTTCCATGAAATGTTTAGAATCTGGGTCCTTCCCTGTTAAAAGTCGTTTTATGTACTCATATGTTGCAAAATTTTGGATTTTGACCTTTCCTTTGTTGCAGCAAACTGTAAACTTTTTATCGGTTGGTCTTTCTCTAGCAAAATGCTTGGCATTGCAAAATTCACAAAGAACATTCATCTCCCCCATATTGTGTAATTCCACAATGCTTTCTTCTAAATTATCAATTATGGCTGCTCTTGCTGTCATTTTTAGCACGCGACATGAAGCATTGGCTCGATTTGTGCGCAATTGCTCTAATCTCTCATCTCTCTCTTTGGGTGTTTCAAGTTGGCGTCTTGATGAAATTCGTTGATTGTCCTGAATTTTTCGTTTCATTGTCTCTTCGTCAGTCTCTGTCAATCTCACTACTGAAGTTCTCTGAGCATTCGCTAGGCAACGTGCTGACCTTTCCTCTTCGGTCTCAGCTAACCTACTTTCATTGTTTCGTCGAGCATTCGCTAGGCAACGTGCTGACCTTTTCTCTTCGGTCTCAGCTAACCTACTTTCATTGTTTCGTCGAGCATTCGCTAGGCAACGTGCTGACCTTTCCTCTTCGGTCTCAGCCAACCTACTCTCATTGTTTCGTCGAGCATTTGCTAGGCAACGTGCTGACCTTTCCTCTTCGGTCTCAGCTAACCTAGTTTCATTGTTTCGTCGAGCATTCGCTAGGCAACGTTCTGACCTTTCCTCTTCGGTCTCAGCTAACCTACTTTCATTGTTACGTTGAGCATTCGCTAGGCAACGTTCTGACCTTTCCTCTTCGGTCTCAGCCAACCTACTCTCAGTGTTTCGTCGAGCATTTGCTAGGCAACGTGCTGACCTTTCCTCTTCTGTCTCTGCTAATCTGCTGTCAGCTGTTCGTCTGGCATTAGCGTCTCTCCGAAGTGATGCTTGCGACTCAGTTTCTCCTGGTCGTCGTCGATGCATCATAGAATTTTTAGTTTCCGAATCAGATGCTGATTCAAATTCATCTCTGCAGTTTAACCGTTGCTTCTTGCGTACCATTCTGAATAACTGCCAACTTAGGGCTCAAAATTGCTACGAATAGCTCAAGTGGTTGCCACTTAGGGCTCAGTATGTGTCTACAGATAGATCACTCAAAATTATGTATAATGAATCGAAAATGCCAACTTAGGGCTGAAAATAAGTCGACTTAGGACTGTTTCCCGTGCAAATGCAAATAATGCGAGAATTTACGGGTTGCTTGCCTAAGAAAAAATTAATCAAATTAATTGGTAAAAATATAGTTTATATAGAAATTCTTGCAAATAGCGAATTTTTTAATTAGTGGCTGCAACCATTTCCAAACAAAATTCAAACAAATCATCAGTCAAATTACCTACCTAAAATGATTTTCTGAACAATCAATTGGAAAACTCTTTTATTTAGTTAAATTTAAATTTAGTTAATTTTCTGTTTTTTGTAGTTTCCTGCACACAAAAATTCAATGAAAAACAGATTTCCAAGGAAAGCTCAAAATAATTTCGGCAACCCAGTCTGACGACATTGCACAGCAAAGTGATGACCACTAAAATTGTTGCTACCGTTTGATTAATTCAGCTTAACGTTGACAAAACGTTTTTGTTGACTGTTAGCAGGTCCTATAATTATGCCTTGCAGGAGAGGGGGTAACGTAAACAAACGTTTCCACCCTGCCGACACAAATTGGTAAAGGGATGCAAATTTCAGCAAGCTTTCACAACGTTCAGCTAACGTATAACTGAGAGCCAATCATAAAATTTTAATTTTTTAATGCTTTCACTATTGGCCCTATCCTGCAATGTATAATTAGCATTGGAAGATTCGAAAAGTCTTGAATCCTATCTTTCAATGGTAAGTTGGCACCGTCTGGCAATAGAAACGTTCTGTCAACGTCGAGCTGAGACAATAAAACGTCTGACAGCAGTTTAATGCTCATCAGTCGATCGCCAACTGTCAGCTCGGTTGCCACAATTTTTGCAGTTCCCTTGAAAATTAATTTCTACATTTTGCGAACTGTATTCAATTCTTGATTTACTTTCATATGGCTTATAGAGTCGCTTCTGAATTTTCTCCCAACGCTGTGGCCGCTGGTTGGGATGTGGCCTCTACACGGCTCTTGAAAGCACCAAATGATCGATTTTGCGTTCAGTGCGGATTTGTTATCCGGGGTCAGGCGATGGACAAACCTGGTAATTATATTTCATTGAAAATCTAATATTTATGCTTTATTAGTTTTTGATAGTCCAGCGTATACGATGTACTACTATTTAATAAAGTTAGTCTAATAATTTATATCGTCTCTACAAATACAAATTTTACTTTGTTTTTTATAGCTGTGTGCCCACACAAAAATTGCAAGCAGCCTCTAATCTTCCGAGCAAATCAATTTGATTCCGCTAGCAAGTGGGGACGCTGCCGACAGTGTGACAGCTTTACTCACGGTATGTATAACTGTGTTACTAAACATTTAGAGTTAGAAATCCACCTGTCAAAAAACCTTTTAATTGAACGTCGAAATATAGATTCTTCGATAGTTAATTTTGGGTCATCACATCTATATGTATTTTATTATTTATTATTACAGCCGACTTCCCATACTGTCAATCCTGCGGTACGGCTAATCGAGACGCCCTTTCCCGAAAACGCCGCTTTGAACAAATTCAAATTCAGAAACAGCAGCTTGAAGCCAAGCGACTGAAAGAAGAGAATGACGCCTTGAAGCAGCAAACGCATGATCCTGATTTCTTGTTATGGAAAGAAGTGAAGAAGGAGGAGGAGCGGAAACGAATATTAGAAGAAGAAAAGAAGAAAATTGAGGAGGAGGAGGCTAACGCTGATGCCGAACAGGTAGCTGCCGCGAAGAAGTTAGAGGAATCTCTTCTACAGGATGATGAAGAAATGAAGGAATAATGTGGTAAATGTGCAAAATCATAAAATTTTAATGAAGCTTTTTAAGTCTCCCTCTTATTTGTAATTAGTTTGATGATTTTTTAAATTTCAAGAACTGTTTTTTGTTTTATTTGTTTCAATGTTTCTTACTTACTTTCATGCTTCCTACTTAAAATTTACACATGTATTTATGAAATAATTTAAATGAATAAAACATTCCATTAAAAATATATAAAAACAAAATTAAATTTGCCTTAGCATTACTTTTGTAAATATTAATAGCATTAAAACTTATTTTTATTTCATCAAGCCAAACACATTGCTCATCTTATATTAAAATAGTCACACATAGACAGAAATGTTAAATTTAAGAGCCGGGGCTATGAGACTACTCACACGAAGCGGCAATTTCAAACCTTAGCATGTGTGGTCGGCCAACGAATCCCGGCCAGCGAAATACATAGACAACATTTAAAATGCAGACTTAGTCACGTAAATTTCAGATCACGTGGCGTTATTCAGGAAGTGTGCCCAGTTCACAGGACACGTGGCGTAATACAGGGGGTGTGCCCAGGTCACAGGACACGTGGCGTAATACAGGGGGTGTGCCCAGGTCACAGGACACGTGGCGTCAATCAGGGGGTGTGCCCAGGTCACAGGATACGTGGCGAAATTCAGCTGGGTATGCGGGTTATCTGTCATGCCAAGTCAATGTTATTATGTATTGATAATGTGGATTCATGGGTAACGTTAGACTGTCATTGAGTGAAGCGCCCAGTTCAAAAAAGCACACATACATACATACATACATACATACACACAGACAACACGGGGCTATTAGTATTTAGGATTCCAACTGAATACAATATCTTTTAAGGGGTGATCTGATACAGTCTCACCGCTACCTGACGGGGAGTATGTAACTATGTCCTTCCATAAGCTCCCATGTTATCGTTTTAAAAACTTTCAGCGTCGTCAAAAGACAATAAAATTTCGATTTTTTTGCACCAATCGACGCGTATATTTAGTCCCCACAAAGTTACTGAAGTTTTAGAGGATACGTAGAGTATACATGGAAAAATGCGACTTTTTCTGATTTTTTTTCGTGAAAAGAATTATGGTGTGACCATGAAAGCGATTTTAAGGTCAAACTCCAGTAACTTTGGGAGTTGAATATTTTGACACATTTTGCAACAAAAAAATCCGATATTAATGCAAAAATAAGGGTGCCCAAATGTTTTGAAAACTTGGTTTTTAGAAATTACGAAATAAACATGCCCGTCAATTCCAGTGGCCCCAATTTTTGATATGTTGTAGGTCTTTAGTAGTAGAACAAAAGTCAAATTGGACTTATAGTCGAAATCGACCTGCGTGACCTTGTTTCGGCGTCGAAAGGTTGATAGGTCAAAGGTCACCGATCCCCACAAATGAGGTATCATTGGAAAGGTCTCGGTGAGAGGATTCCGAATATATATACTTTATTGGGTGTATGACCACTCCCTCATGTTCCAGAAGCAGAATAATGAAAATCTTCAATTCTCCACAATTTAACACAGCAAGTAGATTGAGAGCTAACATGCAGTAGATGGGCACAAACTCAGAAATATTCTTCGGCCTCTGGAAATTCAGGGAGTGGTCATACACCAAATAAAGTATATATATTCTCGTCGTCGTCTCCTCTCGTCGAGACCTTTCCAACGATACCTCACTTGATAATAAATCCCAATTACAGTTTCGAAAAATTAATTTTGAAATAAAATGAAAATTGTATGAGTTGAACGCCAAATGACTAGTGAAAATGTTTAATATTATTAGAATCTAAACCTCGCTCTTACCCCTCCTTAACAATCTGTCGGATCTCTGAGGTCGGGTTGATTTTAAAATTTTGAAATTTTGCCCTCTCCCAAATTTTGGCTTGATTGCCTGATTTTGAAAACTCGGTATGGATCACATAACCTTTAATTCATATTCTTCCTTATAGAACGATTAGCAAGCACTGTACTAAATTAGAGCTTTGTATAACAATTAGAGTTTTTGAATTACTGACGGACGGATGACATGCATATATGTAAGCCCGAACTCGGGCTAAAGACTTTAGCCCGAGAAGAAAGAAAAATAATTCCACTTTAGCCTAAAGTGGAATTATTTTTCTTTGTAACAAATATCTCCTCAAGCTTGTCTGCTTTTGGAGTAGATCCTAAAATAGATGATACATTCCCTCTGTGAACTTTGTCAATTCTCTAAAAAAAGGAGATTTCCCTATTCTTGGCTGGTAGAGCTGCGAATAAATTGCTACGTAAATTTAATAGTTTTTCTGCCAGAATAATAATTGAATAATAATTTCATGTATGGAAATGCTGCTGTTCCACGGACAGCATTTGACTGATTTTTAATTTTTCAATTTGCGCCATGGCATGTTGGCGAAGGATAATTGAAGAGGTAAAAATGCAGGATATTGGTTTGGTATGGTTTATTCGTTACACAGCTACAGTTGTACATAAAAAACTTCCCATTAACAAGATCTTAAATATTGTCGTCTTATGATTCAGGTCGTTGCTGGAAACCTCCCAATTTTAACCGACTCCCAGGATCAATGAACAGGCATTCCAATTCCACTCCTATCAATTCCAGTAGCCGAGCCCCCATAAAATGGGGACGAGGATCTTTGATTCATCTAAATAGCGAGGCGTCATCTATAACCGGTACTTCAAGCACTGTCATCAACGGTAATCGGAAGAGGAAGCAACGCTGCCCCGTTGAAAATGGTCAGGACAAAGTCAAGGAACGTGCACCCATTGCAAAGAATGAAACAAACACGACGTAGAAAGAAATCAGTTGTCGTATCCAAGAAATTTACACCAAACTGATGTCAGATTCGAATTTTTGTCGCTGGGCTGGGATTATTGCTAGAACCTGTCCAATCTGTAGATTTATATGGATGTCAGAAACTGAACCGAAGAAGCTGAACAGGTAGGATAAAAAATATTTCTGTAGTTTTGAGATATTAACTTTACAAAATTTTCGCAGTGATATCACAGCACTGTACTCGAATTGATGACCCTGTCAAAAACTCAACCATATATATATGATTGTAGATGACACGAAAATTATCTAGTGTTTGATGAAGCATAAATGAAATACAACCAAAAAAACGATGTGGACTTCAAAATGAGGCAAAATAATAAAGTCCATCAGGTCGACAAGAAGACTTCCTCAGGGGAAATTGTCGAGTTGGTAAATTGTGAAATCGATTTGACATTACAAATAGCCTAGCGTTTTACTGTGAAAGAAATAGAAAATTATGATTTTATTAAAATTATGTTAAAAAACACATAAATTGATACTACCCGATTGATACTACGAATCATAGTCTATGATCAAGAGTAAATTGTTACTACGAAATTAATAAAATAAAGGTTATCGTGAGAATTTGAAATTAAAAACCTGCCTTGTCATTTCATCCCTTGTTAATTTTGAAAACTATGCATGCTCAATTTCCTCGTATATTCGTGGTCCCCCAATAAATAACAAGACTTGACACTTTATGCAATCGTAGTTTACAAATTATTTTTATTTAAACACTACTAAACATTAAACAAAAACACTGATAAAATATAAATCTTAAAAGGTAGTAGGTTTTTTGATTTTAATAAAGGACTGATTTGACACTTGACAGTGTCAATTTTCATAAGATTTTCATGAATTTGTAATATCAACCATGATGGATGCAAATGATCATGTTGAACACAACTCCGGGAAAGGGATTTGCTCTTAAAAACATAAATAATCACACGACTTCATGTTATTGTTAGAAATCAAAAACAAGTTGTAGTCTTAACTTTTACATAATGATAATATGCAAGAGAAAGTTATTAACATCGTCACTAATTAAATTGCTATTCAGGTCAAGATATAGTTCCTTAAAAGAATTGAACAATTATTGTGTTTTCATTACAAATTCTACTACCGGTTCCCACACTCATTGCAATTATCAAAGTACAAGATCGCTCAGCAGTAATTATAATTATCGAGCAGTTTTCCTGGGCAGTGATGCTTTCTCCATTCCTTCTTTGGTCATGACCACAAATCTTCTTGGGTCGACAAACGTATCCGTTGTGGTTTCCAATTTTGGAAATGAGGTTGCCAAATTCGCCAAGAAAAACGAACTCGAAACCTTTCACTGGGAAGATTTTAAAACTAAAGATTTTTGGAACCATAATAATCGAAGTGAAGAATTTGGGGTTGTGGCGTCATTTGGGCATTTGATTCCTCTCCAAGTGATTGAGCGATTTCCATTGTAATAAGTTCATACTTTTATATAAAATTCATATCAAATTTTAATGTACGTTAGTTTTTAAAATTTGATTGTTAATTTTATAAAATGTAGAGGAATTCTGAACGTCCACGGGAGCCTTTTACCAAGATGGAGAGGGGCTGCACCAATCCCTCACGCGATAATTTATGGAGATAAGACCACTGGAATTAGTATAATGCAGATTGCTCCACACAAGTAATTACTACAGCATATCATAATTTTGCACTGGTGGTACATGACAATTTTTAATAATAAAGTTAATATGTTATAGATTTGACATAGGACCCATATTATACCAGCAAGAAATTCCCATCCATCCTCATATTAGAAGGCCGGAACTGATCTCTATTTTAGCCGATGTGGGGGCTGAAGCTTTAGGCCATGTAATTTCAGACATTGACCATTTCAGTTCTCATCCCATCCCCCAAAATGAAGAAGAAGCGAAATTATCCCCAAAATTGACCCCAGTTATGGCCGAGGTTGACTGGAGCACTAAGACTGCAGACGAGGTTTACAATTTGTTTCGAGGATTATATGGAGTATTTAAGTTAAAGACATATTTAATGGAGAAACCAATTGACCTGGATGAAATTGGTCTCGTAGTTATGAATTCTCACCGTGATAGCAAAGGGATTGGTGATTCTGCCTCAGAAAAATGTGAACAAAACAATACTAGTTTAAACAAAAGTACCAATTTTGAAAGATTTTACTCGAATAGCCCATTTTATAATTTGGATAACATTAATGTACTTGCTTCTAGTGTACCTGGTCAAATTATATATTATAAAGACATTATCTTAGTTAAATGCATGGATGTTTCTAAAAGCCTTAAGTGTATGCCATACGTATCTGTTAGAAAATTTAAAGTAGGAAAGAAGTGGATGTCAGCTAAAGATTTTCAAAATGGATTTTTATCAAAGTGTAAGCCAGACCAGAGAATTTTTAGCTTTCAACAACAAACAACTAGTGTGCAACCAGAAAATACTATTAAAAAGCAGCAGCAGGAACAAAAGCTCAAATAAATTGTTCAAATTCTTAACGAGATGCAGCAGTGATACCGTTTTTGGCACTTCACCACACTCAATTTTTATCTGCCTTTTGGCAGGTTGGTCGAACCTTAAATAATTGATAATTACTTTGATCGCGTATCTCTATTCTATTTTTACCATTTTTTGACTTGACTGTATGACAACTGACGAAAGTCAGGTGAAGGTGTTAATTCTCTTCGGGCACGGTGAACTTTACAACAACGCCGCATTCTTTCTTTCTGAAACATACCACACGCTACTCTGTTTTACGATGGCTTTTCATACATGCAAGATGAGTCAAATTCAACCGGACACATCTTCGTTGCTTTAGCAAAACCTAAATTCTTACCATTCGTTAAGGCAATTTCATGATAGTCAGTTAAAGAAACACCTACACCACATTTCATTGACGTAGTTCAGTTTGACGGCGAATGAATGGTTCAACTTGCATGAATGAATTGCAGGCCAAGACAAGCAAGAATTTTTATTGGGTTTTATTTTTACCCGAGTGTCTTCCTATTTATAAATGTTTATGATCTACGTGCATTGAGGAATTCGTGTGGTTGGCGATTGATTATATGAATTAGGAAATTTTAGTTTGTTTGTTTTCGTCAACGCGTCCGTTCCGTATGAATAAGTGAACCGTTCCATCCGGTTCGCAGATTGTTGGCGTATGACTGACTGAGGGAGTAAAAGATGACAGAAAACCATCTAACTTGGGGCATAATAAATAACATATCGACACTTTTAGCCAATTTCTTGTTTACGTAACATTCATCCAACCTCAAAACAACCAGAGTAACCTGATAACATGGAAAATCTTTTAGTTTTTCATGCTAGCTTGGGTAACACGGGTGACGAAATTTAGTTGACATTGGCATTGAAACGAAAATTGGATTAGCTCATGATTTCATAAAGACAAGTTTAATAGCAGGAAGGTCTTAACCATGGCTTAACTTTATCGTTATGCAATCATCGAATAAAGCCAAGCAAATCTTGTCACTGGTGCCGATGTCGAATGAAATTTTATTTTCAAGTAAATACAAAAATATGAAATTGACATTCTGCAATATTTACGTATTTCTGAATCAGACAGGAACATGGAAAAGAAAATCTTCTATTTTTTCATTTTACCGTGAAATCAAGTTTCCTAGTATAAATCAGACCGTAGCCTCTTTCTGTCGTTTAATTGACCTTGCCATTGGAATGATGATGGTTTTAAGTCAGTTGGAAAGAAGGAAGTGGCTGAAACTTTCAATCCTAATTTTATTTACGTAAATTTTTGTCGCGTCTTGTCGAATTTATTGGCTTGTTTTTTTGCTCTTATAACTATGCACTCTATTAAATGGAAACCAATTTGTTGGTTCATATAATCATTGCAATTACACGTACAGCAAAGCTAACGAATCACTTTAAGTACATTACTGTGAAACTATTGTACTTGTAATTTTAATCACCAGTTGCATTTCCGTTCTGGACTGACGTAGATGTTCCGCTCCGTCCTTTGACTTTGTCAAAGTCACAGCAAGAAAGTCATGCAGTGCAAATAAGTCATTGTTAAACTCGTCAAGTAAATTATCTCTGAAACCTCCCAGATTCTAAAAGTACAACATTTTAAAATTCGCTTGACTGACTTTCTCCGTTTTATGTATTTCACCCTCGTTAATTTCAATCACTGTCATGCCGCCGTGTTGATGGTAATTCTATCCGATTTTTACACTCTTGTTCTCGCTAAAAAGAGGATTAGATGGGCGTAATGTGGAAAATTGAGACTTGTCAATCTCATGGGAAACTGAGTTTTAAAGGAATATTACGCATATGGGAAATGATCTCGCAATTTCTTCCCACGCCAGGATTAGTTCTTATCCTATTTTCATTTTCCGTCTTCACTGCATCATCACGTGTACTCTGTTAATTGACTGATTAGTTCATTTCTCGCACAATTTTACAAAATTTTTAAATATTTTTGAAACCTCGAAAAACCTCTTACAGATACAATTAGACTTCCAAGTTGTTTAATGAGAAAAGGCTTTTAGCTAATCTCTGATAAGCACTAATGCAAGGGTAGACACAGGGTCACTTATTGTGTAGAGACTGCATCTATTTTTGTACCATGAATGGTTTTATTTATCCGACTTGTTCTTATCATCGTTTGGTAATGAGTGCACTTTTGACTTTCATACCCCGTGCACCAAGACAAAGCCGGAACTTAACGGTTGCGAGGTTGTGTAAGGATAAATTATTTTAATGTTCTTTGAATGCCAAGCCAAAGAATTTGCAATCGCACAAAAAACGTGCATCGTTTACTTTTTCTTCTTGGTGTAAAATTCGCAGTTCAGTTCATCATGATGATAAGAATATGCAGTGTACATACATACATACGTACTGTACGTACTTTGTACGACGGTACATGGTTCGAGAGTCAATAAGAGGCGAAGCGGAACAACAAAGTGTTCGTTTTTTGAACAATTGCCAAATTCTTGGATAAAGTATTCAATTAGAAATGACGGAGATTGCGATTAGAAATCGTTGTTTCTCCTTTTAATGGAATTTTTTATGCAGACTGTGATGCATTTAGAACAAGCTAGAACTTTTTTTGGGCAAAGGTTATGGTTCAAGTTAAAAAATTGGCGGAATTAAATACAGTACAATTAAAGTCGGTTAATGCGAATTTAGGTCATTTTTGCTTATTGGAACAAAAAGTAGACAATTTGCAAGATGATCTGTTAATGGACAATATATGGACCAAACCCGTCAACGGATCTGTTTTTGTAGTGAAATTGAATTTGTTATCCTTGAAATCGCACACTGCTAATTTCAACAAATAGATTTTCTGGTAAACACATCAAACAAAACCATTTAGGTAAAGCTACATGTTTGACATTATACACGCATTTAAATGTGGGATTCAAGTAGTGAGGGGGCGATTAAATGAGGCCAAGCAAAGCAGAATTATTCCGATAAAACCGAATGATGCGTAGTGATAAAATATCCTTTCATGAGTCACATTTTTGCAGAAAACTTTCGATTTCAAATTCCAAACCACAGACAACGATTGACCGAATGAGGTGAGGAGTTAACATGACATGACATCATCGTGTATGCAAATGCATGTATATCGTCGTCGCACCATCACCACCAGCCAAGATCGTGTCGTGTTCGACTGTGTGTGTGGCTTCCTGGGAAGGGTGACAAAGTGACAAGTAATTTAGCACCAATATTTTTAACGACGACGATGAGAAGTGCGAACCTGTCTTGAGATCAACTCCAACAAAGTTTCGTTCTCAAATATGTGGCATTCATGTGTATGCGCTTTTCAGAGAACGCTGCTGCATACCTCGATAATTTCATATCACTGCTTTAAGCTACAAAATAAAAATTTCATGAAAGTGACAGTAATTGGCGGTCCATATTCTGTCAAGAAGAATAATGTGACCAGGCCGTTCACCATATGCGACCTATTTCTAAAGTTTCTTCTTCTCCGCATCCGATCCTAACTGAACGTTCTGTTGTTTGACAAAGACAAAGTTTTGTGGTGCGTTGAAGGGTGAATGGCAATTTTGATATTCATGGTGTGGTCTGGTCTGATCGGCACGAAGCCTTGAGCTAGATGCGTGTTTAATGATCTTTATAATATATATTTACACACCTCTTGTTCTTTGGTGCATTTAATTTTCAGCAGACACCGTTTTTTACCAGAGTAAACAGGACTGGTATTGCAGAAAGGAGGAAATAGTGAGTAAAAAAAATCTGCGAATCTCTCAATGAAACGATGCTCGTAAATGCATTCGCACCAGTTTTGCAATTAGTTAAACAGAATGAAATGATTATGCAAGCTCAGATCCGACTCATGCTCAATAAAATGTTGAGGAATGGGAACATGAAACCATTCCATGAAAGACGTCAGCAAAATAAACCGCAAATACACATTCCACGTTACTTTTTTTTTACAAAAGTATGAGATAGATAAATTTATTTACTGCAAAATACAATGCCCGTCGTCAATAGCCTTAATAATCTGGGGGTAAAAGTACACAATCATGATCGCTTCGTCTTGTGAAATGCACATTTGCGTACTGATTTTGAGGGAAATTTTGAGGAGGTTCTTCTTCAAGTCGGTGTTTCGTTCTGCTTGTTTTTTGAGGAAATAGATGAGGATTTGGGAAATTTTGGAGAGGCTGAGTTTACCGGTGTCTGGAAAATTGGAGTTGAAATAAGTTAATGATTTGAAAGAAAAAATAGAAATCGAGAATGCCTGAAAGTGAAACTTTGCATACCATCTTCATCGACAGCGGCGATTAAGGTGTCCAATTCCTTGATATCCCAGCTTGGCACGAGTGACGCTAAAATCTCGGGTAATCTTGACGCTTCAATGAGAATATCGTCCAATTCTGCACCCTTATATTTATCCACCACGGTCCTCAGAACTATGATTCAAAAAATTTTAAAATTTATTTAAATGCTAGGAGATCAACAAGGAATTTTTTTAAAAGACTCGGACAAAGTAATTACCTGCTTTGGGCTCCATGTCGAAAGTGGGGACGTCTTTGATAGTTAGAACTTGAACCATTTTGTCTTTTTATATTTTATGAAATCTTGCAATATTTTAGAACTCGTTAAAAAAATTCAAACTTGTCTTTCCAATTTTCACAAATTTTCTTAAATCAAGCTTTCACTGTATGATTTTTTTTTTACTTGTGGGGTCTGTTCACTACAAAGCTCTCTTCAAGAATGAATCAACGCGAATAAAGTTGATCCGTTTTATTCTTTCGGGATTGTGTGCAGTCAGTCACAACCCGGGACAAAAACTGTGGTGACGCTTACAACGTCTTCTTGAATGTGGTACTACTGGTACTGTATAAGATAAGTATGTACTTTGAAATGCACCATACATACATCGTACATACATGCATACATACATACATAGATATTTACATAAGTACGAAACTGCTCAGACCAAATGTTGCTTGGTTCAGTGTCAAGACCGCAGTTAGAAATTCAATTGAATCCGAATTGTTCCTTCTCTTTTGCCAATATTGTATTCCTGTGGGAAACGGTTCGACATTGCAGTTTTACAGTTTTTTATACAACCCGTGCTCGAGTTACAGGTGACTCCTCCGTTCATCTGCGCCACAGCATAGCTGAATTTGGTTTTTGGAAAATGCATACATATTTATGACACATGTATACAACCTACACTAAAATTTCAAACTGGGCGATTCGTCTAGATGAAACATGGTTGACTCATGCTATACAAATACGATTTTGTCTCGCTGATATTGTGCATAGAAAATGTATTGGCATGTGGATCTGTTATGTGTGCACTTTTTATTTTAAAGAAAACACTTTTACGAATAAGAGACGTGTGATAAATTGGTACGAGACACAATTTGAGCGAGTTTTTTTATAAAGTTTGATAGAAAAGACAATGATGTAGTTTGCATGCATTTACTTATGTACATACCAGGACGAGATTAGGATGGAAAATAAATTGCAGTAAATTATTTTAGTCTGAAAAGAAGGTCAGTTGAAAGTGAAAAGGAGGAAACTATAAATTCCCTCTCCTTCTTTTGCGTCAGGCCTGATCAAGCGGAAGCGATTTTGCATCTAGTCACTTGGCGTCTTCCTATAAAAACGTGGATGCATGTCTGTACTTGATAATTAATCAGTCACATGGATGAATTAAGTCAAGGTAATTAACAAAGTGTCGTGAAAGAGATGAGATACCACACTTCTGGCTCCAACCCAGTCGGCATCGGATAATGTTGCCATTTTAAGACTTTGCATAATTGCACATGAGGACAGTACGACGCCACGACTCTGCCTACACAACGTTCAGTTGGCGTTGGAACATGGAATTCGAAATGAGATATTCGCACACCAGCGTGACTATGTTCATTGCGAAAGATAAAGGTTTTTAAGTTGAGAGAGGAGTTGATTTACGGCTGTTATGCTTTGCTATTTTAAAAGAGGAGTAATGCAGGAAGTATTTATAGACCTTGGCATTGATTGTGTCATGAACTGTGGGAGAAGGAGCACTGATTATTGCAATGGAGCATTTTAACCAACTCGATATTAAGAGAACCAGTCCCATTACTTTACTACTTGTACTACGACAACCACCCTGATTAACATAATACGTCTCAACTTTTCCGGTACTATAAGCTACATACATATCCGAACCGTTGTGTGAGGTCTTTTCGGTCGGCATCATCATCATCATGCTTTTACCTCGTGTGAATTGATCTCTTCGACTGTGTATTTAGATATCAATTAGGTAGATAGTTGTGCAATTTTGTTTAATTTTATTAAAACCCATCAATTACCAGACCGTAGTTAAAAGTATTATTGCGCATTTAACAAATGTTGCTTGTAAATTTCATGTGTCATATTAAATTGTCCGACTCATGCCATCCAAAAATTTTAACGACTTATGCGAATTATATAATTGGGTTTAGGATTTAAAGGTGTTGACTAACAGCTTGTACCCGTAAAATGACAGACTTTTACCTAGTTTGTTTTACATATACTTTGGAATTTTTATGAGAATTTTAATCGATTTTACATACTACGTATGCAGATTTCAAAATAATGTGAGTTCGTCGTTCCTCTGGGATGTGATTAAAAAACAGACGCGTGGGTAGTGTGATTGCTCAACAACTTATTATTATGCACCGATCTATTAAAAAATGAAAAAATACGTATTTCTCACTTTAGAGGGACTCTTGAGAGCGAATGATTCGAATTTTTGTTACAAAATGTGTAAGTGCAAACGGCGATTTGTTCGTATTTTCTGAAAACCCAGCCCCAAATGCAACATATTTGAGTGATTTACAACTTTTTTTCATGCAAACGACTTATTTTCATGAGTGTAGCGTGTGTATGACTCACCATTGAGCCAAAAATATGTTTCAGTCAGAAGAGCTAACGATTTAATTCGCCCACTTTTTAGTGGAATTTAATGTCTAGCAGAGTATTCTGAATCCGAACCTACCACATCTCAGCAGCTATCAACAACTGTTTACTGTCACTTTCATCCTGGTTTCCTGACTAATATTATATGGAAGATGATGAAAGCAGTCTAAAGGAATGCAGAGCCAGAAAAGAGAACGAAACTTGAGAACATGGTGAAAAACTACTGTCAGGTTTTAATTCTGCGTGGGGGGAAGGAGCTGACGTAATTATTATGAGATTGATATTCAATGATCATGTAATACGTTTTAACATACAAGTCATGTATTTTCATATAATAATACTATCTATATCAAACATAATTCGTTTGCTAATATGCAATATGAACAGTTTAATAAAAGTTACCGACAAGTTCATAGGTACTCGAGTTCCTAAAATATAAACAATTACACACCTTAATCGTTACACCCCATTCCTCTCATTTTTGATAAATCTGATTAATAAAGTACTTCCAGGATTCATATTATTATTAATAATACCACTTAAACTTATATATGCACGTATCAGTATCCTTTCGTTTGCAAGAATTAATTACAATACTATATATAATCGATGATGATAATACATTTGACTTATGTATGCTTATCCTTAGTTGGCATTGTGCAGGTATTTTACAATTGAATAATAAGTTAAAGGTGCTACTTTTTGAGAAATGACTGACTAAAAGGACTACGAAGTCAATTTTTTGGTTAGCTTCTTTCTTACAGGTTAGTTGGTTAGGTATGTATTATTTACAGTTGTAAGCTTACATATATTTTCTACTTTTGATGATAATTGACATAATTTATAATTACACCTCTTGCATACTCTACACGCGAACAAACAAAGGTTAATGAATGCAATAAGTTAACAGGAATTTAATTATTCAAGATTTGCCCTTGATAAGATTTTGCAAGGACGTACATGACTTTTTTTAAAAAACTGAAAAATTCTACGAAATATACATAATCAACGAATACCCCATTCTTACTTAATCCTACATTTAGTACATCACATGGCAATTGTTTAGATTATCAAGCTTGCAAAGTAAGTTCTCATATATATTATATTTAATCAACTTTTACTACACTGTAGATTTTCCTGACGAACCAGAAACATGCTGCGAAACCAATTGTACCAGTCAGGAGGAAAAACAAGAAAACTGCAACATTAAGAAAACAAAACATGTGAATCATTTTTAATACAATAATTGTAACAAATTCATGTTAAAGCATACCCATAATGAAAGTGTAACCAAAATACAAGAAGGAAGATGCGAATCCTTCAATATTCAGTTTTGTAAAGAAGTAGTGGACACAATAGAGGAACAAATAGAATGCAGTGAATCCACTTGTCAAAAAGGATCTCCACCACCATCGGTAATCCTAACCAAATCAGTAAAACAGTTTTACAAAATACAGTTCTTATATTTATGCTTATTATCATAATGTTGAACACTGGGATTACCTCAGAGCAGAGATGAAAGTAACATAACAGAATTGTGGTCTCGGAGCAAGTGATCATCAAAATGATAAAGACCAAAAACAGAAATCCGAACACTGTAAAACAATTAAATGTTAAATTTTGTTTAAATATTTGGTTCAAATAGTAACAAGCATAAAGATCCATGCAATAAATCTGGTCAATACAACCATACAAAAAAATTTGTACTTACTGTAGTACATTTGACTAGACCTGAAAAGTATTAACAAAACAAATTTAATTAATGCATACTTACATGTTAAGAATACTTTTTATGAAAAATCTAAATTACCAAATTGAATTCAGAATGAAGAAAAGCTGAATGAATATGCATCCGAAAGGAAGGACTCCTCCCATAATGACACCTGTAGGAACATTGCAAAATCAGTTTTAAATCATATATTAATCAGATGAGAAGTGGAGTGAGTTCTATTGCTGATTAATTTCTTTACATGTTACAGTTTTAATATACATCATACATACCTGGTGCTGCTTGAGTGTACACACTTTGATCCGGAATTTGCCTTGGAATTTGGTTGGTTCGAACACTTTCGAAAAAAGATAAAAAATAATGAGTAATAAGACATTTTGGATATTGAGAAAGTATTACGATGATTAATGTGATATACTTCCTATAGTTTTTCTTAATAAATATTCGATATTCGTTTTGGATCACATTTAATCCGTAATTTAAGTTCATATTTGGGACTTACGGGTGTTCAATTGTTCGCTTCCTGAATCCAAAATATGCTCCGACAAATGTCAAAGGCACAGATACTCCGAACCACATGGCAAGAAGAGCAACCAAAGTAGAGAATGGTACAGCTAAAAGCAATAAAATTCATGTGAAGCATTTATAACAGGTATTTTTTATGTGTTAATTTAATACCTGCAGAGCTCTTTTCAGCCCAGAGAATTAGATTCATCACGAAAAACACGCCAAAGACAACACTGAAGTAAAAAATTGTATAAAAATTATTATAAATCTTGTATTTAGAATGGTGGTACACCACAAATTAAATTCCTAATATTACCCAGGGCATAGCATTGAAGTAAGAATGACGTTGGACTTCCATTTTTCACCTCCAAAGCTTTTGTAAATTCTTGCAGAGACGTATCCAGCAGGAGTTCCGAGACAAACGTACAGAACAATGGCGCAAGTCATCAATGCTCCTCTGTTGGCCGGTGATAGAAATCCAAGACAAGCAAATGCTACAAGTAAAAGAAAAAATGGTATCGTTGTACAATGAATGGCTGATCGTGAGAAATTTCATCTTAGGTAACTTACCCAATGTGATTACCGACATGGACAATACTTGGACACCCGAGCCAACAAACACTGAGAGTAACATTCCTTTTCTTGGGGGCCTAAAGCAGTCACCGTGAACGAGTTTCCATCCGAACTCTTCTTGAGCATCCTCTCCCGAGTCAATCTGATTATATCGTGCAATATCTTTGTGCAGAGTTCTCAAAAGGATCATTGCCACCATCCCGGATAAAAATAGCACGATGACCAAGGAATTCAGAATAGAGAACCACTGAATATTGGTATGTGGCATTGATTCCAAAATGTAGTCCTAATTAACAGTTTGACAATTAAATTTTATGAAATGAATTCGGCAATTCGCCATAAGAATAAGATTTACCCATCGAGATGACCACTTGACATCATTTTTTTCCTATTATTCAATTAAATCATTACTCAACGAAATTAAATCACCAACTGTACTACATTCATAATAAGGCTCATACTAACCTCAAACTTGTACGAGTATGAGTACGTAACGTTAATCGTTTCACCACTTCTCAAAGCCCTGCCTGGTATTTTCATTGGTGCTTCAGTATCGGCGCAATTCGGTTTCTTTGGGTCAGAATAAGCAAAACTTCGAGGTTCCACCTTGATTGCTATAATTTTGTTCATACTTATTAGAATAGCATAGAATGACATTAATTCATCTATCTATGCATAGGCAATCACTCACAAATGATTCTCCCACTTTCACCCAACTGGCTTCCCCAATCCGTCTCCTTTCCGCTGTGATACGAGACAACTAGCTCCACATGATTGAAAACGTAATACGTGTCAGCTTCCCTGTACGCTTCCGGTATTAATCCACAAGCCTCTCTAGGAACTTTGTCCTTGTCAATGTAACAACCCATGGGAAATCCAGTATCGCAGTACTGTTCGTTTTTCTCAGCAAAAAAACACCATGTCACGGGCATGTTATCTAAAGTAGTAAGTAGATAATAAGCGACATTGTACAAGTCTACCAAAAACAAGCAGGCAGTTTTCAACTACTTAAGTACTTACCAACTATCCAATGATGATGATAATTTAGACTCATTCCATTCTTGAGCACGGCTAACTTTTGTAAAGATTCTGGTTTTGATCCATCATAAGATTTTGTGCAAACTGGAATGCACGTTCTCCCATCTTTTTTCAAGAACTCCATCTATAATTCATGATAAATTTGTATGAAATTAGTAAAATTCGCTGAATCATATACAATTAGCGAACCTTGTATGGTGACGGTCGAATTCTTTCGCCGAAAACAACTTGGCCTAAATTTTCCACAGGACTCTTGTCATTCTCTTCAGTTTCCGAGACTGTACAAAAGTCAAAGCTGAAAGAACAGTTAAATAATAAAGGTTACATAATTATTATACTTGTACGAAATCATATCTAACTCGGGAACTTACTAATGATATTCGTACGGGATCACAGATTCCAAAGAGTTCAAACGGTTAACAAACACCTCGATTTTTGACTGTGGTATTAAAAAATAGAAACAATTATGGCTATAACGTTGAAATATTTAAGACGCAAATCACCATATTATAGTAATTACTAACCTTGCAGAGCTCAGAGTCCACCGGACAAAAGTTGACGGGTGCCAACCCTGGAAGGTAGAAAGCTTGGGCACAGCAGGTCAAGTACAAAAGGACCACGGCGACATGACGGTCCCATCTTGTTCTTAGTAGCCTCATCTTATTCTACGATACTCGTCCTCCGCCCTCCACTGCCTCTCTATCTTTATTTGGGAACCAATTAAGATTTAGCCTATTACGATGGACACTTGCCACAAGCACACCTCTCCAACAATTGGGGGGTTGGATTTTATTTCTGCAAAAATTAAAAACAGAAGGCTCTTCAAGATCAATATACCTAAAAACATCGGATACTTCGTACTTTCAAATTACTGCTTGTGGCGGATGTTATCCAAGCAATAATTGTTCAACAATGAGTAATTATTAAAACTGACTATTTACAAAACAAATATAAGACAATGCAACCAATATTTTCGCATTTTGTATAATTTTTCAATTTGACAGCTTGCTAGAAGTAAGACTCACCTCTTTTGCTTTGGATTTCCTTATCACCAGTTTGTCTACCACTTACAACATCATTGAGTAAATTAAATAATCGTGCTGCCTAATTCTTAGGTTTATTTCAAAATTTAGAAATTTTATCCGAAATTTTAGAACAGAAGAACGGAGAAGAACAGCGGTGAGCAAGAAAAATATTCCACGTAGTGCGGTTTGCTCAGTTTGTTTGCTCTTCGCCCAGCACCACCGCGAACCAATCCTCTCTCCCAAATACCGTCAAGTAAACATGATGACATTCAACTTTGCATATGAGTTCAGTCAAGTTTAATTGTGAATTACAATAATGTGCCATAATTTAAAGTTTAAAATAATTTTTAAGATATAGGTTTTAAACATATTGTACTGATCTTGCTGTTTGCAAAGAGTTAGACGCAATGTTGACCCACACGATTTGGTAAATAAATATTCTCTCTTCAATCGTAAGTCAGTTAATTCTTAATTTAATGGGTTTTTGGTTTAGTATGGTGTCCGACTTTTTCTACCCAAATATGGGCGGAGTAGAAGAACACATTTACAACTTGTCACAATGTTTACTGGAACGAGGTCACAAAGTTATCGTGGTCACTCACACGTACGGAGATCGAAAGGGGGTACGGTGGATGGCGAATGGATTGAAGGTATAACTAATTTTTCGAAATATGATAAATTGTGATAACTTGTCACTGATGAGGTCATACCTTTCTATAGGTTTACTATGTTCCTGCTCAAGTATTTTATAATGGAGCCATTCTGCCAAACATGGTCACATTAATACCGATTATGAGAGAGATTTTAATACGAGAACGAGTCACGATTGTTCATGGTCATGCAGCATTTTCTTCTCTAGGGCATGATGCTTTATTTGTAGGGAAATTATTGGACCTAAAGGTAAATAAATATGGTGGATGGGAAAAAATTATGATGGTAGGATAACGACCGTTTATGTATTTTTGTTATAGACTGTTTTTACGGACCACTCCTTGTTCGGGTTTGCCGATGCAAGTGCTGTGATAACCAACCGGTTCCTAGAAATATCACTGGCTGATGTGAATCATTGTATTTGTGTCTCCAGAATAGGGTGATTAATTAATACAGTCGTTTAATTTAATTATTTCATAGTTTATAATTGCATAGTTTAATATTTACACAGGAAGCTGAATACCGTACTTCGTGCCAAAATTGAGAGTGAATGTGTTTCTATAATACCCAATGCAGTGGACGCGTCATTATTCAGACCTCTAGAGCCGAACGATATAGGGCCGCCGAATAATAGAAGTATGTAAACTATTGCTCTACAATTCACAAAAGCATTATCAGTAATTGTAATTTATTGGTAAAGATGTTTATTAATTTTAGTAATTATAATAATCTTGAGCCGATTGGTCTATCGGAAAGGAGTAGATCTAATGACTGGGATTATTCCAAAAATTTGTGAATCGCATAAAAATGTATGGTAAAAATGTATGGTATTCCTGACAATTTTATTAAATTACTACTAAATATGTTCTATACACAGGTAGACTTTTTAATTGGTGGAGATGGACCTAAGCGGTTAGAACTTGAAGAAATTAGAGAACAATACGGGAACAGAGTACAATTGTTTGGAAAAATCGATCATGCTCTAGGTACTAAATAAATAAATTATTATATTATATTATAATTTAATTATTCCAATTCTGACTTTAAACTTAATCCAACATCTGCCACACAACCTTCCCATTCTCATCTTTAACCAACGGGGGGATATCCACCTCTACACCACACCCAAACAAATATCCAAATAACCCCTGAAATTCCGACTTATGGAAACCATCATCGAAATGTGCGAACTTCTGATTTAATAACTTGATTGGATGGTCATTAATCTGGACCTCCAACATTTTAGCGACAATGCATGCTATTTGACCCATCGACTCTATCTCGCTAGCCTTAGTCTTCATTTCATTGAAAATGACAATTTGATGCGTGGTTTTTTCGCTCCATCTCTTGACCATCTTCACTTCTTCAATATTTGGGTGGTTGAATTGGTAGAGACGAGTTATATTTTTTTTTTGCAAACTCTGATAAGGCTGTTTTCTTCGTGACATCATGTGTGGAAGAACCTTCGGACTTCCTTACATTTGTATTCCCCCATTTCTCCCCCACATAAATCCTCCCATCATCTTCATCTTTTCCACAGTAAACGAGTGGTAAATTTTTGTACGAAACTTGGGAGAGAAGAGTTTGAGGGACAACTTTGGTGGACTTCTTCTCATCTGTGAGGCGAAATTTGTAGTTGTTGGCTACCAAAATGGTCTTCAGTTTGGGGAAGAATTCGTTTTCGTAAAGGTCGACTCCCTTTGCGAATACAACTTGTTCATTGATGAGATGAATCTTGTCTTTTGAAGCACAAATAGAGTTGTTCAGCATTGACATCAAACTAATTGCTACCTACAATAGTTTTTATTGTAACTTTTTATTGATTGCACTGGATTAAAACATGCATTATAATTTTACTATGATTTACCATTTTATGATCACTTCCCTTTCCAGCCAAAACATCCTCAATCTTGACATTCCACGTGTAGTCCTTCACAATATGCATATTTTTTTGATCTTTAAAATGACTGTGTATTGCTTTGTGTTGGGTTTCACAGCTATCACTTTTCACATAATCTTTGAAATCAGGAATAGACCATCCTGCCTTTTTCGAGTACCTTGGGGTGTAGTAAAACAAAGTCACAGTTGCGGACTTCATATCTCGGATGACGTAATTTTGCTGCACATTATGACCTTCGCAGTACTTTTGCTTCCCTGAAACTACAAATGCCAAATTAGCCACGTACTGATGTAACTGGGTTTGTATTAAATGTGATATTACCAGCTTTTATCCAACAGTCTTCTAATTTACATTTCCACCAATTCATTCCTTTGCTGTTTGTCCCAAATGGTTTGCCATCGTTGTATCCCATTTTGCCATCCTTCTCATCCCATATCACGGTAAGCGTACTTTCACCCTTGTACCGACAAGTTATTGGGGCAGTCTTCAAATTAAGCATGGCAGCCTTAAATCGAGGGTCGTCAACAAGCTTGGCATCAGTCTCTCCAGCCTTCTGTCCATACCCAATCTTTATCTTGACGGCCTCTCTAATAGCTGTTAACTGGGAACTAATTTCGGATATGGGTGGTGGGATCTCCTTCTTTTCCAGTTTCTTCAACTTCATCTTTTCTCCTTGAGAAGACGTGAATTCTTGGGAGGAAGGCTCTCTCATGGAGGTTGGTGGGGTTTCAAATTCCGAAACAACTTCATCTCCGTCATACCAAACGATTCGCAGTTTCTTCTTTGGGATTTGTGGCTCTGACATTTTTAAATACTAAATATGACACTGATTAAATAAAAATTAAAAACGCAGAGGGAGGAACAATAACAAGTTAACGTCACTGTGAGTGAACTGACAGAGGTGTGTGCGAGTCAAAGTGGTGACGGAAGAGAAAAGCAGTATGAGTAGCATTGACCTTTATGTTTTTTTTCTTTTTTGTCTAGTTCGAGATTTTCTGATCAAAGGTCACATATTTCTTAATACTTCATTGACGGAAGCATTTTGTATGGCGATTGTCGAAGCTGCCGCTTCAGGACTACAAGTTGTTTCAACAAGGGTGGGAGGAATTCCGGAAGTGTTGCCCCCAGAATTGATAACCCTTTCCGAACCTACTGTGTCAGGTAGATAAAAATTATATCACGGTGTTACATGCATGCTAAAAAATACAACACGAGTAGTGGTGACATCACCAATGTGTAACTTTATAGGTCTTGTGGCAGCTCTAAATAGTGCCATTTCACTTCGGAAACGCCGATTATACGTTGACCCTTATCAAGCCCACCAGCTCGTCAGTTCAATGTATAACTGGAGAGACATTGCACGACGAACGGAAGTAGTTTATGATAAAGTCAATTTTTGCTGTAATCCAACTGATCCAGAGAGGATGTCTATTTTCATGAAATTTGGTTATATGACTGGACCATTGTTCTGCCTAGTTCTGGGATTAGGAAGAATACTCATGTGGCTCTGTAACCTTTTTGTGCCTATCGAGGTAGCAAGATTTACATACATCCCTTAACAATACCACAATGTCAACAGCAAATTGTAATAAATATAATATTGTGTTTGTTTCCTCAGGATATCGATATAGCAGTTAATTACCCAATATCCAATGAACATGCGAAACAAAATACGCTGTAATCGTAACGGAAATCGTTGGATCATGTGTGGACCATATGCATCGCATCGGTACACATTAACACAATATTATTGCCAATGCCTCGTAACACCATAGTTAAATTGGAGACTCGATCAGAACGGATGAAGGGGAGCGCTCTGACAGAGAAAATAATAACTACCACAGAACCTGAGACACAATTTGAGGCTGGATGAAAAGAAGGCCTGTGTCCTATATGTGGCGTGCAAGTTCGCTATATCAGTTTCTATAGGACACAGTCGCCACCACTCAGGCACGGGCCTGAAGTTATCCCCCTTACTCTATGAACAAAGAGCTCTCGTCGCTTCATCCTTATACATCCATGATTATTGCTGTAAAGTCGTTGAACCTCAGATGCTCATGGAGCATTTTCTTACGTTTGTTTATCTAGTCATGCATGCAAAATTAAGTATTCTTCGAAATAAATTAAGAAACTTATGATTTTGGTCAATTTTTAACGTGTTTAATAAATCACCGTATCCCAAATACTAAATACATTCTACATAATTAGTGTTGCTTAATAATTATATATTTCAATCGGTACAAATTGAAGCATGCATTATATCATATAGTAGCAATTTATAAATAATACAACTGCAATAATTAATATAATAACATTGATTAGCTCAGTTTCTAAACTTAATAACGTGGTTCAGACTTAGAAATTATTAAAAAACAATTCTATACCCCCAGTACTTACATAGTACGAATTTTTTTATAGCCAAGGCATATTATTTCTCACGAAACTGCTTATTATTATTATTACAAACAAACATTACTTAAATGCCAGGTATTTTATTTTGTATTATACTATATAAATGCTTAGGTATGCATGTAAATAGATAATAGTTAATCCTGTAATTCAAAGTCCATAACCTATCAGCATCCCTTACATAACAATTAAGCCAGTGTACGACATACAAATAGTTCTGGATACTTTCGTGTTGGATTGGAATTGTTAAAATAATTTCCCTTCTCATTCACCAACCATTCAATATATGCACTAGGTTTCAATTTAAAGGTGACAGTCATTACAGTCATCAAGCTATTCGTATGTGGCACAGATCAACAGACATCATCATTATTCGTACACTACTATACCAAACTCCAAAAACGTTACCTTTAGCCTTCATAATAAATCACTTTTTGGCTTACCTCCACATAAACGAGGTATTAGTCAAAAATCGTATGGACGATATGGTATATGTAAAGCATTTATGTATTACTTAAATCATAAATTTGGTACAATATGGTAACTGGTTGCTTCCCTACGCTATTATGTATTAGGGATCCTAATTGCTATAGTACTCATTGCAGGTGATTATAAGCAATTAGAGGGGTATAATTAATTATACATTCTGCAGTTAATTTTGTTAGTTTAACTTAACAGCTACACCCACTTTCATTTTCTTGTGCGTCTGGATGCATGGGAGTCTGTTACCGAAATGAAAACCGAAATGTTAATTATTGATTTTTGATCATTGATTAATCAACTAACAATCAATTTAATTAATATCGGATTAATACCCACCTGTTGTTGCAGATCCACGGCTGCAAAGAAATTAGCATATTATATCGAACTGCACAAAACTAGTACATAGTATCCCACAATTTACTGTACGTATAAATATTGTTCTGCATGTAAATTAGCAGTGATTGAAAATAGGCAATATTGGATGGAGTAGTAAGTGTGGAAAGAAAAAAAAGATTTTTAAACAACGTGATATAAAGCTGTAAAAGCTATTAAAAGGGGACACTTCTCCTGAACGTCTTCAATTAAGAGAACAATAACTTGTGAAACGGATCATGCTACTTCATATTCGACATTTGCTCTTAATTCGATTAAGCGATAGGTACTTTAATATTTTACTAAAACTCAAGTTCCAGCCAAACAAAACTACTACAGAAAGGAGCATTTACTAACACAACCACAGTTTTACATTCAGGATTAAACATACATTGTAATTATATATACTTTTTCAAGTTTCTTGCCTATCCCATCTAATTAGGTACATATGTATCATGAATAAATTTAAACATACGATTATAAAATTGCTCACACGTTTCGATAATTGTTCTTTCGGAATAATCCTTTGATATTATGGTTAATATAAACATACCACAACCGAACAATTAGCAAATTAAAAGACTAAATTAAATTAGATAAGGTTTGATTGATAAGGATTAAATAAATTATTATGACGCGATACACATTCCGAGCGCAATACTACAGTGGAACAAAATGGAAATTAATAATCATAATAATTGATCTGGATGATTCTAAAAATATGCTCAGTTATTCCATCTTCAGCATGCGCATCCACCCTCAGTTTTGAGTTCAGCAGGCGTGTCCTTCAAAATGACTTCCGTCACTGAATAAATAAAAAAAGCAAACCACTCTCAAAATGCGAAAACAAATAGACTCTAAAAAAACATAATTAGATTAGAAGCTCTGCAAATCGCTGTGAACCAATAAAAAGAGAAAAGAGACTAAGAATAATTCGATACGGATTTTGAGGACTCGACAATTTTAGCAAAAGTGCAAACTAAACTACAAAGAGAACATTATTACAAAGAGGAAGGGTTTGTACTTTCACCATCGTAATATTAACTGTCAATGATTTCCCTGTTTCATCACAAACTTAATCATGGAAAAACATTGATATCAAAAGTCAATATGTGCATTTGATTAACGTCAAGACGAAATTAATTGAGAAACTATGAATAAATTTAAGATGAATGACATTATAAACATGGCATGACTTACTTTCTCCTTCACTTGGTTTGTTGTCTGATGAATCCATGCCTGATAAATGTAATGAAAAGTACATTTTAAATAAGACCAATCATGCCCATTAACTACTTTAACAACAAACGCGAATTTTTGCTTACCGGGTAGAGCTGCAGCAACTCTTCGGAAAAGCTGAAAGTGGGATAATTTGAGTTAAAAATTCGATAACCCTACTTGTATATATTGTTTTAATGTACCTGCTTAACGTTATAACCAGCTTTTGCACTGGTCTCAATAAACATGACATTTAATTCTTTGGCTTTCCTTTCTCCTTCCTCGGTTGACACCTGTTCAAAGAAACAGTATTATTATTATAATCGCATTAATAATGAAATGAGCTTATCATAAAAGAAGCTTACCTGTCTTTTATCTGATAAGTCCGTCTTGTTCCCCACAAGCATTATTATCACGTCACTTCCTCTTTCTGTCCGTACATCTGTTCAGATAAAAACTTGTATATTTAAAATCTAACGCTAGAGAATGAGAGAAGACAATTATTAATAAACAGCACGTACCATCGATCCATTTCGATGTTTGGTGGAAAGAATTGGCATCTGAAAAATTATACGTTGTATATATATAACAAGTTTTTGAAAGAAAATTGTGAAAAAAATCATACTTGTGATATCATAGACTACAACGGCCACAGTGGAGTCTCTAATATAGGAAGGAATTAAACTCCTAAACCTTTCTTGTCCAGCAGTATCTGAATTCATAATTAGCAAATATATAATGTTGGTAATTGATCAGGTTTACAAAAAATAGACGCATAGGTAAGTACCCCAAAGTTGCAGTCTCACGGTGCGGTCTTCCAAATACATTGTTTTTGAAAGAAAATCAATTCCTATCGTTGCCTGAAATAGAAAGTTGTAAAAAGCAAAACAATTATTACATACCGTTCTAATTTTGTCCGAACCATTACTTTATATTTTTTTAAATATGGTATTGACGCACTTACCTGGTACGTATTATCAAAACTGTCATACATAAACCGTGTAATGAGGGAAGTCTTTCCAACTATAATAAAATTCCGAAATGTCACTAACTCTCCCCCGTTATAATTTACAACTACTTCAAAAAGTTAAAAACTTACCACTCTGTTCTCCTAAAAACACTAGTTTGAATTTCCTCAAGGGATTTCCAAAGTCACCGGACGTCGACATTTTCTTTCTCCCTTCCTTTCACCACTTTTCCTTCTAAATCCTGCAGTCTTCTTTCCTTGCAATATGTTCCCGTATGCCCAAAATCCACACTGATTGATATTTCACCCACGCCCTATTTCTTCTTCCTACACACAAAAATAACTTTTACTAATCATCAAAAACAAATTCATTACCGGCTTGTTCATATGCAGTCCACCTCAACAAAAACGAAAACCTTTCACAAAATAAAAACAGATGCGAGGCCGAGAGGAATTAAAAATTCGTCCGCACCAAAACTGATGGTGAACTCAACAAACAACAAAACCTACCTAACGGCAAATTTAGAGCAATGCACTCACTTTTTAATACTTCTCTCTCCCACCTCAAAGAATATTACTAATTCAATTCATAATTCACTCACCCAATTCTTCCCTAAATCAATCACCTGTCCTATAATACTCACTCAATACGTGGATGGAGAGATGTTGATGAGTCAAACAAAATGTGTTTGTGAATACGTCAACAAACTAATTCTCACAGAGTTTATATGTATTTTTTGCAGTCTTTAAAACCACCAAGAATCAATTCGGAATGAATGAAATCTGCGAGTGAGAGCTGTGTGTAGTAAGCTGTCAAGTCAACTGGCTGGTTGTCGAGTCAGTCAGTCAGACAGTCCATCTCACTTTCATTTCACAAACTACAAAGGTTCGTCGGGGCAAAAGAGGACGTCGAAATCGAAGAGTACGTTTATTACCGCTGTGTTTTGTCTCGACTAAATAACTAAATTTGATTGAGTCTACCACTGTTCTCCAGAAGAACGAGTTGAATAAAAGAAGAACAATACCAAATTTCGTAAAATAATAATAATAAACAATTGAATTGTTTGTTTTGGTTTGGATTAGTTAAAGGGACCGACCCCGACAATGTTGGGACAGACGTTGAGTACTGATTGAGTAGTTTGGCTATAGTTTGTTTCTTCTAGTTTAATTTAAGATAATTTCGTAAAATTATAAAAATATTTTTTAGTTTAATTTGATCACTATTGCGTATTTAGTTTGGTCCATTGTTGGTTTTTGGCTGTAGAGAGACAGACATAAGTGATTGAGAGTGTCTTGCCTGTGGTTGGTTAGTCTAGTAATGACTTCGACAATGTGTGACGATTCTCCAGAACAGAAAAGACCAAATTTTTCATTGGTCAATAATTCTGCGACGAATGGAATCAGTAGGACGTCGAATGTTACGCAGCTTAAGAGTGGGGGAACAAAGAAATTGGTTATCAAAAATTTTAGAGGTGAGCATGTAGTAATGATAATTTGAAATTGTATTAATGAGAATTTCATTGAGATGATAGATAATATACTAAGATGGTTTTTTCAATTGTATCCAGAAAAACCAAAATTGTCAGATGATTATCAAGCTGAAACATGGAGAAGACTGCAAGAATCTGTTATCGCGATTCAGACATCTACTCGTATCAGTCACTGCTTGGAAGAATTGTATCAGGCTGTGGAAAATATGTGCAGTTATAAAATGGCTCCCCAACTTTACGACAATTTGAAAGGTACCTGAGTATAATGGATCGATATATATATTTTATGATTAATTATTATGACAATTGTTATTGTTTATTAATTGTGATTGTTAATAGATGTGATTGAGATGCATGTCAGGGATAATGTGGAACCGTATATTCGTGGAGTTCAAGACCGTAAAATATTTTTGAAAGAGATGGAAGGATGTTGGCAAGCACATTGCCATCAAATGATTCTGATTCGAAGTATTTTCCTGTACCTTGATCGCCGTTATGTCTTACAAACTCCGTCTGTGCCCTCAATTTGGTAATTTGAATTTGTTTAAGCAGAAAAAATGAAAGTGCTTGCTCAACAAAATTTATGTGTTCCTTTTGGATTAACACAGGGACATGGGGCTGGACCTTTTTCGAAAACACGTTATTGGTCAACAGTTGGGTGAGTTTAACTTTAACTCGAACTTATTGTATTGCATGCTATGCACTATATTTAAGCAGTTATTTATACATTCTGTTTTTGGTGAACAGCTCAAACTAGAACAGTGGACGGACTGCTAATGCTGATTGAGAGTGAAAGACAGGGTGATGTTGTGGATAGATCTTTGCTCAAATCCCTCCTGAGAATGTTATCGGATCTGCAAATTTATCAAGGTGGGTAAATATATGACATGAGTACCAACAATATTTAATGACCTTTTTTTCTTTACTTGTAGATGTGTTTGAGCATCGGTAACCTAATAATATTCTGATTAATATCTTTAAGTTAACACTAGTAATAATAATTTTTATGGGGACTAGATTTTTACAAGCGACTGATGCCCTTTATACGGCTGGTAAGTGTAATTCAAATTTAAAATTCATGAGTTCTGACTTCCAAGTACTGTACAAATTTTAAAAATAAATGTTTTTTCGTATAACAGAAGGAAGAAGACTGATGCAAGAGCTGGAAGTGCCTGAATACTTGGCGCATGTAGATAAACGAATTTCCGAAGAAAACGAACGGGTACTTCACTATTTAGATGTAGGAACGAGGTAATTATGTACATCATATCTTATCATCATCAGTTAAATAAAGAAAATGGTCAAAGAATGTCAACAAATAAATGAATGTCATTTAATAATTTAAAGATGGGCTTTAATTCACACTGTGGAACGCCAGTTAATATCGGAACACCTGAGTAGTATCCTTGGGAAGGGGCTGGAAAGCTTACTGGATAATAATAGGATTCAAGACCTAACACTAATGTTCAATTTATACAATCGGGTTAAGAATGGTTTAATAGAACTTTGTTCTCAATTCAACTCTTACATTAAGGTATAATTAATTAAACAGAACTGTGAATTGATCCAGTGGAAGTTTAATTGTTTTAATTTTACTTTTTCTAGAAAAAAGGGCGAATAATTGTGATTGATCCTGAGAAAGATAAATCTATGGTTCAAGATTTACTGGACTTTAAGGACAAGATGGATAATATCGTCTTGTCTTGTTTTGGAAAAAATGAAAAATTTGTCAACAGTGTGAAAGAAGCATTTGAGTTCTTTATCAATCAACGACCAAACAAGCCTGCAGAGCTAATTGCAAAGTTTGTCGACTCCAAGCTCCGCGCAGGAAACAAAGAAGCCACGGAAGAAGAGCTGGAAAGACTGCTTGATAAAATAATGGTGATATTCCGTTTTATCCATGGGAAAGATGTCTTTGAAGCATTTTACAAGAAGGATTTGGCAAAGCGTCTCCTCGTTGGGAAATCTGCAAGTGTTGACGCAGAGAAGAGTATGTTATCTAAGCTGAAACAAGAATGTGGGGGTGCATTTACATCAAAATTGGAAGGAATGTTCAAGGATATGGAATTGTCTCGTGATATTAACGTTGCATTCAAGCAGGTGACATAAATATGAAATAATCCTTAATAAATTAGACATGCGTAGAAAAAGAATTATCGCAAAAATTAACTAACATCAAACCAATTAACATGAAAATTGTTTCTTGTAGCACACGTCTAACCTCAAATCAAATTTCGAAAGCAGCATCGACTTGACTGTTAATATTTTAACAATGGGATATTGGGTACGTTTCCAATTTGCGTTGCTTCGTCTCACAAAAAAAAAGATTTGCATTTGCCTTATGCAGGATTGTGTATTGACAACTCCGTGTTTATACAATTATTTACTTTATTTCAGCCCACTTATCCTTTAGTTGAAGTTAACCTACCTAAAGAGATGGTCCAGTATCAAGAAATATTTAACAAATTTTACCTTGGCAAGCACAGTGGAAGAAAATTACAATGGCAACCAACTTTGGGCCACTGCATGCTAAGAGCCACATTTGAAAATGTTCGTTCTATTATTTCTACTGCTTATTAATTCATACGAAAAATATCAAAGTATTTATTTTATAAATCTCAGGGGAAGAAAGAGCTTCAAGTTTCTCTATTCCAAGGTCTAGTTTTATTGTTGTTTAACGATTTGGGTCAACTCTCCTTGGAAGAAATAAAAACAGGAACGAATATTGAGGTAAAAAAATATTCGGAATTTGTGTACATATGTATGATTTAGTTTTTCATGCATGAATTTATTGTCCTTGTGAATGAAGGATGGAGAATTAAAGAGGACCCTCCAGTCCCTAGCATGTGGCAAAGCCAGAGTGCTTCACAAGAGTCCGAAAGGAAAAGATGTCGAGGACGGAGACAAGTTCGAATTTAACAGCGAATTTGCTAATAAATTATTCCGAGTTAAAATTAACCAAATTCAGATGAAAGAGACGGTAAAATTAATTGCTACTTTTATTATAAAATAACAATCACCGTTATTTGTATTCAGCATTTTCTTTTTCTTTGTCAATTTATTAGAATGAGGAGCAGAAAGCCACCGAAGAACGAGTTTTCCAAGACAGACAGTACCAAATTGACGCTGCCATTGTTCGAATAATGAAAATGAGAAAAACTTTGAGTCACCAGCTACTTGTTTCAGAATTGTACAACCAACTCAAATTCCCTGTTACGGTAAGAATTGAATAATTACTAACTGATTGCTTGTAAATTTGTTTTAATCAATATTGACCAATTTTGTTTCTATTAAATTTTCAGCCCGTAGACCTCAAGAAAAGAATTGAAAGCCTGATTGACCGCGACTACATGGCACGAGATAAAGAAAACACAAAACAGTATAATTATGTCGCGTAATAATTGTGTATTAATAGGAGAGATTCTAAATGTTCCATGTGTTATACACCATACAAATAATTTTGAAACCCGTATCATTATGTATTTAAATAATCTCACTCATATTTGTTGGATTATACATGTTCATTCAGATAATTGATTAAAAAGAGTCAAGAAAGATAAGTGCGTTTCTGGGTCCTTAATATGCAATTGTTTGTACAGTACATCACTGCCAACTTAATGCTTTAGTTTTCGAACGATAAAATGAAAGTATTGACACTTACATAATGCTTATTTTAAAGGTATGAAAATTTTTATTACGCAAGTACTCAAGTTTTTCGCTTTGACTAATTAATTACTCGTAAAACTAATCACAATTCACCACCCATATATAGTTTTAGTAATCAAAGTGATAAAAAATTAAATTCGCATTCATAACGACTGTATAAATCTACTGCGCGACGAGACAATTATAACAAACCCGGTAATAAACTAACTACTACACACACATTTTATTGTGGAGGTATTTTGTTTAGGTTTTGTAGAAATGAACACTTGAATGCATGACGATCAACAATGCTTAATTTTTCTCAGATCCATACATAATTATTATATTATTCACGGGACAAGCTCTCATTCCACAGTGTATGTAGTTATAAAAAGCTGTTTCTCTGGGTCCGCTATTGCAATTTCATTTTTTCGTTGCTCTCTCTGTAATTGAAAGATGATGGTCACAGAAACAACTTTAACGACGTATTTATGGCAAAACCACTAAAATTCATGTTATTGAAAATACAAAATTGAAATCCATACATAGAATTTCATTTACAAAAACTTTGTATAGGATTGCATGACGAACTATTTGTTAAGGCATAATGGACTTTGTTATGATTGTTTGCCTGTTTTATTAGAGTTATATCTACCTTTCTGGTGGAACTGATTTGCGAGAGAAATACAAACTGAGATCAAATCTACCTGTAAAGGCGTCCTCGCAAAGATAATTTTTGGGAAACATAAAATAGATAAATAAATTTACATATACCTACTTACGTACCTATCGTCGTACTTATTATTCTTATTTTGTAAAGATTGCAATCGTATTTCATCAATGCACTAATTTTTAAATTAACATCTGCATACAGTAAAGTTTTATAGTATGTATTATAAAAGTTATCACATTTTGGCAGTGCTGGGTTTCGTCAACGCCCGTTGTCCCTTCTTTGTCGTCTCTTACAAATTATCGACATACATACTGCTACTGCTATTACTATGATTATTACAATCTATCATGTACAACGGTCACGACCCCACCGTATTGGACGAAACAGTGGCAGAAAAGCTTGTTGGGACAGGACGTGGTGGTCCAGGAACTTGGTGGACCGTGAATGCAGAGGAAGATGAGGCAGCCGTCACTGCAGGAACCTAATATGTACCATTTAAGAATTACATATTAATAATTACTCTAATTAAATTTTATCCTAGAATTATAAACGATTCTTACATGGTGAAGAACAAAGTCATCGTAGACTTTCATCAAGTCGGTCAAATCGTACTCTTCCAGGCATACGAAGCCAGATAGTTCGGGGGAGGCTTGCAGTGCACAGTTTATGCAGTGAACAACATGTCGTTTTTCTTGCTCTTTGATGAAGAGGATATTAAAGACTTCCAGCTAAAAATATAAATATGCACATATAGAATCACTATTTAAGTAAGATGATGTTCCACAATGCATTTTTTATAATAATTATCTCGCTACTTACGTCGCACTGTCCACAATAATGTGACGCATCAGTTTTCGAACGACCATGAAAATGAACCTCCACACCTTTTGATTTAACAAACTCCAACAACCGGAAGCAATGCATCATCGTTCTCATCAATACACTCCTGCAATAGAAAATTGAGTAATAGTTTTAAAACTTTATGCACCTTGTTAATAAATTTCAACCAAATGGAATATTAATATAAATAACTCACTTAATGAGATCATATGTTTTGATATCGGTTGGGTAAATATTTCTTGCCAAATTCCACGACAAGTGCACCATCGGAACCTAATGGTCGGAGAAGAAAAAAGCATGCCATTATATAAAAATCTATGATGAATCGGCACAAAATATTTTTGCGTATGATCAATACTTACAATGCTTTTGAATTTTTGCAATTTGTTCCATTCGTATCTCTCTATCGCAAGTTGATACTGACGAGAAGTCAGTGGTCCAACATTCCAGGCAATGTTGTTGCACCAGCCCATCGCTACAACGTAGAAAATTGGTCATTAAAGTCGTTACAAGAGCCAGGGGATAATTTTATAATAAATGAAGAGAAAATATGAAAAGTTACGAACCTTGTACCCAGTGAACTATTTATGTAAAAAAATCGAATCAATTGTATTATACTTAATAAACATTAAATTTAGCAGAATACAAGTCTTTGGACTTACCACATCCACTATTTACCCATACAAGATCGCCAGGCTTTTGGGTGAAACGGTACACGGGAATCTTAGCCTTGGCACAATCGTCAAGATTAGGCCACCATGATCCATGAAGATAGTCCATCTTGTTCTTTTCGCACAGTTCATATATCTTTCCCCAGTACGCATCAGGGACAGCGAACCATTCACCTATACACAATAATTATTGTTTATAACAGAAATAAACAAACTGACATATGACTAAATCCAAATGAAAAAATAACACTCACAATCTCCAGGACCAATGTTCATGTTGATGGAACAAAAATTGTTGTTTTCTTGATGTCCAGGAGTCTATAATAATTAAATTGATCATCATTATAATTAACTACTGGAATTAAATATGTACTTTAGATAATATTTGATAATGCCTGCATACCCGACTTCCAGGAACCTTCATATATAACTGGACTGTATTCATTCCCAAAATAACGTGTCCAACATGGGTGAGCATATTTCCTGCAGAAACGACTCTTGAAAATGCAGGCAGTTTTTGCAATTCTTGAAGCTGGTCTTTCCATTTGCGTTCGTCTGAGAGATCCACATTGGTTCCAAACTTTAGAGCCTTTGTAACTTTCTTTTTCTTGTTTCCCGATGAATCTTTAGAATCTGAGTCGGAATCTTTGTGCATAATTCCTAGATTTTTATCCTCTTCCTCCTAAAACATTTTTACATTCATGTTTAAAACCATTATTATTTATTATCTCGATTAGTGTTATAAAAATATTTAATATTTTCAAAATATTGTTGAATGAATAAATCTTCTTACCTTCACAGATTCTTTGAAACTTAATGCTTGGTATTGAGCATACCACCCAATTGTTGAGTGTGCCCTACGAGAAAAACAGTCCCACGAAACTTTTCCGTTATTGTCTACGTTTTCATCATAGTTTTTGAAATTCTGGTGGCGAATTTCGACAGGGTGCTCCGGATGAGCTTCAACCAAAGTTTTTGTAGAAAACAATCCTAGGTCAAGTTTTAATGCTGCCCCTATTCCTCGAATTACTGCGATGGGATGTTGCAAGCAAAATTCTTGCAGCATAGGGCTGAAAGCATCTTTCTTGTTTTCGACAAAAACACTGGGTGTTTGAGGATACAACTGGTCTTCGGTCAATGGTGTCTGCAAAAAAATTACAGTAGTAGAACAATCTTAATGAAATTGTGTTAATAAGTACATAAGAATAAAAACAATAGGATCCTTACCACTGGTGGCTCAGGTGGGGCGGGCGGAGGAGCATGATCGCCAAGAATATTACAAACTATGACTTTTCGCATATCTTTGAAATCTGTTTTACATCGCGCTTGGAGTTCCTTAGCCGTCATCGTAATGTTGGCTTCTTTGTATTCCTCTTCTGAGGGGCTGTGTCGATTGATATCGGAATTCATACTGATGGTTCGAACTCTCGAGTCTGCTTTACTGTCTGGAGTATTGTTGTTGCTTGGCATACCGACGAGGTCGTCATCCATAAGTTCAAGCTCGTCCAGGTCAACGTTACATCCACGGAGTAGATCGTCACCCAGGTCTTTCTGATTAAGCCAAGCTTGAAGTTCCTGATCGCTAACTGGTGAAAATGGAGGACTTCCACTAAGGGCACTTCGGGGTGATTTAATATCGTCTACTTCCGTTGTTGTACCAGGCATGGAGGATGTCGTCGTAGTCAACCTCGTGGTGTGGTTATGGAATGACAAATCTTGGTGGCCTTGTTGAAGGGAAGAAAATGATCCGGTGGCTCTGCCAGCGCCGTCTGCGGATGATTGCACCACGTTTTGTCTTTGTTGTTGCTGCTGCTGTTGCATTGTCCTATAATTTCGTTCATGAATTGGAATTATATATATATCAATTTCAAAAATAAGAATTTTTATTTTTTCAATTTAATTTTACCTATATTGATGAGACAATTGATTGTATAGTTGTTGTTGGGGTTGACTCAACTGATATCCTTGATTCATGTGACTTTGCAACGTGTGGAGAATTTGTAATTGATGGGAGCTAAGTCCTGCAGGTCGAGTATTGCCATTTTGTCCTTGATCTTCCATCTAAGAAATATCAAATTCGAACATTATGTAATCCATCATATATAATTAAAAATTACTTAAATATATCAGCTCTCACCTTGAATTTCTTTACTGGCAAGTCTGATTGCTGACCGTTTAGCTGAGCTCCATTCAGTCCACCTTTTTGTTGATGTTGATATCTTTGTGATTGCTGTTGCTGTTGTCTAGCAGTCATTTCCGCAGAAATGGGCAAATTCCACGCCTCCTCAATAACAGGCAAATGTCGAGGTTTGCCATTAACCCTGTTACAAAAAGTTCACAAACAAATGATTAACATTTAGCTCATGGATATGGATTTACAACGAAAAATAACCTACGTTTGTACAGGAGCTTTCGCCAGCCCACTTTGAATAAACTTGATCCTTTGTTGAAGACTTGGATTCATTGTTTTAGAAGAATGTTTTGTGAGAAATCCTCGACCTGCGTTAACGTAGCAAGAAAGTGCGTCACGGGGCTGATTCACAGATTCATACAGCACACCCAAGTTTGTCCAAGCTGACACATGAAATTTATCTAGCTGTACGGCACAGATATACGCCTGGAGAGCATCTAAGGGCTGGTTTTGTTGTTGATACAAAACTCTACATAAATAATATAAGTTATAAATATAAACTCAACATGATAAGGCAAACATGCTGTCAACAAACTATTATTATTTACCCGATAGAGCACCAAGTGTCCGCGTTCCCTTCTGATTTGTCAACAGAATTGCGGTAGGCTAAAAATAACATTTAAATAATTACAATTAAAGGGTATGTATTTTGTCTGAATAAATGTTTGCTATAATTTATAAATTGACTGAGTTTAAATACCTAAAAAGGCGTCGTGCACTTTGCCTGAAAATGGGAGAGAGGGTAAAAATTAAAAATTAATTTTTTCTTAACACGATGATAAAATGTATTTACTATTATGTAACATAAATTTTAAATGACAAAAAGTTATCATACCACAAGAGGCAAAACACCGTCCTAGAAGATACAAAGCCTGTCCAGAACGTGGATCAGACTCTAAGGCTTTCTGCAAATAGTGAATTGCCAAAGGTTCACGTTGAGGCTTTTCTCCAAGTGCTTCACAGGTGTGCGTAATCCAGGCTAAATATTAAAACATACAATTCATATTTTTCACATTCCTTCACATACATACAACAAATAAGATTGGAATGAACTGATACCTAAATGTTGATAAACAGTAGCTCGCAAACTTGGGAGTAAGTCTTTCTCTTTCAATAATTCCTCGTAGTTTTCTTTGGCAAAAGTCGGCTTGTCGAGAATTTCATACAAATGGGCGATATGAAACTTAATTTGAGACGGCGATATGGAGGACGGCGATTGATCACGAAGTGCAGCGTTAAAATGTTTCAATGCTCTGGGAAGTTCGCCTTGGATTTTTCGTATCAAAGCTAAACGCAGGTGAACTTCATTACTTCGAATGAATCCCGGCTCCACATACTGAGGGATACATAAGTAAAAGATTAATTAAAATAATGACGAAAGATAGATGTGCAAACTTACGAATAAAATTGATATGAGTTCATTTTTTAACATGAGATTTCTCATGTTCATTAAGACTTTTTGCGTGTACATAAGGTCTGTTACAAGTAGAACATTCAAAACCACCTTGATGCAGGTTCATATGATTGCTTAATTCTTCTACTATATGTGTTTCCTTATCACACTTTACACACTTCAGTTTAGGAACTACTTTATGGTGGTTTCGGAAATGAGTAGTGACGCCGGACGTTATAAGAGTTTGACCACAAATTCTGCAATCAAACTCTCCTATATCTAACCGCAAGCTTCTGTTCGATTTCGTTGGAGAATTAATGATTGACTCGTCTAAATTTAGTTTCTGGAGAGATTCATAGGTAAATTTTATATCATAAAACTTTAATTGTTTGCAATTCAAGTTTGCAAACATTGGATGTAGGTCAACACTTAGTTGTATATCCAGCAAATCAGTGTTTTTGAATTTAATTAACAAGTCAGCTAATTTCTCCTCATTTTTCCAATGTTTTGCGTGAGCTGAAACTTGAGTGTTTTTCCCATCCGACAGAGGTAAACGAATCGAAGGATCTTTTCGATGCTGAAATTTTATCACTTTCGATAACAAATACGAATATGCTTCTGAAGCATCACAAGCAGAACTCACTGATTCGGAAGTTTCACTAATTATTAAATCAGACAATAATATAAATCTAAACTTTGAATCATTGTCATATACGTAAGTGTACACATTAGAATAGAGATTTTTGTATGTTTCGCAAACGATGCGATCTCTTCTGCTTAAAGTTGATACACGGAGGGACAAGTTGTCTTTATCTGTAGCGTTAAGCCATAACATCACCCGATAATGATTATTTATTTTCCTTAAATTCTCGTCCTCCTTAACAATCTCTAGAGCTAACTTTCTGTCCTCACTTTCTTTGTCTATTTTTATCACTTTAGGAAGAGTTTTAGATGCCGGTCCTGGTCTTTTATGACAAGTATTTGTAATAGTAGATAGCGCTCTACTTTGACTCATTATTAGTTAATTAAAAATTTAATTGAGTGACTGAAACATTGGAAATGAGTAGGCTACTGAATGTAACACCAACGTTCCTAATGCTCGCCGATTCCCGGCCTAATCCCACATAACTCAATATACCCCTCTCGTAAGTGAATTGAAATAAAGGACTTACCAGTAGAAGAAGGAATATCTTTATTGCACTGAAAAAATAAAAATATAACCAAATTAGCAACAAATTTTAATAAATCGGCAACAGAAGTTCAATGAAACAGTTCAATGCGCATACTCACACGAACTTTGACTTCTTTATTTGTGCATATTAACCAACATTAAAATGAGATATATGATCGCACGGTAATCTGAGACACACAAATAAATAAATTGCAAAAATAATGAGGAATGAATAAAGTTTCCTGAGAGTAACTGGCCAAATCATGAAATGATAAAACTTGTGATTGAGGAGTAAGTGGCCGAATTGCAATCCAGTGAACAACTAAACTGCGTGAGAGCAAAGTCCCTTCCTTATAATACGTATACGTATGTAATAATAGTCCTTGTCTCCTAGAAGGGTCGCTTCCTCATGCAGCTCTCATTCAGTGAATCATAAACTGCTATTTAGCTATTAGACTGGCTGCTGTTCCTTTTTAAACATCCAGAAATTTTCATCCCTTTTTCGAGACTTCCACTTTCAATGAGTGTGCATATCATGTGTACGTACATTGCACAAAACGAGAGCAAAACGACCGACCAGGCAAAACTGTAGAATTGGAGAAAGAGTCCCATTCCGAGCAAGCAAGCAAACACACCTTTTCCATTGTGCTTCTTACATGCGTTGTTGGGTTCTTTGTTAGAAAAATATATACGGTCTCGTCGTCAGTTGGTTTCAAGAAAGATCACGCAAAGATAACGGCTTACACGAACCTATTTGACCCGTCACTCATATTTTGAAGAAAAAAAAGAATAAGAAGAGCATTACTTGCATGTTGACGCGTCAGCACTTGTATGAAAATCGGACATTTGAAAAAAAAATTTCTACACAATTCCTAAAATAATAAAGTCTTGCTCAAAGGCTATTACTCTCTGCTTTGGGTCTACTGACCAACAGAGCATTTCATGATTATAATGTGCCAAACAACAAAAACTGACCTTTCCAACTAACTGCAATCATGGATGACAAACTTTTGACTGCCCTTATTTTACAACCCGCGTCAGAATTTTGTGACAGATATATTTCACTTAGGGAATCTAGGAAGCGGGCTGAATTGCATGCAATAAATTTTGTCCGTATGTATCTGCTAAACACTTTCCCCACTAACTACTGCCCACGTTACAAAGAAGTGGACGATGGCTTTTCAGGGTTTCGCCATAAAATGATTAAAATCCAAAATCGTGTGTGGCAGGATTGGAACAGAAATACGACGGGCTTTAAGGAACGTTGAAAATAAAGTAGGTACTAGAAATGTAACATTTAAAATGTCAAACTTAAACTGTCATTCGGTCGTGACATGAATTTTTAGTGCACAATTTTATGAGCACCGTAATAAATTTTAATTTGTTTCCAATACCCTCACCAGTCCCATGACGAACAATTTACTTGTAATGCTGTGTAAACGAGCATTACAAGTAAATATAATTGCTCTAATTATAAAGGCCCCAAAAAAGGGAAATCTTAGTGAGGCTTGGTGCGACTACAACTAATAAATAAAATTAGATTGCAGAATTTTTGCATCACCGCTCTCTGTACCATTCTTTACTGGAAGTATTAAGTAATCATTTGGAATAAATGGCTCCCCTCAAACATTCTTGTAATTTCATGAGAATAAGAATTAATAGGATATCCAGATTATAGGATTATCCAGAAAATATTAAAATTAAATATTTTCAACTTTTGTTGCATATTTGCAACTGTTTGCATCTTAAACTTAAAGATTCGTAGTTCACAATTGTTTACCCATTATATTATATTTGTTCCCAGTTAATTTACCAAACTTCTCGTTCACTTGTAAAAACGTCTTCTTAAAAACCCAATTAATTCAATAAATGTAAAAATGCATGTGTATGCAAAACAAAATTTATATTGGATCCAGTAAGAACGGTACAGAGAGCGGTGATGCAAAAATTCTGCAATCTAATTTTATTTATTAGTTGTAGTCGCACCAAGCCTCACTAAGATTTCCATTTTTTGGGGCCTTGTTTATTTAATACTTGTAATTGAGTTCTTTATATCTTTAATAATAAGCACCACACATTCCTTAAAGCTAGAGTTGATTAGAAGATTTATTGTCAACAACCTTAATGCTTTGCGTCGCTGCAAAAATTTGAAGGTTTTCTAAATTTAATAATCTCTCGAGTTCTTAACTGATTTTGATCATCCGGATCATAAATTCACCAAATCAGTTTGAATGTCATTTCTAAATTTCATAAGAATAATCGGTGCAAAATGTCATCAAAATCGGTTGAGAAATGACGGAGATATTGAATAATTTCCATCAGTTTTTGGGGTGGGGTCAATGCACACAATATGCAATTTTTGTTTGGATGACCCATTAATGAACTATGAAAAGAAATGTTCAGTAAGGGGCAAATTTTCGCATATTTTTGCCAATAACTAACTCAAAAAACAAAAATTCCAAAAGGCGACTCGCACATCGTTTTCAAATTATCTAACAATGATCGGTGCCAAATTTCATCCAAATCGGTTGAGAAATGACTGAGATATCGTCGGTGGTCACTTTTTTGGGGAGGGTCAAATGCATACTTAGTAATTTTTTTGTTGCTAGGTATTTGCCTCACTAAGAAAAAAAAAGCTCAAATAATTTTCCTTATTTGACTCCCCTCAAACATTCTTGTAATTTCATGAGAATAAGAATTAATAGGATATCCAGATTATAGGATTATCCAGAAAATATTAAAATTAAATACTTGCAACTTTTGTAGCATATTTGCAACTGTTTGCATCTTAAACTTATTATGGCAAATACATAGCAATTATTATAATGCTATAATTTTCTTATAATTTTAAATTTTCTTATGACCATAATTGTCATAATAATTATAACTAATCGCGCATAATGAGAACTTGATTTTCTAGTGATTATACGAATTCTTCCATAATCATTCTGACCTCAGCGATACAATATTACAAAAATGTTGTAAACGTAAAAATGGGTTGTGCTAAAATTGGGGGGGAAACAAATCAATCCCGAAAATAAAATACAGCAGGAGAATAGAATGATAATAATAATCATATAAAGGCATCCAATGAAAGCAAATCAACTGGACCATGATGACCGGACCGGACTTTTGTCATGAGAGGAGAAATCAATAACACCGAAAATCCAGCAACTCTAATATCTTTCTCTTCAATCAAATGTACGAATGTATGTACCACCACACTTTCCTTTCATACATTTGGTGGTACTGGTAACCCAATTCCAGTCCTTTTATACATTAGTATTATTATTCCTCAGTGTACCATACTTGATTAAACTCAACTAGATTGCTACCCCAACTGTTCCTCTCACATTTATAATCGTGTCACCCGTTTTTATTCATCCTTCTTAACCCTGGACCTCCATTCAACTAAACTCATCTCTCTGAGGTTGAGGCACCCCTTCCGTCCGATCCGACTTTTATTCCCAACACCCTTCCCCCTTTATTAATGACAAAAATACATAAAAATCTAATAAGCAGCACTACTGCGGATATACAAAACTTTATTATTTCCCATCATATTTATTTTCAGCATAACTCTCAGAATCCCTTAAGGCGAGTTCAATCACACCATACGCTACTTAAAAAAGAGAATACATATTGCCTGTTACCCTCTGCTACTTACTGTTATACGCCAAGCTTAGCAATATTTGTACCAAATAGTAGTGAAACCAATTGGATCTTTGTACATACATATAACCCTTTTTATCATGCGTTTGCGTTAGCTGTTCTTCATTCATGATGACGCAAAAAGATTTTGCCCCGTGCAACGCAACGCAACGCACCAGTACGCATAACCGTACCACCATCCCATCGTCCTCAATATGTAGCGTTATGTACATCGGATGAAGAATACATATAGAGAAAAGACATATTATTTTACAACAATTCTCTCTATAAGCCGTCCAACCAAACCAACCAACGCAAACGCTGCTGCCGTGTAGCTCGACGCTTCTCTCTAAAGCCCCTCGTCTTCTAAATCCATTTTCCCATCTGCAGACTCTTCTGTCGAGAAGAACTCTCTGTGCGTGCGTACATTGCACTCTGAATTCGGCCTTCCTCGAATCGAGCTCTTTTAGCGAGTTGAAAACTATATAAGCTCAAGTATTACGTATTCATAGAAGTGGTGGTAACTTAACGTGCTGTTGTTGGCCTGATGTAATGTCATGGATGTAGCAGCACAGCCGAGTTAAATAGCAGTGTGTACATATTTAATTCTATCGAGTATGTACATAGTACGGAAGAGTCTGGCTGGTCATAGGGCATATTATTACACAATGCAAAACTTTGGCCAATTGCATATGACAGGATATGCCAACACCGCAAATTGAATTATTACACGTGGATGGATACAACTACTTACATGCATATACACCATATTGCTGATGATAAATAGCTGAAAAATTTCCCACAGATTTTCCGTCTTAATACATATTTCTGCTATCTATGTATTGTTTCAGCTGCCCTTAAAAATATGTCTGTTTAAACCATGTAAAATCTGGCAGTATTCGGAGAATATTGTCATTGCACTTGGTTAAGTTTGCACGACCAATGCCAATTCCAGAAATGGCACAAAAATATTATGTACGTGCAAGAGCAATGGAATGAATACAAATCCCTGATAACATAACACTTTTTCTCCTTATCAGCCACTCATACCATACAGAATGAGGATCGAATGATGAGAGCTGTCGTGGTCTGGTCATACATTATTCGTGTATTTAAGTACGTAAAATGAGGTTCATCGGCGTCACACACTCGTCAATCGTCATAGACCTTTTATGCGAAACTGGAGGAAAATCAATATCAATACCCTGAAACGAGATCACAATTTCACGTCCTCATCATGTCGTTACATAAATTTAGTATTCCGGTCCATAATTTTATCTCAACTTTCTCACGTAGTTTAATGAACGAGTTTTGTTTGGTGGCCCTACCCAACTTATCATGTGCTTTATCTTTACCCGTCAATGGTCATGACGGAAAGTATAACTTTCTGGAATTGGAGTTGAAACACACATGTATTTATAACGGATATGCGTATGACGTAGCGCAAGCAAAGAGATATTATTATTTACTTGTGGAATCCTACAAATGCGTTATCAGTCAGTAGTAAGTATTATACTGCTCGCGTACAAATATCAATTCATTAGCATAATACTAATGAATAGAGTGTACAGAGGAATTGAAAAGAGTCATTAGTCAAAGCATTAGAATTCCATTCATTTTACGATTATATTTACTCGTTCAGAGATACTTTCGTCAGGGTTGAACTTAAAAGGCTCGCATAATAGGCGACATTTCTTGCATTTTTCTATATTCTCAGGAAATATGAAGCCACACAAGGTCGAGTTCATTAAATAAATCGTCTGCCTGAATGTCCATATTGCTAAGCAAAAGAACTGCAATCCCGTCAAGAAATTGGAAGAGTATGACTGTCTGAGATTTTTTAAACTTTTTAAAACCCATCCTATCACAAAAATGTATGCAAAGCAAGGATAAAATTCAGATTATATAACTCGTTTAACCAAATAATACGACAACGAGTGAGTTTAAATCCATGGATGGAGCAGGTGACTACGACAGGAAGTCAAGTATTTCCTATGAATGAATTTTACCCTCCCCCACTGTGCAAATTTGCACCACAGCATTTTATGCACCATGCATACACATAACAGATAACGATCAAACAAAACCTGGTAACAAAAAGTAGTTTTTTTTACACACCTGACAAAAGGGTTCTCTTCTCACTTCACTTATTAGCGAACGGGTTGATAAAATCGCAGTACACAGATTTACATCAAATATAATGTTTGGTAGAAGTAATGCAAAATTTTAGCATGTATAAAATAAAGGCACTCGTACTATGTACGCACAATTATACTCCCTCACCAACCACACCACCACGACTAACGGGATACTAAATAATCACATATGAATTTGTGGAATTGGTATTCATCCAGTTCAAGTTATTTATTAAGTGGTATTATAAAACTTGGGAGGCAGGCAATTTCACGTTATGCATATACATACATTCATACGTATGAACCAATCCAGCTCAAAAACCTCTCCTCTCTCATCTAATGTGTTGGCAACGTAATGGGATGTAATATGAGAGCAGAGTAATAATCACAAGTTAATGGTAGCAGGAACGAATACACTATAAATTCATCAGCGTCAACAGGACAGTATAACTTGAGAGAGAGAAAGAGTCCGTGTCGGTCGGTGTTGATATTGATGGGTAATTAAATGAATATAAACGAATTGGTTTATCAACTTCTGTTCTATAAGTGGGTTGAGTTATTACAACTACAGTTGTCGCAGTCTACTAGTAGAGATGAACACACGTGGTAGTGGTGGATTATTTATGAATGGCATTAAGAAATGCACACAACTTGAGAATCATTTTTTTCTTCACTATTGTAGAATTTGTTTATAAAAACTTTGTATCAGAAATCGTATTTTTTACCAGTGTAAATGTATAAAAATGAACACATTCTGGTGGTCTGCGCATTGGCAGTAGTGTAGTTTTACGCTACATACTACATTACATTGAGCTGGTGTTGTACGTTAACTCTTGCTAGAGTTGAGGAGAGAATTATTCAAATTCTGCTATTTAATATTAAATATGTAAATGTAACGCGAGAGACAAATTCTTGTCAGACTTTCTCCCTTAATAGTTTTGGTGGGGGAGGAGGACCCAGCTTTGTAGCTCACTCACTGTCCAACGCAACTAACATCTCCTCACTTGGCACACACACGACGGCTACACTTTCTTCTTTCTCTCTGCTAAGGATAAGTTGGTTGGTGGGAACGACAGGAAGTGCGTAAGACGAGAAAGATGGGAAAGTGCACGCGCAAAATAGCTTAGCGACAACTCCAACAAGGACGACGACGAGAGAATGCTTGCGGGTTGTGCTCTTATTCCGTCCCCCTCCTGCTTCGAACTAACTCAACAAAAAGAACGGTACTGTGTGAATGGTTGGAAAGTTTCGGTGTCGGAGTGTCGAACGCAGAGTACAGTCCTGTTCGGGTTCAATTCAGTGGATTCTCTCAATTCACGACACACAGACACGAGGAGGAATAAGGAATGCTACGTACACGGTTCGGTTTGGGGGACTGATCTTTTATTGTTGGTAGAAAACGCATTATATTCGCATCCGCTTTCTTTCTTTGTAGGGAATATGACACGTTCACAAAAACCGAAACAAACCCAACCAACTAACTAAAATTACACATAAATCTATACCCTGCTGCATGTGTAGCAATATCCCAATTGGTCTCACAGGCCAGTATTTCGGGTCATCATATTATGTATTAACAACGAAAAGGCTAGCTTACATATATCCAACCTTAAAATCCCAACAAAGCTGCAGGTTGAGACGGATGAAGGAGGAAAAGCTATTACACCAAGTCCTTCTCGACTTACTGAGTTCCAGGATGAGCATTTTAGAAATCGAGTGGTATTATAACAGAGGATGGAAAGAGGAACAGACGATGGACGGATACGCAGAAGCCTTTTATACAACAGGACAAACACAAATCGATCCTGGTTATAAGGTCCACACCTGCCTGGCTTTATTATATACTTGCTGATGCTGGGCTTGGTTAGAGAATAAAAAATTGGTGGATGCTACTACTACGCTAAAAGCATTGCACCCTAATACTTGTTACTGCACTACTACCGACTGGTACTACTATTTACGAAGTAGGATCACTTTTTTTAAAGAATAGGATATCCCAAAGCTGCTTGCTGAACAACGCACGCAGAAGACAATACAGAGCTAAAAAACTACGGTACAGTTGCATTTGATGCAGGATTGTTCAATGATGGGTAAGCAAGTACACGTTCGCTGGACAAGGAGAAGAAGACTTGCTTATTTAAAAGAAGGGGATTTCCTTATGCGTGGTCTTTTATTCACGAGAATAAAAGATTACGTACATCTTTTTTTACACGAGAAATTCCTGAATCAGCAAAAATTCCGCCTATCTCTCTTCCCTTCTCTTGTACCATTTATTTACTCACCATTATATTACTATGCATTTACCATAGCGTACTATACTCTTCTATACTATCACCTATCCGTTCAATATGTCAAACAAATAGAATTCTCCAAATTCTTAGCGAGAGATGAGATGACACACCTCTTGTTTCTTGCTCCCTGCTCGATTCTCATTCATAAAAACTTTGCATGCACTACTACTTCTGCATTCATGATGCATGCGTTTGCTGTGATATCGTTCTGATTACGGAGAAATCTTTTGAATCTTTTCTCGTGAAATTCTTGAACAGTTCATTTAGCAGATTACAGGGGATTATATCTAAACAACAATAAGCAAGAATTTCACTCACGTCAACTTCCGGTACCAGGAATGAACAACTTTGGTGCAGTATTATATTAATTAACACGGCAGAATTTTAAGACCATATCCAAAATTATTTTTATGTTATGTATATTTACGACGTTACATGTAATATAATAGTGAATCCGACTTTGGTTTGTTAGAGATCATTATTTCACTCATCGTTCACAGGCACACACACTCACACCACATTTCCTTCCACTTTCGACGGCCGGATATGAAGTGTGGCTTAATTAGGACAAGTGATCTTGCCGTCAAACAACTTTAAGCGAAACCACTATTCAAATATACTCAACTTAAAAATAATGAGTTTCCAATTTCCGTTAAAATTTCCAACGCGAGTAACGCAACGTACCGCTACCGCTGCTGGGAAGAAAAAAATGGGAACAAGGTGCTACTAAATTTTGTTGGTTTAACAGAACACTTTACTCATAATATGATCACACTATACTTCTGGTTTGAAAACACAACGCTTCCTTTTTCTTGTAGCTTTCTAGTAAAACAAGGCAACGAAACTTGCATGCACCACGACCAAACCAAACCAACTTTTGTACATATAAATGGTTTTGTGGATAATCCCGAGAAAAATTAAATATCAAAGCAGGCAGGCAGGCAGTAGACAGCAGATGATGAACACAAAGGGATGAGTCGACGACGAGGAACGAACGAGATGAACTCGTTCTTGAACACTGATGTCAGTCAGCTAACGATGAGAGAATATTGGGCTTCAACTTCTTCTTCATCGTTGCTCTTACAGAAATGCGTGAAACTTTTACAACTAAACTAAATGCCTCTTCGTCTTGTATCCGAGTGAGTGTATCACCGTGTAGCGTAATATAGCGTAATAAGGATGGAATAGCGGTTTAACAACAGTTGACGATGTGTGTTATAATACATTCCATATAAATAACGCAACATCGAGCGAAATAAGCTTTTTAACATCAAGTCCGTATACCCCAACGGATAATATTGCATGATCTCTCTAAACCATTTCTCTTTTTATTATTACATGCTCGTTCCTACCAGTGGAACACACGCCGCAAGTGGTGGTGAGTGGCGAAGGCAAAGCTGAAGGTAGTTTGTTTTGCTTCAAGAATGATTATATCAAGTAAAAATCCTATGCATGATGCGGTTGCTTGCTGCTTCTATGAATGTGCTATAATGCATGCAGTCAGTTTTCGTGATGCAATGTGATTGGTAGTAGTAGGACGTCCAGAGTATTGCCCTCAAGAAAGAGCAACTCAATAATAGTCTACATAACAGAATGGATGAGAAGCAAAACACAATGTAAAAGTTGTTGCATTAAAGTAAAGGGTTAAAAAGTATTCAATTTGAGATTCAACTTCAACTTGAAACCTACGTTTACATACACGGCTAGATAGCGACCGCAGAAGAGAGATACCAACTCACCTCCTCGTATAAGCTATGCATATGTACCAAACCAACTAACCTGAGTATCTGCAATGTTGGTTGGATTGGATGTAATAATGAGTTTGGTTTGGGATTGCTTTTAGTTGGACGGGAAGAGGAGTTTTAAGAAGAGAAAAGGAGAAGCTGCTCATGAACTGAAGTCATACACAAAAGCTACTTTGATACCACAGCAGCAGTGGATGGAAAAGATGCGTCAAGTTAAAACTGTGTGTACCCCCCGATTTCGTTTCGTAAAAGGATTTCAGCTGCTGCTAAATGCAATGCGAACTTGTTCCCTTTATGTGGATCTTTTTTACCAGTCAGCAGCAATGAGTAGTGAGCATCCCAAACTGAAATTGAGGTTCTCGAATTTTTTATCCCATGTATATTCCATTCTGTCCACCGATCTCTAGGGATGCTGAACTGAATAAGCATCAAATCATCCCCGAGATCCACGCACACAGCATATAGAGCAGTATCAACATCAAGTTCAGGCGGAGTATATGTATATTTATTATTCTTTTTTTTCGGGCTCGTGTAAAACAGAAGAGCATAATTCAGTCCTATGTATGCGTTCAGTAAAAAATCTCGGTTACAGCGTTGGTATAACCTCCAGCTAACTCAGTTTCAGCTACGTACACTTGTATTAAAACAAAATGTAGACGTGGATGGATATTGAAATAGAGTTGATGTGATGTGTAACATTGCTCGAACGGAAGGAAGGGGAAGTTTGGTGTAATTTCTAGAGGTTGACATTGGCACCACTACTACTACACAATCTCAGCTCTACATACAGCTCTACTCTACTCAACCATCATATGAAAATAGAGAGGATCTGATTTTTAAACTAACAAAAATACAGTAACACGTCCTTTATGTTACGTTACATAATCATAGGCAGGACAATTTACGGCAATGATATAGACCTTTAAAAAACATGTGCACTCGGCTGAACTGAGTGGCTCGAATGATCTTAAAGGACTACCAGCAACAGGACATGGAACTTCATGGAAGGGTTGTACATACGTTCAACGAAACACGTGTTGACAAATCCATGAGCCCAATTTTAGAGTATTATTATACCTGAGATGACACGAAATACGCAATCATGTCATAAATTGCAAACTATGAAATTATCGACGCTTCAATGATTTTGCTAAATGTCATCCTGAATTTCATCTATCTTACTAGCACAAAAAACTTGCACTGTTTTAGGGATTACTTTAATGTATGTATGATTTACATGCTGCAAATGTTAAATACAAGCCAAATATCTTGCATAAAAAATTTTGCTTACTGATCAAACGCGTTAAAGTGAAAGTAGCACATTCCCAAACCGTAGAGAAGCATGGGATCCTTGTAATGGTCCCCATGTAATAGATCGTAGTATTTTTGATACGCGGATAAAGCTATAATTATATAAAACAAATATTATTTGCAATGTTACGTAATAAGGCATACGATTGCGATTAATAATTCGCATACCCTTGTCGTAGTCTTCAAGTAATAGATTAAAGTGTCCTAGTGTACAATAAGTTTTTGGTTCAATTACAATTTTCTTCTCTTCACTACTCGATGGGGTCATTGGAATAGGAAAAGCGGCATCAGGAGATTCTTCTTGATCTTTTTGGCGTTGCTCTTCAATTAGCATGCGACCAATTTGACTTATTGCCTAATTGAAAAAAAATAATTTAGTTTAATTTAAACTTAAAATTTAATGAAAGACGTATGGTCGTCTTCTAATTTTGCATACTGACCTTTTGAATAAGTGTCTTTTTCTTTGCATTCTCCGGAGCATTTGGAAGGAAAAAACCATATTGCCGGCTGTAACAAAAAAAATCAAAATGACAATAAATTGCAAAACTTTACCAGTTGCATGCATTTCTATGAGTGATCAATTTAATACCAATCTAGACCGGACAATATCTGCAATTCTGCCGAAGTTAGCGGCGATTCGTCATCCTCCTCCATAGGCACTGGTGATACTGATCTCTGTCCCCCATACGAACCATTTATATTTGACAATGCTCCAGCAAAATGTGCTGGAGCAGTAGCCGTTGTCGAAGTTGAAACTCCAAACTGCTGTGGTAAACTCATTTGCTGGTGATGCTGTTGTTGCTGGTTTCCACCCTGATTATTGCTTACTATCATTGAAGAATGTCCTTGATAAACGCTCGTACCGGGACCTTGTCCGTGAAATTGTGGGGGCCCAACATCCGACACCACGACCATTCTTGTTGTTGGGGCCATCCCGCCGCCCAACATTGGAGAGTTGTGGGGGTGATTCATCACGTTTATGTTACTTATCGGAGCCACTAAGGCCATAACTTTTGGAATTGATCAATTGTAACTCCGCCTCCCTGCAAAACATACAAATGAATTAGCACAGCAACATAAAGGCATGCCACATCACAATTCACAAACTAACAAAATACGGCAAAGATTTCATAGATTATCAATAACAAACTAAACATTCTAAACTATTCATCCTTTGAATACAATTACTTCGTCGAGTGCTACTGTTTATTTTTATTACCTTCACTAACCGTCCCGTCGGCGCCCCCCGATCCGCATAAACCCAACTCAAAGAAGTCCACCGCTTCAATTATTACAACTAGTTACGATATGCAGCAAAAATTTAACTGTCAGTCACTTGCTCATAAAAATCTTTAACCAACAAATCTTGAGAAACAATCTTCAATCCGCAATGAAAAGAAGTTGTCTCTCTCCTCTCTTACTCGCAAAAATAATTAGCACAAACACACTTTGAAATTCTTGGTAATAGGACAAGTTTTAGAAGCTTGGAACATTCAGGTTTCAAAAAGAAAGGCAGCTAAACAATTGTGAATGTTTTTTTCCGATTTTCCAGTTTTTTGGTGATCAGCGAGAAGAGCGGAAATACGGAGCTTTGCTCAGCCTCTGAATTTGCCTGCACGGTTTGGGGCAAAATAAGACACCGGTCGCTTTCTCTGCTCGATCGAGCCACAACTTTCTCTTTTTCCCCACTCTGCCAGCTTTCACCACATGGATTTTGATGCTTTGAGGTTATGAGCATGGAAAACATACACGTTGATTTGCTTATTAGGATAACTTTATTCTAAAACAAGATCCCAAGGCCAGAACAACTTTAGAAAATTTGATGAGTGATTAAATTATCAATGTTGATTCTTTCTTTTCCCTGTAGTCTTTTTGGCTGCGTTGGGATTACTCCTTTCCCAATAGTTCTTGCCTCCGTAATTTATTCCCAGCATGGCGGCTCGAGAATAGACATCCTTCGTCACGAAAGGGGAATTTCCTGTAAACAAAAGGGAACATGTGAAAGTATGATTGTGAAAGTATGACATTTCATTAGTTCAGCGTAAGTACCAGCAATGTATTCAAAGTCCAGTGGGTTATTTCTTTTCAAAGCTTGCTTCGAAGGGCGTTGTTGAGGGATTGGTTGATCCTCCGATAAAATAGGATTGTTGGAATGCTTTCCTCCCCTGGGCATCGGCAGTGGAAACTTTTTTCCCTTTCCGGTAAGATTTACTCGACGCGAAAGGTGAATAACTTGAGTTCCATCCGGATTCACTGTGACCGAGACTCGTTTGAGGGTTTTATGCCCACATTTAGGACAGAATAATTTCTCCATCTTGCTTGTAGTTTGGAAGCATGTGTAGCACCGAAGAATATATGTTCGCAATTGATTAATTAGCATTCCGTTGGAGGATAATACTTTAATACCAATGTGCATCATTAGATTCTGAAATTAAACAAGTACACATTGCAAATTGTTTGTGATTATGGCAGAAATTAATAAGTTAATCATCATGGCACTCACCTGCATCGAGAAATCATTGGTTAAACAAGCAACTTTAGTCTCAACATCCAGATCCTGAAATTCTCCATTCTCAGACTGAAGTTCCTTAATTTTCTGTTTATAATTCGAGGGTGTGATCCATCCACTTTCGTCATCTTCTTCATCTTCATCCTGACTACTTTCCCCTTCAGAATTGGTTTCGCCATCTGCAGATTCACTTTCACCGTCTAATTTACTAATATTGTGGTCAATCTCGTGTTCCTGCTTATTTTCGCTTGATGCTGCTGGTCCTTGTCCCAGAACAGTGAGCCTTTTCACATCCAATTCAGTTTTTAGCTGCAGTGAGCTAGCTTCGGGTCCCAATTGTTCTTTTGTGATTTGATAAGCTAGTGCAATGACCTGAATGTCAACAGCTGATAGTGAGGTATAATCACCAGTCACTTTTGACAACCTCGTAACTGCGAACAAATAAGCACGTATAAATAAAACTTAATTAAGTCTATCTAATTAAAACAAATTAATAGATTACCAAGTTGAATGTACTCTGAGTGGGGTTCTCGAAATTGCAATTCATATGGAAGGACTTCTAGACGCTGACGTGTCGCACTATCCTTTATCTCGCCAACTACCTCTCTTGTGGTATAGATATTCTCCCCCAATTCCTGAAATTTTGTAATTAGGTTATCAAATTATTTCGCCATTATTATTTCACCATTACTGAATAAATGAAACACGTGTAAATATATTTTTTAAACACATACGTGAAGGGGGATATTTTTCACAAATGCGTTTGTATCGCAAACGAGGTGCTCGACCTTCATTGTTATTGATAATAAACAACTGTGTTACAAGTTAATTCAATCGAAATTAAAAATTTTTTAGAAGTAAAACATTGAGAAGCACAGAAATACAAAGAAACTCGTGGTTGGCTTAAATGCGGCGGTACGAAGAATCAACATGCAGGGGCAGTGCGCAGTGGTACGCTTCAGATTTGCTTTGTCTTTGTGCCGTATGCAAATTTCTACATGCAAAAATACGATCTGTGTAACATTTTTAATGTAAAACTGACATAAGACGCCAACATAATTTTTAAATCTAATAAAGAAAAACGTCATCTGATCCAGTTTAAAAAATCTACAGGTGTGCAGTGTGCAGTGCTTCTATTTAGTCCGAGTCAGGGTCAGAACCAGTAAACTTGTGTAATATGTACCATGTTTATGTAATACATTCCCATAATGCAGCATGCAAAATTTCAGTTTAAAATTTTAGGCCATACAATTTATTTCATAGACTTTTTCCAACCATGTACTAATTGTTTCGTACGGCTAGTACGTTTGACTTTGATCTATTTAAAAATGAAGGACCAACCGACATTTTGTGCCTATTCCTAAAGTGGTAGGATATGCATGCTCAACTATGGAAAGGTTTGTGTAGGACGGAAATATTATGAGAAAACACTCTCATTGGATGTATGCATTAAGGGTCATATGAGTATTTAAGTTATATTATTTCTAAAAATAATATTAAGTTTAATGGTCGTATACAATTTTGCTTAAAATAGAAATAAGTCTTCCCAGAAAGTTAAATATTCATTCGGTTTTCGTCCATATCACACATCCATGAATTTTTGCTAAGAAACATACAACTTAATTCATTACGTGTTCCACATTACGTGCACATTAGCTGAATTAGCTGAATTATTTTATTATTTGACGCCAGTTATTTTTATTTTGGCGTAAAAATCATACAAAAGTGAATAATTAAAAATCTCAATAATAAGAAAATTTTATTTTTATTTTGGCGTAAAAATCATACAAAAGTGAATAATTTAAAATGAAAATAATAATAAAATATTAATGAACTCACGTAATGTAACGGACGAGGAATGGCGAAATTATGGCATGGCGACAAAATTTGGCGAAAACAAGGTGGTGGCGGCGGGTGTGACCTTGCGACATGTCGATAACACCAAAAAGAAGTCTCTGTCGAAGTTTGATGGAAATCGGACGAAAAATGGCGAAGTTATGGCATGGCGACAAAATTTGGCGAAAACAAGGTGGTGGCGGCGGGTGTGACCTTGCGACATGTCGATAACACCAAAAAGAAGTCTCTGTCGAAGTTTGATGGAAATCGGACGAAAAATGGCGAAGTTATGATATGGCGACGATATTTGGCGAAAACAAGGTGGTGGCGACGGGTGGGACCTTGCGACATGTCGACAACACCAATAAGAAGCGTTGTGTCAAATTTGATGCAAATCGGCCGAGAAATGGCGAAATTATGGCATGGCGATGAAATGTGTCGCCATGCCATGCATTTATAAGGGGGGGGAGCTGTTGGCCGCCCTGAGAAGGGCGTTTCCAGAGCACACGACGAGGACGTCGCTCCCTCGTGCTCCACGCGGGTCGGCCCCCGCGGACGCCCGAATGCGTCCGCGGGGGTCTACCTCCACCGGCCGGGAAAGCCCTATCCACGTCACCGCCTCCGCGACCGCGTTCCCCCGGAGGGTCTCGTCTTACCCTCGCCTTACGAGGTGGGAGGTCCCCGTAAATCGACCCGCCATTAAGGTTTCGAACCCGGGAACCCGGCCGGCCCCAAGGGGAGGTATCGCTAAAGAGCGGCGTCACCCAAGGGTTGGAGGTAGAGAGCCCCTCTCACTTGCCAAGCGCCACCCGCACTTTTGGCAAGCCCCGCCGGCTCCCCACCCGGTGAGCCTGCTTGGTGGGAGGAGCATTGGAGGGGGGACCTTCCCGTAAGGCTCTCCCCTTGCAGCGTTGCTCCCCCGGACCACCCCTCCAACGGGAAGAGAGTCGGGGCTGTGGGACAAACCACGGGTGGACCCGACTCCCCAAAGAGGCAGGGCGGTCCAGGGGCGCGGCTACAATGGGGAGCTCACCCAGGGGTCCCCCACGAGCGCCTCCCGCAGACTGACAAAAATTTCTGGTGCAGCTCCTTTTATACCCTCTGGAGGGCGGTGAAAGTTCTGCTATAAATAGCACCCGGTGAAAGTTCTGCTATAAATAAGTTCTATAAATAGCACCCGGTGAAAGTTCTGCTATAAATAGCACCCAGTGCTATAGCCTATGTATTAACATAGACTATAGCACCTAGTCATACTGGGTGCTATTAATAGCCTATGTATATTAATAGCACCTGAGATAAGCGGCCGCACATGTTCCGTGTTTACAATTGTTACAAATAATTCATCATTAATAATTAATTATTTCAACGTTGTTGAGGTTGGGTAAATGCTGATTCTTATAGTTTTTTGGTCGCTGATTTCGAATCTGAGGTCAGTTTTTCGATTGCGACATCATGGGAAGAGACACAGGGCCAATTAATTATGTTAAAATAACACGTAAAATTATAAAGCTGCAAATATAAGGCTGGGTTTGGTAGTACTTTATGAATAAATTAAAAGTTGACATAAATTCATGTAACTCTTGTCAATCAGAGAGTGAAAGGTTTGGGAACTGCCACTATGTGATAATTTTTGTAATAATCTACATGCCAACTACTGCAACTTCAGGTGCGTTTATGCTTCACGTAATCGTCATGTCCTCCTCCAAATCCGATTTTTTGATTGGTTAAAATTGTTAATTGTCGTAGTGATCATTTCGTTCAGCCAATCAAAAAATCGGATTTGAAGGAGTACGTGACGATGACATGAAGCATAAACACCACTTTCGTCTCTTCACAGTCTTCACGATGCTTACTTCGACGATGAAAAAACTTCAATTTTCGAAAACCCTGGTACCTTTTTTTGGAACCAGTGTGCACTCACATTTCGTTCCCACGAATTAATCCCACGAATTAAAAATTATGAAAAGTATTTGCGAACTAAATACTAGCCCTGGAGATGCGCAAGTTCACAAAATGATTTTCAATCCAATTTATTTTTGCGAACTTGGGAACTTTATTCTTTTGCGAACGTTGCTAACGATGCGAACTCAAAATGAATACCCTCATTGTCAGTTCCACATTACGTGCACATTAGCCGAATTAGCTGAATTATTTTATTATTTGACGCCAGTTATTTTTATTTTGGCGTAAAAATCATACAAAAGTGAATAATTTAAAATCTCAATAAAAAAGAAAATTTTATTTTTATTTTGGCGTAAAAATCATACAAAAGTGAATAATTTAAAATGAAAATAATAATAAAATATTAACGAACTCACGTAATGTGAAACGGAGTTTACATGCTTTAATTTTTTTCATGTTAAAAAATTTAATGATTATTTTAGATGAATTAGAATCTGTATTAAACTATTTGGAGGATCAATTTGAAAAATTAAATGCTTTAATTTTTTCATGTTAAAAAATTTAATGATTATTTTAGATGAATTAGAATCTGTATTAAACTATTTGGAGGATCAATTTGAAAAATTAAATACTTTAATTTTTTCATGTTAAAAAATTTAATGATTATTTTAGATGAATTAGAATCTGTATTAAACTATTTGGAGGATCAATTTGAAAAATTAAATGCGTTGGCCAATATTATGCCCAATCCAGAAGGTACATTTGGAGTGAAATTCATCATTTAGAGTGAAATCACTAAAAATGCATACATACTTTTATTAATTAAACTGATTTTTGACTTACATAGCCAAAGCCAACACATTTGTGAAAAGCTGTCAAGAGGGTCTAACTCTACAACTGAGCAATCTTAAGGCCACGTTGATTGAAATAAAATCGGAGCTGCGGCTTTCAAACCCAGATCGGGTATTCAGAACGGACAAACTTGATGTTGACGATACGGAGAAAGCAGAAGAAGTGGAAGAGGGCGCAAATTTGGTATAAAATCTGGAGGAACTATCAATTGGCGATGAAAAGAATGTGAGTACTTGAAAATGCCACCAAAAAGTATAAATTTATCAGAGTTAATTATTTTCATTATTACGACCATTCATTCAACCATTATTGTATCAAAAATACCCTCGTATAATTAAAAGTAAGTATTATGCACAATATATATCTTATAGTCCAAAGATTGAAACTCTAACATATTAATTTTCATCATGAAGAAGGGTTTTGAAACGAAGGAATTTTACTTTATTTGCATCAAACCATCGAACCATCAAAGAATAACAAAACCACACAAGCAGCTACATATTATTTGATATCATTACACGCACAACAATTTCATAAACACAAAGTTCAAGAACCACACATTGTTGTATGGGCATGTAACGAATCAGAATTGCACGAGATTCAGCAGAATGTCTCATTTTGCAATTGAAAATTTGCACAATACTTTTTCCGTATACACGAACCCTATAATTTGGGAATGGAACTGAGCAACCGCTTTAATGAAAATTACTCTTATCTCGTCTTCATCATTCTCATCATTACAGTAATCACTCGTCTCCAATAATCCGCACTCTCCGGTTTCTTATATCCGTCAATTGGATAAAATCCCATACTTGTTTTAAACACCCATATCGCACCGGCCAAAAAGATCGTCACTCTGCAAGAATGAGGAAGAATCTTTCAAGAAATTTGACATTACACAAAGACCACTCCATTATTTTAAATCCCGCAAAGTACCTCCCATAATACGCTACGTGCAGATTTTGCAAATTTTTATTATGATAGATGTGCCATGTCAGCAAATCAGAGGAACTCAAATGGCGGATGGATGGATACTACTCAAACAACTTGACTGGCTTAATCCGTTAATTGCAATTTTATGTTTGCGGATAAGACCCTCATCCTCGATAAGACGCATCATCATGCCACATGCTACAACTATATTTCACCCGTTTACCTTGTCAAAATCGCAATTTGAAATTATTTTCTCAGCACGAGGCTTCCACTTGTCAATTCTTTAATTAGTGGGTATGCCTTTGCTCACTTAAGGTGGAGTGTATAGTGTATTCTGTGAAGCCGGTTATTATTTCTTTGACTGGACATGACATCAACAGCGTCGGTCACATACTGTGCCCCCACATCGCATGTACATATGTAACAAACACTTGCGTATAATATATGCTGCTGCGCCGCAAAATCAGAGTTAATTGTTTTTAAAGAGCCAACATAAGAAGGATTCATACACAGAATTTAAATTAGAAATAAAAATTCAGCAGATGAGTTGGTAAGAATTTAATTTATGGGGCTGTAATTGCCTCGGTTTATCGGCATCCTGTTGAATGCATAAGTGAACTTTTGGTGTGAAGTGAGGGCTGAAGAATGAGTGAAATGGCCAGAAGCCAGGGTGTACCTTTTGTACGATATTATGGATCTGCAGACATTCGCATTCCCATGAGTGGTGGAGAAACCATGTTAATTATCAATTAAATTAAGAGCTGTCAGCTCTTTGTAATAAATGACATCTGAATAGCACTTCCACCTCGGCTAATAAAGAGGACTCTATTCTATGGATGGATATTCATTAGAGTGCAACATATGCTGAGAATTTCAGGCGAGATAATAACTGCAAACTTTTGGTGGTCTGGTCAGGTAGATGATAATTTCATAGAGTTGCTATTTTGGGGGTGAGAATAGCGTAATAATCGTTGACAATAAAAGTGGGTTTATTCAGTCAGTCAAAGTTAAATGAGACAAGTGCTGACCAACAATTAATTCACACATTGTTTCCGTCCTCGTTGATCGTCTCAAGTGTGTACTGTCTTGTGAGATCCTAAATTTGAGTTTGGCTTGTTAAGTCCATGTAAGGTTCCGTGTCACATCTAATTACAGGTGAAATTTGTCAAGAGTTCATTCTCTTACTTTTACTCTTGACTTTTGCCTAAATATGTTAAAGCACGTGGTGGTGGGCTCGACTCGACAAATATTTATTTAAATTAGGTTTTTGACACTAAACTTTCCATATTGGTGTGTGCTAAATTTCAAATTAGTATTTGGTCTTTGTGTACATTTATTTAGTTGATTATAATGAATTTACAAGGCCCCAAAAAATGGGAAATCTTAGTGAGTCAGCACAATCACAGTTAATAAATAAAATTAGATTGAATAACTTTTGCATCACCGCTCTCGGGATAATTTTTACTGGGTCCACTGTAAATTTAGTTTTGCATACGCATGAACTCTTGCATTCATTAAATTAATTGAGATTACAAGATGACGTTTTTACTATTGAACGAGAAGTTGAATAAATTAATCGATATGAAATATAATTGTGAACTGCGAATTTTAAATTTAGAAAGATTTGAAAATCTACAATTTCGATATATAAATTTAGATATCCTATTAATTCCTATTCAGATGAAATCTCCAGACCCTTTGAGGGGGGGGGCAATTATTCTAAATGATTAATTAATGCTTCTAGGAAAAATTATACCGAGAGCGGTGATGAAAAAATTATTCAATCTAATTTTATTTATTAACTGTGATTGCGCTGACTCACTAAGATTTCCCATTTTTTGGGGCCTTGTTTATTTAAAACTTGTAATTGGTTGTCAAAGACATTATTTTTACTGCACAACCGCCGTTATTATCGGCACCCTGAATATATTCATTAAATTTTTGATTTTCAAACTTGAATAACGCCGTTATTTCTCAACCGATTTAAGTCATTTTGCGCTTAAAATGTCCGGAATGACCTTGACTAAAATATTTTCAATAAGCGAGCATGCTGAGATGCACCACTTATGAATCATAAAAATAAATATGTTTTCAGGGGAAAATTTTTGCACATTTTGGCACATAACTTGGGTAAACATCAAAAATTCGCCAAGTCGACTAGCAAATCTTTTCTAAATTACCTAACAATGATCTGTGCAAAATTTCATCAAAATCGGTTGAGAAACGGCCGAGAAATCGACTTATATCGCTTTTTTTGGGTGGGGTAAATGCATACTTAGCAATTTTTTTTCGTTGTCAGGTATTTGCCTCACTAAGAAAAATGGATACGATTATCAAAATTTTGACATTTAAAGCAACTTCAGGTATGCACAATTATTTCATCAGGTTAAATTGAGACTTTTTACAAAATTTTACCCAATCCAAGGTAAAACAGACAACCGGACGACTACCTTTTGCTTGAAACCAACCCCCCGAAAAAACAGAACCCACAAAGTTTGTAAATCTCCTGGTGAGGTGTCAGATCCAAATGTCATGTTTGTTTCATGCATGATCATGCAAAACAAAAGACCACACAAAGCAAACAACTTACTAATCAAAATCAAAATTGTGCACGGAAAACAATAGAAAAAGCCAGTGATTTAAATGTATTTTAAATGAAAATCGACTTTTGCTTGGCCATCGCAACCGTTTAAGAAACCAAGTCACATAATCGGACTCACTGACACTTACAAGCAAATAGTGGAGTCGAACTTTTTCGAGACAAAAGATTTATTTAGTCCATCTCTCACTAGATGAGTTATGCATTTTTCGCAGCGTGTGTGGTGGTGCTAAATGCCTTGACGTGCATGTGGCGAAAAGGGTGTGCTCCCTCAAAGCATGTTTCGCATGCAATTCGACGAATCCTCCTCTTTCTTCGTTACGCAGTTATGAAGTTGAAGTTGGTCGTCGTCTTCTATAACTGTTGTTTTTTAACGATGAAGATGAAGCGGAACCGAAGCAGAAGAAATTTAAATTAGAGAGAGAGATGTGTTAAACAATAAAACAAATGACCCGCACAGATATTTGCATGTATGTACATACGTATTTGTTAAAAGTATGCAGTGTTAATAAGAGCAGTTTCTCCACTTATTAATCCATATACATAACTTAGATATTTACTTATGAGCATAATACTAATGATTAAATGATGATACTTTGAAATACGTGTTTTTCTCTCAAAAATTCTTAACACAATAAACGGCCGACTCGTCTCGAAAATTGTAAAATCTGGAATTATTGTAGTTCAAGCAAATAAATATGTCAAGTTTAATGCCTCGACTAATAATCAAAAAAGAAAGAAATTATTTGTCAAGTGTGTTAATTTTTGAAAGGAGTACGTCTGACTTGTCATCAAATGTAGTCTTGTGAGTGACACAAATAACGTATTGTCTTTTCCATTTTAGAAAGCATAATGCGATTTCACGGCTTACTTTGTCCATTTCACTTGATACTCTGTATATACTCGGAGGAGACAATGACATATTTTTTGGTCAAGCGAATGTTGTATTTGGTGCATACATATGTCGTCAAATAAAACTGGATCTCCGGAAGATTGGTTTTCTACCCCCTTCATAAAATGGACAAAAGTAATAAAAGGAAGCAGCCGGCTTTAACCCGCTTTTTTCTCTACTTCCTTTCGTCTAGGAAGCAACCCCTTCAGAATGAAACAGACTTTTAGATTTGTATCTGAACTTGGTCTGGCTGTGTCACTCGTCTTTTGAAACTTTTGGAACTTTCAACTCTGAGGATTTAAAATTCTTGCATATAACAAAAAGTCCTTTTTAGAATTTGTACAGTCATTACACACGACAAATATACTAAAACTTTAAGCCAGAAAATGTGTATCATTTCCATTAATGCAAATATTTGTTGTCTCACACCACGATTATAAACCCACACTTATTCAACTCTTTTCCTCCGCATTTAAATCTTTTAAAGCTCCCAAACTAAAACAAAAAGTGAATCTTCCTAAACACAAAGTGTTTTGTGAAAGGATTATCTCTGTTGTTGTCGATTGTTTGTATCATATCATTACAGCATTTAGTCCAGTCTCTTAAAGTCACGTATGTATGTATCTACCTACTATTTACTCCGAGCAGTAACACATACATAGTATTTAAAAGCACCATTAGACTTTTACCTGCCTCGCTATTTGGAGGAGGTGGGTAAAGGATAATTTCTTGCGTAAGAAGTAAAAGCAACCCATTATCTCCCAGCCTCTGGGCTTCTCAACTAAAACTGAGACTTTAAGACGAGAGCTTGCTTTACAACAATTCCTCCTCTTCTTCTGCTGATCCGATCTTATTCCTGTTCATTTTATGTACGTACCAACATCAACCACATGTAGCACGTAAGTGAGGTAAGGTAAGGGAATAAAGAGTTAAAATATGTATGTACAAGCATCCATCCATCCATCCGATATCATGAATGCAACAACAGTTGCACTTGAGCCGCACCGTGGCCAACATCGCATCGCAAGAACGGACGCTGATCCATCCATCGAACTTTGTCTGTGGTAACATAACATTTTTGCATATTACGTTTTGTTCGTAAGAATAAAGACGGTGAGCGTTTGTGCCTGCGCTAGAGTTTAAATCGTATTGTTTTTCCGAGTGAAGTTTGAGACGGACAAATTGTGCAAAAGACAATGAAGGAAGGCTTTTTTGCTCTTTAAACATAATCAAGTAATCGCAGTCTCATCTTTCAAATACCACACCGCATCATCTCAACAGGCAAAATTTGTGCCTGGACTGGATTTGAGAAAATGTTTTAAAAAGTTTGTTGCACGAATTGCGGTGCAATTATCGCAAAAAAATTCATGTGTATCATTGTGTAAACCCAAGATTTAAGTAATACATACATAACTTTGAATACTTGTACTTTTCTGGTGCACACATAATTGTAGTGACATCCAGTTTTAAAATGTCTCCTTCCTACCAACAACACCTCTCTAATTAACCCAGTAAGCACATACACCGACACGGAGTTGGCTACCTGTACGTACGTAGCTCATTAATTACAAGGAACGGAAAATAATTTAATTTGCCTGTTTTTAAAGCCTCGAGCAACCAAACTGTTTAAAACTTGCTCCCTCAACAAAATACATACGCATGTACATACACTCATCCATATTACATAAATATGTACGAAGAGAGTGCATGCATTTAAAATCCGGCTCCCACAAGCACGCTTCCGTTCCGTAAATAAGTGCGAGAGCCTTTCCAACAACAAAGTGAAGGAGTGTAATAATGGATTGGATTCGGAAATAAATTTCCATCGTAATGCAACATTGTTCTTCAAATAGCTTTTTACTCATTTCATTTGGTGAAGTGTAAAATTTGGCAATTTAAATTTAATGATTTTATTCTCAAGAGAGCTGAAAAAGTGCAGTGCAGATTCTACTACCTCTACGCAAAAATAAAATCAGCCTTGCACTTGAACATATTAATTTGCACGGAGGAAGTATGAGAAACGTGATTTTCTTTGAAAAAGTGAACCCGTTATTACATTTCACTCTACACGAGGAGGAGGAGGAAGCGTAACGTGAATTTTTATGGAGGGTGGACACAGCGCATCAAAGCCTGAAATAACGACATAACGTGAAAAAAGAGAGTCAGAGATATCCTAAAACTTTAAATGTAACACTACTGACTGGTATATTTGCCCGATTTCTGCTTCTTCTTACTATTATTTTAGCTACGAAAATACAAGTGGTATAAATCTACCGTATTTAATACATCCCTGTCGACGTCATATATTAATTTGCAGACAACTTATTACAGCATTATTTCATATACATATTTACTACTCCCCTCCTCACCTCGTCGTTCTGGACCACAGAGTTCTTTCTTGAAGAAAAAGTTACAAAAAAACTCGAACAATTCTTAAAAAGTTGAGAAGCTCATGAACAAAACAGAATAATTATGACGAGAAAATCTGCAAGGTTTATTATTATATCAAACCACTGAATCAAGAACCAGACCTGCAGATAATAGCGTACATACAAGATAAAACTATGCCTCTGCTAATTCCCACTATAATAATACCAGTGGTAATCTACAATTAGTTGATTTGCTTTAACTATTTGCTAATTACGCGTACCGTTTGAAACTACGTTATAAAGTCAACAATTGCGAAAAATCTAGAAAACATACAATGAAATTCTGAAGAAATCTTTCAAATTTAATCCGATTATTATTGTTCACGTGCATACATGTGTGTGTACAAATGCTAATAATAATAATAACAACAATAATGTAACAGTCTGCGGACATTTTTTACCAGTCAAGTCAAGACACACAAGTAAGTGCAACTAATCATAATTTTTCCCACGGACTCAACGGGACAGATTTTTTCCTTTGTTATTGTGCATTGTTAATGTCATCCACGAATGAATGCTTAATGTGCTTTAGTCGTCCTGTCGTTCGTATGGGATTGTTAATGTTGCGTAATAAAGTCCTCGGTCCATTAAGCTCAACGTTACAAGTTAACTCGCCGGTAAACTTTTTCTAAAAAAAGTGAAACAGCAAAGTGTTGAGTGTCTGGGAAATTAACTGTACTTGCACATTTGCCAAAGAAATTAAAAGCTATGCACCATTGTTACTCGGGACTCGAGTCGCCATTCAGGAAGAAAACAAATGCCAGTGTGAATTTTTGTGGCGTAATTATTTTTATTCAAACCTATAATAAGAAATTATAGGTTCGAGTTTGGCGTGTGTGTGCACGTGAATTTCAATGAATTAACCCTTCCGGGCTAGATTATTGTACGAGTAGCTTGCAATTCATGTGAGAAGATCCATGCAAACTACAGATACGGACGGAGAACGGGAATAAATAGCAGTCTTACAAGATTATAAGACTAAGAGACAGATGAGAGCGGATATAAAATAATCAAGTGATTGATGACTTGTTATGTGCACTATTTATTATTAGCATAATGAGTGATACGTAATAATAATAAATGCATCTCGAAAGAACCGTACGACTACACTTTGTTCAAGGAAATGTAGAAATTAAGCGAGGTGTGAATGAATAATTGTTACATTTTTTATTGAGATGAGACCCAACGGACATGCCAGGACGAATGGGACATTGCCCAGTAAGTTGCTATTTATTATTTTGTAAGATTTTTTTTAATGGTCAATAATAATTGGTTTAATTGGTAATTTAATTAGTAACTTTTCCGTGACTTCTACTAAATTCAATGAGGTTAAATTTTAATTAAAGCGTGTAATATAAACTGCACAGTTTTGGGCAAAATATTTCAGAAACAAGAATACAGGTTGTTCGCTACAAATTATTCCTGTGAGTAAATATGTATGTAGAGGACCTTTCATTTCGCTTTAATCATGGTATTTGTCCTTAAGCCATAAAATAAAGCAAAGCAATCTAAATAATTCATTCACACGCCGATTTCCCATCATCAAACTACTCCACCAACATATTGGCCCCTAATCTCCTCTCAGGAGAATCCTCAGGTAGCTGTCAGTCAGTACTAACGTTACAGTTAAAATTATGATACATACATGCGAAAATATTAACAAATTTCGTGACCTGAACCCAGTTTTAATACATAAATGAAATGATAGCTTTCCTTTTTTATGTTGATTATTTATCACATTTAATGAGAATTTTGATGGAGAGACAAATTAAGTCGGAAAGTTCACTCCCAATAATATCCATATCTTATGTATGTCTCATATACCTTGCCCAATTTTATGGCATGAAAAGTTCAAGTAGCCTTCTACACAAGCAAATTTTGATTAGTTGGACACAGAGAAGAAAATCTTCCTTCTTTTTTCCCATCACTTTATTAAGAAGGCATATACGTTGAAAAAATCTCATAACTAAAAGACAGAGACGACGGTTGCGTCTCCTTGTGTGCCGAGAGATTTTTTGCTAATGAGGGGGGGCGGGGCGAAGAGAGCAGCTGATTTTCATGTAAACAATGCAGGCAGTTGCATGTAAAAAGTTGCTTTGGGTTTTGAGAGTGACCGTTCCCACTCTCCAAACGGGGCATCGCGAACCAGAAAAGGAGAAAAATTTCGACTAAAACTTCTAATTTGCAGCTAATACAAAATGGATTGATTTCGTTTTGGTGGCAATAAATTCCCAAGTTTGTGCTTTACAATTGCCATGTTGCATAAATTCCATAATAAATCTCAGAGAAAAGTATTGAACTGAAACATGGACTCATATCATGTTTCAGTCCAATACTTTTCACCGAGATTTATTATGGAATTTATGCAACATGGCAATTGTAAAGCACAAACTTGGGAATTTATTGCCACCAAAACGAAATCAATCCATTTTGTATTAGCTGCAAATTAGAAGTCTTAGTGACAAAAATCATTTACATTACTGGTAAGTGGCGAGGAGAAAAAGTCAACTCGCTCACTAGGATGCCCAGACTGTTCCCTAACTCAAACTTTAATATGAATTATGCATTATCGTATATTTATTATTTTTTTAAAGTAAAAAAGAGATGCATAGTACATACTAAACCAGCATCTACCACTACTTATTTAGACGATATTAAAGAACAGTTAGTCATAAAAAGCTTCTTGGTGCAGAATAAAAATTTCCAATAGTCGTTGGTTGCTCATCTTCATTCGCATTGGACAATACCCATATTTTTTCAACATGATTACCTAATTTTATGCAATTCTGTGCAAATCTCAAAATGTACAGTTTTTCGTCAATTGACGATGTTCAATCGAATTTCTCCTCTCCACTTGTGCAATCAATGCCTCATTGGTTGGTAAATGGTTTATGGAAATTCAGAGTTTGCTGATTGAATGAGAAGAAATTGACGTTTGAGGGCTCAATTGTTGTTTTTGACAAGATTTCAAAGAGCTTCATACTCACGGAAGAAATCCTACACAATCTAAACAATGAAAGTGAATTGCTAAATACGCAGCAGCTACAATACACAGCAGCAGCAAACAATTAATCAATCCATCACCAATAATGAGGGGAGGAGTATAATAATTAGAAATCATTTACGGCAACAATTACTTAATTGATGAAGACACAATTCCGTAATTACGACAGACAATTAGAGTCCTCAAGAGTCAGGCCTTGTTGAAACTCTGTCAAGTAAAAATCGTTGGATTTTAATAGGTCACCACCACAATCAAGACTTTCTTCAATTCGAAAAACTCTTCAACAATCTGCATCATTTACTTAACCTGCCAATACTTATGCTATGAAGATACATAGAATTTTTTATGTGCATGGAAAAGTCAATTCATTATATTAAATCAAACCGTTTTTTTTTTAAGAGTGAACCGTTTTTGTCTTTCAACTCCTACACTTAACTTTATTGAAACGATAGCACTTCATTTTTATTGGCATCCCTGGTTGACGGATCATACTGCCGTCTTTTCTTAATACTTGCATCCACACAATCAACAATAGTTTTTCTCCACCATCATAATAAAAATAAAAATCGAGAGAGTAGAAGAGTCGTGCCGGTCGTCTCCTACTTAAAAAAATCCATCATCCGTTTTATTTTTCATTCATTTTGAAGGAAGATCTGTGTCAGTAAATTATAAAAATACAATTTTTTTATTATATTATCAGCTCAAGTAAATAAGTGGACCGTATTGTCATCCCGTGAATGAGATCCTTCTCCTCAGAGCACAATTATTTGTACAAGTCCTCAATAATAATATTTGTTTATTATCCATCCATCCATTTTCCTCCTCCTCCTCTTCTAATGCACATTTCATTCACTGGCTAATAGGTATACATGCTTATTGATTATTGTCGTGTAAAACCCCCTGCTTGCGGATCTACAATAAAGCACGACACGAAGAGACGATCAAAATTTGTGAATAGTTTAATAGTAATTGTTACTTGGTGGTTGGTTTGGTTGGTTGGCTAGATAGTAAATAGGAGAGAGGATTAAACTATCATTTTATAAATTCTTTCCTCCGTCAGTTCAGTATTAATGGGATTAACATCGTTACAAGGAACGAGACACGATTAAATTATGTTTAACAGCAATAACCTCATAACTAACTAGGGAACCAAAGAATGCTGGACTCGTCGTCGTTTCGTTGTTACTTTTGTGTTAACGTGAATGAATATAAATAAAGTACGATCTGCTGATCACATAAAAAGTATCTGCATCATTATATACATTCAGCGGAAAGGTAGATAGGTGGTGATGTTGAAAGATAAGCTTACTTTAATAAAGAGAGGAGAATAAGGACGGGTTGTTTGTGGTTTTGGCGAAAAGATTTTATAAATTCGCAACTTATTGTTATGCTGATGTTGGTGTTGGGTGACCGACCATATTACTTTTTTTTACTGCATGTAGAGAGAGATGAGATGAATGCGGATTAATACTTATTCTTATTCTTGTTGGTTATGGTATGACCCCAGTTTTCTGTTCTCACGAGTGTCACATTTCTTGTGGGATGATTAGAATTGCCTTATTTTTCGTGTGTTAAAAAGATTCACGCATTTACGTAGCTTGGTTTAGTTACATAGTGTTAAATGCGTAGGTACATGTATGATTTATTTATTCTGAAAATGTAAATATTGATTATAGGACTTCATTTCATATGTATGTATATATATTGAACATAAGAGGAAAAGTAGCCCACAGCAATTATTATTGAAGAAGAAAAGAGTGTGGAACAAGATGATGAGGGAAATGGACAATTATTAACTCACTTGGAATTCCTCCCCAATCCGTAAAAGGAGTAGAAATTGTTGGTGGTACGACTATTAACAGGGATCAAATTTGGATTTCTAATTGCATTTCATCCCGTCTCACAGTTCAATGGGTGGATTGGATTGGATTTATATTCACATGAATTATTCGTAATGAGGGACAAGATTAAATGAAAATAATACTCATTTCCTGGGACTAGTGCTAGTCAATTCATGCAAAATTTCCATTGACAGTATTGATAAGGCTTTGTGTTTTTGATATGTAAATGTAACTAACAAGATTGACCAGACCACGAACGATGAAACAGTTGATGTGTGATTGATTTTTTTCTCGGTATTTTTAATGATCGATATCCAATTGATTTTTCTTGTTGATGCAATGATGAAGATTTTAAGAGGTTTATTCCCATTGTTGTGAAGAGGATTATATTTCAAAGAAGGAAGGAGTGGACATACATAAATATGCAGTAGCAGTCAGTCGATAGTGCAAAGTGCGGTCATACAACAATAACTGGGGAATAAATAATGGAAGCGATTTATGGTGAATTGGCGTTCCATTAGATACGTAGTGTCATCTCATGTCGGTGGTCAGCGTGGGGCAAAATCGTGTTTTCTCTTTAAGGAGAGGATTACTGGCTTCTGACCCAGATAAATACATTACATATTTCAAATGCAAAAGTCAGTTTTATACAAATCTTTACTCGTTGATATGGAATATGTATGTAGAAAGATAGAAATGGAGAAGGGCCATAAAAGCAGAATTACTTTGTGTGGTAAAATTTCATCGCGTATATTTCTTTGACCATCTGGACATGCTTTGCATATTTCGAAATATGTACGTATTTTACGATAAATTAAAGTTTTTTTTATACATAATCGACCCAATAATCTGTTGCATTTTTACTTAAGTCTGATCAACAATACGAAATAAATAGCCACTACGAACAAGAAAGTACCATTTAAATAGATAAAAAATATGTACACACGAAATAAAGCTATGCTGCTTGCTTACTTATGTAGCTACCATCTCTCCTGCAGTTATTTTTCCGATAACATCTCAAATTAAGACAACGAGCCGACGATTTTGACTCTCGATACCAGCAGTGATTCTAATTGAACACGAAAGAGAGCAAATTAAACAGCCACACACATGCACACACGCAAATGTTAAACTTCTACTACGTATTTACTACATAGATAGATAATTCTGTTATCCAAAATAACTTTTTAGTATAAAACTTTATTAGTAAATGTTGATGTTCCTTTGTGTTCTCGTTTATGTATGAAATTCAACTTTCATAAATAATATTTTGTGAAGATTGATAACCAAGATTACTTACAGAACAGAACGAGCACACATAGATATTTTCAGTTCGTGGCAACAATGGAGAGTGCATAATACGTAATAATGAAAAGGACGATTAGGTTTATGATTGGACTCCTGATGAGATTGGAGCTAGTTAAGTTAATAGCTAGTAGCGAATTACTCTATCATAGTTTTGAATAACGCATCAATTTTCTTCCAGCGCTAATTCACCACACATTTTTAATACGATGTAAGTAAAAAAAAAAAAAAAAAAAAAATGCTGTGACTTATGAATTCTTTGACCGCTGCATAAGTATGTAGGTATGTATGTATCATACATATTTATGTACATTTTTATGCATGCACGACATGACACAACTTCCTCCCCATAAGTCCGAATATTTATTAAACAGTTATTATGCAACGTCCAAGTATGTAAGTAGGACTTGCCAGCCTTCATCTCAAAAAACTTGGAACAGAAAATAGATTCCATTCCATGCCATACCACGCGAAACAATCAGACCTCATTACCACCATGACAGACTGACGAAGTGCCTGGGAGCTGTTCCTCGTTCACATCACATTACAATCATCCATTGTTGTAGCATTCTGGTCGAAATGAGTTTCAAATTATCTGTAATCACTAATCTTACACTCACACCAGCGGATCATCATATTTTATAAATACGTTGGTTATGTATCTATCGGAGCCTTAAGCGTCCGATGACCGCAACTATCTATGTATGCAGCCGCATTTTTTTCAGTCTGACCCAGCCTCCTATTAATGAGTGTAAGGAGCTATTAATTACAATAATGAAATCCCTACCAACTTAAACCGTTATGAAGTCATGTCATGTCGTGAAATTCCTTTATTGTCACCGCAAGTACTCATCACGCCACAAAGGAAATTTAATTTTTCTTGCGCCGTGTAAACAATACTACAAGAACACAAACATCGTAAGTAATCAAACATGCGGATTATTAAAATTGACAATTAAATGATGTGACTCCTCTGAAACAATAAAACACCCTCTCATCATTAATTTTGAACTCACTGAAGTAATTTGCCCACGAATTGTTGGAATGTTTTATTATTTATTAAAATTAAAGTCACGTCTTAAAACTGAGGAGGCTTGAATTTTAATAACATTTTTACTGCCTCACTAAAACCCAGTCTTTATAAGTTGAATCAGATTTAATTATTCTTTCCTTACAAACCTTGATTAGCATCAGTAATCAAATTAGTATTGATTTATTGAGCCATTGACGGCACGAATATCATCTTTATTTAGACCCTGGTATGCATACATATGTATATCAATCTCCTGATTTATCGGAGGGATCATAGTAGCTGCTCGGTTTGATGATATATTTTAATTGCATTTCCCGAAAACAATGCAGAATTTGCATAAAATTTCAATCCGCTGCCAACCAACCGATTATTAACTATGTATGTGTGCACATTGGTATATTAAACGATAGTTCAAGTTGAAAAGTCAGCCAGTCCATCAATCAGGCAGGAACTGCAAAGAATTGAACCGTAGGATAAAGAGGAGGAGGCAATTGTCCATTTTTTATATTGTTGTTGATTGGCACTTAGCATAATCGCTTCTTCAAGTTTGGGATCTTGTTTGACATCTCCATTCTCAATACTCACCACCAACAAAACCGATAAGTTGACCGCAGCAGTCAATCTTTTTTGGCTGATTTCACTCCTTCTTCCTCTTGACTCCTATGTCATATGCATTGCGGAGGAATATTATAATGCTAATTGTTATCAGAGGTGATCACGAATTGAATCAAAGTCAACGGAACTCCAATAAAATAACAGACATCATTTCATCCATTAGTTTACCTGTCGTGTTTTCAGCAGAGTGCTTACATCCAAAAGTCGTATGATTCATATTACTTACTATTCATACGAAGCATAGGAGGAGGAATGCAGATTCTTCCTACTATGTATGAGTTAAAAGTGGTTTAATTTTCTAGTTTGGCGTACACAAAACTTGACCACTCAAGTCGTAAAAGAACTTTTTTGAGATTAAATTGACACTTGGGTAAAACTCGAAATTCACGTAAAATACATAAAATAATTTAAACATCTTAAACATTCCTGGCGCAGTGGGTTTGATTCTTTATTACATTGATTACTTGAATTAAGAAATGATCATTCATTACCACACAAATAGAGGATAAGTAAGTATTACTTACCTAAAAACCTTGGGATTATGCAGGCAGGCAGCATTTTGCATAATCTGTAAAATGGTAAATATTATTTACCACTGGTTTTCCTGTACCGGTGTATATTTATTTATTCTAATTGTATGTAAGGAAATCAATATTTCATGGGGTTTTCATGGGAAATCGAGAAAAGATGTACGTACAGACAGTGTACAGGCATTTCATTTCAGTCATTGGTATGCAGCTGGTGATGAGCCAGCCGATAAAAGTTATGTAAGTTGAAGGATCTCAGAAATACTGAAGCGAATCGTCGAGATGATATTTCATCTCTAATTTTCACCGTTTGTCATTGTTTCTGCTCGGATGATAGGCCAGAGACTTTGGGCGAGGACGGAGGGGATCGAGAACGAAACTGTACGATTATTCAGCCACCCGTTCCACTGAAAAAGTTTACAATTTTTACGAATAATTTCATAAAATCATCAAATGCGTCGCTGCGGCGGCTGTCAGTCTAAGAATGAATGAGATTTCAGCGACAACGGCAATTGCCATTTTTTGCAACTTCTCACAGAAGTACGAGAGCAATCAAACCACCACCAACCATCATGCACCAGGGACCAATGAGTTTTAAAATTAACAAGTTTACTACAGATTATGGCCGGAAAATCGTTCAGCTACTCATTTCTGTAGGAAAAAACGTATCACATTACACACCGACACCGTATATCGTAACAGGACTTACTTGCACAAAAAATGCGTACTTATCAAATCAGAAGTCTGCCGAAAAAGTTATATGTGTACTAAATTTGAACAATAACTTATTTAACATCTGAAGCCTCAAATCTCTAAAAGAAATTATGGCACGTCACATTAGCAACTTTTTTAGAGTGTGTATAATTATGTACAACTATCTAGCTACGATTTAACCTAATAGTATGTACCTAAATACTTACCTTTAAAGGTATTTAAGTACTTTTACGCATGAGACAAGAAATGTTTACAGAAATTTCTTGTCTCATCCCGTCCCAACAAACCATTTACACCGATAATAAAGCTTTATTGCACTGATAGCTACAATTGAACAGCGTGTTTCCCATTAAATTAATTACTTATTTACCTACTTCAAGTTCATCATTAATTCATTTAAGTATTATTATTACTTTAAATGGCCACATTGAAATTCAAGTTGAAAAATAAAATAGATGAATCATATTAAAAGCCTCCTTAATTTTGCCTCTTTCAGACGGTGGGATCAACCGGCCACGAGTAAACGGTCATGGCCCAGTCCACCATGGGAATGGGACTACTCGACCAGAAGAGCGAATTACCAGTTTATCCAGGTTTGTCGCTTTTTATTAGTATTTTGCATTTATTAATGTCAGTAAAAATCTTATCTCATTTGACTCACTTGTGAATTTAATCGCACCCGAACTTTTCACCTTGTTGGTTACTACTCATCATAACTAACTGGATTATTAACCTTTACATACATGTCCCGTTGTTTTACTTGAGACAAGTAAACTTGAGTAGTTAATTGTGCACATGTAAGTTGAACTGCTTCCTACGCAGACACGTTTCATAATATAAATTAAATCAACCCATCTTGTCTGTCATTCATAGCCTAAAAACAGATTCAATTTCATCAGCATCATGAATCGATATTCGATACACATTCTCATCGTTGACTTTATTTTCTAATGTTGTAAGTGCGGTCAACGTGAGTGAGCGACTTATCATCGTGAGTAATGAGGCTTCGACAACGTCTGCATACTAATAACTTCCAATGGTCAATACATAATTTGTAAATGAGAACTTGGCTTTGAAGTTATTGGATTTGTTTTCGATTAATCAGCCGCAACCGGCCCACGTACCTCCCAGACGATTCATGTACATATGTATGCACACATAACTACATACATATTGCCAAAATTTGAGGGTTTGAATATGTCATCTTTTTCATGAGACAGCAGGTCAAGTCATTCATAATCGTCATACTGAGGATTAGTCTCATTGCGATTTCTTAAAACAATACATATGTCTCCAACCACCTTTCTGGTTGGTCACTTGTTCAACAGAGACAGTAAATTATGACCATCCAATAATCCCGCAAACCATTAATTAAAACGAGCCCTGAGAAAAGCCAGGCAAACAACTTTGCCGAATTTAAATGGTGTACAGAAAGGAACATTCCTTATTTAGAAGCCATTCATCATGTTCATTTGGAATAATTCAGGTTTTTTTGACATTGGCAGAAATTGCCATCTCCCTAATTCAAATAAGTACACTTTTTAAAAAAACCTGTTAAGAGATGATCTTGTTTTGAAAACGGATAAAAAGAAAAGACCTCACCCTCATCAACTCACGTGATTCTCATCATAATGATGATCAGCATACTGCCAAATTCAGCGATGCAAATTTAAATTCGATGATTTATGAAGGATGCATTATTGTCATCTAAAACTAGAATAATGCATTTTGTTTTAATAATTTTTATTAAAAATTAACAGGTTTTGGACAACTGAGAGAAATGCGACTGTGAATAATAGAATCCCGACGCCATACGCCAAACTCAAGAGACAGTGTCTCGAGCGAGCGGTGATATGGGAAGATCCAGATTTCACACCTTCATATAAATTATTGCCAAAAAATAAAAAGTTACAGCATCCAATTGTATGGTTGAGACCTCACGTAAGCTAAGCGTTATTACTGCCAAATAACTGTGATGTGATGTGATAGGAGTTAAAAAAATGATAAATGTTTCGCTTGTAGGAATTAACGCCACATCCCCGATTTGCGGGGGAACAGCCATGGAAAGTGCAATTAGAGATGGGATTACAAGGGGATATTTGGTTACTTCTGGCTTTGACCACCCTCTCTACGACGCCACGACTCTTGGAAAGAAATGTACCCTTGGATCAAACATTTGGAAGTGGATACTGTGGCGTTTTTAGGTATTGTGATATACAATTTTTTTGCACTTGCTTGGGGGTTTGTCTGAGGGGATAAATTTAACGTTACTATACCCCAAGTGCGAAAACCCTGGTAGAAAATAAAAATTGCATCTGTATTATTAAAACTCATTTGCAGATTTCGGTTCTGGCAATTTGGTCAGTGGGTGGAGGTCTGTGTCGTAAGTACAACATATGCTTATACATGGAAAAAAGTTTTACAAACGGTTAATTCGGTCCGAAATAGTAGTTTTTTTACAAAATCATTTGTAAAACTTATTTTTATGGGACCTCAACTCATCTTAACAAATACGAGACTAACAAGTCATTAGGGTAGATATGTACATGTACTCATACTCTATGAATGAAATTCTAGGATGACAGGTTACCTGTATGTCGGGGTCGGCCTGTCGGAATATGTTGCTCGGATCCATCACTAAACGATTTTTGGCCAGCTTTAATGGAAAAAGCGTATGCCAAGTAAGTCAATTGGCAGTAAAAGTTGTCTCAATTTTAGTCATTCATTCATCATTTCATGTTTTTATTACCATCCCCAGATTTTACGGTGGTTATGACCGACTGAACGATGGGAGTGGTGCTCGGGCGTTGCAAGATTTATCTGGTGGAATCGTACAATCGTATGTCATATTATACGTTATCTTATATTACATTATATTAATCGTCATCAATTGTCCACAGTTTCAAACTCGGAGCGCAGGACCGATACCTAACTTACCAAGTCTTAAATTCCGCCGTACCTCGCAGTAGCCTGATAGTTGCGTCCATTTTACCGGTAATAATCCACTATTTATTTCTTTAATAATATGACTCAACTTGAAATATGTCCAACATTATTTAACTGATATGACCCATTAGAGGATCACAACCACTACAAATATTATACTCCAGTAAGCTCCTGCCACACACAGGTGCACGAAGATTTAGCTTCAATTACTATAATTATCAGTTGATTAGTAGTTTCACGACATCATATAAATCCAAATCTAACGGTGTAGGTGATCACTTTTCCTTATTCATCCAATTTATTACCCAATACATAAACTGGTCAAATGTTAACATCCCTGATGATCACTATACAAGTCCTCGTCACATCAATAAAGATCAACACGGGTGAACTTTACCATCAAGTTATGGGGCCCATGTAGCGCATAAATTTCATGGGGTAATGCTCAATGTAAATATAATTTTAAAATCCCTGCTAAAAGAATGAACCAAACCGGTCGAGAAGTCAAAACTATTAAATCAAGGAATTACTATAAAGTCAAAGAGCGAAAAAAAGGTTGGCTTTGAGCACGCTCTTCATAAGAATAAAGTGCTATTCTCAAATACCAGAATTCAATTCAATGTGAATGGTAATTTCTATCTATTTGCAAGTTTTGGAACGTAAGTAATTTCATCCCTCATTCTCATCACAAGTGTTGTTATTTAATTGCCATGAATGAACAAGAAGGCACACACAAAGAGAAGGAAGGATTACAGGGTGCCATATCACATTAGAATTCAAATGATTACTTTGTTGCGCAGAAAAATAGGAGTGTATCTGTTTACATTAAAAAGCTGAATACTTAATAATCTTCTTAACAATTAATCCATCAATCATTCCTTAATTCCTTTGAACTCATCCGGCTATATCTTAACTATTTTTTTACAATTAAATACGTTGGTTTGGTACTTTCGTACTAAATGTATTTATAATTTAGTCGGCAAATAAATTAAGTGACAATCGGGCCGAGTCATGCATGTGGCAGATGTGTGAAATATTTGATGCTGCACAATCATAATTCACTTTGTTCAGGGTTTTCTAATTCCAAGCTTAACTGCGATCTGTATAAGGTGATTGATTGTGGATGGATGAAACGGATGGTTGTGGTTATTTTACAATGATTCTCTATAACATTTTTTTAAACCAACAATCCAACGGTATTTATGTAGCAGCAAATATACCAACACGAATTTTTAACTAGTGCACACATGTATTGTATGCACATAGATATTCATTTTTAATGGGATAGCTTAAGGAAAACTAGTAACATGAATCGGCGGATGAGCATTTAGCAAATTCCGCAGGGCTAAACGGAGAATAATTGCTGCAAAATTGTTCAACAAACAGTTTTCAAATGGCCAAGATGCTATGTTATGTTGGTACATTAGTGGTTTTGTTTGTGCAATTTAAATGTAGGATCGTGAACGACGAGCCCTAAAACTTCGACACGGCTTGGTCACGCATTCCTCGTACGATATTACGGGGTTAGCTCGGGTTCGCGATACTGGAAATGGGTCAACCACGATTGGAGAAACACCACTTGTCCGACTACGTAATAAAATAATATATGCAAGATTTCTGAAAAGGTTGAAAGATCAATTTTCGAACCTAAATTTTAATATTTTTCGAAGGTGGACCGTTTGGAAGGAATCAGTGGGTTGGGCCGTGGTCCGAAAGGTACGTTGATGATCACATTTTTTTTGTGAATTTATTTAATTAATAATTCATTAAACGGACCTTTACTCATCTTAACAAAATGAAAGTAATAATTAATTGGCATTGTAATAATTAATTAGTGGATATTAGAGTAGATTTGATGGCATCTTTTTGCTGGGGGTTCTTCATCTTCTTCAGTCGCCTCTTCCTCCTCAGAGTCTCTTCCTTCATGTGAATTCTAACATATAATGAATATTTAATAGATGATCTAGGAATTCTAATATAAAGCGAAGCACATACTCTGTAGTGACGTGAAGCCGACCTGAAGCTAGAAGTCTCAAAAGTACACCCAGACGCAGGGCATTTGTAAGGTTTAAGTCCTAAATGGGAACAGACGTGGTCGCTGGAAAGATAATTAAATTGATCTTATAATATCGTTTCCCATAAAATAAAAAAACCGTGAATTACCGAGCAAGAGTCAACCCCTTCAAACTTTTTCCACATTCTTCACCTTCTAGTCCTCTCCACAGGCACCTATATTTGGTCGCTTTTGACCCTTCCTCTTCCTTGGTAATAAGATCCAGATGGACATCGCATTTAGCAGCATTTTCGTCAGTAATGTCCACAATACCGAACGTGTTCCTTTTTTGTGGTTCTGCACCTCGGTGGACCAACCCCCGGTGTACGTTCCGGCTTGCTGCTTTTAGAAAACTGCAGGGACATAAATCGCAAGGAAATGCATTCGGTCCAGTGTAGTGGCAGTTCTAAACAAATAAATAGCATATGAAATAAAACGTATACTGCTTAGATGTGAAAGGAATACCTTCATGTGATTAGTGTGAGTTTCCCCAGAACCAATTAGAGTTTCGGAACACAACTCGCATCGGCGTATTTCATTTGATGGTGGTGTAGGTCGTGGGTTTTGTAGTTTTTCTGGAGGAGGAGGAGGTGGGTTATTAAAATAATCCTCCCGTATTTGAGGAAGACGAGGGAGAAATTGTCTTAAATGATGATCGATTTTTGCAGCGTGTTTGGCCAAAACTACTTCTGAACTGTATGGAGCTTTGGCGCACACAACTCCGAATTTTCTCCGTATGCGGCATTTCAATTGGTCAGCGACCCATGCATCGTTTGTATAAATGTGGAAAGAGTAGGACAACTTAGGCTCGACTTTCCACCCCCATAGTTGTTCAAGTTCCCTATGAATTTTTAATTGTTTAATGTAATTCCAAAATTCTCAATGTGTTTAAATATTTGTTCCATATACAACAGGTAGGCCCATTTGTAACTTACTTCACTTTGCATCCGTCTGGGTTCAAGGGGTCACTGTTAAAATGACCAATAGTCGATTCGGTTTTTTTTAGCAGATAATCTTCTGCTGCACCGAAGTTCACCGTCATGTCCCTCACGTCTTGGTACTTGTCAGTCAGTAGAGTGAAGTAAATTTGTTTGAGATCCCCTGAGTAATAAAATCAATTATCATTTATGTCAGAATTTAATTAATATGGCATACAACTTACTTTTGGTGTCTTCATGTGTCATTACATTCATTTGAATTTCATTGTTGTCGTCCTTCCAAAAATACAGATCCACCCCCTCTTTAGGACACTGTCGTAGTAATTCGGTGTCACTTATCATATTGCTAAAATTTAAAGTGATGCAAACAACAAATTAACTAATCGCTCAGTAAATGGAGGGAACGAAGGAATGAAACTTTGTTGTGGTTTTTCCCACTCTGTGAATTCAAAGTTTCTCATTCCGTTTGTTTTGTGAATTTAAGTATCTTGTACATTAAAGGTCGATGGAGTGGGAAGCACTGCCCGAAAGGGATAAAGAAATTTTGTCAGTGAGAACGAGGGCCGATGGAGAGTTTTGGTGAGCATAATAATGCGACACGTAGTCAATTATTGTTGTTAACATTACTTGAAAATTGCAAAACCTTCATATGTAAATGTTAGGATGTCGTTTGTGGATTTTGCGAGAAATTTCACTAACCTGGAATTAGTTCATATAGGTAAATATGACTCAAAATTATGTGTAACAGTTATGTAACGTCATCATAATTTAATATGCTGCTCATACTCATCATACAGGCCCCGACGACTGGTTAATAGAAAAAGAGCTTCAACCGAGAAAACCTTGGCGTGCCGTGCTAGCCAAGCGGCGGTGGCGACTGGGATACAATGCTGGAGGGGGTCCTGATCACGAATGTATGTAATATCTGCATCCCGTTATTACTATGTCAAAGAGTCAATTGAAACCAGATGAGACTTGCCAAAACCTATGTTTTCCGTCTGTGTGGTGAAAGTCTCACGGCAAAATTATTTATTTCCACTCCCACGAATACTTCAAGGCTTTCAGCAAAGACAAATTGTTGAGAAAAGCGATAAATCATGTCGTTTAAATGTGTACTATGTGTACAGTGAGGATGAGAATACGTGCATACATACCTATTAAAAACAATTTACATTTTTTAACAGCCTTTACAGCAGTGAACCCACAATTCGTCATTGTAAGGCAACACTTTAATACAAATCTAAAATTGAAACGGAATGTAATGTTACTTTTTCTTTCCAAACAGCAAATCCCGAGGGGGGCAACCACCAAGTGCCATGTGGTCGTCGCAATAACTCAGCAGTACGGCCCATCTTTTGAGAACCAAGTTACACATGCAAATCAGTTCAACAAAGATCAGAAATCTTCAAATAGTAGTTTTCATGCCATCGGATTCGCCGTGTATGAAGCCCGACCCAACATGAACCGCATCACCACACAGTTTGTTATGGAAAACGTGAGTGCAAAAAAAATTCACAGTAATTGTCGCTACTTTTCTCTAAAATAAAAATGTAAAATGTTTTTTTGGGTATAAAATTGACTGCATATTTGTACTTGTGTTTTAACCAGAGAAATATCATTTGTACTAAATCATGTCTTCTATATATAAATATGTATGTGGTATTTTGCAGCGTCCTTTAGATGTGACTCAACATTCTATTAGTCGAGAAGTCGGTAAGTTATAATTTAGCTTGCGTTACTCTTAAACCTCATGATTTGTTAGAATTTCCGACAAAATTATATATTCACTTTGCAGCCACGTTTTTTGCACTTCCGCCAGGAGAATATGTGATCATTCCGCAGACGAAACAACCGAATTGTGAAGCAAGGTTTTTATTAAGAATTCTAACCGATGAACAAAGCAATATTTGGTAAATAATCCCGTTTGGCTAAACGTTTTTATACGAAATGTCAAAACTTTAACCGCAAAAATTTGTTCGTGTTCTATTAAAATGAGCGTAAATTGTTTTTCAGGGAAGTAAATGAAGATAATCTTCTGTACAGAAATTTCACGCTTGACAGCTTTGACAACAATTTCAGCACGGTAATATAGATAATATGCAGTGCACGAATATACATATTTATCATATGTTAATCATACATAAACTTGAAAATTATTTTATTTCATAGGCTGACACTCGGAATCTTATAATCCGTTGGAATACGAGATTTCCACAGGAAATAGATGCCGTCCAATTTCGTCGCTTGCTTAAAACTACAAATTGGAAAAGTATACATAATATTCACACTAAATATATATTTTTCGTACTGCTAAATTTATGATGTTACTTACAGCCTGGCTTTGGACTAAGCCCACGTTAGAAGTTTGCAAAAGTATTATAATGTTGAGAGACTCCAACATAAGTGGTCGCCTGTCCATGAAAGATATGCCAGCCTTGCTTAACATGCTTCTCTTTTGGAAGGTAGATAAGCTCCAACTTGAGACAAAAAATGGTTGGTCAAATTGTTGTTTACTAAATTTATACCACTTTTAGGCCGCTTTTCTTAAGTGGGACAAAGGGAAGAGTGGGCGGACGAGCAGCTACAATTTGCGTGGGATGCTGTGGGAAGCGGGAGTGGGTGTGTCCAACAAAGTCTTGGAATGTCTGGTGCTACGATTTGCTCGAGATGCAGTTCTTTCTTCGGAATGTTTTGTGTTGGCAATGTTGAGACTCCATTTGGCACATGGTGAGATACTAAAATTACGGAAATTTTTATTTTTTTAGTAAAAAAATAAAATATTATTTACACTAATTTCTCCATTCAGAGAGGTATCACGCTCTCGACACTAAAACGAAGTCAAATCCACTATCTTTAGAAGAGGTAAATATCATAATCAATTCGTTACATAAATTTCAATTATGCAGTCTGAATGATTAAAATATATGTACATGTACAATTTCAGATGATTCTAATGACAATTTACTCCTGATTGATATTCCACCTCGTTTACATTCAACCACAAAAGAGTGAATTCTTTCACCGGATGCTACTTACGCCAATATTAGTCTAATACGATAACGTTAAAAGTTAAGAAATATATTTTTTGTACGGGTAGCGTTAATATGAAGCCTAGTCAATAACCTGTCCAAAATTTGGACTCCAAATTATGAAAAGTACATGCCTAATAAAGAAATCGATCGCTAAAGTCATTTGAGTCGTCAATTTACTATATTTTCTTGGGAGGTGAGAGTTCAGTCATTTTCTTGCCGACGAGTTGGGGGGCATTTGTAATGTTATCTTTATGATCTGGTTTATGGGGTCAGACGTTTTTTGCGGTCACGTCGCAATGCTCGTACATCCTTAGTCTGTTACGAATAACGCTTCATCATCCCCCATTTAAACCATGAAAGGTTCATTACCAAAGGTATGAAACATATTAAGCTTTTGAGTGTATGTTGTAATGACATGGCCACAAACGTTCAAATTTTTCGACTTGTCCCTGAAGTCTCAAAAACATTGGTAACTTTCTTAAATTTGATTTGTCATTTAATTCTCGGTGGCATGTCTCATTTAATGTATCACAACTTTCATATTTTTCATTTTTAATGGCATAAAATCTGAAACAAAATTTATAAATCGACGTATGAATTACTCGACTGAACCAGCAGTCTTAAATTAAACCATGTTTCGCTGGATACAATCCGCCAAGTTCATAGAACAAAAACAACAACACGAATAAAATGTGCACTCCAATTTGTTAATTGTATTTAGTTACGTTTTAAACTTTTAATTGTATTGGCCACAGGCCAATTATGTGGCGTCCAAATTTTTAGTTTTTTGACTTCTTGCTATGAATAGACGCCGTGATTCTGCACGGAATTTATGTAATGACCAAACTCAGTTTCAAAATTAATCAAATTTATTTGCACAATCAGGAGACGAGGTAAGTAATTAAAATGCAAAATTACTACATTTTTCAAGCAATAATTGGTCTGAGATGTTACTTTTAACTTTATTCCTAGGTAAGATGACATTTCTGGGGGAGAAATATAAATGACGATTAGTTTAAATTTAACGAAATACACACATGATAGAAGTCGCACACACGCCAGACAATATTATTTTGTTTTGATTAATTTTAATTATTGAGATAAGGATCAACAGAGCGCAGAGTAAGTTGCTTAATTCCTGATTTGTATATCGATTAATTTGCAGGAGAACGAAGTTTTAAATTCATCAAATTATTAAATTGGTTTTTCAGTCTAATAACAATGAACAACGCCAGTGTGACATTCCTGACTTCAGCAAAATCAAAAAAGGCAAAAACTAAGGCTTCAAAAAGAAAACTTCGAAAGAACTCTGGTACATAGATATTAATTATTTACTGTTGGAGAAAGTGTTGCTGAATTTGTGTTAATTAAATAGAAAAACACATTGAAGAAAGGGATGACGAACTGCCTTGGCCTTTACCAGACGACTCAGCAATAGCAATATACAATGAATTGTTGGGATCCAATTTCAAGCTTACAAGTTTTGACCCTAGTAATTTTTTAACGTCAAAACACGGCCATCCTGTTGGGAAATTAAATGCACAAAAGGTGGACAAATCACTTAATGGTGTTCAAAAAATGGTGAATTTAGAGAAATATTTTGGAAGCAATGGATTCAACATGTTAGGCCAACCAAGATGTAGTCCTATTCAATCAACGGCTTCCAATTCTAATTATGCAATCAATTTCCCATGCTGTTCTGCAAAGCCAGTAACTCCTGCTAGTAGTGAAGATATGTGCACATTATTTCAAAATTCATGCCACATAAGTTCTGGAATCAAGGGACAACTCCCTCCAATTGGAGTTTTTTGGGATATTGAAAATTGCTCGGTAATTATATAGCCAGACTAATTTTATCTTTGACTTTTTGGCACCTTGTTCAATAATTCTAAAATCACAGATCCCTAAAGGAAGAAGTGCGCTGGTAGCTGTGCAACGTATTCGCGATCGTTTTTTCCCAGGTCATTTGGAAGCTGAATTTATATGCGTATGTGATATTAGAAAAGAATCTCCTGGAATTATTCAGGTGACCAATAAAGTTACAAATTTATTTATGCCAGTCTCTATCACATATAATAATAAGCATCGTTCCGCAGGAGTTAAATGATGCTCAAGTTACCGTAGTTCATGTGTCAGGAAATTCGAAAAACGCAGCGGATGAGAAATTACGTCAAGCAATGAGACGATTTTCTGATATTTATTCAGGCCGTTACTCGTGTGTTTCTAGTCCTTTTCCAGCAACAGTTATACTCATTTCTGGCGATATCAATTTTTCGGGCGATTTATCAGATCTCAGACACAGGTAGGTATCCTTATATCTTAGCATTTTTGTTCATTACATAGAGTATTGAGCTTATTTGTCTTATACGTTTATTAAAATATAGAAAGAAACTTTATGTCATTCTTCTTGGGAACAAACATACACCAGATGCATTGCTCTTGTGTGCTCACGAGCATTATAGTTTTCATGAAATGCTTGGAAATCTACCTCCTCGTCCATCTCATCGAGACAGCTTTAATGCACAGCAAGGTATGCATACGTATTTTTGCCATTTATTCTAGCTGACTTTTATGTTTATTGATTTGAATGAATATTATTCGTGTTTCAGCAAGCATTCCTTTGAAAGGTGGTTTAAATGCAATGGACGTGTTGGTCATGGACCTCCCGTATTCAAATTCAAAGACACAGGCTGCCATCAAAAATCGACTGAAACATCTCAGTGAGAATGCAGGTGGAAAAGTAATTACGTTGCAAGGAAAGTTTGCACTTCTTCGTTTTCCAAACAAAGAAGCAGCATTGAGGTATGTAAATTAATATAATTTGAACACACAAACCAAGAAATATTACAAAAATAATGCTCAAGTAGCGAGGTAGCAAGTAGGATTATGAGATTGCCCAGATTGGATTGAATGGCTCGCGTATCGTCGTATGCATGTATGTATGAGATTCTTTTACATACCGTGATAAGAAACGTGATAAGCATGCTAGGTATTCCAAGCATTTCAAATATTCTGATTAGTCTACATTCATCCAAGAAATGGATATGCAAATCGTTTCTTTTACTTTAAAAGGATCGGAATATTCATATTTATATTTTACAAGTACTGATTCTCATTTATGTACGTCTTATCAGTACCATTCTAAAGAGGATGAAGAATAAGAAGAACCAGCTTCCTTAACGTTTTAGTTTTAATATTTTAGTCTTTCTTTTAGTCATGTAGGACTTTGGACGGGAGAAGGAAGTGGAATATAATTTTTATCCATGTTCTTTAAAAGTTTAAAGAAATCTAATAGAGTTTCCTAATTTAATTTTTAATTTTTACTTTTACTTCTTCCTGTGAAAGGTTTTGATATTTCAAACATCAAAATTTAATCAGTTGGAAACTTCTTATCGTTTTATGGGTAGGGGTTTGTTGCAATTCATGTCAGGAAACAAGTTATTTATCTACCTTCAGTTTATATGTCTTGTTTTCTTATAGAGCAACGAAGCGAATGAACGGCGAAGACGTTCTGGGCTCTAAAATTCGCGTGATTTATTCTTCTCAAATGGAATTCCACAATCCAGACTCTGGAGTGGCTGAGAATTCTTCAACATTACGGAATCCTAGAGTTCGCGAACTTACTCAAGGTTCGAACCCACCATCCTGGAAGCCAACATGGAGGAATAATCGGTCTGAAACGTATCTCTCTCCATCAACCCCTGTTGCTGCTCGTAGCTATAACATGGTCCCAATATCGAATCAATTTCCGTCGTTTAACCTTTCCCCTGCTGTGAATACTGCTTCAAATTCATTGTCACCATCAGTATTTCAGTCTAAAGAAGATTCTCCGAACAAACAACGACACACGGTAAGAAACCATCTTATCACTTGCCGCAATTAATTTATTATCGATCAACATCACAATCAATAATGCTAATTATTTGTTTCATACATATAGAAAAGTGCTAAAATTGTTCCTATTCATTCGTCGACGCCCTTAAACAACTCGATTCGTCCATCGTTACAGCAGACTGTAAATTCCGTACGTTTGTTTCTATATTCATTAATACAATTTAGAATGATTCACCGTGGTGGTGGAAAACATATTTGCATATGCATATATAATTTAAATAATATGTAATATAGGACTGCACACACGATCAGAGTGCAGACAACATTCCTTTAATGAACCAAGAGAACAATGGTTTGGTGACTGTGATCCCTCGACTTTTCTCAATCCCATTTGCTCCTTCAGATTCTTCAAATACCAACTTTACATCAAATTTGAATGGAATAGAAAATTTGCAGCGTAAGTTTTTCCATTATTATATGTATACATTTGATTTAGTGGGGAGAATCATCATCAGTTGCATTCTGTATCTTGTAGCCTTAGCTGGTTCTAGCTTGCTGGGTACTCCAGACTCATCATTTCAATTAAAAAATTCTCCTTCCAATTCTACCATGAGAGGAAAACCACAAGACGCCGGTAACCAGTCATTGTTAATTACGTAGAATTATACTTAATAACAATAAGTATTTATAACTAATCTTTATAATTACTTTGTTTCAGAAACATTCGATCTTCACGTAACCAACATTGATGGGAGCTTGGGAGACTGGAAAGTCATTCGTCAAACTTTGATGAACGTTTTTGCGGAACACGTAACCGTAAAAGGAATTTGGGTTTACATCAGTCAGGACGGTGCTGTCAGTGCGGTTGTGCGTGTCAACAATAAGGACGAAGGTCACTTTGCCGTGGCTCAGTTCCATCGGAGGAAAATAGGTTCAAAAAGAATTTTCATTTCATTTGATCAAGGTTAGTCAACAGATAAATCATTTATAATGTTAAAAATAATGGTGCCTAATAATTCGTTCGGTTGCAGGAACAAACATTGATCCAGAAACATTAAAGAAGGAAGTAGCATCACTCCTGCAAGATGTTCCTGGTTCGTCCTTGCCACTGTTTAAATTCAGGGAAATGTTCGAAAAACGATATCGTCGTTCTGTTTCTGCATCTGATTTGTACCGTTTGAGGGAGGTTGTCGCAATATCTGAAACTGGTCAGAATGCAAATACTTATAACGTCGGAAGAACTATATCATTGTCCCATGATTGGAAAGCAAAAGTAAGTCAAGTATTCAAACGTGAATGGACAATTTTTTGTAATCAACTTTCTAATACTAACAACGACATTCTATGTTGCAGGACAAAAATGTTTCATTGTATTGCTCAATGCATCCGCCAAAATCGACAGAGTCTAGCAAATTCCGAACTGGTTGGGCTGAAAAAGAAGCGGATATTCTGCTACCAAATGTGATGATTGAACTCAAACAATTGACAGTTCGGGTTAATGCATTATTAGCTTCACATAATGGGACCCTGCCTTTGATTAGGTAAAAATAGATGTATTAATTTAATTTTAAATACCACCTAAATGCACTCGAATAATGAATTTGTTACTAATAAATCTACTACACCATTTCTAGTTTCCTGGACTGTTACGAGGCAGAATATGAAAAAATGGAGATTGTGGAAACTGGATCGGGCGTACCATTGGAGCACCTTCTCGGTTGTGTCCACGGTGTTGAGATAAGTATGGCAGATAGTGGCATGAAACGCATTCAGTTCTGTGATAAAAATCACATTGACCCAGGTGAATAAGATTATATTTTTCAAATATTTTATACATGAGAGAGATGTTTAAAATTTCATTATTTTACAATCAGTTGGAAATTTAACTCAACCACTTGCTACTCAACTTGCTCAATTTGGGAGAGAAATGGTGGACCTGTTGAAAACTTTTCCAAGATGTTCTCTGGCATTCTCCAAGCTCATTCCGGCATGTTTTTCAGCAATATTTGCTTTACTTTAATGACGTAGTTGAATTGTTTTCAAGAATTTTTTGTTTCGAATTTTGCAGGCATACCATCACCATTTTGGGAGACAATGCCGTGTTGCTGATTACGGGCATTTTAACCTCAATTCGCTTTTGCAAACCATTCCTCACGTTATTCAAATTATGGGAGCTGGCCAAAACCGCATTCTTTCATTATCTCATAAGGCCCAGGTATGTCCTACTTTAGGCTGTGTGATTGCAACGATTTATATTACAAGCAAGATTAGATTGCATACATAACTGAAATGTTTTTATAATTTGTGGGGTGTGTCTCTTCTAGATGAAACGATTTGCCACAGATTTATTGCGTGTTCTCAAGGCGCACGGTGGAGTCAAGAAGCAAATCAAAACGGATGAGTTTCCCCAAGGATTTAGTCAAGTGTTTCCGAATCGTCAGTTTCTTCCAGAGGACTATGGTCTCTGCTACTTTTCCGATCTGATTACCGAATTGGTGGAAAACTCGACTTTGGTCGCATTGGTGAAAGATGAAGGAGGAAATCAAATGCTGGCCGTTCCAAAACGAGAGCAAACCCCACAGGAAATCCATCGTACAAGAATTTTTGCTTCCGAGGTAAACATTTCGAATGACAAACTCTTCTCTGATGACTCTTCTCTCTCAATACCCAACTGTGACTAATTAATTGTACACTAAATTATTGACTAACTAACAACATATTTACACCACTCTTGAAATAAACTAAACCTAATCCTCGTCTACTGGATGATGTGTTTCACTTTCTATAAAATACTCTGCACGATTTCAAAATATATTAATTTTGTGTAGCTTTATATTTTTCTGTTGTTTATTCTTTGTGTGTTTCATAATATGTGATATTCAATAATTCAATCAAGGTTGTTGAATTATTCCGACATTCAATACGATATGAGATGCCATTTTCCAAGTTCATCCCTGCATATCACCATCACTTTGGGAAACAGTGTCGCGTGTCGGACTACGGGTTTTCGAAACTTGCAGAATTATTTGAAGCAATTGCAGACACAGTAGTCTGCGTCGCTCCACCAGGGCCATCCTCCGACTTTACTGTTGATGATAAAATGGTACGACTTGTACCTCAGGAACAAGTAAAGGTAATTCAACTTACAATATTAATGTTGTGTTGATAACCACTTACAAATTTGAACAATAATGATACAGGTTGTGGGTGAGCAGCTAAGAAACTTGCTCCAGACGCATACTGATGCTGGTAAACAAGTTTTGTTAACCGAGTTGGATGAGCTGTTCATTGATGAGCTTGGATTTCACCTTCGACCGGAAATGTGTGATGCGAAAAGTATTGAAGATCTTGTTTTAAACAAGTTGTCATCATTCATAAAGGTTAAACAGAGATCTTATTTGCTATTTTATTTATTATATATATATACCAGTTTCAGTAATACAATTTAATTATTGTCAATACAGTTGGATAATGGAATTGTGACACCTGTGGATCAGAATAAGGTTCGGTGCTTGATGCAAGATGTTGTTTTAATTTTGGAAGAATCTCCAGGGTACAAAATGGAGTTGGAACATTTCTTGAAACGATTCAACGATACGTATAATACTCCCCTGGAATTAGAAACAATTAAAAAACAGTTGAACCACATGCTAATACTTTCTGAGCCTGGTGCTGCTTCCACCCTTGATGATAAAACAACTATTGAATTAGCCCCCATTCGCATTTTTGCGATTGAAATGTTGGAGGTAATAATTATTTTTATTTTCCATTGTCCTCCACAAAATTAGATACCAAATGAATTAAGAAATATTCAATTATAACATAATATTGATAGTAGTAATTTATTATTAATAGATTCTGGAAGCTGCGGGTGGCAGTCTTGTTGTTTCTAATGTGGATGCTGCTTATTTACAAAAGTACGTTTTACTGATGTGTTTACACACTTATCAAACAAAACACACACATTACAATTGTGTTTTGGTTTTTATAGGCATGGACGACCACTGCGCCCTGCACGGATGGGATACCCGTCTATTGTCGCCTTACTGCAAGCAATACCTGATGTTGTCCAGGTAGTTGGAAAGCACCGATCCAAAAAAGTTTGTGTCCGTGGCTTGGATACTTCTGCGTTAGCGTCACCTTCCTACCATGAAACGCCTAGGAGCTCTCGACCACGGAACATTGACTCCTCCTCAGGCTTTAAGGATCAGAATAGAAATAATGTTAACCATAATAACAGCCGATGTCACTCGGTGGATCAATTCAGGTCATACAATAATCACTTGAAGATGGATTCTTCTGGACAATGGTCAGAGTCTCCTAAGCGATCTCGTGCTCAGCCCCCACCTCCACTATATCTTTCATCGCCTGCATTTATACCACGGGGGCAACAAGGAGGGCCTGATGTATTTACTTTTGACCGAGCTCCACAGCTCAGTCCTCCTGTAAGTTTACCAGCTTTAATTACTTGCTTAACTCCATTTTTAACAATTGAATGGCTTACCAATATGCAGATCTATGACATGTGGATGCATGGAGAGTCCTTGAGCCCAGGATCACCTCCCGTGTCTCCTCCAGTCGTCTGGACTTATCACCCAATTGTATACCCACCAAATACTCCTCCAACAAATCAGGCGAATATAATGGTAATTGCCAATTTCCACTAATTGACCTACCGTATATATCTTTGAATTGTATGCACAATTCGTATTGTAATATCAATGTAGGTCCCAACTTTTTCATTCAACGGCGCCTGGAGCCCAGCCATGACATCAACATGTTATGATCAACGGATGCCAGCACAAACTAATGGGGCTGAATATGGCTACTGTACGTTCGCCAATATTTGAAATACTATTTGTTAATTAGAGACTATTTGTTGAGACAATTATATTAATTGGATTTGCGAATTAATTATGTAGCGGAACAAATTCAGCAACAAACTCGTCTCAGACATGGAATGGAACGCCTGGGGCTCGGACTAGGAATGGATGGAAGAAATGACGCTTAAAAAACTTGAATGAATAGTATGTACCTTTAATGGAATGAGTTTCTAACACATTCCCATATATATCATACTTGGTATTTAAATACTTTCATATTCTCAGGATTTTGTGTTTTGATTATTACATCCAACAGTATTTCAATTAATGCAGAACATGCATTGCACCATATAAATATATTATTTTGAAACTTTACAATTTCTGATTTAAGATGACGGATGTGTTTGATAATACTTCGTAGGAGGGGAGATGTGTAGTGAATAGGGTAGACTCGAAATAGATAGTAGTATTTGTCATAATTTTAAAACTCTTAATTTAATTTGATGCTATATCAATCACAGCTAAGAGTTTTCATAGCTGATACATATACAATGTTCTGGTGGAAATGAGTAAGTAATCTTTCATATAGAATTGATTTACGAAAAAGCCTCACGGTATAAATTATTATAATAATTTTCTCCGTGGGTGATGATGATACTGAAAAAATATAGACAACAAGTATGGTACTATGCACTACAAAAATAGTACAAACGATTGACTAGTTCTCGCCAAATATACTAGTCCAATATATAGATTGTCACATAGTTTTGGTTCATTACTTAATGTTTGTGGTGTTTGGGATTAAAGCTTTATCCAGTGTTCTGTAGTAAATAAAGTATAGTTGTAACTGATGATTGCGTTTTTTACGTTTTTATTATTGTACAACTCAACAAAGCAACAAAACAACTAACAAAGTAAAGAATACGATTGCATACAATAAATAAATAAATATTCACATATTCCATAAAATAATAATACCGATAATACAACATGCATAACATTTAAATAATGTCGACCATATTACAACAAAAAGCTGATTTGTACAGGTTTTCTTGTCAAAGTAGTGAGTAAAAAAGTAAATTGTCTTAAATAGTCTTCAAATTATATACAGATAGTTGGCACGTCCAATTCAATTGTCATTATTATTATTTAGTAGTAGTTTATGAATGAATGATTAGTTTACTAAACCCCCACGTGATCCCAAAAGTGTTATTATGAATGATTGATTATTAGTTAGTGCATCATAATCATGCTGAAACTGGCTGTTGTTTCATATTGCGTGACGAAAGCTTCAGTGTTGTCCCACCCCAATGACCTATGACCACTTTATGGTACTTCCGGTACTTTGCATGCAAAATCCTGACTAGAATAATGTACAGTACAACAAACATGTGCTCTCTACTTTACAAGCTGTCCAGTTATTAGTGTATTTAGGTAGTCTCGTCATTTAATCTCATTCCTTGCCCACTTTTTATCTGATGCGAAAGATAAGGTTGATTTATCTCCTAATAATTGGTCCATAATTGGTCATTCTTGTATCACAACCGTAACTGCACTATTTCTAAATATCCCTAAAAATGTATTGTACGATTTCAGTCGGTGTCATCCTAAGATTGTGAGTTTAAAGAAATAGTGTCCATTCCATAATGTAGTATATTATTTCTTAAACACTGCTCTAACGCCCAATTTGAAGTAGTCCCACACCTATAAAATAAGAATATTTTTCTTAATTTACATCCTACCAGATATCATTATTTAAAGTAGTCACAAACCTTGTTAACTGAATATTGTTTGAAACAGTAGAGACCATGTTGTGCATCGTTGGCGGAATGGAATGCATACACGACGCGGTTGCCAAAATCAATAACGCCATTTCCCGTCTCAGGAATGTTTGCAGACCCAAAGAACACGTCACTTATTCCAGTACCTGAAAATAATTGGTTAGAAGTTCAATATTAATTATGACTGAGGATATTTTTTTACAATTGAAGGAAACATGCCTGGGTCAGGATCGTTGGTTAGAATGTCATTGGCTGAGAATGAATGGCCATCCTTGTCTGAGCGATGTCTATGTCCACTGGAAAGATATCAAATTAGAATTATCGGTTAAAGAATAATTTGCAAGTCTAAATATTTCGAATTTGAGTGAATGCTTACTTTCGATTGATCCTCAACTTTCCAAAACCTGGATCGTCTGGCACTACTCCGAAATATGACATAAAGAACGGCTTGGCGACCTGAGTATAAAATAAGTATACAATCATCAATTTAACTTGAGATTGAAATATAAATTTGATTTTACACTCACATTACAAATCATTTCCACAATATCCTTTGGTTCGGAAGATGAAGGTTTGCTTGACCCAGCGAGCGGTTGTCTGTTATTGATTCCAGAAGGTTTTGTTGTTGGTGGAGGACCTCCGCCCCCAGCACCCAGCAAGTATTTGACATAAGTGGACACCATTTGAGACAACAGGTTGGGAAGCATACCACCTCCATCTCCACCACCACTCGTTTCTGGGGGTGGACTTGTGGGTTTGGCATTGGTATTGCTGGATGACGAGGATGTGATAGAATTGTTGTCAATCTCATTGGACTCGGGTTCCTGCTTCACTGGTTTCACGGGACGAGCATCTTCCTGAGAGTCGTCGCTAAGTTCATAACTATCATCCAGGTTTTGAGAGGCTGGTGTTGTCGTCGGTGGTTTAGAAGTTGGTGGAGGAGGGCTTGGTTTTTGTGGTGGGGTCAAAAAACTTGTGACCAGGCTGGATACCATATTTTGAATGGCAGGATTCGTCGCTACAGAGGAGACGAGAGGGATCGCATTTTGCATAATATTGGATACTTGGTCGCCATTATTGTTATTATTTCCAGCCATTGCAGTTTGCATCAACATGTTTGCAATATTCATCAAATTTCCGGCAGAAGGTCCTTCCTTTTTATTAGCATTTTGCTGTTGTTGTTGTTGAGGTTGTGCTTGTCGAGATCTTGGAAGTGGTGGAGGACCCATTGGTTGGTTTTGATAGTGACTTTGGTAGTTTCCACCGTGGTGGTTATCGGGTTGAGCATTTGGATTGCGACGCGGTCTTGCAAACTCTACAAGGCTAGGATTTTGCGGTTGTTGAGCTTGATGGCTTCGCTGGATGTAACCCTGTTGCGTATGTTGATTTGGAGTAGGGAATTGGTGTTGGGGTACTTCATATTGATAGTACTGATTCTGATAGTAGTGTGGATTTGTGAGAGAAACGGGTTGCTGCTGTTGGGGCTGAGAATTGTGGGGGTTGTACGAATGTTGTTGCGGAATCAAAGGTTCAGATGGGACAAAAGAGCTGGGAATGAATGATACTGTTCTATTTCCTAGAATGATTTCTGGAATTTCAGTCGTTGTTGTAGAAGTGGTCGTGGTGGTCGTTGTGGGGTCAGTGATCACCAGTTGAGGTGAAACTGAAGAGTTGAGCAAAGTTGACGATGGAGCATTCCTTGCTCGAGGGACGACCTTCTTCCTCACAATTCTTCGAATTCCTGTAGGTCTGCTGGGATCACTTCCGGTGGTCTCTCCCACCCCTGAGTAACTCCTAGAAACAGTGACACCTCTTCGAACTCTCCTATTTCCAGGCATACCTGGATGTCCGTAGGCGCCATAGGGAACGCCATTGTCCTGAAGTTGTGGAGCCATTGGAGAAATATAATTGTTGACGTTGTTCACGTTATTTGAATAGATTGGAGTTCCAGATGAACCTCCAGGCAAAAGTTCTCCGAGCGGTTGATGATGCGGAGGTAAACCAAGTGTGTTCAACAGATTCATGTTGGACGGACCACCGGAGGATGATCCCGAACGTTGATTTTTGAACAATCTGTTCATTAGATTATTTGCTGTGGCGGAAAATCCTTCGTTGGCCATGTTGAACAAGCTATACTCCAAGTAGCAGTAGCCCATGCTAAATTCTCGAGGCCAGGTCATGTACCGATCCTGATAATTGCTCACCTAAAAGAAAATAATTTCATTGATTAATTAGGAATTGAATTGAATATTAGTCGGAAATCTGTTAATTAAGACTCGGCTTACCCATCCACCAACATCGACACGATCAATTAGCTCAGCCGCAGTCGATGCAGGTAACACAGAAGTAATCCCTAAATCATTATTAATAATGCGTTAATAATAACCAAAGTGGTCAAATAAATGCTAATTAATTAATTACTCTTAAAAATAAATAATACCTTGAACTACATCCCCGTATCCAATGCTATCCATGAGAGAGGTGAGAAATTTAAACGCCTCTGCAACCGCAGTGCTGTTCAAGGGTTTCCTATTCTTTACAGGAGGGTTATTAGTATCATCGAACGGATTAATGGTATCCATCTCGGACGATGTAGCATTTGCATCATCACTCTGTTCATGATGGTCTGGAAATTCAGTTTCCTCATCGGAATTTGGAACGGCTTGCGTAGTGGGGGGCGCTTTTGTCGTCGTGGTTGAGGATGGTTTCTCGGTAATTAAGTCTAAAGTTTGGAAATCTCCGTCCTCCTCTGAAGAACAGTCGTCATTCTTACAGCGTCGAATAATTAGGCGTGGACGACGACCGTTTCTTGCTTGAGATTTTGATGGTGGACATCTAGAGAAAAACATTGAAGGGAAATTGAGTCAATAAATAATTGTACTAAATATGTAATAAAGTAAAACCAACTTTTTTGGTAAATGTTGCAAACAACACAGAGGTTCATGTAGACTAACGCCGGCGTAAATCCAGTGTTCATCGCAAAATCGGTAAAATCCTCCGAGATACTTTGGTTGGGTCAGTCTGCCAATCGTGTTATCTTCTTCTTCGTCATCCTCCGCTTCATTATTGATATCTGACCTGGCTGCAGGCCCGACCATGAATTTCCACTGGTTTGTAGACCCATCCAATTTTGCAACGTGAGATTGAGAAGCATCAATTGTTCTCGGAAGTGGTACACGGTCCGACTCGTTAAACCTTTGACAAGCTAACGTCCTCGTTGCAGCCTTGTAAAGTAAAACTTGCATAAAACGAATGCATAAGTGTCATAACATCTTTTTTTTGCATATCCAACTTACCAACACTACGGTCTGTACGAGTGGAGAATCTTCATTTGATTGCGACATTGTTTCAATAAGTTGTCTACAAATTGAGGCGCATTGAAGTTTGTCATCTCTCGCAGAACAGTTAGCAGGGACGGGCATTCCTGGAAAAATCATAACATTGAAACGAATCAAAATCTCTGGAAATTCCACGCTATTATTTCAGGGACGTTTTTAGAGTACCCTTTGGCTTCAGGTCAATGCCCGATCTAAGCAAGTACCCTTTCGTTTCAACTCATCTCATTTTGTGAAGAAAAGTTGAAAGTGTATTTTTACAGGGAAACGGTTCATCTTCCATTTGGCAGACTCAAATCTTTTGTAATGCTCATCTTCACTTCCTTATTACCCTGGCTGGACCACCGTTGAACGTCTTTTGTCTCTGACCATTTCTGTGCTACATATCTGTGACCTTTTCCAAGAATAGTGCAGGTTGTGTCATGAAAGGATCGTGCAGTGTACATAATCTCATCATCTACGGTAGCTAAAGTTAGCCTGCAAACTAAGGGACTAGGCTTGTAGGTCTTCTTACGGGACTTTTGCGTTGCATGCAATCCGTACCTTTCCTAATACAAACCTGATCATTGATCATCATTATCTGCAGAAGTTTACCGTATTTTTACACCTGATCTTTTGTTATTTTTGTACCTTTTCAATAACCCAACCATCCACTTTATCCAGGAAACCAAGACCATCAGCCAACTGGAATTAAGTAGTATGGTTCCCTTAAAATGGTTCTTATCGTTCTCAACACTTCCTAGGGGAATGAACCCTTCAAGGTCTCAAATTCATCCTGAAAGAGCATGTGGTAAATAACCCGTGCAAGAAAATTCAGTCTTTCAGACTCCTTCAAATCTATTTCAATTTCAAAATTCCCTTTTCCAAGAATTTTTTTTCCATTTTTTAAGCATTTCAAATCTAAGGGAACAATGCAGCCGGTTCGTTCACCTTCGCTGTGTGGGATGCCTTCAACAATGATTATTTTTAGTTGAGATACTTCAGTTTCAAGGTCTTTCCCATTAAAAAAAGCTCCTCACACAACGCTTTACAAACGCTGGGGAGTAGGAAAGGTGTCTTATTTCCATGATAAATGATAACTTTCATCTTCGTTTGAAAAAGAGATCGAGAAGGATGAAGAACTATGAAAATGTAGTCTCATCACGTACATATCACAAGTATTTCTTATTTTTAAGCGATTCTATAAAACAAGACGTTCAACCCCTATCCTTTTGTGCTTCAGATTACACTTTTTCTCTCGTTTTATGTTTTTTATCCCCACCAGATCGAAATTCCAAGTGGTATTTACCTTGTATTTTATCTACGTATGTACCAGAAACCAAAACGAATCAACCCCACAAAATTAACCCTTTCTTTTTGAGACCCCATGCATCTAATGATTCCAATCCAGAGAAAATATTCACTGTATGTACATATGTAGTACACAGGTGAGAAGGTGTGTAAAATCTGTACGTATGTAAGTACGGAAATGCTGCGTGTTCTAGGTTAGTAATAATAATCTTAAGGGCTCCTCTCCTCAATCCTTCTCAATTTACAATTACAACAACCCGTCAACAACAACCCAAAAGTAAAATGCAGGTGAGTAGGGTGACAATAAATAGACAAACACCGTCACAAATGAAAAATAAGGAGGTAACGATGAGAGCCTTTATCCAAACGCTGCACAAAAGGTTCATTTTATGGAAAATTTCACGTAATTGTCTACCAACTAGCTGGTTAGAATATATTGTTAACTCGTTTAAGTATGGTGGCCTAAATTCGAGAAATTTCTTCTTCTCTATTTTGGGACTCGGGTGGAATATTAATGTTCCAAATAAGTTGCGTTTGATTTCTATTTCACTTTTGTTATTTAATAACTTTGCGAAATTGTTGGACTCACCTGAAAGGATGGGTTTTGCATCCGCCGAGAATACTAATGGTTGCGTTCCTAGGAGGAAAACTCCACACTGGCAAGTCTCCAAATTAGGCGTCGTGACCACGGCCGGGGTCGCGGGGGTCGTCTGGGTCGACAAACTTTCGACGCTAGCGCTGATCAAAACAATGACGAAAAATAGTGCCGCATTCTCCATCATGCTGTTGCGATTACTCGTTTTCTTCCGCATTTTCATAAGGTTTCTGTAATATTAATCATGTAAAATTTAGCGATGAGAATTTTCTCTGACCAAATATTTACATCCTGACAGGTATTCGCACATATTTGCATAAATATTTCTTATTTACGCAATTTTTCATTTCATTATCAAGTGGGTAACAAATAATACGTACAAAATCTCCCATGCACTTATCTCCCACAATTGACTCGATGCATGCATGTGCAGTAGCCAGAAGTAGTTCAGTAAGCCAACTGTTGAGCAAACTTTTTCCTCCATTTCATTTCTTAATGAATAAGAAGAAGTAGTAGAAAAAGACGCAATGAAATGGAAATAAACTGAGATTATCGCATAACGGGTCTTTTCCACTTGTAATACTTGCAATATAAATAAGTTAAGTGGTAGCATGTAAGTAGTGCTGTTCACTGATTCTCACACCGTAACAATGCGCAATCCACAACTAACAAGTGCATGTACATAGTTACTCTTAATCTCGTTAAATAACCTTTAATTAGTCGAAACCCCCCGTAACACTTAAATGTAATACTTCCCTGAATTTTGTGTGCGAATTTCATGAAATAAATGGACTGCATTAAACAAGGCGTTCTTTTCTACCATGCCACTTCACCAAGTTGGGAGAAGTTTAAGTATTGTCATCAATGAAATGACAATAGTTTTCTCTTACTTTTTGCCTATTCCATGGAGAGGATCACAAACAATCGTGCCAACTCCATTGTTTATTCTCGTAACAGATGATAAGAAAGGACCACTTTTTATTAAGTGGTGGACGTGGAATTGTGTCGTGGTCTTTTACTGGGTAGAATTAGATAAATGAATGAATTGTTATCGAAAAGGAGTCGTCATGCTAAAATTGGATTTAGGTCGGTGCATTGGATTAGTGGTGGTGGTGATGCATGTTGATTAAGCAGAATGGACGGAATGAGTGTGAGAATTTCCGAAATCTGATTTCTGCCAGGAGATCACGACTGCTCTGCTGCATTTCAAATTCCAAGCAGTACTTTAATGATGGCAAATCAATCGGTGTAAGATTGATGATCTATTTTCAGAATGATGAATAAATGACAAACCATAACTAAAGTCTGACCCTGAAATTCTAGGAAATTATATTTTTACAAAAATATCTAGATCATTTTCGTCCGATGGCTGGTGTCGAATGTACACATATTTTCCCACGATTCTCAATTTAGTAGGAAATTGTAAAAATTGTGTACAATAATGATGAATATAATGATGACCGCTGTTGATGATGAGTTGGCACTCGCTTGCTGCCCTGATGACACCAAATTCTAAAAGCGAGGATTATAATTTGTCTCCTCAAAACCAAGTTATTGTGATGAGCTGATTGTAAGTGTGACTAATGAACATAACACATCACTTCATTTAGCTGTCATCATTAGCACTTTTTCAAACCATGTCAAAAAATTCGATGCCATTTTGGCACTTAATTATAGTACTTTGAAGGAGTAAAAGACCAAAAATGGATGCAAATATACATGTCTACCAGTTATTAGTTATTCTATGCACTGAATTAAAGTCTGCAACTGAAAAAGTAGTATGCAGTATTTACTTATTACTAAGAATTTAGCATAATTTAAACTGCAATAATTCAGCTTGGTGGACCTTCCTTTGGGTCATTGTGTACTAATGTGCAGCTACACCTACTGCCTGCAAACATTTTGCTTAAGTGTCACTGTCAAGGAAATAATGCTGTATGTGAAGAATGTGTTGAACATTAAGTACACAACAAGAAGGAGCGTCGGCGGACAACAATACTGATACAACAACGTCTTCGTCGTCATCGTCAAAGAATTCGGACACATTCAAAATTCCACAATCAAAACCCTACATACATTCACACATTTATTTGCAGCAAGCTACAAGACTTTGCAATTTTTTGGCACCTGTCACATACACATTAGTGTATGTATGGCGTCGTCGGAATCGTATCTCTCTGCCTGTACAGTTATACGCACATCCTCATTATTACCATCGTCTCGTATCGATGCTGGTCACCCTACAAGAATAACTACTTACAAGATGGATGACGGATACCGGATACATCCCACTTATCATGCCCCTTACGTATTTATCATCTTGTTTTTCCTTGTTTTAAACCGTTGCAACTATTTTTAAACATTTTTTCTCTACTTATGAAACCATCCTCGTGAGGATGAAGGAGGAATTCAATGACTAGTCAATATGTGGCTACTTTTTGGCCTGCATTGTTTTCACATGCACAAATGTCAAGAAATAATCAATCTTCACCCAACAAAGAAAAACAAATAATAACGCATGCATGCACCAAACATTGACAAACTGATTAACCACGTCTCACTCAAAGTCATCCTTCAGAATGATGCATTGGCAGTAAAGCAAAAGTAAAATGACTGCAAACATAGGACGAAATCCTATATATGAAAGCAGCTTATTAGCATAAATCCTTTCTAACTGATGCACTATCATCCGTTTCAGTTTCGGCTTCAATTCCACACCACCACACTCATCAACGGTTTGTATTTGACCTAGAAACAATTGTTGGACTGTTGAATTTGCCAGTTCGCTATGTACACAGACTTCTCGTGGAATTGAAATGAATGCCCTTTTCAACCGAGTTCCTCACAAAAACACAATTCATTTTTTTGTACTCAACAGAAGAAAAGGAAAAGATGTGCTATTTTTGTGTGTTAATTCTGTCATAAATATTCAAACCCCTTCTTCGTGTACAATGGTTTACGTGGTTTTTACACGGTTCACGACGAATTGGTCATGACGAAAAGAGAGTAATGCTTGGTTCCTTTCTATGAATGAAAATCCACACTTACGCACAAAATGTATCATAGGAAATAATGACTGTTTTTGTACTTTCTTCAAAAATATGCCCCATTTGTGTGTAAAAGAACTGCAAATTACGTACACGATTTTCGTTTTCAGATTCGTAAAATAATTTTAATAAGATTTTTGCAAGTCGTGAACCGATATGCACACGGATATCATGAGTTATGTATTGGTGATTATAGATTTCGCAGGATCAACACACATTGAGGATCATTTCCTACACTTATCAGTAGATGGATATTCGATAGAAACGAGTAATTTATTTATTGGCCTGCCAAATCTTGCTGATGACCACAAGCAAATTAGAGTTTCGAGGTGCAGAAGCGATGATGATTAAACTAAACCAAAGATTATCTGCATGCATGTTCATACAGAGAAACGTATGCAGGAGTTGTGAGACGATGTGACCAACAAACTTGTCTATATCATCATAACGCAAAAGTGATAAACTACTGTTACTTTTCTGACGGAATACAAGTATTTCTTGTTTCGTCTCATCTTTTGCTAAAGTTATTATTGTTCGATTAAATTTCTCTGCCAGAGGATTTTAACCTGGTTTCTTAACTTATTATTGCGGTGTGATGTGTGCGTATGTTCATCAAATACCTATTATTTATCACATGTTGTTTACTACTTGATACATATTTACATCCGCTTGAAGGAAATTAGATAAATTTGGTAGAAGAGATTCATATTTTAATTGTTTATGAGGTACACACCGAAAAAAATATTTTTTTTGTCAGGTGCACAATTATTTTTAAAAATTATTTGCTTTTTTACAAAAAATTTTCTATTTATAGATTTCTCGCGACTCAAGTGGCCCAAAAATAATATACGACCATCAAAATGGATGCATTTATATAAGTAGACGCTAATTTTAGCAATGAATCAAGTGGAAATAATTTCAATTCTTTGTATTTATCATCGCATGTGAAAATGCAGCCTTGCTTGATTAACATTTAAATAACCAGGTCATTTTCAGACGGCTTTTACTCTTGAGTAAATATCAAGTTGAGAATAATAAGCGCATCCCATTTCATAGCTGAATTATCAAAGTAGTCTACCGGCATTTTCCTAGGCATAATTGCCAATTATGAGATTAAAGTCTTTCTAAATGTGGCACATTATGTATGTACACACAAGTCAAACATTTAACTAAATTGTCTTTCATGAAAGGAAAGTGTATTTCAATCAGTGATTTGAAATCTAATGCACGCATATGTCTCATTATATTCTTGATCTGAGCAAGCATATTTAATACCACAAAATGCCTTTAATATTGTCAATTAAGTGAATTAAATACAAATTAGTGTAATTACCTTCTGGATAGATTTTATTTCTCGATTTCAGTAGCAAATTAATTCACATTCATGTCAATCAATGAAAATTCACAAAAGTTTCCAAAACAAGGAACAAAGTGAGACACGATTCCACAAGAGTCTCTCAGAACTCACAATTTAACAAGTGTTCAAGTCTCAAACCACAACCCAGAACTGAATCCAAATCCAAGGAACAACACCAACAAAGTGAAGAAAATGGTTCAAAAAGGGCAGGTGGGATGGGAACCTTCTTCCAAAATATTTCTTCCGTGATGAAAATTATAGTGGAAAGGAAACTTGGGAAGATTTCGTGGCTTAATTTCTTAAACGGAATGAGACGGCAGATTTCTTCCCAAAAATCTGATTTATGTAACTCGTAATATTTTTAAAATTTTAAAAATAAAGCGATTCGAAATTTTCGGTAAATTTTTATGTTATCATAAAACCAAGCAGTGCCAACTACTACTTTGTTGTCGGTACTTTTAGAGTGGAACTACCACTTCGAGACGAGAGCAAATCGACTACTGCCAACGAAAAACTCAACCTGCACGTAGAGCAAGTAAGGTAAAAGGTAAATTGCGTTGGTTGCATTTTAGCACAGGTAAGGTAAAACTTGGATGGATGATGATACTTGCTTTTAGCATGAGAAAAATATCAGCCTTTCTTCACTGACGTATGTGAATTGGAATTTCAATTGTTAATTCTAATTCCTTGAAATGTAAGTAAATTGAGAACCTTCCATTCCATGTGCAATGTTCTAAATAAATAAGTCTAGAGTAATCGAACTGCAACGGTGATGCAATGCATTTTTCGGTTTTGATATGTTGCCGTATCATGTTTTATCTGTGAAGCTAGTGTCGGTTGAACATCCGATACCAATACATTTATTGATTACTGTTTCAAATTGCCTCCACCGGATGTGAAGCTATTCTCATTTTAAGTGGAAATAACTATGTAATAAAATCCGTTCAAAGGTGTATGTCGTCTGTGAAAGTTGACATTCTTCGTCGTCTGACCGCATTTATTATTATTATGATCACATATTACAACCTAAGTGCATACATACATGAACGAATATCAATTCTTAGCGGTATTTTAATGCAGTTATTTAAAATGAGAACATTAGGTGACAAATTGTCCCTGACAATTCATAGTATTTGTATATGTGGATGTCCTTTGTCATCATTGGCACATTTATTTATAGCCTCTGTTTGGTGGTCGAAATGAAAAATCGACTGAATGTGACTAACACTTGAATAAAGGTAAATTGAATTGAAATGAATGATGAAAAATACTGTATAGCATGTATCCGCCTGATTTTGGGATAGTCCTCCACGTATCCGAAGTCCGATACCAATTTAATCTTGGTCGGATGAGACAAAAAAAACTAAAATGCTCCCGTATTCTTCCTCTAATGTGCATGGATCGAGGACGGATGTCGAATTAATTTTACGGCACGACGACAATTTTAAGTAACTGCTGCACATCACCCACCACAATAAATAAATGGAATGTGAATGCAATTTCAAGATGGCACATTAGATCTTCTTCCATACATTTATTTACTTCGCATCCACTCCACTTGAAGAAATGTTTTATTTTTGTCTTACAGTATAACGGGATCTCTTTATGGCCTTATTAAGTACATTGCATCACATTTCGGTGCACTTGTGATTGCTCTATTCAATCTGTGGCTGAGCCAGATTCCAAATTTTTCTCCTATTGAAGATTATCAATCGGTAGAAATTAATTTGAAAAGAGTTTGATTTAAAAATAAAAAGGTTTTTAAAAAAATCTGTTAATCATTTTATCTTTCGAAATTATCCTCATTGCTTATCGAATTCTGTGAAATGTAAGTCAGCGCAAATTTCTGTAACGTTGTGTCATATGCAGTTACAAGAAATACAAAGACCGGTTGGTTAGTCGTACAGGTTTTGTGTACAGCTTGACCTTTGAAATACGACTAGCTGGCTGAATCATCATTTCTCCCAATTCTTGGATCCGACTGTATTAATTTAATAGAATCCGTCAAAAAATGTGACCACACCAATGTATCGTGTTTGTATAAACAAACTATGAATGTACGATTAAAGATTACGGTCTGGTTACAATTCACGATGTCATTTTTGATGTGTCTATCGCTTAATAAGTACTTAGATACTTTGCGATATCATCCACGTAAAGCATTTGTAATAAAATTCCTGAAGCCTTTCCCAATTACACGGGGAGAATATTTCACTACAAGAAGAGGAATTACAACAATTACAGCATTTAAAATTCATCACCGGTCTCATATTCAGTCAAAGATACGAAGATGAGTTTTCTTCACTTCCATCCATCCAAAGAATCCCGTTATTACCTTCAATTCAGGTTGTTGTTGGAGTGTCGGTCGGACTTGGAACGAAACCAATGGGACGTGAATACAGAGATATTTTGCTATATGATGTTATGGATGGTTGGTTGGAAATACGGGGTAAATAAGTAGTAGTAACTTTAATAATGGTCAATGCAATGGTTCAGTTGTGTAAAGACCAAACCCTTAAAACGTGATACCTGCATATTACGATGGATGTATTGTTGTAAAACTACACCACAACGAGTTAATATATTTCTTGGATAGGTTTCTTGATGCGTAGTCTTCTTGTCCCCAGGGATCTGCAAGCTCCGAATGTAATTAGTTCCAAGTTATGTATTTGGATGGTTGAATAATTGCGTGATGATTGCATTCTGCATTAAATTATAGATCATCTTGAGCTATTGTGGTGATACAATAAGTATCACATTATGTGATACTTAATATCCTATTCTTAATCGTATTGTTAGCTAATGCGAAATAAATCATGACGGAGCAAGATGCGAGAAATTGGGATAAATATGTATTATGTATATTGAGTTTGATCAAGTAACATTTATACAGTTCCTGATAACCCAAAATCATTATTTTGTTTTGTATTTTTTGCATTACTATGCACATTTGTCATCATCATTTGCTGTGATTGAGCTTTTTTTAAGCATGGCATGACAATCTTCTTGTAGCGCATCATCAAATCGGCATCAATTTCTGTTCCTTAGTTCGATTTAGGATCACATTTTTATGCCGTGGAAAGAACTTTGTTGCAGATTCCGGCAGAAAATCTAAATCAAATCAACACGTCGGAATTAAGTCGAATAATTAACAGCTTATTTAAATCTAAATATGTAACGTAATAATTATCAAAGGACGACGGCATGCTACAAGTATTTTTATGTGCATGCAAAATTGACCGTAATTTTGGCTCGATGTGACGATGGACCACCATGAAATTGATGATGTGGCTTAGTCTTTCTTTATTAACGGGTCTCGTGAACGAATTGAATTAGCAGAATTATTTAGAGATTAGCAGTGTTACTCATCAACACCTAGATTTGCATGTACATATTTATTTACCAGCATGTGTACCGTATGACGAATCAGACATAAAACTGTCAATAATAACACAAGTTGACAACATTTAAACACTATTTGGCTAAAAGGAAGATATTCACTAGGTCAAATGCACTCTGGTAGATACTTACATATTACTTACCGCACCAAATAACAATAATAAATACGGCTGTACCACATTTTATATTATGTTACATCAACATTATTATTTCATTGATATGTAACTCTGTACTGTAATGTAAACCCGTGTGTGTAGGTCCTTTTGACTAGACTTTTCCCATTTACACACTTTTATTATCATTATTATGTGCACGTCTACATATAAGCAAGCAAACTGACACTATTAAGTTAAACTATTAAGTCTTTCAGTTCAGCTCTGCTTCGGTGAAGATTTGAGATAATAATAACGCATGAAGAAAGAAAGAAAGAAGCGAATTAAGACCTCTTCTTCTTGAATAAAAACATATCAAAAGAATCAAGTTTGCTTTACTTTGCCCACGTTCGCAGAAAAATGCCGCAGCTCAGCCACATTATTATTCGGTTCTGGTGTCTGGTTTTCGCTGCTTTGCTTGGTCTTCTTCATGGCGTGGCGTGGCGTGGGTTATTCTCTGTTAAGTAAGCGAGTTGACCTATCTTCTCAAAAAGGAGTGAAACATGACTTTACCAAACTCAACCTGATAAATAATATGTTTTAAATTCCTCAGTGTTCTGTTCTGGCGACTGCATCCCTACTTTCAATAACAGGTTACAGGAAGGTAAATGAATGATGATCTACATTTTGGAGGTCGAAGAAACCTTTAAAATGTTAAAAAGAAGAAGAATCAGGATATGCATTTCGGATGACCGAGTGGTGACAAAAACATGATATAATTGTTTGGCGTTTAATTAAATCATTTTCGATTCTTGTTAATTTTGCAAATCTTCTAGTTACGTTGATAAAATTCAAGATTCAGTAAATTGTAGAACTAACAATAAATACCGATGACCTTGACATTGTGATATGCACCGGTGGATGTCTGTATATTCTTCCAGCATGCAAAACCATCGTAAAGTTCATAACACTTTCCTCATAGAAGATTCACAAAACTTGTTAAACCACCAACTGGAAACTTACCTTTCCTTTTCTCTTCAGTGCTAACCTTGAAAAAATGTTGCACATTATGAATGAAAAAGCCATAGTCAAATTAGGTCACTGGGTCAATTCTCCAGGTACAGGGGAGATTATAAAACGAAAGTTTTTCACTCCATCATTCATTGGGCACAACAACAATGCTGCTGGTAAGTGGTCATTTTACTAAAGGATACATTTTACGTGAGAGCACAATAATCTCATTTTCCAGTTTTTATCTACATAAAATACAGCAAATTCTATGAAAGTGGTATTCTAATAAGCTCCAAACTGTAAAGAATTATTGAGATTTCAACTCTTGAACATTACAGATATTCGTCTATTGCATGCATACACGAAAATTAATAAACTACCACTATCGAAAATATTCCGGTTTTATGGTTTGCTTTTTTCACGTCATTTATGTCACTCATAAAAAAATCTTTCACACGAAACAATGCATGCAAATTGCCACAACTGAAGTTTAAATATCACGACACTAACCTTCGTCTATCGACACTCTGCAAATTAAATAAATACGCCTCGAACTTTCTTCTTGATTCGATTGAAACTGAAGGTAAGAAACAACAACAGAAAATACTGGTTCCTCATTTTTTCTACAATGAATGAATCGTAATTGAAGGGTGCAAGATGGATGATGAGATGAATCCGATTTAGTATACGTATCGACCTTGAATACGTTTAATTAAATTTAAATTATTGAAACTATAATCTTCCATTTGAAATTTATGTGTATTATAACAATAATCTGAATAAACTCGTTTGCCAAGTAGCTTGGCTATTCTTCAGGCTTATCTAAATCAACTCGTGCTATTCACCGGTTAAAAATCGTAGTGAAATTTGTCGTGCTGTCAAAATACAGAAAATCTCAACAATTGCAGTCTTACAATACAGCAACTTCCGTCATGCATAAGTTAATAAATCGAGTCGTGCCATATTATGCTTTCTTTCTCACACACAACTTTACGACCAAGCAATGATTAACCAACGCTCAAGAGCAAAGGTCATACATTTACTTTCTGTCAGAATTCACGATCGTACATACAGCGTCATAATAGATAATAGTAGTCTAAAAAAGGGCCAGAAAAGCCAACCAACATCATTAATAAATAAATACCTGTTGAACAGTAACAAACCAAATTAAACCAAGATGATGGGAATGACCGACCTCAAACTATTAACTTAGGTACCTAAATATTACTAGTTTGTAAATAATATTAATTGCACATAAACAATGACTCTTCACCTGAAGTGGTACTAAATGTGCTTGCAAAAAAATCAGAGCACCACGCCAACCAAAATGCTAACTTGACACACCAACCACCAAATTCATCTTTATACAAGACTTACCGACATTTTACAACTTGTACATCCTTGAACTTTCCTCTTATTGTAGTTCCTCCTCGACATTCCATTCTTCTCATTCGTGTATGAAATGAGGCGAGATGACTTTTACTTTGTTGGTGGATTGTATACATTGCATTCCTTCGTATGACATGAGAAATATGAGACTAACACAATTTTCTTTGCAAATTTCATATCTGAACACTCTTTTTATTAAATTTTCCACAAGTTTTTTTTTCTCTCAAAGTTTTTTGACTTAACCAGACCAGAGCACAATCAAGAATCTCTAGCAAATACACGTATTTTATAACTTGGTAATAGTCATTATCATTAACAGCCTTATCGTTAACTGTCCTTTGCTCAATCTATTCAAAAGTAATAATTATTATGCACATAGCTTGCTAAAGTTTACCAATAATGATGGATTGAAAACAGGAACAAATATTGAGAAATTGTCGCGTATTTTTTTCTTATTTAAAAATTCAATATATTATCTCTGAAATATGTATGTGGTATATATGATCGCATAGTAGTTTCGTTAGTAGTAATGGGTTCGTCTTCTTTGGTACTATTTTGTAAGTAGTAATAATGTGAAAAATGCGACGATATTTGTAGTTTTATGAATTATGATTGAATACACAAAACCTCTCATAATTTTTGCATAAATGTATTTTCACAAATTCACGGATAATACAATTTGTTGGTTAATTAGTGTGTATAATTTATATAAGATGATGACGAGGAGGAAAATCGCTTATATATTGTATATTGTATAACAATTAAATAGCAAAACTTACTTAGCTGTACTTACGTATTGTTCGTATCGATTTGTAAAATATTGCGATACAAATACAGAAATGCAGACACACTGTTGTTCTTGTTTTAAATTGACCCAATTTATGTATGTATTTCCTTCCCATATTTATTAATACATAATAAGGAGGACGCACTCCTCTTATGAGAAAATCCCCCCCCCGTGATATTTGCCCCAAATTTTGATATGTTGTACACCTCGAGGTGCTGATCAAAAAATGTATTGGTCCCTAAGCCCTAAGTGACCTGGTTCGACCGGAAACCGAGGTCAAAGGTCAGTGCACTTTTTCGCTCGAAACCCCACAAACCGTATATTTTTGGAAAGCTACGGACCTCACGAGTCCGAGTATACACCATAATAGGGTCAAAGGTCAACCCTTGACCTTTGGAGGTCAAGCAAAAAAGTTGCAAATGTGTTAAAACACATTTGCAACTGTGCAACTGTGTTGCAACAGCAAAATTGCTGTTGCAACACAGTTGCACACACAACAGCGATAGAGTCGACTAAGCTTGTTGCCATGCACTCGGCTGACCGGAGTGCAGCGGAATAAAGTCCGTAAAGTCCATAAAAGGTCACATTGCCCAAATACCTGAGCTCCAAAGGTCAAGGGTTGACCTTTGACCCTATTATGGTGTATATTCGGACTCGTGAGGTCCGTAGCTTTCCAAAAATATACGGTTTGTGGGGTTTCGAGCGAAAAAGTGCACTGACCTTTGACCTCGGTTTCCGGTCGAACCAGGTCACTTAGGGCTTAGGGACCAATACATTTTTTTATCAGCACCTCGAGGTGTACAACATATCAAAATTTGGGGCAAATATCACGGGGGGGATTTTCTCATAAGAGGAGTGCGTCCTCCTTTGTGTTTGCATGATCTTATCAAATTCACTTTTGTTTGTATCTTCCCCAACCAATGCCACTTATTTACTTTTACAGTACCGCAGATACTGTAAAATAGAATATCTGCAGTCAAAATACTGCTGGGGTTGTTGATACCATTAATATTTATGTGTCATTAAAAAACCACACAAGCTTAATAATAGCAACAACAACAACAAATTGCTATTTCATTATTATCGGCATGCGTTGTTTTAGTAGTTTCGTTTAGTTTTCCTATAGTGAGACAATTTTCCCATTCATTTTGTGACCTTTATTTATACACACGTCGACACGAAATGTGTGTGACAATCTTGCAGACAGATTTGTTTTCCTGTCCAGTTTAATTAATTTGCTAAACTTTCTTTCCTCGCAAGCAGCAGGTTGCTTTCTTTTTTACAGCTTTACATATTTTCATACGAGTTGCGATACCAAGAGATTTTTAATTGGGGCGAATACTGAATGAATGAATTTACAGTTTATCCCAAACTTTACTTTCTTTATGTTAGATATCTGTTTCTCCTTGTATATTTTTATCCCTTTCTGTGATCTTCGTGTTATTAGGGTGTGAAATTATGCTAATAATTCCCCGTAGCCCCTACATTCATACAGCATGTCAAAATAGTTAAAACTCACAATTTTTTTGGTTAAATAAAGTACGAATAATCAATCTCTCACTTGAGTTGCTTAATAAAGCTATCATGTAGTCTATCAAACTCAGGAAAACACTCACAAACTGATCAAACGAAAGAGGCATGGGCTAATTCAATTCAACACAGATCAAAGATTTTTTTAAGAATTTGACTAAAAACCGAGCTATATGCAAATAAGGAATACAATAATGAATTATGCAACTACCAGCAAAATTAATAAAATAAGCCAAATCAAACCAAAATAAAAACAAAGGCAAAACGAAAACAATTTCGGAATAATAATAAGGTGATGTTGTATTGTGTATTTATCTCGTTTCGACAATATTTTTGACCAACCAACCATTCGATAGATTCGATTGAATGAAATAAAAATAGTAGAAATAATAGGTTTGGGTAAATATTATTATAAGGGTTCGTGGAAAATACTAACATTGAAATTAAATAGTTTGACACAGGGATATGTAATGTAGTAACAATCAAATTGTATGCTTAATTTTAGTAGTAATACTTAATACAGAAAATTACTAATAATATTAACAATAATAAGATCTGCGTAAATGATTTCTTTCAAATTTTGATCTGTTCTCAAGTTAATAAGTACTGTGGTAGTAGTGGGTGTAGTTGTAAATGCACCAAATTCACTTGTATGGTATTCAGAGAGTACGAGAAGAAAAGCTAAAAGAACATTTTGGTTACAGCTAAAACTAAATACTTTTTGAAAGAGAAAAATATTCGAGTTTTGAAAACAGCACTAAAGAGCAAAGAAATAGAAAATTATTCACAAGGCCAATGATTAACAATCGGCCTGGATTTTGCTTTATCGGCGTAAGTAGAAGCGTGCTTCGCATTGTTGATAATAGTTGTAGTGGTGGATGATATCTTGGTGGAAGACGAATTCCTTGAGTTTCGATTTTGATCCCCAACATTCGCACCATTTACAAACTTGTTGTTATTGTATGTTGTGGGTCGGACGCCATTCTGATTCTGAACTGAATTATTGTTGGCTTGCGATAGCGAATTCACAGATGTTGAACTGGACTTCAGCGACAATCCTATATAGTAGAAAGCCGACAGATAATAAGCAAACAATAAATATAACAAACCCAATCAAAAATATTGAAAAAGCGTGATTAAATGTGTCAGAATAATTAGATAAACTCAAAGAAATACACCGCAAGTAGATAAGTATTAACCATTTGCCTTTTTTTATATAGGAACCGAGAACCGCAAAAAAATCATACAATTAAATAGTTAGTAAAAAGAAATATTGAATAACATTGCATGTCAATTTGTGACACCCACAACTACACGATTCTTAAATGTTTCGACAACATTTGCTCCACTTTTCATAGTTATTAGGACATAGTTAATTGTTACAAGAGCAAGTATTTAGTAAGTAACAATCCCGTGTGCTTATATAGTTGTATTAATACAATTTAGTTTTCCATATAGTAGGTATTTTTTAGTGCTATCAACAGGAGGTATTATTATGTACGGTACTCAAGTTCAAGTTTTTGACTTAGCCAGTTACATATGGTGTTTAGGCAGATAGGACAGTGATGAGACTATGCCTATCATGTGTGTAATTTTTGATCTGTTATTTAACAAAAAATGGTTTGTAATAAATTAAGTCTAACAACAACATATTTACGTTATTATGCAATACAAGTGTAACGTTTCACCCCCCAAAAAAGTAAAAGCTAAACTACACAAATGACCAGAATATATAAAGTGGGCCCCCTATCTTCTCCTCATGTCCATCTCGTAAGAATTAAATAATTATATTAATTACGATACTCAAAACTGTACAGAATACACATTAATTATTTGCAGTTTTGAAATAGTCAGTCCTTCGTAAACACAACAATCTCACTCTAATTCCCTAATAATATAATCATTTGATACTGATACTAACCAAAGAAAACTAGTAATAGCATACGCATAAGGGACGGCTACATAAGTCTCAAAACAAATTGTATCGAATAATGATATGATCTATGTATGATACCAAGTAACAAATATGTAATAAACAAGTCATTCGAACTTTAACGATCGAATTAAAGACAAAACACAAATAAATAAAAAAAAACATAAACTAAACTAAGCTACACTAATCAACAATCAGACTACACAACAATCTAATCATCAATATCGCTCAAGGTATAATAATAATGAATCGGAATCTATGTATATAGATAAACCTATAATAATAATCAAAAGGTGTACTGGTGAGAAGCGTCGTGCAAAACACAAAAAAAAATCAAAAAATTCAATACAAATATCATCAGATCAACAATTACTCAACTCCTCGTGAATATAAATAAACATGTCAATCTCGAAAACTGGTTAGGTCTCACTAGATAACAACTTATATAGGTAGGCTAATCTGGTATTCGAATCAGTAATGCATTCTCTGATCCTAAACCTTGGCATTATTAACGTACTCGTTACTACTTTTAATACCAAGGCCGTCATACTTCAGCTTTTAATCAATTCAGAGAAAGCGTTCAATCAAGGTAGTATTTAGTAGCAGTGTGATGTAATATACTAATCCGCGGATGATAATTGACACGGGAAGGTTGTGGGATGGTGTAATATAGTTCATATAGTAGTACCTCCTTCCTACTTCTAACAACCGTGTGTCTTTTTTTTAGTTTCTGAATAGATCAAGTCATGAAAAGTTGTGGATTGATGATATTATTTGAAACGTAGAATGAGTCAGTGACTTGTGTGGTATGGTCGTATAGCTGTATTAATTAATTAATTATGGTATAAAGTTAGGACAAATAACTTAGTTATATTTGTAATTATTATTATAGAATACAAACTATAGCCTATCACTGCCCATCGCCGTTGACCATTGTAGTAGCCGTGTTATGGGATTCAGATGCTGAGTTGTGATTATGAGCATTTGCTGAATTTGACCCTTCTTTCCCCTTCCTTCCTCGATTTCTTTGTTCTCTTTGTGGCTTTCCTCCACCCCCACTACCAGCAGACGCTGTTTGACCTGACTTAGAGAGATCCTGCTGATTATCCATCCCTCCTGCTAACAGCACACAAATCGCCAAATATTATTTAGAAACAACGACAATTTCCCCCTTCGAACAGAATCACCTGACGAGTGGTTCCCCAAAAAATTTAAAGTGTTAACAGAGTTTGCGTTATCAAATGTACTGCCACTCATGTTAACACAAATGAAAATCAATGTAAAAATAAAACGAAACACACCAATTACTTATACTACTACTACTACTTAATATTACTAATTACCTTCAACAGAAGATGGCTGATCTCCTCCCGCACCTGTTTTCTTTCCAACGATAACAACACCCCGTTCACCTCGTCGATCAGTCACGCTGCAATTGTAATAAGTAATCGTTGTTAGTACTTCTAAAAAAAAGATATATAGTATGCAGCAGCGGGGTGTAAAGTTTTTTGCGCTAACTTATTTTCAGCAGCAGAACTATCTTCAAATGAGGAGTCATCATTTTGTCCTCGAGGTCGCCTTGAGTCCTGATCATTATTGCGTCTATTACCACGACCACCGTCCCCTCGTCGGAAAGGTCCACTGCTAGCACCTCTGTCTCCTCGACCTCCACTTCCGACTCCCACTCTTCCTCCTCGGAATCCACGGTCTCGTCCTCCATTAACATTAACCCTCTCGTCAATGTCGCCAGGTGTGCTTTGTCGAGAACCTGGCAAAAATGCAAGTCTATGATTAGTAATCTATTGAAATAATTCTTTAAGTAGGCTTGGATAAGCTAAAGTTGTTGAAGTTTGACTTGAATGGTTACAGAAACTAATGAAATTATTAAGTTACAATAAATGTCAAACTTCAATTCATTACAAGAGTATACATGTCTAATTTAATAAGACACACTAACTACACAAAATCTAGACAGATAGCATAGTGAATGATGTTGATTATTAAGCAATGAATTCACACACCATTCGAATAACCGTGGCCATTAGAAGAGACAAAATTTGAATAATTGGAAGGCTCTCGATCATTAGGAAAGCGAGGACGAAAGTTTCCAGTGTTTCCTATATAAATGTCACACACACAAACACACGAGTAAATTTTAGTAATTCAATAAGTATCTTATTATTAAGTCAAAAGTAAAAGTTAATACAGTTTGAACAACTTAATCCATTTAACTCGAAATGAACTAGGCCATTTATAGTTGGAGTTTATTAGACTTTTTAATTAAATCAATGAAAAGTAATTAATTATTAAACAAGACATAAATTTGTACTCACCAAACCCCCGGCCTACTCCTCGTCCTCCAGCCCCTCGTGGTGGGCGACTTCCGCCACGACTACCACGACCTCGACCTCCTCCCATGCCGTCCATATCTCCATAAGGCCGGTCCGTTCTACGGCTTGGAAAATGCATGCTACTTACAGACGTGGGGCCGTGGTAACTTCGAAGCTCTTGATCTATTTGCAGTTTTTCTTGCCGGAGCTGCTCTACTTCCTGCAAATGATTTTTCAATACAAAAGAACACATTAGCATAATCATAACGGAATAAAATATTGCAACCAATTATTCATCTAGATTGTGTAATCAGTTGTGAAAATTTTCCTCACATCCACTCAGGCCACTACTCCACAATAAATCATCACTTTAACAATCTATCTCTATATTCTTATATTTATTACACAATAATGGGACATAATTGAACGTACCTTTAGATGGCTAAGATGATATTCCAGAATTGTCTTGGCGTTAGCAATACTGGGAAAATAATAGAAAGAATTTAGTACAATATTATAGCAGAGGGTAATGTACTGTTTGGTTGAATGTTGACGCATAAATATTTTCATCTTAATTTATACCTTGTTAATTTGTCATTTGTTTATTACCTTTCAACAGTTCCGACGAAAACAAATGGAATCGATCCTTCCTCGCGGACAATTGTGGGGTTGGGTTCGTTTTCGCCTTCAATCTTGACTCTGACGACCCCACTTTTGTCAACGATCTCTTGAATAATAGAACCATTCTTGCCTATGACCTTTCCAACCAAGGGGATTGGAACTTGAATTGGTTCTTCGTTGTATTCTAGTAAACTACGCGCTTTTTTAACTGCTTCTTCCGACTCTCCAAAGATTCGAAATGTGCACGAGTGTTCTTCCAATTCTATATTGGTAACTCCGTCCACCCTACGAGCGTGTTGGATGTTAGACCCGCCACTTCCAACTGATTGATTGATTAAATAAAATGCGTTAATTTTTCGTATACCGCCACCAAAATTAAGAATTGCTAAAAAACCCCAATATTTTTTTCCGTTCTCGAAACAATTAGATAAAAAAAGACTCTAATAATTGTTCCTCCCAGTATAAATTACCCACTTACTTGCTAGTCCCATCAAGTCGTCTCTTACTCGAAATTCCTCCGTGAAACTGTGAATATGATTAAAATTTTTAATTTAGCTGCGATATGTTGAAAAAATTCGACATGGATAACTAAAGGCGTACTTTCCACCGGTGTGCATTCGAATATTTTCTAATTGCTTTGCAGCTTCTTCGGTCTTGAGGAAAAAAGAAAGGCGTAAAATTTAGTCAATTAATGTAATTACAAAGGTAAAGTTTCATTGTCATACTAATTTACTCACCTTTTTTAGTAGTAGTGCTTTTTGAGACAGCGATCTAAAGTGCATTTCTTTCAGCAAATTGACCTTCTTAACCTGGATTAGTAATTAGAGTTAAACAAGCCCAAAAAAATTCGAATCTATCATAAGAATTGAAGAAACAAATTTTAAACTTACCGTTTCCTCATTTTGTGACTAGAAAATAAAGCAAAACATTTTATTAGTACCTAGTTTCAGGCAAATATTTAATATGATGGTAATCAATCAGTGTAGATACTTACAATAAGACAAAGAACACTCTTATCCGCTATAAAGAATATATGAAAATATGTTAAAACTTGGAACAACTTCACATTCCTCTGCTGGGAACCCAGATATTGGATTTAGATTTGTTTTGTACTTACGAATATACCTACAAGACCCCGCGCCAGTCAATCTTTGAAATTCACGATGAGAACTTTCGACTTTGGCACTAATAATAATAATCAATAATTATTAATTAAGCAATACATATATAAGAATGCAATATGCATATACCTTGTGGAGAGCGTATTCAGGTATTCAATTATGTCGTCGGGCACAGCTAGCTCAATCTTGTGAAAAGTTGTTTTTCCGATGGGCGGATTTGGATTGGGTAATCGAACTCTACTAGCTTCGACGATTTCTGTTGATTTCGATTCAGAATACACGATAACGTACAAGTCTTGTCGAACCATCTATTAAAAAAATGATGTTAAAAACCCACATTATTTCTACACCAAAACTGTAGTATTTGCCATTTTTTAAAACTTACTTTGATCGAAGCTCTCCACCATCCTCCAACTTCAGACTCGCCAGGTGATGAAAATACTTCAATTTCTTGATCCGCCGTAAACGTGGTCACCGGACTGGCAGCACCTCCCACTCCTCCTCCCCCATTGCTACAACTTTTAGGAGGCAATCTCACACGAGAAAATGGTAGACGTTGCTCCGGCAATGTCACGCTGTCAGGATCACAGTCATCATAGCTACGTTTCATTATTACACCCTGACTCATCCGTAACACAAGTAATTTTAACTCAACTACCATCTAATCCAAATACTTACTTGTTCTCGAAGGATACCACGACATGTCCATCGTCCAAAATATCTCGAACATAGGCCTACACACATAAAAAAACACATCAATTTCCAATTCAATTTATAATTTCAAAAGTTCCCCAAACCGGATGGAATTGAGAACAAAGGAAGATGCAAAAAAACTAGCTTATCCCTCATCCCACCACCGACATGGCAAAAAATACGGAAACACAACCACACCCACCTGATAATAGGCCCCATTTTCACCCCTCACTTCCACCGCGACGTCCTCCATTCTTCTCGGAGAAGTTGAACAACTTCACGCAAAAACAGAACGTGCCTTCCACCTTCTTACTCCGTCGTTGCTGGCTTGAAAGTTGGGTCAATCGACTGAAAACTTTTGGAACAATGAGGACCTCTCTTTCTTCGTCAGGTGAGGATGGCGACAATCTGACAGGTCAACGACAAGGATGGAAAATTCTGGCGTTGGCGTGGCAGCCGGTTTTTCTGGTAAAAATCGGATCTTTTCTTTCTGGCTCGACGGAGAAGAGGACGACACCGAAAATAGTAGTGGATCTAATAATCTCAGGCAGGAGGAATGCTTCTCTGGCTGCAATGCTTCACCTTTTTCGTCTCTCTCTCTCTCACTCACAGTGAGCTGCTGACATGACACGCTCTCTGCCTGCAAGTCCTACAATTTGTATGTAAGTTACAAACAATTGCACGATTTGGACCATACAACAAACACGCGATCCGCTAAATATTATGTAAATATGCTTCCTTCTCTCGTAGATTCGGAATTAGCTGAGACGAGTAGAAGAAAATTGTATTTTTTATGAAAATGATATTTTCAAAAAGGATTCAAAATTGTTTTTACGTAGCGGCGAGACGTGTGAATAGTGGAAGCCAGCAAGAAACCAACGTTGGTTTCAATAGAGATGGAAGGGGCTAAAGGCAGGCTAAATTTTTGTGGGAATCGGTTGAATCGTTCGGATTTTGTAAACATCAAATTGGAAAATATTATTATTTTGTATTTTCAATTTTTTCTGCGATTTTGAAAATTTGGAGAATTGTATTGTTTTTTTTACTCGTGAAATATAATGGTGATAAGGTAGGATTTGTGTCAGAAGGTGGGAATGGATGAATGCCTTTAGTGTGAAGTGTTGGCTGGGTTTTCAATTTTGAAAATTTTACAAAAACTAAACAATTCGCATTGCTTATCAAAGTTAGTAAGACATGACTATCCACAACTTGTATATATTTGATCGACAAGGGACTCTTGTTTATTATGGGGAGTGGAATCGCAAAAAGCCAGGCACCATGAGTAGAGAAGAGGTAAAACAACATGCAAAATCATTCAATTTGCAATTGTAATATGCTATGTTATAAATTATTCTAAAGGAAGGAAAACTAGTGTATGGCATGCTTTTCTCTCTACGATCATTCCTGGATAAGATTTCTCCCCTGGATATGAACGACAACTCATTCCTGTATAGAACAACTAAATATAAAATGAACTATTGGGAATCGCCGACAGGCGTTAAATTCTTGATGAACACGGACTTAAATGCTCCAAATATTAAAGAACTTTTGAGGACGATATATCAACAGGTATATAGGTTTTCCTTTAGCTCATAGTTAGTCTGCATACGAATGCTAAGAAATTCACACTTGCGCTAACTTGGTTTTACAGGTTTTTGTGGAATATGTGGTCAAGAATCCGGTGCTTGCAATAGGGGCGTATATCGATAGTGAACTTTTTATCCAAAAGCTGGATGAATTAATCAAATCCTCATTAAGTTATACATCGAAAGTTTAAATTATACAAATATGTAGATAGTTAGAGCTTGAGAAATAAAATGTTAGTTTAATGCTTTCGTTCAAAATTAAGCGATTTTTATTGCGAATTTGTCGTATCTAATCGAATCATTTTCAGTTGGCTATTATTTGATTGTATTAATTTGGCTTCACACAGTATTATAATCTCTTCTCATTTCTCAGTGATTAACAATATATTGATACATACGTGTACAAATATGCGTATTCACGATTATCGTTGCTGAAAGAAACTTTAGTTATCTTTTAGTCTTTCATTTTCAAATTGTGTCCTGCATGCTATAAATAACGTATCGCGTTTGTTTTCTTGTAATTTAGTACTATCCGTCATTCTTTTTCTTCTAGTTCAAAAACAAAAAGGTTTGTGACATTCACAATTCACATAAATTGAATTGACATATAATTTTGATTATGTTTTGTCATAATCGATAATTGATAATAATGGTTGCTCATTATTGTACGGAAGAGAAAGCGTTCACGTGTGTCTCTCTTAAACAACAAACTTGAGGGGCTATATCACAATATGAATTGCTTTCTATAACTTGTACTTTACAATAATAAATAATAGATTTGATACACAATTTCCTAGAACGCATATTGTGAATGATGACTATATCAAGTGATTTTTATACTCTTGAAATTCAAAACAATAAAAAAAGTCATGGAAGATTCAGTTCGTCTATATAGTAATAATGAATGTCGCAAAATGTAAATTAATCTCATTTTGACCTTTCTCCATCATTTGTCTAGTCTTTACAACACTTGTTGGTGTAAATAAGGGCTATCTACAACAATAAGTTTCACTTAAAACTATAGTAGTAGTTTCAGATTTATAGTACGTTCTTGTATAGTCTTTTTGAACAACTGACTGATTTTTTAAATGTTTGATTCTTCATCTCTCTATATTAAAGCCGATGCGGGTAATGAACTATGTTTTGGCTTTACTTTGCTAAAAAATACTTTTATGCAACCGGAAAAATCAGCGCTGACTAGAACATATCCTGCAGGAGAGGAGGGACTGCTGTGCTGCTGGTGCGAATAAGATTTCGTCAAGGAAGGAGATTTCACCATTGCACCCTGTTGCTTCTTTTCTGACTCAGACGACGATGAAGGTTGCTCCTCTAGTTTTTCGATCTGTTTTACAATGATGTCTGGGTCAGGAGCGAAAGCGGCCGATGTAACGACAGCGTTATGTGCTACATAAATACAAATATAAAAAAACTATTTATGAGTCTGTTTTTTATGGTGGATGATTTAAGATGTGTACCTTTGATGCCCTCCCAATATCCATTCCGATCCCTTCTGGCTGAGGAGAATTTGGAGTAGTCGTGATTAGTCCTTGTTACAAAAAAACAAGTTAGTCTTTTTGCTTTTATCAAAAAGTTCAAGTTCTTATACAAATACTCACCTCCAAATATAAACGCATTGATTTTCGCTCCCACTGACAATATATTTTCCGTCATGGCTAACCGTTCCCTTGATTTGACTGGACGAGTTTGTGAAACCACGGTATTTACAAGTTAAACTCAAATCTCGCAAGTCGTAAAGTCTAATTCGAGAGTCATTTGAAGTGACGAGTATTTTATCTTCGCCTGGCATCGGCTCAATTCCAGTAATTTTTCTTCCAGTCATTCGCTTACGTCTATGGACAATTATTTGAGTGTGATATTTGAGCTGCTCGGTGTGATAGAAAATGCACCGCCCATCGTATGCTGAAAAATAATAATTGTAAAAATAATGATGGCAATTTTCTTCTGACCTAGTGAATAATCGAAATAAGTCTCACTTCCGACCACAGCAAATTTTCCATTTTGACAAAAGTTAGCTGCCGTGATCAAGTTGTTTGGACCGTTGACTTCGTTCCACAATGCAACCTTCTTATCTATAAATACATATATCCAGCACATATGTAATTATCATGTAACTTTGTAGTGAAAGATATTTGTTGTGATAAATTTAATACCAGGGATATTCCACAATCGAAGTTTTCCATCCAAAGATCCACTTAGAAAATATCTATCATCCTGTAAATGCGAAAATTATTAGATTGTCCAAAAATTCATAAACTGCGTACAATGAGTATGTGACAGTTTGCTCACCCGTGGATGAAATGCAATTGCCGTGACGAAATCAATATGTTGAAAACAACAAAGACATTCTCTGCACACAAAAAATTCATGGTTATAAATTACTTATTTCTTGCTTAGTATTAAACTGTTTTATTATACCGGCGTGAGATATGCCACAGTCTAACGGTGCGGTCCATTGATGAAGAGAGTACAAAGAACGATTTAGACCTGAAAAAGAACAAAGAAATTATTCTCTAATTTCTCTCAAGCAGTGAGGAAGAAGTAACGAACACTTAACCGATAACGATATTTGTCACTATGTAATGTATAAAATTAAACTCACCAGGCAATGTCGAGCAAATCTGCTGTATGACCAGAGTACGTACATAAAGGTCGTGGAACAAATGGAGAGCGAGGATCACTGTTTTCACTGCACCAAAATATTAAATTATGTTATAAAGTTATGTTATAATTTATTTAAAGTTGTGTATTTTGTATACCATGCTTGTAACATTTCCTCTGCTGAATGATGAGAATGTTGAGAAACGATAGATTCTTGACTTGGAGTAGGGGAAACTTTATCAGTCGTATTTTTTGTGCGCATATCTTGAAAATATGGGAGATGATCCTTCAACACCCAGATGCGAATTACTTTATCTTGTCCTGCGGTAGCAAGGAGACGACCACAATTGGAAAATTTCATGCACCAAACGGGACCAACATGTTCACCAAAGAGTTCTTGTACTTGTTGTAAATGATCAAAGTCGTAAGGTCCTAAAAAATAATGAATCATTAAATGTACATAAATGTCATACTATGCAAGAAAAAATGAAACCCTGGCTGAATATGTACCTTTATGACTATGGGACGCTTTCATTTTCAATAAAGGATCCTGTCCCAGAATATCTTCGTTTGTGCTAATGTCGACATCCTCTTTGACGTGGCGCCGTTGTGCCAATGACTTTGCCTTGTTCACAGTTTTCTTCACCGTAGACCCCAAAAATCGTCGGACTTGTGCAGTCTTCTTTTTAACTCCAGAGGTTTCAGCATCGTCTTGAGATGCAGCCGATGATTTTTTCGAGTCCAGAGACTCTTCATCCGAATCTCGATCATTACTACTGCTTCGCTGCCCGACGTATTCTGAAGTCAACCTCATGATATGCAAGGACAATGGGTTAATGCATTGAGGAATTTTGTCTTCCGCAATGGACAATGGGACTCGCTCTCCAGTGTCCAGATTAAGAACCTAGAGTTATACAAGATCATTTAGATTTTTTGTTAGCAAAAACAAGAAATTATGTGAGGATGAGGAGGAAACGCAATAATAATAAGTAATTCATTAGAAAGGTTAGATAAGTTACAGGAATCCAGGAAAATTAGTAGGGCGAGATAGAGGTATAGGTTTTATCTATGGTAGAGGCAGAGGCACTATTATTTTTTAACAGCTAAAAAAACTAACTATGTATTATTTTAAATGCATCCTTTTTGTCTAAAGTAAGTTTTTGATTTATTAGGTTAGATTATATATAGACAGATATAGCAAGGAAATTGAGAGAGAAGAGATATAGTGCAAATTGCAATTGACTATATGGTTCATTCTATAAAGGATAGTACATTTAGTGCAAATAAAAATACTGCGAAAACACTAAATTTAGTAGGTACCGGATGAAAGTGTAAATCCAACGACTTTGGCCGCTAGCGTCGAGACAGAGAAAAAGAAGGATGAGAAGAAAGCATAAAGTACCCAAATTCACCACCACCACCACCAGACAATAATTAATTATTGATTGATAATCACTTTTTTATGTTTATGTATATGTGTTTTTGTGTATTAACAGATTTTAACACCGACTTACCTCCACTTGTTCCAATATTTCGATATCTGATAATAACTAGAAAAAAAATTCAACAAAATTAATAAACTGCATTGATTTATTCTCCTATAATTCACTAATAATCAGCAAGAAATATATTATATATAGGACTAATTTGTACCTTTCCAGAATCTGTCCTTGTTCTGATCATATTAAATTGTGCGAGACCTCCAGCACCATCCATTTCTTTCCGTTCTTCCCTCGCAGCGAGGGCCGATACCAGAGAAGATAGCTTAATTGAGCCTGACTTTGGTGCAGAATTACTTCGACTGTGAGTTGCTCCGATTTTTAGACTTTTCTCCGAAGATGACAAGCTGTGGCGTTTATCGTTTGGCTTCTTCTTATCTTGTTGGGAGGATGGAGCAGTCTCCACCTTTTCTACTTCTACTCCAGAGTTGGGGACCACGGCGGAGGCCGAATTTATATTTGACGTCGATGTATTGACCACCACCACATTTGTTAGAGTCTTATCACGATGACTTCCGGATTGGTCAAAAGCGGCAATAACATCTTTGGGCAGTGACTCAGTACGACGCAGGGCTCTAGGACCAGAGTTCTTGGCACGAGTTTTCTCTTCATCCTGCGCTTTCACGACATATATTCGCTGTGCGGTCTCCAAAGTTTTGTCTAATTCTCGACATACTGATCTGATACTCACTGTTGGACTAGGCGGGTTTTTCGGTGACATTACAGCGCTGGAATTTTGTCGCGACGAGGAAGAAGTAGGTCGGGGTGGAGGAAAATTATTTACTTCAGTGGGAGGTGGGAAAGGGGATGGAGGACTTTCTCTTAAAGGAGTTACGTCACGGCTACTACTGTCGTCTCCGTCTTCCGACTGTGTCTTTCCCAGTGCACCGATACCTCTTCGTTTTCTTCTTGGGGGTGCTACAGGGGCTGGCATTGTTTGAAGTTGTCGTACTACTGGAGACTCGCCAGCAGCACCACTGTCACCTAATTCGGATGAAACTTTCTCTTTTGCCAAACAACTTGCAACTAGATCTGGTTCTGGGGCCATCGCCATTGTAAGAAGAGGAAGTGCGTTATTGTAATTCTTTGGATTAGAGTTACCACTCCTTGTCAGATTTCCATTACCAACTTTTGAAGTTTCACTAGCGGTTGTATTACCAGAAAATACGAAACCGTGGCTACTACTATTTTGCGATAAAGGCACTTGGTGTACACTATTATCAGACGAAGACGATGCATTATTGAGTTGGCTATTCGGTAAGGATTGTTGTATAGTTGCAAGAAATGTATTGGAGTTCGAATTGCTAGAAGGGGAACTGGACGCAGAAATTGATGGACTGCTTGGAATATAAGGTTGTTGTGGTGGCAGGTGGTAAGAAGAGTTGTTGTTTATTGAAGTAGAATAACCAAAGTTATTTACTGCCATGACCGATGACGTGGTTCCCGGCCGGCCAACACGACCACTAGATACGCCAGACTGTAGACTGACATTGTCATGATCCACAACCTTGAAGGGGTGTGAATTTTTTCCAGAAATAGCTCCATATAATCCTTCGACACTTGATGTCTGACTATCTGAAGGACTAGTTTGTTCATCCCCTTCGACTTCATCGTTATTCAGTCTTCTTCTTGCTTCTCGTTTTCAAGAGTGATAAGTGGCCCGGTTTGAATCGTTGATTATTAGAGAATGGAAAAATAAAAACCCTTCCATTAGTTGAAAAATTTTGTAATATTGAATAGTAATTATAATTAAGAATTTGCTAAGAGAAACCGTCTCGAAACCACAAGCATATACGTGGACGGACTATCTCACCCGGTTTAATGAGGTTTTTTTTACAACTTACCTTCTTCGAGGCGCTTCCTGCGTCGTTCATCCTCTGCCTCTTCTTCCATTTCACTCTGTAAATAATAATTTGGTAATTTGTAATGCATATAATTATGACCAAGCAATTTCGAGCAAACAAACCAGTATATATACCCTTGATAAAATTGAAGCCATCGAGACCGAACTTGCATTCAGCGTTCCAGAATTATTGATACTACTAGACTGTGGTGGCGTCACGAAAAATAGATCATTTGCGGAAGAACATGAATCAATCTCTGCCGGTGTCAAGGTGGTCAAATCTACCCGATTTGGAGGAGATTCGAGAATCTTTTTCGAAAATCGTATTAAAGTTCCGGTGTTGGGCTCTTCGGCGTCAAAGAACTCTTCAGAGGAGGAGGATTCACTTTCATCACTGCTGCTGCTCGTCGTCGTCGTACTGCTGTTGCTGTTCCCCGTGCTACTTTCACCTCCGCGAGACATGATGATTGATGGTTATCAACAAGGAGATTATATGTTTTTTTTATGTTTTCCTTTGTCTCTTCCGCCCTCCTACTCCAATAGAGGAGAACACGCGTTATATTATCTCCTGCTTATCTTGTAATTACGCAATCGATATCCTACCTACCTAACTACCCCGTCAACAATAATGACATTGAATCCGAAAACTCTCAGTTCGCTGATGTCAATCAGTTAATGGGTTGGATTGGGAAATCCTGGTAGATTTAGATAAGGCTAATGCAATACCTTTCAAGTGCAGAGTTATCTCTTTGATAATGATAGTATCATCATAAACGGGAAGTGTCAAACTTTTTTGAAGTAAAATTATTATATTTTACAACTCCCAATACGATCAGAATTGAACCAAGAGATAAGGCCGACGCTGAAGAATAACGTGCAAAGGATGTATCATTTTCCGCTAAAAAATTAAACCTAACTAATTACTCTGTCGTCCTTTCTCAATTTCAAATTTACAATTTAGCACAAATCTGAATTTTTTTATACAAATGAAAATCTCAATCAGGTCACTAAATTCTAAGAAACTTAATTAAAAATCGCAACAAAAATATAACCAGGTATTAGGATACACTTATATTAATTATATTTCAAGTTTATAAGGGTTCCATATTTTTAGAAATTTCAACTTTCTTCAACAAAATACGAAAATTGTTATTTATTTCTGTGGGGCGTTTTTTACTGTTGGAGCCACGAAACCGTCACGCGATGGGCACAAGGACACAAACTTTCTCTCGCTTTTTCGCAATATGAATGCAAAATTGTGTGGGTTGTTGGTGGATTACAACTTTCTCCGCAACGATGACTCAGATAAAGTGCAATCGTGTCATGTCATTCGGGGAAATAAGGCATATGAATTAGTAAAATCTCTTACTTATACAGCACCAAGAGTACAAAACTGAAACTGCATGGGGAACGGTGTAATGTCGTTGATGAAGAAATAAATAATGGTGAATCAGCGACCCTGGCATGAATTTGTGTGTAGGCGTTTTTTGCACTGTAACTGAATAGTTCTCGGTGGCATTATATAATTGTGCAGAAATAATTGCGTAGCAGCCGTGTCTGAAAGAGACACATGCTAATAATGGCATAAAAGTACGAGTTTAATGGAAGAATGGCGTGTTGAGTCGCAAGGGAATTGAAATAATCAATATATGATGGAGCTACATATCTACACGTATTCATGAATGTAAGTATTTATATCGTATATGGGGTAGCTTGATGTGTGTACAGCAGAAGTATGAAAATTCGGATGTGGTTGTTCAATTACTTATTAATGTTGACATAGTCTGGTCTGGTGGGCTTGGAATTTTTTAAATGTCAATTACTTTACTGGATGGAATAGAATAGGTACATACATTATATGCATGTACATTATAGCACAAGTGGTGAGTGCTGGCTGAATGCAAAAATTAGACAACAAGTGGGGATGACATTACTCATTACTAGTCTCGTGCATTTTTTGCGACACATGACATGATTGATATAACGCGATCATGTATGATTGATAAAGCCAATTGAAGTTGTGCTTGTGCTAATTGTAGACTTCACTTGTAATTTATGTACCAAACCTTTGATAAAGATTCATGAACATTCTTGACTTTCATGATCTACATAAATACATGCATAATTCTCATTGCAGTAAATACATGTGCTGCATAATACTGCTGATTATAGACAGTAAGGTTTGTAAATATTATTTGTGTGAGATCATTCACATCATCACATTTAGATTTCCTATATATAATATATTTCTTGCTGATTATTAGTGAATTATAGGAGAATAAATCAATGCAGTTTATTAATTTCACATTTTGATATCAAGATACGTATGTACATGTCGCAAAGTTAGATGTTCCATATTTGGACTTGCATAAAAAGAAAGGGAAACCTCGCCCAAAACCAAGAAGAAGAGCCCAATAATCTCAGTCTTCTCTGATTCATACACCATCCATAATGTTGATGTATTTTACATTACAACAAGAAAGAAAGGGTTGAGAGCGTATATACAGATGTACATGTACCAAAACCAACTAAACTCCACCAACTTATGCATATATATATGTGTACATTACTATTACATACACTCTGGCAACACACCCACACTTTTTGGCAAGCCTTGTGTTAAAATAAATGTACCTACTTTACTTTTTCTCTAAGTTGGCACAACTTCCTCCGTGTGCCATTTGCTAACTCTTTCGTAAAAAAATAGTGTTCGGAAGAGGGGGCCCGAGTTAAAGGTATTGCACTAATTTGTATCAATTTCTAAAAAATATATGTACGCTTAATTGCTAACTAACCGCTATGTAGAAAGTAAATGTACTTTGTATTTAAGAGAGTGCAGCATTTTTTTAAAGGCGTTGTGGGTGTACATATTTTATTTATTTGCCACTGCACTGCATCTATATCACTTTCTTTTTCTGCTGCTATTTTTGTGAGTAATTTGATATTATGTGATTTCAGACGTGATTGTTGGCTTATCGTGAATGGACTAATTCTGCTTCTTCTTGAATTTGAATTGAATTGCATATAAGGATTTCTCGAGTGTGATTTATCTGAGGGAAAGCAATGCCAGGGTAAGTACAAGTACTCGTACACGTTAACTTTCTCCAGACGAATGACTAACCTTTTTCACCCACGTGCATTATTTATTATCACCAAACTGCAAAAAAGAGATAGTGGCCTGGCCGTGCCACATTAAAAAGTTTTAAGCGAAACCAAGATGATGATAAGACAAACTCGGCTTTATATATTTCTCTGCTTTTTTTGTTTGCGTAACATTTTACACTTTAAGCGAGTACTTGTGTGGAGTATTAAGTACAATAATGGTTGTGCATGTGGATTGTGGTGCATTGTAAATTAGAGTTCAGGTTAAGTAAACATTTAATGCCTTTTGTGTTTGTTAATTGATATGGTATGAAATGGAGTATGGTATGATGTGTATATGTCAACTCGAGAGGGTTTAAGTAAGTAAGTAATGAGAGTGATTATCTATCTACAACAGAGCTATCTCTTTATACAGTGGTGTAAATGGTTGATGTTAAGCTTGATGAAATGTCAGACTTAAAAGTAAATGAATCCATCCACTACTTTTGCAAATAAAAGGACTCAATATGGGCTTGATTTTAACTTACACAGTGTCATGTCTATTTTTATAATTCTTGTAGTACTTGTCCATTCAATACTACATTCACAATTAGTTTGTAGTTGTATGTATGTACATACGGTACGGTTGACATTATAAATTGTGGTATTCGAATGCTATTTGCTTAAAAATGCAGCATTTATCGTTGCACATTGACGAAAGTAATTTGTTTATTCGTCGTAAAAGTAAAACTCTCATCATAAAACATGAGGACTTTGAGAGGTACAAGAATACGTTAAGCGATATGGATTTATTTGTCGGAATTTGCTTTTAGCTGTTTGGAATGAAAATTAAAATTTTTGTATTCCTTTCAGCATCAACCTGGCCCTTGGAAGTATGTTTTGCTCCAGATGCGGGTAAGGAGAAAGCGTCACTATTTTACACGCAAGGTATTTCTATATCATTTTTATTTATTACAGTGACGGTTTCGAACCACAGGATAAGATTGTAAACTCCAATGGGGAATTGTGGCATCCTGATTGCTTTGTGTGAGTAATTTTCACAAATCGTATAAAAAATTTAGCTTAGAACTTAATAGTTACGAGTGAAATTGGTTTTATGCAGGTGTGCACAATGCTTTCGGAGATTCCCCGACGGAGTTTTCTACGAATTTGATGGGAGAAAGTATTGCGAGCATGACTTTCACGTGCTGTTTGCACCATGCTGCCAGAAATGCGGTAAGAGATTGGAATTTAGCGTTCATTCTTTGTAAGGATTTTAATTATCTAAATATTTCTTCCAATTTGTTTGTAGGCGAATTTATTGTTGGAAGGGTCATAAAAGCTATGAATGCAAGCTGGCACCCTAAATGCTTCAGTTGTCAAATGTGTGACAAAGAACTTGCAGATTTAGGCTTTATAAAAAATCAAGGCCGTGCTCTTTGTCACGATTGTAATGCAAAAGTGAAAGCAGAAGGACTTGGAAAGTACGGTGAGTTATATGCCGTCAGTTGTCCTTACATTTATATTTACCTAAAAACAAAAATCTTAAACTAACTTGTAATACAAATTTTTATTGGCGTTTCAGTCTGCCAAAAATGCCAGTAAGTCTTTTTACAATTTTTATTACTTGGTTTCATATATCTTACGAAATATTACATTTAAATTTTGTGTGCTATTTACAGTGGAGTCATTGATGATAAGCCTCTCCGTTTTAGGGGTGAAGTATTTCATCCTTATCATTTCAACTGTACTGCTTGGTAGGTTATTTGTAATTAAATTAACTAATCATAGCTAGTTACCCAAATAACTTTGGTATTCTTTATGTACAGTGGAGTTGAATTGAACTCTGACGCTCGAGAAGTGAAATCTCGCCCTGGATATGCAGCGAACGACATGAATCAATTGTACTGTCTTCGATGCCACGACAAAATGGTAAATTTAACTGGTTAAACAATCAAATTATTATAAATCCAAAATTACATTATCACTGATTGTACTTTAGGGAATTCCTATTTGTGGTGCGTGCCGACGCCCAATTGAAGAACGAGTGGTCACCGCTCTTGGAAAACATTGGCATGTCGAACATTTCGGTTAGCTGAGTTGATTAATTTTCGTTACTCCAATTTTATTTTGATAAGTTTGGATGTAAAAAAATGTGAAAATTTTGTCTAGTTTGTGCAAAATGTGAGAAGCCATTCTTGGGTCATCGGCATTATGAGAAGAAAGGTCTGGCATATTGCGAGACACACTACCATCAGTTATTTGGAAATCTTTGCTTCATTTGCAATCAAGGTAAGAAACCGTCCACAACTATATATGTACTCAAAATATCATCTGATACATAAGCTTAGTTAATCAATAAACGTAAATATAAATATAAAAAAAGACACCACAGTGGTAAATAGTAAAAAGAACTATATTTAACGCTTGAAGAAACTATGCATCGTCGTTTGTTTTGATTTCTTTGCTCCGGGATTGTCTCTCTTCTCGGCCTGACCTACAATACAAACAACATACATTAAACTTGATCCACTTTTATCGCCCACTGTGGGAAACGACAAATAATGTGTAAATTATTATAAGTATTACGTTTCAATGGTGGAGTTGACGCCATGTCCTGGTCATCAGAGGTTACGGTGGAGGTAACAGTTGCCAAAACGGGGCGGAATCTGCTGCAATACAAAGTAAAATTCGAGTTAAATATATTTGAGACAGAATTCCAATTACAAATTCCCACTGTGGGTTTACTTTGTAGTAGATGATATTGTGGAGACGGTATTTCCAGTTGTGGATGCGTGCTGACTTTTAATGTGAATCGTCAAACCCACCTTCGACGAAAAACGGCATGGGCACCTCTGGCAGACATACGCGTGGTCGGGGTTGTGTGCAAGTTTTCTGTGTTCTGTCAGCTTTTCATACTGACTTCCGCAGAGTTCACAGGTACCCTTTCCATTGTGGATGTGGGGATGGCGCTGGTATACGTGAATTGAAAGACCCATGTTAGTCGCAAATTGGCAAGGGCAGAGGGAACAGCGAAACGTATGTTTGGGGTTGTGAGCTTGTGCATTGTGTACGTCGGCATTACTCTTTTGAATGAAATTTTCTTTGCAGATCTGACATGTGAAGGGCTTCTCCCCACTGTGGGTTCTGAGATGAGCTACAAGGGCGCTAGGAAAAGGCCATTTCGAACCACAAATGGGGCATTCCAAATCCACATAATTTTTATCCTCCTTCCTTTCAATAGTCTGCACAGCTGATGGGGGAGTCCACTTCTTCTTCGTTTGGTGCTCCAGATAGATTCCTTCCCACAGTGGGTGGGGTTGAAATTCCGAAACACTTGAGCATTGAAGGGATCAGTATTGCCGAGTGCTTGTTGATACTCTGCTGCGTCATCCACAGTGGATCCAAGGAAATCCAAATTGGTGTTCCGAAGGGAATCAGGGAGTGGTGTGTAGTTTTCAACTTTCCTGCTTTTCAAGTTAAAAATCCACGAGTGTTTGAACACCTGCTCAGCCTGAATGAAACCTTCTTTATAGTCAGGAGGGATTGGAATATCTGGGTAGAGATGTTGAATTCGGGTCAAAATCTAGATCAAATTAAGTAAGAAATTAATTCTGAGTTGTGTAAATAAATACCCACTGTGGGAAATATTATTCAGTACCTTATCAATTTCCATTGTGGAAGTCACGTCCATGATTTGGAAGACTTTTGTCATTCCAATATTGGGGATCCTGGGAAAAAAATCACATCCAAGTAGAATACAAAAGCGTAGGAATGTAGTTGGGTTGATATCTTCGACGTCAACATCAAAAATGCGACCCAAGTCAGTCTTCTGAAAGTAGTCACCGTCGCCATTGTTATCCATCTTAAAAAATATCTGGAAACAAAAATGATACCACTGTGGTCACTTCGTGAATTTAATCATCCTCAATTTGACGTATTTAGAATCGGGATTAAAACTCACCTTCTCACACCCATACCCGATCATATCACAATCTTCTGTTATGATAATGTCCCCATACCCACTGTGGGACAACCAAGCCATGACGGGGTCGGCTTCGAAGGGGGCGACAATGACATCAACTCCAAACTTGTCACACAGCGCCGTCACCCATCTCACGATAGTGGCGTCGCCATTGTTCTTCGCGAGGAGATAATTCGTCCCATTTTCCTTGGCTCTTTGGTCACGTCGTCGCTCTTGTTCTTCTAATTTGGCAGGTAATTTCCTCCCATCAAGTACCACTATGGTCTTAATGTCCATTTTCTGAAGGAGATTCAGTTTGATGGTCATGGATGTCTCAAACTTAATCACTGCGGCGTCCTCCTCAGTCTCTCCTGTGGTTGAGAATGACTTGGCAAAAGCCATTCCCGTCCCGTCGATAATGGCCGTTGATCCACGGAATTCTGATATATTACAATGAACAGTATTAGTTTCGAAAGCTCGATGACCCTCCTTGAATCCCATTGTGGGTGGGGGGTGACGACAAGGTCAAAGTTGGCGCAGAAATTCGGAATAAAATTTAATTTCGGAAACGATACAAAATTCTGTCTAACTTTGATGAATTTGAAATGATGGATGAATTATGGAGGTATCGACACGTTTCAACTTGTCTGTTTACTACTATTATTGATATCCAACAAAAATACAAGTCTCATCTTGTCTCATCCCACTGTGGGGTAAGACAACCATCGTTCTCATTTTGCCCCGCCAACCCGCATCATTCATACCTAATTCGTTTTGCAGTTATCACTGGAGATGGTAAGGACGCCAGCGTATAAATTGAGCATAATTTTAAGTAGCGTCAAATAACAATTCATGTTTTTGCCAATAGTTGTGACAGCTTTAAATAAAGCATGGTGCCAACACCATTTCGCTTGCTCGGTTTGCGACCAACGGTTGAATCCAAAATCAAAATTCTATGAATTTGACACGAAACCAGTTTGCAAGAAATGCTATGAAAAGTTTCCAGTGGAATTGCGACGCCGGTATGTACTTAAATATTTCAGCTTATTCATAGAGCTTGACTCTTTATTGAACAACTGAATAATTTTATGCTTTGTTTCCAGGTTAAAGAAAATGCATGAGCAAGCCGCTCGTCGGACCGTTCCATCTCCACAGCCAAATCAGTAACATAACAAAGTCCATGCAAACTGCAGCAAAATTAATCTTTGCATTTTAAAATTGGCCAATTTGGCCCACTTTCCCTTTACATATTGTGTTCAAACTGCCTATTTCTGTCTGACTATCCTCTGTCAATCAATGAAACCAGCTGCCTTTTATATGTGAAATTGATGTATGAAACTAATACACTATTTTTTAAGTATTTTAAGATAAACATCCTGTAGTAGTTTTACCGTAAGCAGAGCCGTACCGTGAAATTTTCAGACCTGGTATGAGCTTCAGTGCCGGGCCCTTCATGTTCAATATATTCGATATTACGTAATCGTTTTCGCTCCAGAATACTAATAGTATCTTGGAACGAAGTAATATTTTACCTATTTAGAGCACACTATTTTCCCAGATCCACGGGAAAATAGTGACAATTAAATTGTAATTTTAAATTGCTCACACACCAAAATTACCCGAACCATAATTTACGTTTTCCTGCAGGACAACATTCATGAATGTTCGTGTTTTCGGTTGTGGCAGAATTTGTGAATATATTTAAGCCAAATCAGGGTTTTTCAAAGTGATAAACTTTGACCCCATTTCAAAAATGAAAGAACATTTTTGCACATAATTACATTGAGTTTAAGAAACTTCCACAATTCAAAAACTTTTGATTTTTCGAATTTTCTGGTCTGTAACATTTTTTCAAAATTTCGAAATAGCATAAAAGTTTCAAACATTAAAAGTTTCTCCAAAAACAGTTTTAGGCCTTTTAAGATGGCCTTATAGATTTGCCAAGATGTCTGTCTGTCCGTCCGTCTGTAGGCACGATAACTCTCTTTAAACAAAAGCTATCGAGTTGAAATTTTGCATGCTTCATCTTCAGGTAAAAAGTAAGGATGAGTTCGGAGAAGGGTATGATCGGTCAAGTGGTTAGCCAGTGGATGTCATTTCCACCCAAATGTGTTGCCATTAACTATCAAGATGGCATTAATACCATCTTAAAAGGCCCCGCAAAGTTGCTTGGAGTAGGTTTTTATAATTTTATGGAGGTAATTTTTTAGAAAACATGTCCCTTGATTTTTGAAATAGCGTTCAAATTTTAAAATTAGCAACTTTTTGAAAAATCCTGCTTTGGCTGAAAATGTATTCAAAAATTCTTCCACAACCGAAAACACGAATATTCAGGAACATGAAAATTACCCTTCGGGTTACTTGAGTGCGTGAGCAATTTGAGGAAACCACTTCATGCCGACGCATTTTAACCTTATACGAAATTATCATGGAATTCGTATGCGAGAATCTGTATTTTTCTCCCTCGCATGAAAAATGTCAAGGTAAAAATGAAAATTCTCGCTCACGGATTCCGTCATAATTTTATTTAAGCATTACGAAAAATCCTGGAACACATGTTCAATTACTTATTTGTCTAAGGTTACATAATTATCGTGGTTTCGTCAAAATCGGAGCAAGACCTCTGGCGTCATAGCATTGTAGATTAAGGGTCCTAAGTTTATACCAAAGTTTGTCCCTAGGTTATGGTAAATTTGCCCCCTAGCAAGGCACATTTCAAGTTGCCATAAAACATGTAGGTTCAGTTAAAATGACGATTTTGCATATTAATTAAAATTCGAAAGTCAGACTATTAAAATTAAAAATTGTCCAGTATGTATGTCTGCCCAAATTCATACAAAAATAATTACCCATGAAAAACAAATAATATCTAACAGTTTAACGTTAGATACATTCAAACAAAAATTATTCCACACAAATAAATTTTCTTACATGTAAGAAATGAATTTTGGATTTTTTTTGTAAAATCTTCAATACACAAAAGTCTATTATACCTAGTGTAAAGCTAGCGACCCGGCCCGGGCCCTTACGGGCCCCGGGCCTGGTATTTGCTACCACCATATACCACTGTTGGTACGGTACTGACCGTAAGACTTTTATTTCCGTTTACAACTATTAACTAACAGTATTTTAATTGAACAGATGTAATTACTAATCTTTTTTGCCCACGTAATGTATTTTTAGACCACATAGTGAAACAATTAAGTGTATATATTATTTACGAAATTATTAATTAAATATAAGATTTTTTGATCTTTGTAAAATAACTTCAGTATTTTAATTTGTGCCAAAATCAGCCAGAAATGAGGTCTACGATAGGGTGCCTTATTTTCTACAGTCCTAATACATACATACACCCTGTTAAACCAACTATTGATATAATGGCACAAAGTATTATTACTCTGAATGAACTGTAAAATGTAATAAAATGCAAATGAAAAAATAAACTGTTTAAAACACTAACAACAAATATCTCCACGCTGCTTGTGTAGTTTTGCCATGGATGTATATGAGTTTTGCTGTGTTGATTCTGCATAAGACTTGTGTATAATGCGATAAATATTTTATTCCATTGCATTAAATTAGACAAGGTCATATAAAAATACGCTCATTATTCAACAATTGGGCCATGAAATTCCAGTTATTTTTTTACTCGAAATTAAACAAAATCAAATCATACTGTCAACTGTGAATGCACTTTGAACTTGTTATTTTTATTTTAGTCTAGACGGAAATTAAATACATTTTTTGACAATGAGTAATAAAAAGATTGTAGTGTACACTGTATTGTGAATTCATTTCATCATCAATACACAAAAATATATGTGGAATTTAGGAATTAGTTATCATAGTGTCTTAACTCATCAGCAATATGTTCGTTATCTTTGGCCTTCTTGAACTGCTTCTTTCGTTGACCCTTTCGTCTCACTGGAGGCTTAATTGGCTTCTTATTTCCGTCATCCTGCATTGATCTTATACCTTGCTTGTCTAAATATTCTTCTATTTTGGCATCATCAATTCCTTCCACGGCCACGGACCTCCAATGCTTCTGGAATTCCTCGTCTACTTTCAAATCTGCGTGTCGGTCATTGTAGAATAACACTTTCTTCTTATCTTGTCGAATTATTGTAATAATTTCCGGATCGAGTATCTGTCGGAATCAAGGATTTTTAAACATAATGAATGACTATATGAAGTAATGATGATTGTAAATGTTGAATTTGCTGATACTTTTAAAACTCTCTCCGCATGAGGCACCGACTCGACAACTTCATCTCTTAAAATTCCACCAAGACCTTTTAAATCGTGTTGTTTAAGCAGTCTCAACAGTGATTTTTTATCTCGACAAGCTAATGGTGGTTTAAATTGATATTTTGACTCGAAAGTTGTGTCAATTTTCGGATTATGAGGTAGGGCTTCAGTTTGTAACCACTAATAACACAACAATGAAACCTCAATTATGGCATTAAAAATGCATTGATTAGTCGCACCTGTCTAATTTTTCCTGAAACATCTAGCTGATTAGTCTCATCCAATATTTCCTCCAATGCTAAAGGATGATCCTCCCCATCTTGAAACTTTTGCTTCAAGTGTTTCACAATTTTTGTTAAAACTCCAAATTTGTAAGATGAACTCAGTCCAACATTACTTAAACCCTTATACCTACAAAATGTAAGAAAATAAAAGCCGTGTTATTAATAAGTCCAACAGATGCTGGGGAAAAAATATTTTATATTCTTATACATACATAGTTTTCGACCCAAGGGGATCATTATTTGAATGCGGGGGCGGTGGTGGCACTCCATTATTGGACCATTTTGGTTTTTTAGGGGCTGAATCATTAGAACTTTCTTCTTTCTTCTTTTTGGTTTCGATTCTACAAGTTTTAAATTATTGGATAAGAATATGTCATCCACCTTTTCATTTTCTAACACTAATTTGTGTACACTTACACTGGAGTTGATAAAGCACGTTTCTTGAATGCATCTCGTTCCCGTAACAGTGCTGGATCCATCCTGACAAAATCAACCAAATAGACTGATCTTAATTTCCAGCTCTAGTTCACCACCAATTTTTGCTGGTAGAAGAATGTCATAATTAAAATTAAGCAAAATAACAACAAAATAACGTTAACTCATAAATGTGTAACGATTATCTTTACCTATTTTATGGTCCGTGCCACCCCTTCCCTTCACCCTTCTTGTCTCCCTTCTTCACACTACTTTAGTTCAGTAATTATGAGCAGTTATATTAATTAAAAGTAGAGGAAACAATTAGATTTATTTAAAATCTGGGAGCTACAAGAAAATTGCAGCTTTCTCCGATCGAACGAAAACAAAACTTTTCCTCGACATTCACAGAATCGCGGTGGACAAAGACTAAGGGGTGAACTGTGGACGAGAAGACAAAGAAATTCAGCGTTGTTTCTTACAATTAGTTTAATTTAATAAAGATTACGGCAAAAAGATAAGTTAAATATCATAATCATTGTATCCATCTTATCTTAATGGTAACTATTCAAACATTAAATTTTAGGCTTACTGACAGGTACTTTCATTGGAGTAATGGTTCAAAAAATTAAATAAAAAGCAAAAGTAGTAAATTCAATGACGAGATAATTTATTTACAATTACGGCGTTGAGATATCTCATCATTTAAGAAGAAGGAGAAAGTCAGGTGAAAGCAAGAAATATTAAATCTGTTCAAATTATTTTCGAATTACTGATCATGAAAAATGTGACAAATTCCAAATGATATGTTTATTGGTCCACTTATTTCGAGGTTTTAGAAGTATAGCTTCTATACATGAGTTGTGTCGTTAATGCATTGTATTTAACATCCCTCTGTAAATGGATTTCTCCCATTATTACCTTGTTTTCTAAAACGTTCCATTTCATAAAAGTAAACATCACAACAATACGAAACATTTCTTGAGAACAGAGTTTTGAGTACTTTTGTGGAATGCAGTAACAATGACATTTGCCTGATTTTGAATTATGACAAAATTTTCGAGTCGTGAGTTGAATGAGGGCTGAGCTTTTGTTTATTATTGAGACAACTCGCCGCTTTCTTAATGGTTTTCTGCCTGTCTGTCGTCCCTTGAGACTTTTTCGGAAAAAGAATAACGTTTACTTTGCTGCCACCAACCACCACTGATTGAGTGACCATTCAGTATTTGAGGCTAATAAGAAAATATGTATGTATCTGCGTTCCATGAATACGTTTAAGTTTAAGCCACCAACAACCTCTCCGTTAATCTAGCCAATAATGCTTAATACTGCTACAAGGTAATATCAGGTAGTTTACTATACTTCGGTCCAACAAGTTACAACACGTCTCAAGAAATGCAGCAAAAATCACGAATATGAAGCTTGATCCGGTGGTGTGGTACCTTTTCTTCTTCTTAGTCCCTTGGCAAAGTGGATAATAATAAATTACAGTGTGGCCAAACAGGTAGGCATTTGGTCGGTCAGTCAGCCCGTCCTTTTTCTCATTGAAAGTGGTACAACAAAAGAGGATCGCAAGACAGGCAGATTTTTGCTCCTAGGAGAAGAAGAAGAAGAAGAAGCTGTAAATCAAAATGATCAGGGACTACACCAAACCACCGACCAAACCAAGGACCTGCCCAAAGAAAAAGAGGCATAAGAAGTGACTGATGCTGATGGACAATCAGACCAGACCAGGATATGATGGCTGGTTAGAGAAGAAAAAAACTCAGAAAGATATGAGACTTCTGGTCCTATGTAGTTATAGAATATTATAATAAATCTCATTGCTAGTAAGCAGGTAAGAAGGGTCTCAAACCGAACACCCTCTCTTCTCTCCTGGACACACAGGTACTCAGGTACATCAATTTGATTGTTAAGGAAAGGAATTCTTGGTTGGACAAAAAAAAATCAAAAGTTTTAATTGTCTCCTCTCCCGAACTGGAAGGGATTCTACAACCTTCTCTCCCTTAGAATTCGTAGATACGATTCCTTTACCAAGGTGATGGTGGTTTGGTTTCGTTTGGTCTTGTTTCAAAAGAGAGATAGGATTATTTTTTGCGTCCCGCAGACCTCAACCAGCCACGAAGAAGTGTATTATTCTTCAAGAGGTGAGTTGTAATGTTAACTCACGGACAGGCCGAGTGATGGAAGGAAAAGGAACCGAAGTGAGCTTAAACAGGTACACACACATAATAAGCAAGTAAGTATATGAGCAGGTACATAGGTACGGCAGGTAATAATGTGGAGGATGGATATGTAAAATTTTGAGACTGCATATTGCTTAGTTAGTTACTTATTAGCAAGTGCATATAAATATACATTTAACCCAGTGCATAATAATAAACACTGAAAAAGGCCAAGTTATCGGGTTCGATTTTCTGACTAACTGTTTGGGAAAAGTTTAGAAAAAATTGTTGCTACATTTTGTCAGGATAAGTGAAGGCACAAGTAGAGTGTGTTATTTATTTACTAAATAGCTGCGTATATGCATCCTCTTCTTAAGTGGGGAACAGTTTATGGGGAGAAGTGTCCAGGTTTGAGTTCTTTGTTGATAAGCAAATTACAAAATCAAGGTGAGCACACACACATACAAAATCATGATATATGGTTCATTCTTAACGTGCGTGGATGCATGGAAGAAGAGAAACACCAGAGATCCGGATAATAGTCTTCTTACTAATAGATGACATATGCATGGTGTGGTTTTCATAGTTTTGCGTTGCCTTATGTTTATTTAACTTGTATTTTTTTGTAATTACAGATCCAACTTGGAGCTGCTGCATGCACAAAGTAAGTTGATGCTGCACTACTGGGAAGAAGGAGAAGACGAAGAAAAAGAGTGAATGCACAGAATAATATGAGTATATACACACGTACAAAAGTGTGTAAGAGGAATGCACTTCTTCTTTAACACCAACATCATCTCTTACAATATGTATATACGTATCTTACGGTCTCTGAAACAGGGAGAGTTTGGTTCCATCATCACGATCATCGTGTAAGTGAAGGTACATAGAGCTACATCATCTCAAAAAGATATCCTCCGTCCAAAACCAAGTTAACTTTTAACTATTAGTTAACAACGAAGCCAAATGTATAATAAGTAAGTAGTGAGTCTGTCTCCTGTGAGTTTAGTTACTACTCCTGTTAAAAGCCTCCGGTTACACGTATTGTCTATGCTCACATACATATTCCTATTCGTGTAAAGCAGCAGTAGTGAAGTGAATTGAATAAGTTTTGAGAGTTATTAGGGGCTGGGTTAGTTGGGTGGTTTTACTGGATCCCAGTCACTATTCAGTCCTCAGCCAGTCCGCCCATCACAATAGTTGCACGACGACGACGACGACGACGACGATGATGATTATATTACTAACTTTATAATACTTTTGTTTAACGATTTTTGCAATATTTTGGACCATCTTTATAAGCTGCCGATAATTCAAATGAGTGTGGTTCTTCTTTGTGACCTTATAATAATAACGTAGTAGTGCCCTCAAGTATTTTTGAGACGTGGTGAAGGTGGTCGTGGTGGTGAGACGAAGAGTAGTGAACAAAGTGAGATTCTCATTAGAGAAAGAAAGAGAAAGAAGGGTATCTAATTTGCATAATTATTAACTCCAAGTTGTAAGGTTTTCTCTCTCCACTGCTGCTGGAATTGTGCAATGAAACCGAGTGTCAGTTCGGTTAAGAAGAATTATCGCCATACATAATTTTAGTGATTAAGAATCAGGACTCTCGGGAGAATTCTGCTGCAAAATGGCAACAGGTGGATCCGGAGGTGGACTTCCGAACGGACAGTCACACAAAAACCAAGTCATTCACATCAGGGGTGACTCTGACTCCGAATTGCAAGCTCTTTTCGACTCTGTCCTTGCACCAAATGCAAACCGACGACCGAAACAAGTACCTTTAAGATTGAGAAATTTACCCGACTCTTTTTTCAATCCACCCTCCATCGGGTCAAAGTCTCCGTCCTGCAGTGTCAGTCACTCGAGGGAAAACTCGGTCGACTCGACGCTCAACCCCGTCAGGTATGTCCAAATTAATACTTTCACTCATTTAAAAAACGTGGTAATTAATTGCCATATTTTGTAAATAGAAGGAGTCCACTTTCCACTGCGGGGGCAAGTCATTCTCGAGCACACAGTTCTCCAGCCACTTTGGAGCAGACTTATTCCGTGGCAGCCGCCCTGCCCGGACTTTCTCTTTCTCAGTCAGGCAGCGCAAATAACCTTTCCGATGACCCCTTGCCACCCGGATGGGAACAAGCTTGCACTCCGGAAGGCCAAATCTACTTCATCAAGTGAGAAAATATTTTCACCTCATTTTACTTACGCAATAATTAGTCTCACTTCGTCATTATTTAAGCAGTGGATGCATGTGCTGTGTAGACTTGTCACCACGTCGTAGTGTGACTTCAAAGCTCTTTTGTTCCTCTCCTCCTCCATTCATATTATTACGTATTCAAGGCCATAGTTGTTGTGTTTCGGATAATAATGGACAAAAGCAGTCATATTGGTGGTGTGGTGGTAGAGGCTTTTGCCTTCATGAGATGATGACGATTGTCGTCGTATCAAGTTTTAAGGGAAGCAGGCAGGAGGGGTTGGTTGATGGATAACTTTTGGTCTTTTACTACTACGTTGTTATTCCTCCGCAATCGTCGTCTTGTTGGTCGAGCTATATCACAGTTTTTTATCCTTGTTGCTACAATGCAGCAGCAGGTATAAAGCAGCCAGTACTACTATCTCTCATGTAAGTGTGATGATGTGAGTTTCTGCCGTGTATTTATATTACCCGAGGGGATGTTTTCCTTGTGTATGTACACCTTTCATTTCTGTTGCGTGATGATGTTCTCTCTCTCGTCTTGTAATGTTTGGCTTTCTTTCTTTCTTACCTGGTCTGGGATTTTGGTCATACGTACTTCTTCTTCTTCTTGCTGAGGGTTGCATGGAGGGTTGAATCTTGAAGAAGGTGTTGCTTTGCTTACTTAGGATTACTTGGTGTGGTGGGATTTTGTAGGTCTCTTCTCGTATGCAAGTCAGACTCTCTCAAGTAAAGTTGAGACGACTACGACGACTAGTTTGGTAGAGAAGCTCTTTCTCACAATTGTACCAACACACGTACAAGTCAAATGGATGTATGTACATGATAATATTTCCTTCTTCTTATGCGCTATTACTGTGCATTCTGTCCAACCGAATCATATTATTGCGGTGGTTGGTGTGTATATATATGTGCATCTATATGACGGTGCTTAAGCACTTTTTAACCACCTGAACCAAATGAACCTTCTAAACGTTAGAAGACGAAGGTGGGTAACGCCAATGAGACCAAGAAGAAGTTGGATAATATTTAGGCATTGTTGAATACCGTATGTCGCGTTCAGATATATAAAATTCAGTTATTACTTTACTTCCACTACTGCTGTATGTAACCTTTTAAATCTGCTGAATTGACGTCTCACACACACACTTGGCTTGGCTTGTGATTATAGTTTAGCCCGATGCATGGTGGCATTATTATTATTCTGGCGTAGTGGTATGGTACACACTTAAAAGTCATGCAATAATATGTGATGATGATGTTGTAACGTCAAAAAGAAAGATGCAGGAAAGAAAGAGCTGGTTTATTTAGTGTTTGAGTTCAACATCAAATTCCCGTTCGTTCCAAATAACGAGTATTATTGAGTAGGATGCAGCAGCGTGCATGCAACATTTAATATTTTTTCTTGATTCGATTCAGAAAGAGGACTCGAACATTTAACATTTTCTTTCTCTCCTACTGTACATGATGATAATGTACCTGGCCGAACTGAACCATCGTGGGCAGCACAAACAATGTAAAAGTTTTTTAGTATAGGCATCAACTTCACTTCAACTGCATACAAAATCAAAAAGAGTTGTTCGAGCAACAGCCAAAAACATAAAACAAGTGGACGACGAAGATGAACGACGAGCAATATGTGCATACGAGATGAAGAAGACGAAGGGCATTTGCATCATGGTTTAAGTTTAAGAACTTTTTTTTACTAACCTGCAGCCTTGTGTTTAGGAAAAGTAACAAGTTGACTCATCATAGATACCCTGTGTTTCTTTGCTCATTTAATTATTACGGTCGTCGAATGACTTTCTTTACAATAATAATTTCGAACGAGTCGTCAAATGTAGCCTTTTACCATATCAAATCGCAATCCATAATGTTAAGATGATATCACGGACTAAGAAATTATATAAACGTTTCGTTCCTTTAAAACTGCCATATGTGCATGATCCACTCCACACCGTGTAGGATTAAATGTACACCCTCATCTTAATATATATTGCTGATCCGTCATGTTGCATTTCCATTTTCCACATTGGTTTTTGGCTGTTGTTGAGCCAGATTAAAGACGGGTTTCGTTAGGTTCAGCAAATTATACATCTTCTTCTCTCCTCCTCCTCCTTCTCGATCTGCTGTAGACGTTATCTTTGCACCGAATCTGCAAGTAGCAAACTTTTATTTCTTGAACCTTTTCGCCCGTTGACTTTACTTTGGCCAAGTTTCAAAATTTGCTTGCTGTCTTTTTAGTTTCTTTCTTAACTGTCTCTCAACGTCTCAAATCTTTATCCGTGTGTATGAAGAAGACGTATAAGTTGTACATACATACGTATCACTCTCTCTCTTCATTGCATGAAACACCATGGATGATGATGATGATGGCTTGGTTGATCAAGACGGATAGGTTGACTTTATTATAACTATTTCTGCTGGTGCTGCTGCTGGTAAATGCATCTTCATCTGTGTCCTTATACTTAATGGTGTTTGGCAAAAACATCATTGACGATTGCTTTTGAAATTATACACGTTTAACTCGTCTCCAAGAAGTGCATGTTATTTACTTTATTTTTCTAAATCCAAAACGGACGACGACATAAACGGAGGTGGTCCTCTCATGTCTGTGGCTGCATCCAATGTACATAAGTACATCGTCTACTGCATCCAGCCGCAGGAGGGAATTTTACCAATAATAAGTTTCAAGGAAGTCGAACTTGCAATCTTGATATAGTTTAAAAAGAGCAGATTTTGCAGTCACATTGTCATTGTCTTCTTATTTGCATGTTGCGTCTGGCAAAGATTTATTGGGATACTTATTGGCACAAATGATGAAACCACCAACCAACCATGGTGTGTGTCTAGTGTGTACGTATATGATTGCAAACTTATGGCTATTATTGAGACTCGTTGTTGGTTTTCTCTCTCTCTCTCTCTTTTGTTTGTGATAATCCCTTCGATTACTTGATAATAAAGAAACACGTAAAGAAAGAAAAGGACATGATTGCATATATAAAATAGGCGAATAATATGCAAATGTGTTGCAAAGTCCAACCAGGAAATAAGACGTGGTTTGTGATGTCACATCACTGATGTGATTGCTGCGACTGGCTGAGGGACGCTATAATAATATTTTACATGTACATCTACTCCTCCACTACGTACATACATATGTACATACTTATGACACGCATGCAGTTATTTTATTAGCCTGACTAAAGAATAATAACACGTTTATTATTATGAGTCGCACTTGATTTGGCAAATACAGCGAGTTTGTTGTAACAAGAGGGATTGTATGTACGTTCGAGTTGAGATGTAGCAGATCATGTAGTGCTGAATTATTTCTTTCAATCAACCGATAATGCATAATGAATGAATGAATAATGAATAAGTTGTAACTTCTTGTCTGTTACACTAGCCGGATGCTTTTTTTCATCGCAATTATCTTTAGACCTAGACGTGTAATTAAAAAGAAGTGTTCTAGCTGATTAATTCTGTGTTTGATTGGTATTTGAATTTGATGACAAGCTAAATGATAAAAGATTTGTAGGCAGCAGTTGGTTGGTTGAGGTCAGGTGGGTGGTTGGCAGATTGGATGGACTAGGAACGGTCGATTTTCTATTTTTTTTTGCTCTAAAGTAACGCGTGTCAGTTGAACTTGATGGCATTGGTGATATTGCAAAAATTGGTTACTGAGCCATGTACGTAGTATTAAAATTCAAATGGCTTTTTACAGTTTAGTCCTTTTAGACGGCATGTGTTAACCTCATGTTTGGTTAACGGAGCATATTAACTTAATTAGCTTCTCTATTCGGCATCTTTTAATCGTTGTTGATTGTTAGTCATTCATTCGGCCTATTGCTCACCACCCTGCGCGATAAATCTTCAGGAGTACATACATAACCGCAGATTCCTATACTCTTTCCTTTTACGAGTTGTTTTCCATCCACTTCTTCTTTTCGCATCCAGCAGTAAATAAGTCAATGGCAGCGCGATGAGTGTTGTTTCTTTCGACATCCTTCTTTTATGATTTTCTCGAGAAAAGAATATTAGTCATGTATATTATTCTTATGGATAATAAATACATATTTAGTCAACATGCAGCAACGTGCGTCTGGTTTTTCGTCTCGTCGCCGAATCTTATTAATCCATTCAGATTCAGGTGTTACGAATCCTCTTGCTGTATGAGTAATAAGCAAGTGGACCCCGTCGTCTCATATTCTCATCAAGTATATAGCGTTACCCTATTAAATATACCGTCTTGGTTGGTATCACTCTTTATTTTATTTGACCGTATCCGTGATTAAATGAAAATTAGCATTATGGTTCGGACTTAAGTAATTTGCATACTTATTTTCATTTGTTGTTTGACAAAGAGTATTCTATTTGATGTTGCCTTTCTTTCTTTAGTAAAACGTTTGTGAATGATTGGTACATAAATATATGTGTATACTTTTACTTATAATTTGCTTATGTGTGCACGGACTTATCTTAACACTGATATGAATACTTTTTATATCAGTGTGGCAGTAGCGTTGAATTAAAAGGATGGAGACAGGACAGGACACAATGGAGCAGCAGAATAAATAAATGAATTGGAAAATATAAATGCATCTCATATTATCACCACTGTTTGCGTAGAGTAGGTATAAACAGGACAGGTCAACATACATCATACATGCAGTGACCAAGATTTATCAACGTTGCCCATTCATAAAATCAAATCTCAAGTCAGTCGGTAAACATTCAAGTTTTATTATCAGAGCTGTGCAGCCATCCAAACCTTTGTTTTGCGATGATGTTTCATCTTTCTTATAGCTTGAATTATGTACACAGATTGACCGGAGGAGCAGGATTAAGCAAATATGTTTGTCCATTGAAATTATGATGACTAATTTAGTAAGGGTTTTGGGTGTAAGGTACTTAACAGCGATGTACATAAGACGCATATTAATATTAATTGATATGCATATGATGATTGATAAGTGTCTTAAGTAATTTATTTGAATAAATATTATCTCCCCATATCCTGGGAGGAGGGAGGCTTACCTATTATTGATTTTGGTCTGGGGACGGACAGGCAGCAAGGAGAGCGAGGACAGGAAATGATACCTACTTTGTGACATTTATAATACTCACGTTCTCGTGAAAACCATATAATATAGTTGAAAACCGCCTGGATATTATTGTTGTTTGATATCAAAACCCTGATTTGATTACGGTGGCGGACTCCTGGCGCCGATGATCTCTCGCTTTTTTCTCTGTACATGATGCGCCATGCACTGTACATTCGTACTTGAGTACATATGGTTTTTGCTGTTACTCGTGTAAAGAATCTTGTGATGGCGATAAAGTAAATAGCATGGAGGCGATGGCGAAGGCATGGTCGGGTCGGTGTAGGTGATTCCGTTTTCTAACTTTCTTCACATAATGTCATACACGTCATGCTTTTGGTTTTTAGAACTCAATAATTTACTGGCAGAGCAACTAGATATTTCGGGCTCCTTGTGTCAGTTTGGATTTTAGGTTAAGGTGGAGCCGAAATTTATATTCGCATTGGGACTTTTTTTTAAATGTGGATGAAAACAGTTTGCTGTAAAATGATGATTATTCCTTGGACGAGTAAAACTTTCAGAAACATGAGGATCATTTTGATTTTTTTTCGCAAATAGGAAGAGGCATAAGGAAAATCGGGTTTAAAATGAACTTGCTCCTAATCACGAGAGGACGACGACGTGTGAAAAACCGTTATTATTGCAAATGTTTGTGTGCCAAAATGTTGATTTCAGTCGTATAACGTGCCTTCAAGATCATTCATACGTGAGATGAGGTTTTTTAAATGCAGAAGATTCAATTACAGACAAAATATTAGAAGAAAGTGCGACATGATTAAACTTTTATTTTACTAGTTGAAGGTTACATGTAGGGATATTATTGCAGCATTGCCTACAGATAAGTAGATTCATTGACAAAGGTAACACAGCACAGGCGATTCATCGCATTGAAATATTATTATTATGCACCTTTACCTTCATTTTCAATTATATGTATGTTGCACTTGCTGCCGCCGCTACATCATTATAAACGAAGTGCAATTGCAATTTGTAAACTATAATCTGTAATAGAACACTGTCTGTAGTCGTCGACGTCGTCGTGCCGATGAATAAAAATAAGAAGGGGACTTTTTTGTACTCTTGAGAAACACTCACCAACATAAATAACGTGCAGCAGCTATAAATTATTATGTACTTCTTTATTACTTGGGTGATAAGCAATGCTTATTAAGCATAGTCACCAGATTGGGACCGAAAGAATTATGTTTTTCTTTAAATATTAATAATAATAAGTTGTATAATATGTGCATACATATATTCTGTACTTTGGGTGGAGTATTTGGTAGCTTGGTTGGATATGCATGGACTTTACGTATTCGCGTCATTGGCTAGGATTACAAATGTGTACTTACTTTAATTTTATTACGGCAGCTATCTGACTCATTATCTTATTTAAAATATTGTTAAATCTGTGGTCATCATCACATCTAGTTTTATTTACAATAGTGGGATGAAATCTAATTCTCATCTTACTCAACACTTCGTACTACTATTTATTATTATATAATATGTAAGTAAATGCATGTCTAACGAGACTCGAGACTCATTTATGGGGCATTATTATTATTCATGATTAGATTTGATGCATAATCGGACAGTGAAATACGTAACGTAATGTTTATTTTGCTATTTGTTTGTTTTTCCATACACACAGGACAAGAAATCTGTTAACCAATAATAAGTGTGTAATATACCACCACGCCATTACTTCGTGATATTAAATTTAAATCAGAGATAACTAAAGTATACTCATTCACAAACTTGGGTGGTATTCTTTTCTACTCTTTTCTATACGATCGTGTGTTTTGGCGTCATTTGAGAATACGTGATTTGGATTGGATCCCTATTCATATCTATGATTATAAAAGGGTGATGATGTAACGTGGTTGATTAATTGTTGTAAAATTCAGTTAATTTCGGCTTACGTATAAAGATAGGAGGAGGAGAAGGGTCGTGCGCAGTATTTTATAATTTCGAAATATTACAATGGTTTAATGTAAATTATCGGATCAATTTAGATAAGATAAGTATGGGCCAACCGGTTCAGGAGAAATGGTGATGATGATGATTTTTTTAATTCTATATTTAAATTTTATCCATTTGATTTCACCACAGCCAAGGTGAGATCATTTTTGTCAACAATATCAATGTCAAAATGAACTTGAGATTACTGCGAAAAGTGGACAATACCCCAAATTGTGTGATAAGCAAAATTATCAAGTAAGACATGTATTGTACCAATGTTTAAAACAAAGAACAAGGGTCGAGTGTGAAACATTGAGTCAAATGATCCGTTAATTTCACAAGTTTTAACCGGAGTAATATTTGTGAGCACGATTTACGATTGAGGAGGGTGGAAATCTTTTGACATGTGACGCGATTTTCGTTAAGAGCTTGTTTTAAAATCTTTATAGCTTTGTTAGAGTTCGTGTTTCATCAAAAATTAGTTCAACTTTTTTGTAAATGTTTATTAATAAGAAGATCCATCAATTACTACTTTCTCATGCGTGCGAACAGCCAAACACCCAAATCTCACAAATCAAAATCCGTCTCAACTGTCAACTGTTGATGTAATTAAAGTTTTGTTTCATGCATGAGTCACATATTTTTAATACGGATAATACAACTCAACTTACATGAGCGTATGCATATTAATCCTAAATGTGTATTACGATGCATGTAATATGGTATTCTGTGGAACCGATTGTTTTTATTTGATAATAATGATGCCATTATAAGTACATACATGCTGAAATATTGGTAGGTTTAGTTATTGAAATAATTCTTATTGCTCTTCACCCATGGACTTAAAACGTAATGCGATTTATTAATGTTTACATTACCAAAGGTTTAGTATTACCTTGAGACTTTTTATTGTGTGAACGATTTACTAAAGGCGTTACTGGAAATTAGGTATATGCTGCCTGCCTTTTTCCACCTACAACAAATACCAACCCACTAACTGATCCCCAGAATCGAAAGTAGGTACAAACACATGCATAATGTGATGACGTAGTAAAAGCGTAAATTTCAGATGTACATATATTTCCAAACTCGGATATATATACACAGATTCAAATTCAATGTTTTGTTTTACTCCCGTGTGTTTGGTGGGTGGGTGGTTTGTTGAGTAAACTTAACCGTCAGTCATTCTCATCGTCATGATATTTTCTGTTATCCATCGTCACTGGGTGTGAAAATTGCATAGTGGTGAAGATGCATGGAGCCTCTCGGAGTTATCATTGGAGGCAGTGTGCCATTCAGTAAAAAAAAACGCTGTCGTATAGCCCAGTTTGCAGAAACAAAATCAAAATAAAGCCGAGAGGAAGGAGGAAGTGGGCAGAATGAAAAATAAAGATGTTGATTTGAAAGAAGATGACGGGATTTCCTGTCTGTTCATTTGAAGGAGCAGGGTGGGAGGAGGAGGAGGTGATGTTATTAGCAGACTAGATGTACATACGAATGGCCACGGACTATGTACCACGGATCATAGGAGGACGCTGTTAAAAGTCAATTTTGCATTGATTGCATCTCATAATATTTTAACTATAATAAATGTGTGCATACATAGGTATACATATGCAAATGCATATGTAGGCTGTACTCTTTCTGCTGGTTATGATGATAGTCAATATTAGTCTAGGGTAATGTGCCGGTTATTCTGTTTTTGGCTCTTGTTATACATTTATGCCATTGGTTTTGATTTCTCTCCTGGCCTGGTCTCATAATGAATTTCAAAAACTACGTCGTCGCCGTCGTCGTCGGACGGTCGGAGAAGCGTAAAAAAATCATCATGGTTAATGTTTGCACTTTGGAGCCTAACATATAATATATGCATTATTATTATTATACCACCACCATGTCCACATTAAATGTTTGATGATATGTAACATAACGGTTGATGTATGTACATACATACGTGTGTGTTTAACCCGTTCACTTTTGCATATGCATTGTGGACGTTGTACGAATTTAAGTACGTATGAATGAGAGAGCTTCCTCTATCTCATTTAATGGGCATGGATGAAAAGGAAAGACTTTGTTTTTTTGCGAGAGAAAAGTGGAGGAAGGTTATCCAAAAATCATAGAGAAAATGAGGTAGTTGTATTTATTTTTGGTCCGTATGACTCATCAGTTCACTTAGTTAACTCGTGAAATTTACAACTCTTCTTCTCTCTAATAAGATAAGAGAGCGAGGAAACAGTTTTGAAGCTGAAACGCATTTGCTTGCATGTGTAGTGCTTGGAGCAGAAGCGTCGAAGAGATAAAGTACTTACACAAGTACGGACGGTGTTGGTGTTGTTGTGGCGAGGACAATATCCCACTGTGGGAATTGGATCTGATTTCCCTGCTGCCAAATCGTGTTCTTTATGCAATGAAATAAATGTGATGATGACGATGGTGACGTAAGGAGAGGAAAAGTCAAAAACCGAGTTAAAGATGTGGATTGATCGTACATGCAGATGTATCAGTACACGGAGGCTGCGATGTAAAGTAGCGGATGAACAGGGTAGATTGTACCCAAGTAAAAGTAGAATGAAATTGAGACAGAGTCAGTACAGGGTTTTGTTGGTGTAATTTAATGAGGAGCAAATCATGAAGAAAAAAATTGCGGATGAAAATGAGACCTACTTTTATTAATGTATGTACGTATTTTTCGTACATTACTAAATTGTTAACTATAAGTAATTTAATTTTACTAATAAATCTCAATTGTTTGCTTTGCAGTCATATCACCAGAAGTACAACGTGGGAAGATCCTCGCAAAGGTTAGATAGATTTACATGTACAGCTTAAAATTGCTCGTGATTGGGAGTATTGGTTCCAATAATAATGACCTGATTATAATTTTAGCACAAACTCAGCAAATTTTGGCTGCAATTGGCAACGGAACTGGTTCACTTTCATCCCAAGCTAATCATTCTGGAAATGTGATCCAAGCCGTGGGGTCGGCAGTTGGACCACTTCCGGAAGGATGGGAACAAGCAATCACTCCCGAGGGCGAAATCTACTTTATTGACCATATGAATAGAACAACGTCCTGGTTCGATCCTCGAATACGTAAGTTATTAATAACGATCTTCATTATAATTTAATCAAATTTGTTAAAACTTATTATGTATCTCACTGAAATTATGGTTTTCTAAATATCAGGTTAGGTCATTTTATTATTTATCTATCAACAAGTTTAATGCTATTATTATCTTCTTCTGAGACGGGAACCAGACTAAGAAATGTGAATTATGAATGAAGCAGCAGAAGGTTTGTCGTCTCGTTCAATAGGAAGCTAAAACATGCATTAAAACTTGCAGTCCTCAACTATAAAGATAAAAACAATTGCAATTTAAATTTTTTATTGTTATCGTGCTCAAGGTTAAGCAAGATTGTTTGCATTCTGGTTCCTAGTCTAGTCGTAGTTGAACAAATATTTTGATGACAGCATTTTATTATTCGATTCATAAATAGCATGAATTTTAACGCGTTTTGAATTCATTTTTTTTTTACAGCGATGCACTTGCAGCGACCTCAAGTATTGCAACACCAAATCAACGCGGCAGCTCTCGCGCAAGCAAGCGCCTTGGCCGCAGCTTCAGCAGCAGCTATTTCAGCCAGTTCAAACGTCAATACCGCTGTGACCTCCGCCGCTGGGACAGCCTCCCTTCTTAACAACAATACCAGCATCCAACTTTCCAGGCAGCAAGAAGTGAGACTTCAACAGCTTCAGTTGGAACGAGAACGTCTCAAGCTTCGTCAGCAAGAAATCATGCAGCAAGTACGATCGCCATCATCATCATCAAATTTTAATGAAGTATGTAGTTACATAATATTTGATGAGACTTGTGATTTTGTGAATGTTTGCAGATGGAGAAGGAACAGGCTCGTTTACGTCAGCAAAATAGACTTCAGGTGATTAATAATTTGTTGCTTGAATCAAATACATACTTGTACTTGTGAGTTTTGTATTGATTGTTGTCTTGTTTTTTTTTTGCATAGCAAATGGAGGATGGTGAAATAGATCCCTTCTTGGGCGGATCAATGGTCAATCCCTCCACTCCCAGCTCCGATTTCCACAGGTCAGTAGCACATTTTTCCCTACAATGACCTTATCAATTCCTGCATAATTCCACTCATACGATTTATTTTATTTTATTCAGTCGCCAAGAATCTGCCGATTCAGGTCTGGGCATGGGAAACTCGTACTCGTTGCCAAACACACCAGAAGATTTCCTTTCCAACATGGACGACAACATGGATACAATAAGCGGTCTGTTTTATCCCAGAGTTTATTACCCTTCTGAAACTGAGTGATGTGATAGTGATGAGATGGCTGATTAAAAACAAAACCTTGGTTTTAATGCTTAATTAAGTTAGGCTACATGCTTAATTAATTTCTTAAGTTCTTCTTATTATTACCTCGAGTAGTGCTTTATCTCTGACATTACTTAATAATATGACCAGTTTATGACTTTGCTGAGCTCTCACTAAAATTCATAGCTCCGAATTCAACTATTTCTTATATGGACAAAGAAACACATTCGACGGGACCAAAATATCCAGATAACAGGTAACCAATGAATGATCCAATTAATCATTTGTTGTACCGTTGTTGTGTTGTCCTATTTAAATTTTGTATTCCAAATTGTTCCTTTTAAATATCTGATTGCGTAACTTTTCATGTTTTATTTTCTATCTCTTTAATAAGACTGCATGAGCGTGTGTGAATGACTATTAAATTGTTTATACGTATGTAACTACTGTTTCCAGCCTAGCATTCTTACTAAATTATATATTTTTACATGCATTTTTACAGAATCCATTGACGCACCTGACATCGGAACCTTGGGGAACGAGTAAGAGTAAAAATCTTATTGAATAAATAATTTTACAAAATTGAACAATTAACATGGAAAAATTTAAAATTTAAATAAATCATCATCATCACAATCAGACTCAGACAATACAGACTCTCGCCCCCCCACATCATTCCAGTCTACAGACTCAACACTAAGCACTTCCGGGAAAACGAGGTGCAGCTTCTTAGACGAGAAGAATCCAACGAGAGTCTTCATTCTCTCTAAATGGCGTTCTTCCCAATCCGAGTTGTTCTCCAATTTGTCAAAATCAATTCGGATGGGGGCCCCGTCGATAACTCCACCTAACATCTCACACACAATCACTGCCATCTGACCCACACCTTCCATGATCTTGTTTTCTTTCCTCTTGAATTCTTCATCTCCTTCCTGGCATTGGTAAATGGGGATTCCTTTGGCATCCTTTCCTTTGTCGTCAGAGTGGTGTCTGCCGTGATGAATGAAGGAATCCGGCATAGGTTTACGGATTTCCCCATTCTGGGTCACAATTCCAACATAAACTCTTCCGATAGTTCCAAATTTGAAGTAATTCCACGAATCCCCGTGTCTCCATTTCAGATCTTCAATTCTGAGCAGTGGCGACTCGTTCTTCTTCCCATGATCCGAATATTCCCCCAACTCCATCGTGACTCCAACACTTGTCAAAATCTTCATAACAATAGTCCAGTCAACCTAATTAATTGTGTAAATGAATTAATTAGTTACAAAAATTAGCTAAATATTATACCTTGTCAATAGAGATTTGATCTTTGATGAAGAAAATCTTTTTCTTCGGGTCGGGTTCTTCCGCGTTCTTCATGGAAAGTATAGCTAGTGTTATACAGATGGTCTGCGCGAACGAAGATGACTTGTCATGGCCGACGATGAAGGGTTTTTCTGTGACAAGTTTCCACTGCGGGGTCCAGTCCTCTGCAAATTTCTCTCCAGCTTTCTTCCGACTTTCACTGTAGTTGTACGCGGCTGCATAACTGCTTGGTGAGTTTTTGAATAACTTAAGGATCGTGGACTCCGTGTGAACCATCTTCGAGGTGTGCGAATTGGACCAAAATAATGCGTAAGTTGGGATTTGGTTAGCATTATCCCTCATCAAAAACTGCGTGATCTGGAATAAATAATGTGCATGTAAGAACAATATAAATAAGGTAAATTAGTAAATATAAATAGGAAATTCTTACAAGATTATCAGAATTATCAGAGTGCTCACGACAGTTACCAGCGCTTTTTGACTTTTGCCAACAGTCTCCGTTTCTGCAAATTTCATTGCCTCCCCCAACTCTCCAAGTAATCCTTCCTTGTGTAAATTTTACATCAATAACTTCCTCATTTTCGATATTCGATTCTTTCGTGTTAAACTTCTGCCTGCTTCGTTTTGCGTTACTTGAGAGCTGCCTTCCCTTCTTTGTGACCTGAATAATTGTTGGTGGGTCAGAGTTGAGAAGCTCCACCATCTCAGGTGATGTCTTCATTAGTCGATCAGGACCAGTATACTGCAAATATTCCTTGACCCTCTTAAATATGAAATATGGAATAGTGTTTGGGGTCGGTGGGGTCCATTTTTCCTCTTGATTGATAGGGGGTGGTGGGGATGGCTTTTTCCACGGAAAACGTGTCACTGGACGATCTTCTTGAGAGCACATCGGGCTACACTCTTCAATTAGTAAAAGATGTGTTTAATTATGATACTAATAATTAAACCGATGAACTCACCATCCAATTGCTCAATCCAATTGTCCGGCTCAAGAAAAGTCTTCGTGACCTTGTTGTTGGCAGTATTGAAGAAGGTCACCGAAATTTTCTTCTTTTTGGCTGGAGGGACAACACTTTCTCCGTGTATCACATTCTGGGGGGTGTGGTCCATTTTTATTATAATTTAAAAATATGATTTTTAAATTAAGCAGAGAGTTAAGTAGAGAGAGAGTTGAGTTGTTGGTGGTGTGCAGAAAATAAGAGAATGAAGAGAGGATAAGGTGAGGACAATGAACTCAAATTATTTTTTTATTTTTTCCAGCAATGTGGAATCCACGGATGACCTAGTTCCTTCTTTGGACATTTCGGAATTGAATTCAGAACTGTCCAACGAACTCTTGGACGAAATGCAGACGATCATGAACTCTAGCAGGTCTGACAACACCATGACATGGCTATGATGTCCCGACTTGAGAACTATTTTGAATAATCGTTATTATTTTATTTTATTCGCTCTCCTCGTTATTTCGATTTGTTTCTCTCCGACTCATCATGTTTATGAAACTTATTATCTTGTCTCTGTTATTAATTAAGTTATCACCCCGTCCACTTTTACTATTCCCACAGGTATACTTAAAAATACTTTAATGATAATAGCGATAATGATCAATCAACATTTCGGCATACGCCACAATAGTAAAACATACTTACTTACTTCAAGGAGGTATTGACGAGCTCTCAAATTTTTGACATCTTCACTCTTAGCTGCAAGTTATCATTTGCCATAATGACTTACATTAAGTAGTTTCAAGTACAAAAATGCTGCAATATTTATATAAATGATGGGTACATAGGATTACGCCCATTTGATTACTAAAGTGATGAATGTAATCGTGTTTAGCAGGAATTTATTAGCGATTTATTTAAAACATCGTCATTTTTTCAAATTCAAGGGTAGAGATTGTTGTGATAACGAAGAAATTATTGGCCTTATTGTTTTGTGTAAAAGAAGAACTTGATACTAAATTGTATTCCTGTGCGTCTCAAATGCTTAAATGAGTTTGTTTTTTTGATTAATTTTATTTAGCGGATATAAACTTATAACCACGTGTTTCTAATTTTTGTAAATGAATTTCCCCTCGTAAGGTTGATTATTATGTTTAAATTTCGACTTAATTATAACCAAGTTGTTATCATCAGTTCTATTTTATTGCGTTCAAGACATAAAGGCAGGACATGTATTGATTGATACGTTGGTAATCCTACGTCTTCCATGATGTGTAAATATATAATATCCAAGGGTATCGGAGGTATTTATTGTTATTATTTCGGGTCTTACGTGATTTTGATATTTAAAAGTTTTAATCTAATGTTTTGCGAGGTTACATAACTGCATTTTTGGCTTGGGTGAAAGCAGGGAACGTGTGCCGTCCGATCTGAATGACAATGATAAATCTGGTGTAGTTTTTGTACTAGATGTACTATTATGGATTGAAATATATATATACCCCTTTTTACGCAATAGATTATTTAGGTATTTAGCTAATGAAATGCCCATTAATCTTTTTTAAAAAGTTATGACTTTATCCCGAGAGAATTTCGTACAGTTTACGATTTAGAAGAAAGCTTTGCTGTTTTGCAACACAAACAGAAGAATTTCTTTGCTCCTGTCAAATTTTCGAACATCAATTATCAACAAAAGTACCAGTCTTTCATGACAAAAGAGGTTACAAATTAAAATCATGAAGAGCAATTTAAAATCATTATTTACTAAGCAAGAAATAATATAATGTATTAAGGAACACACAATTTGTGATAGATACATGCAATAGAGGCAATAATACGATGATGATAAAACCCTTATAATAGCAATACTAATAGTACATGTACTGGGAAGAAATTGTTAATTCATACATTTATTTTTCGTGATAAGTGTATACAAATGACCTTCTGACATACATAATTAGTTGCAGTAAATATTTATTGGAAACGCATTTGGCGAAAAGCAAAAAGTGCCTTCAAATTCGAAACAGTTTTAACCAGACTTGATGATAATGATAAAAAAATAAACAATACACTTATATTTTCCGTGACCCGATGCAATATGAAATGAGCTCTGAAACTGACTCGTCCATGAAATGATTGCTTATATAACATAAAAAAATCGCATTGTAAACTTTGCTACTTAATCAATCTACCTTATTTCATTAATGTTATTTACTATTAATATTTTAGAATCGCGTGCATACCTCGATCCAGCTTAAATAGAGTAATCTTAAACTTTTAGATTTTAGAAGACTGATGCTCATGTTCATAGTAAAAATATGAATTTATGCAAGTGAAACAGATAAAATGAATGGCCGTCCGTTACGTTATAAATATTTAGGAATCAATCAAGATACATTTGTGTAATGAAAGAAGAGCTATATTAAACTGTAATAAGCTTAAATGATTTATACTTTTGTTTGCTATTGTTATTATTATTGTAATTTGTGTAAAGTTTTACTATATATGAAAAGTACTGTTGATTGTATAATTGATGCATTACGGAAATATTTGAGACTTGATCGGAAAGTGCAACATATTGTCGAGACGCGTGCAGAAGCAGGTTCTGCAAAATTCACAAAGTGCCTTTGATTGTGGGGTTTTACGGAGTTATAGCTGAATATAATTATTATTGTTAGTGTAGCTGGAAACTTGGGTAATACACTGGCTTATAATTTATAGGCTTAGGTTTGTAACTGTATCTGTTAATTGTTACACCTAAACATAATAGTTTGTAATAAAATGGTGGAAATTGAATGAATGGTGGTTTTATAATAGTAAGATCTTTATTTATTTATGCATTTATTCAGGTTAGTGTTCAGACTAACCTTGTTTCTGAAGTTTATTAGATTGTATTTACAAATTTAAATGAGATGAGAGAGAGATACATATATTCACAACTGCAACTTCATATCGATTAATTGAGAGAATAATCTCATCTTGATCGTTGCATCTTTTTCATAATGTTAATTTAATTGAATATTCATTACATTTTTTTCAGACTATGAAATTAAATTCAGATCACAAACAAAAGCAGAGTTGATCACAGAATGAACAGGAGTCTAACATGATATTAAGGAACTTATGAAATAAATTAAGTATACGAGATTATGAGAAATTCTAAACAAACTATTTTTCAAGTTGGTTATTCAAGTTGGCTGACTAAAAAAAGCATCTGCATTTTGTAAATGCTGTAAATGCTTCTCCTCTTCAATAATTAAGTCCCCGAAAGGATGCCGATTCCAACGCCGGCAGCGAAAGCCATGAAAAATGTTTGCATATCGCGTGCCCTCAGGTCTTCGCCGTACGCGAGTTTGTGGTACCAGCGTCGTGATACCGTCTCACCACGCGAGACGAGCTGCTCCGCCTTATCCGCTGCCTTATTCAACTTATTTCCCAACTAGAAGAAATTATGTTCCGATGAGTTTATTTCGTTTCGAAAATTCGGTTAATATTACAGTCAATATGAGTGTGTACTAATATCATAATATCGATAAAATTACTTACAGTGAAACTTTCACTGTGAAAGTCAGGCACAAATATACATTCATACAGCGTTATACATTGGTAAAATTATAATGCGAAATTATAAATGTAGATACACAGGACGGGAAATATACACTATATAATACATATGTAGCAGTTAGAATTAAATTAACGGTTCACGTTCTTTAGACACGCATTCAAGCTGAAGCCAATCCAAGGAGAAAGCCTCCAGCAAATGCAGGTATTGTGCATGAATTGTCTTGAGCGTAAGTGCGAATCTAAAACAAAAGAACATACAGAGGTTAAATATAAGGTTCTAAGGGTTATATTGGAAATTAACAAGCAAAAAAAATGTTAGTGGCGAAAGGAGAAAGTCAAAATTGGTGTATAGAATAAAGTTAACACAAAAGAGCAACATGCATGCATATTAGTAAAATAGTAATACAACATAAACAAATATTGCAGACAACACAAATTAGCAAGGTTGAAAATTAATGCATAATGACAAGTCCACAAGAAAAAACAAGGCAAAAATAATAATATTCCAGTCCTCACCTTATCTGTCCAATCTGGCTTTGCACCTGTCACAATCTGTTTTTGGATTTTTTCTGCATCTCTGTTAAGTCGGTTCCAGTTAATCTGCAACAATCACTAATTATAGAATATAATCATAAAAAAGTATATCCTCCTTGAACTCACATTGATGTAACCCTTATAATTGGCAATCTGTAGCAAAATGATTCCTCCTCCCACCGCAGTTGCTGCTGCTTTCCCCACTTTCATAGCCAAGAAGCCTGTCAGCCTAAAATTAATTTGTTCACCGCTTAGTTAATGGGGACTTGTGAAAGTATTTAAATATATAAATGATCATATCATACCATCCTGACACTCCCCCTAAAAATACTTGTCGTGGGGTGGAACCTTCCTCTCCGTCGACAATCTTTTCTATCCATGACTCCACATTTTCCGACGGGGTTTTTGGGTTATTCGTCGCAGATGGCATTTTAGCTGTTCTTCAATTGCAAGGGCTTGAAAGTGAAATCTCCTAGCTTGATTATCCTCGTCTAAACTTTATCTACAAGATTATAATTATTACATTAAATAAGATTTAAGTAACAAATTAGCTTTATTGCATAAATAGCTTGCAGAATTACCTGTATTATCAATAACTGCTCGAAAGAGAGTTGAAATTGTTCGAAAAATTTCGTCAGTGCGACTTCGTTTATTTGCGACTTGGCGATTTGTGAAATCACGATAAAATGTGCAATAACTGGGCGGAGAAAAGAAAGCAGGGGCAGAGTGAGACTGCAACCGGGAGACGGTCAACCTTCCTCAAATAAAACCATTTCACTAAACTCAGTTTCCGGTGAAATTGCAAATAACAGAAAATGCTTTCACCATGTGTCACAAGACTGTTTGGGAGAAAGGTCATTGAAAAACAGGTTAATTTGTGTAAAAGGAATAGTTCTAGTCTGAACGAAGGTGTCCCAAAAACTAGGAAGGTGAGAGTTCGCTTCGCACCAAGTCCAACGGGTAAGAAAGGCGAAAGCTTAACTTTCTCTTTGCTTTCTCCGATCATAGTTTATTGGTTTGTTTGTGTGTTAATTGATTTTTGAGTTGTTGTACAATTTGACAAGATACTAATTGATGTCACATGTTTGCTGCAGGTTTACTACATCTGGGCGGATTTCGAACAGCATTGATAAATTACTTGTTTGCTGTGAAACATGGTGGAACGTTTATCCTTAGAATTGAGGACACAGATCAGACGAGACTGGTCCCGGGGGCTGTAGAAATGATGAAGGTAACCTTGCTTTAATGGCTAAGCAATGATTGCTATTAATTCCGTAAAATAATACTTGTATAAACGGTTATGCAAAATTAATTTGAAATAATTTTCGGTTATAACTCTCTTAGACAGATCTCGACTGGCTAGGAATAACACCACATGAAGGGCCTTCTTCACCAAAGTCAAAGTACGGACCCTATACTCAATCTGAGAGGCTTTCACTCTACGAAGAAAGTATAAACCAACTAGTAGAGTTAGGCCAAGCGTATGAATGTTTCTGTTCCGAAACAAGACTGGATTTGATAAGGAGGGAGGCTATGAGACTGAGACAAGTGCCAAAGTATGACAACAAGTGCAGACATTTAACCAGGGAGCAAGTGAAAGCGAAGAAAGCAGGAGGAGAAAGCTTTTGTTTTCGTTTTAAGGTTATTTGATTTTATTGCATTTATATACGGTGTGGATGATGAAAATTACAATAGTTTCTCTCTCTCCCTCTCATTTAGTTACAACCTGAATTCGTAAAATTAAAGGATATGGTGCATGGTCAAGTGAAATTCGACTTGACAGACCGTAATTATGAAGGAGATCCAGTCGTTGTAAAATCGGACGGGTTTCCAACCTATCATTTTGCAAATGTCGTTGACGATCATTACATGGAAATTTCGCATGTTTTACGTGGAATCGAGTGGCAAGTTTCTACCCCAAAGCATTTGCAATTGTATAGGTAAATTCGTATGATACGATGTTCAATTCATCATTTGATATTGAATTGAGTCTTAATGAAATGTTTCTAAAATTCTGTCTTAGAGCTTTCAAATGGGAAGCAACACAGTATGGTCATCTTCCAAATGTGGTGAACAAAGATGGGACAAAGCTATCTAAAAGGCAAGGGGATATTAGCATGAAACACTACCGAGATATGCTATACTATCCTAGAGCACTTTCCAATTTTGTGACTAAAAGTGGTGGTGGCTTCCTTGACCATAACGTGGACAAGATTTATTCACATGAGGACCTTGCAATTTCTGTACTTAAAACTACCTAGAATAATTATAAATAAATTTTTTATCATGTCTAATTCAATAATGCTGGACTCCTCTAGTTTGACATCTCAAAAGTGAATACCGCTGCATGCCGATTAGATTTCGAACTTTTATCCAAACTGAATCAATTAGAGTTGCGCAATGAAGTTGAAAATAACTTGGAATCTGTGGTCGAATCCCTATCAGTTAAACTGTCATCGCTACCAAATTCTTCACAGTTTTCAAAGCCTTACTTGGAAACAATTTTGAAGTGGTGCCCTAGCAGGACGGCTTCCTTGATGGACCTTTTTAGTAATCAATTTTCTTATCTATGGTCTATTCCTGGACCAAATTCCGCCTCTAAAATTAAACATTCACCCCAAGAACTGCTAAGTTTTATTGACCAATTTGAAGTCTTCTTGAACAAATCTACATTACCAGAGCACGACATATCTCAATTTATAAAAGAATATTCTTCTTCCAACGATCTAAAATTTCAAGTTCTCATGGCAGACTTGAGACTACTCCTTTGTGGGGTGCAGGTTAGTACTATGCAAGCCAAATAAATAAATAATCTAATAATCGTAGTCATTTCATTACAATGTCATTACTTTTATGAAAACGCAGAAAGGACCGCCTATTGCAGACTTGGTTAGTTTATTTGGCACACAGTCTACCATCAAACGATTAAGAAGTGGTGTTGAGCAAACTTTAAGTATTAAACAATCTTCGAAATCACAAATCCAGTAGCTAAATAAACAAATATGGTCGAAACATTATAAGTTTACATCATTTAGCATATTTTTCATGACCTTCTATGCAATCTCATCTTGGCTTCCTGCCTGGTTTTCGTCATTCGTTATTCTTATTGGTCAAGAGTTCAAGATAACTTTCCTAAGAAATTTTACACTTAACAGAATTATAAAATTAAATAACAAATTTATAAAGCATTTTTATTGAGAAACGTAAAAGAAAAAAAAATTGGGCACATGAAAGCGAATAGTGAAAGAATCAAAAGAATGGAGAAAGTTGAACAGGCTGGGCGGGAGACGAGAACATACGGCGAAGAAATTCCAAAACATCAACAGAACGAAAATTTCATTGTGTGTGATTTAAAAAAAATCAAATTAGTTTCTTCTTTTTCATTCAAAATTTTAAATATATTTTCAAAATTAACGATATTAGAGTTATTGATTGTTAGTGTAATAGTTCATTAAATATTCGAAATTGTTATTGAATAGGAGGGGAATTCACATTTGAAACTAGCAAGTATAAATAACTCCAACTACCGAATTCAGAGGTTAACCGATTGCAGGTATTATTTGACGAGATATTTTCATCTTTTGTATTTTTTTGCGATAGGTCTATACCTATTCTGTAAAGCAAAGAGGCTAATTTTATGTTGGATTTCAGTTTGATAACCACCAACTACTACCAAAGGAGAGATGGATGGGGAAAATTCTCCTTTATCATTGTTATTGGCAGGTGATGTGGTGGAATTGATGGAAACTAGTTCTCCTCCTGATGGAGGGGGATGTGCTCCATATTGGTCATGCGATAAGCCAGCATTGGATGAAATAGAAGAAACTGTTTCCACACCAAGACCTTCATGCTCAAATACGATAACGACGAGTAATGGCAAAACTGTGGGTGTGGTGTCAGGAACAGTTAGGAAATTGGATGTTACAACGGCATCAACTATTCGAAAGACTCAAGTTATCAATCAAGTTTCAGATATAGTGAGGGAGTTGGTGGAAAATTCGGTAGACGCTGATTCAACTAACATTCAAGTTTTTCTGGTAAGTTTAGATAACACTTTTATGCTTGACTGCTGTGGTAGCTTATGCCTTTTGATTTATTTTTCAGAGCAATTTTGGTCTTGATGAAATCATAGTACAAGATACCGGAAATGGAATATCTCGACCAGATCTTTTTCACGTTGTGTCTGGAGGTTATACTTCGAAATTGGAAGATACAGGAAATTTAAGTGAGTCTTACTGTCATTATATAATGTAGTTGGTGTACAACTTGTAATATATTTTCTAGGTGCTCAAGGCCACTACGGATTTCGCGGAGAAGCGCTGTCCTCCATTTGCTCCGTAGCTAATGTATGCATTACTACAAAGACTCCCACTGACGCACATGCTACCAAGTACAAGCTCGATAATTGTTGCTGCATTGTTTCGGAGACAATCGTCGCAGGTGGAAACGGAACGCATATTGTTGCAACAGATTTGTTCGAAATGTATCCTGTGCGGCGAGGCCACATTAAAGAGAAGCCTAACTGCCAGGAGCAGTTGAAAAAAGTAGAGTCATTTCTGAAAAGTGTGGCTATTGCAAATCCTAAAACGCATATCAGATTGTTTCACAATAAAAGCTTGATATGGAGCAAAGCATCGGTTGGCAGCATTGATCAAGCCCTGATGGCAGTTTTGGGTCATGCAATATCCAAAAGCTTGAGTAGATGCGGACCAGTTGAATTGGAGGTTACAGCAGAGGAATATGACGAGAAGAAAGAGCGTACAATCGAAGCGTTCTTTTTAAACAAACCGGTAGATATGAAAACCATGAGTTACACATCAAGAAGGATGACCTTTATATTCATCAATAGAAAAAGAGTTCATGTTCACGAGTTTGAAAAGGTACACACAATATTGGCACTAATGATAGATTCCAAATGATGCTGAATAATGATGAAATTCCTTAATTTATCTCTGCTATAATTTCAGATTATCCGTCAATATACTGCGGCCACAATTGTTAATCCTACCCCTGCTGAGCGACGAAGGTTTCCAGTTGCCATTATTAACATTAATGTCCCCGATGATGAAGTAGATTTTAACAGAGAAATTGACAAGACTAAAGTATTTTTGGTGCATAAGGTACGTACATACATAGATTTGTGAATTATTTATATGCATATACTTACATTGTATTAATATTAATATCCTTTATATTTTATGTTTAGGACGATATCTCTGCGAAATTGGAAGAGCTATTGCAAAAGTTTTATGGGATTACATCTTTAGACAACGGTTCCGGACTTTCGGATATTTCGGGGTCCACAGTAAGCTCGACAGAACGCAATCCAACATCACCCGACATTTTTGACATAAATGAGGAAATCAGTCCTTTCCCATTTACTACCGATGCAGTGAGTACAAACCTTCACAAAGAAAGACAAAGTACAATACAGTCTTTCATAGAAAATATCCCAACTGTTTCGGACACCAACTTTTGCCAGGCCTCCATAAAGACTGAGGTAAAAATTTACAATTGTTTCTCTCTCAGTAAGTTTTAAAAATACAATAATTATATGTTGCTCTATTAGGGATCTGTTCCATTCCCTTCTGTTCGACCTTCACCACCGGCCAAAAAATCAAATCAGTGCATTAGCAACTTTGATTGTAATTTGGATGATATTTTAATGGACACGCCACCAGAAGAGATTCTACCTGCTGTTGAAGTTACCGAACCTTTGACAATTGTCAGAAGCGGTCAATACACGATTAATTGTGTAGAACTTGAAAAATCAAAAGCAGTCAGCATGAAAAGCTCACCCATCAATCATTTTGAATCAAGTTCTAAACAGGACGCAATTACATTAAGTGAGACCGGACGAGTTATTGACATGAACCTCTGGGTGCAAGGAAGGATTCCTGACAACCATGGAAGTATTTTGAAGGTAACCTCGCCTCAATTAAAATTTTACTGACTAAAATTACTTTGGTTGCTTTCGTTTGTCTAAAACAAAGTAGTAACTTTCTTTTTTAGAGCGTCAATATCGTAAGTTCTCCATGCCGGCCTTCAAATCTATTGGAAAAGGAAAACGTATCTCAGTCAAGCTCAGCCTCTCAACATCTTAATGGTTGTAAAAACTCGAAATCTACTAATGCATTCGATTTCATTGGTAGTGGGTTGGCAAAACCTAGCGATGCGAAACGACCCAAGTTAAGCAATAGCTGTAATAAGAGTCAGAAAAGTGCAAATCATTCTGACATTTCCCTATCTGGGACTCCGAGACAAATTACCCTAAACCAGTTCAAAAATTGGGATACACCGATCGCAAAAAGAAAGTCGTCTTCTGAAAATATATTTCGTGCTCCAAGTCCTGGTCTTCGATTGATCTCTCCTCCTGCATCATCTTCTGTATCCATATCTGCAACCTCGTTCCCCGCTTTCCAATCTAGTACACAACAAGGACAGGACAATTTTTCTGGATCTCAAAACAAGTAATTTTTAAAACTTAATTGTATAAGTTTCGACTGAATAATCCATTTACTGAATCCAATTTTGATAACTTTGACAGTGGTCGAATTCTCGGCACTCTGACGGATTCAAGTCTATACACAGTCAAAATCAATGATTTTGTCGGAATATTTCATCCCATGAATATGCTTCAACAATTCCCCTCTCTGAAGTACGATTTGAAGATCGAATTGCAGAAAGTATCTCAACCAGGAACTGAATTAGATGCTCAATACATTGTCGAAAAGCAGTGTGTACCAAAATTGTTTAATGCATTCATCCTTCGCATGGATCCCATGTGTGACAAGTACCCTAAAATATTTCACAAACTGCAATCTCTTAAGGACATAACGTTTTAGAGAAATACGTACTCATAAACTGTAAACGCAATACTCAATATTTGTTTCTCAATTTTTCAAACCGATTGTTTGTTGTATACTTTTTTGTTAAAATTTTTTACGTTTCATTCCTGTACTATTTAAACGTTTTTAGCACTTTTAACTGATGACCTAGTCGAATTTTGGAAATAAATTGCAAACTTTCCATGAATTTGATTGAAAGTAGTTTGCATGGATTTATTTAAACTTTCTTGCATTCCCCCAAAACTCTGCGATTCTTGCTAAAGTGATTGCTGACGATTCACTTTTCAAGAACTAGAAAGAGAAACTCGCGATTGCGAAGTCGAAGTAAATAGTCGTAAAATTGAATATTAATTGTTGATCTTCAGCCTTTTTAGAGTATTTCTAAAATCCGAGTTTTTGTAGAGGATTGATAAGTGTGATAAATTGTAAGACATTATCAGATGTCATAAGGTTTGAGGATTAATTAAAGTAAGTTTGATGTCCAAAGTTATTCTAATTAGGTATTTATTTTGTATTTGTTTTGAGCCAAAACTTTTGACCAATTGTGGTTGTGATGAAAATCAATTCAATAATCAAATCACAATAAATAAATCAATATTATTTCGATTTGTTTAATAGATGGCTTCATAAAAACATTGGACGGCAACTATACTAATCCAACCCCTGGGCATGGGGAATATGCTAGAAAGTGACTCTTCAGCCTCTGACCTTGAAAATAACGAGGGTAAGGTTAATAAATAATTTAATTGATTGTTTGAATTGATTCGCATTATTTGTTTCTAGCCGTATTTAAATCTATAATACATTAAACGCACAATTTGTTTGATTCTTTAATCTCCAGATATAAAAGAACGGACTGCTGGGGACGGAATGGAAAGTGGCCATATTACTAACGTTAGCAGAGCTTCCAATAATGATGCCTTTTCGGCTTCTCGTCAGCAAACGCTTCATGATTACAATGGTAACTTGATAAACCTAAGAAATTGAAATTTGAAAATGTATGCAGCCGCTGTGTGAAAATTGTTCTTTAAAGTTGCTTGTTTTTAAGGATTGAAGCAACTGAATGAGGAACACAAGTTAGATGACCGACCGAGTTTCAGCTATGACGTTGTCCATGACAAGAACGATAATGTACAAAACGTGGAAGGAGCCAAGATCCAGAATGTAGAAATTACTTCGAAATTAGAAGGATCGATGCACGCCAATTCAATCTCTACTACTGGGGCAAAATCCATGTCGGCATCGCCAAGACAGTTGCCATCTCGGGATCTATTGATCCCTGTCAGACCTGCTCCAAAGCTTGATAATAAACATGGTGCTTCCGGGCAGTCTTCCGCCTATAGTCCGTTAGAAAAATTAAATGTAAAACAAAAGTAAGTATCTGCTTAATTTCTAGCATTTGATCATTCAAAATTTGAATTTATAGTAATTTCTGTAACCTCTTTTAATCTCAGAAACCCCAAGTTCGTGCCGTATGAACCGTATAGTGCAGCTACACGGCCCATCATTGCTCCTCAAACTCATATACGAAAACCTTCGGATACATCCTCAATCAAATCTCAATCCAGTACGGTTTCACATGGTGATACCACTTCAGTAACCACCGAAGAGGGTAAATTATTCAGCAATGCTGACTTATCCAAATCTGTAAGCCCATGCAGACACGATGGAATTCATTCACCTAAAGTTTCAAGTAATAACAATGGTGGCACGCAATATCACCACCCATCTACAACTTTAATGAAAGTAAGTGAAGTAGGTTTATTTTACACTTTGAAAAGTAAGAAATGAACAAAAACACCTCTAAATTAATCGAATGCAGGAACGCCTAAAAATGGCACACAAGGAAATCAACGATCTACAATCTGAAAATACTCGTTTGAAAAAATTGTTGGTGGATTCCATGTCAGGAAGCAGTCTCTCTCCAAATTCGATGGGAAGAGTGGGTATAAACGGTCCTATGAATCAAAATGCTCAAACCACCAACTTTCACCACAGGAATAATGAATGTGTAGACAATCTAAATGATGAATTAGAAGTATGGAGATCAAAGTTCCTCTCGTCATGCGTATTAGTAGATCAACTAACCAAGGACAATCATGATGTGAAGGGAACGGTGTACGAAGCCGCAGAAATTATTAAAGACCTGAAGAACACTGCTTCTCTAACTCAAGGGCAATATGAAAATATTAACGAATGGCTGCGCAAAACGAATAATATGTACATGACGTACTCCTCGTCTACACTTCCGGATAGTAATTTTTGCGGTGAAGATTACTTGGAGGATGCAAACAGTTAGCTGTAATATATAATTGATATTTAACACTCTTCGGGTGGTAAGTTTGCCTTCGTTTGTTTAAAATGTGCTTTCGATTGTTGAAAAAACATCGGGTAATTTTCGAACAATTTTATTGAATATTAAAAGTATCATAAACATATTAATATTACAATTTAAAATTTTGTAATAAAATGTTCAACTTGAAATGATTCCGAGTTCAAATTTTTAAAATAGGACCAAAATTGATAGATTAGTATGCTTCATGTATGCATTTTCATGTAAAAAGTAAAAGTCTTCACGCGATACTTACATATATAAATGTACCAATTGGGACATTTTTCTTCAAATATTTTTCTCCAAATTCCGTATTTTATGTTTCGTTTATGTTGTTATGAAATGCATATCAGTATGTCTCAATATTGTATCAGTTTTCTTTATTTTTTAATTTAACAGATAAAAGTGAAAGCAAAAGGAGCAGTTTGAGAATCTCGAAGAAACCATGAAACTATTTGATTTTGTTTATGAATTTAATCAAGAGGCCAGATCAGAATAAACCAGAATGGAACGGCGTTTACTACCATATGTATTCATCATCAGCTGCATGTCTGTGTATGTATTTGAACCGGATAGCGGAACCTCTTGCTACACACCAGCAAAGAAGAAGAAGAATAAGAACGTCTCATAAGTGCTCTGCTAGGTTTACACCGGGCACTGCTGCTGTGTTTATCGACGGAGATGAAAACTACCCGAATTCGCCTGGAAAGAGGGAGGCTCTCCTCTTTCACCCGGAGTCTGGAGGCTGGTTCGTGAGAGTATATGTTACTCTCTGTGCTCTCTCTCATCGGAGGCAGATGAAGTTGGATAGAAGTTGTGTCTGAAGATTACTAGCTGCTAGGAAAAGCAGCAGCAGTAGTAGAGCTAGCTGCTGGACTTCTCTCTTCTCTCAAACAAAATCCCAACCAAATAGAGAAGGGCGGAAGGAGTTGACCGATCGCCGCACCCGCACTTAACAAAAACTCATATCATCTCATCTTCAGTCCTCCATCCATCAACATAAACAAATCAATAGGTACATACTTTCACATTTTCTCCACGTTAATCCCAACCCTCTCGTGAATTTTTTAATGGTATCATACCATTCTGAGGGGTTTAAACTAATAAGAGCAAGTTGTAATGTGATTCCGTATATTTTTATTTGGAAACGCATCTTGTCACCTAAAAGCTACAAGTTTGCATTTCAAGCATGGTAATCTATATGCGGCTTTTTAAAAAGTGAATTTTAATCAATTTGTTATACTTAAGTTGAATGTGTTCTGATAACTCAGAAATTAAGATATTTACATTAGTGAGGTGATAGAGCCAAATTAAGTCTGGTTTATTTTTGGCAACATTTTGTTATTGGTGATTTTTGGTTAACCGTTTAAGAGGTTCTCGACATTACATAAATGAATACATTACATACCATGTTTTGGCCTTAATCCTAATTTAGCTTTGGATAATTAACTTCATTACGTTAGGCAAGTGGGACGTAGAGATTACGGAATTGTTTACCAAAAATTAGGTAGATTGTCACTGGTTGGAAAGAAAGTTGGGGTATTATTATAAGTGGGTGGTTTTCTCTCTCTTGTTACGGATGATTATACAAAGTGAATGGTCTCGTAATACATATGCACACAGAGTCATGCAAGTTTAAACTTTGTGAGCTAAATGCTAAATATAATCTTTTGTCTTTTTTCATGTTCTTCACTACACTTGGTTCGGAACAAAACAGGAGATTACATCAAGATTTGGAACCTTTATTACTCAAGTTCGTTGAAAGAAGATTTGTTTTCTTTTACATTCTGTAAACAAACATGAAAGTCATCATTTTCTGCCTGAGAGGATCCGTCGTGGTGTGTCAAAGTTATAGCTAGTCTTACATCGTCTGTGATTATTATACATAAATACTGGCGGATTTTCCCATAAGAGTGTTTTAAGAATTTGTACTTCCGGCCAACCATCACGGAAGGCGTCTACACTGATTTGTTTGCCATCAGTGAGAAATGAAATGTTAGTGTTAAATTTTCCACGGTTATTTTCAAAGAAACGCTGCATTCGATAACGATTGAGTATGTAGCTTTCCGAAAGAGTTACAAGGAAAGAATTATCATAATGTCGACCAAGAGCTTCAAGAAGGAAAGCTTTGTGTAGGAGATTAAGTTTGGCTCAATCCATACAGTATGGCCGAAGAGGAAGTGCTCTTTGACGATGTCTACGCGCTTTGTGAAGTAATTGGAAAGTACGTAAAATATCGTATTTATTGTCTACATTATTTGTTGATGTATTACATTTGGTTGGGATTTACGTTGACACGCTCTCTATTGTTTTTATTTAGGGGACCTTATAGCGTCGTAAGACGTTGCATCCACAGACAGACAGGATGCCAGTATGCTGTGAAAATTGTCGACGTGGCCCGATTTACGTCAAGTCCTGGATTTTCGACAGAAGATCTAAAACGGGAAGCCACCACTTGCCACCTGCTCAAACACCCCCATATAGTCGGTTAGCAAAGAAGTTTTGTTTTTTTTCCGTAGCGAAACATGTGCACACAATTAGTGACAACAATGAGTGCTGATATAAATTGTATTTATTTTTATACAGAGCTTCTTGAGACATACTCCAGTAATTACTCTTCCGATGGACTTCTATACATGGTTTTTGAATTGTGAGACTCAAAAAATATATTTTATGAAAGGATGAACGATTGTTAGTAACCTTAAATGCAATAGATGATAATAACAATTTAATGCATTTGCAGCATGGATGGAATGGACATTTGTTATGAAATCGTGTCTCGAGTGAGTGTTATATCCAAATACATACATGTCCATTTTGAAAACCATGAAATAACTTGAGTGTAATATTGTTTAATAGGTTTCGGCCGGTTTTGCATACAGCGAAGCTGTTGCAAGCCACTACATGAGACAAATTTTAGAAGCTTTAAAGTACTGTCATGAGAATGATATCATCCACAGGGACATCAAACCTCATTGTGTCCTTTTGTCTTCGAAAGAAAATTCAGCGCCTGTAAAGGTATGTAAATAATGTGTATTACTTGAATTATAAAGAATTTTTCACACTGTATTTCTTTCACTTTAAGTTGGGAGGATTTGGACTAGCCATTCAACTTAGTCCTGACCCTGCGAAACAAAGGATTAGATCAGGTCGAGTTGGAACTCCAGGTATGCATCGTATTCATTTTTGAGGGGGTGTCAGTAATAATGTGCAGAATTAATTTCTTAATACCTAATTAATCAATTGTGTAATCTTCCCTACTACTTAATTTTATCATGTCAGGTTTCATGTCTCCTGAAGTAGTCTCCAGAGAACCTTATGGGTAAGGAGTAATTTACAATATCCGTGTCTATAAATAGCTACAAATAGAATAAAATTAATTACCAGTTAATAATATTGTCGAAAAATTCTTAAATTGTTTCAGGAAACCTGCGGATATTTGGTCTGCCGGGATTTTGTTGCATTTGTTGATTAGCGGTACTCTCCCTTTTCTTGGAACTAAGGATAGATTGTACAATCAAATTCTGGAACCTCACGTCGACCTAGACGGCTCCTTGTGGGAGAATCATAGCCCCGACGTCAAAGACCTTATTAGAAATATGCTTCACTTAAATCCAGACAAACGACTGACGATACAGGACGTATTAAGTCATCCATGGCTTAAAGTAAGGATTAAATATAAAAATATAGCAATATAAATTGAGCGTGTCGTAATTTAATCAAATTTTATTTTTAACTTGTTCTCCAGGATCGTGAAAAGTGTCCTAGAATGCATTTGACCGAAGTTGTTCAAACTATGAAGGTAAATATTATTGACTAAAATAGACCATTATTCCCTAGCTAGGTGCTAGTCGTATGTGTACTGGCAATGTTATTGAAACCGGCTCGTATCAAATTCCCAACCTTACTCAATAATAATAAACGTCAAAGATCCTGTCAAAAATAAACTCCGGTGTTGCTGCATGGCGTTTGTTTAGATTTATGTTATCAGATACCCGTGACCTGTATACGATATATACGAATAGTTGAATCTAGGATTTGCCATTTACACATACTCGTGGTGGTGCATAATATAAATGGTGGCTAATTGAAAAAACGTGTTTTTTAACTCTAGGCTTTCAATGCAAGACGCAAATTAAAAGGTGCCATACTTAACGCAGTAAGTTCTCCGCATTGGAGTTCTGAGCCTTACGACGCTGGAGGAAATGACCAATGTACCACTGATGGTGCGTATTAATTTTTATTTTATTTTTTATAATTTTGACAAATAATTTGCACTAATTATTTTCAAAATGTTTATAGCTGTGTCGTTGATAATCGATGCTCTCGAAGATATGCAATTACTTATAAGCACAAAAGACTCTAAACTGACACCTGGAATTCTGCTTGACACAAAACTTATGAAAAGTAATAATTATTTATAAAATTGTGCAACTAAATAATTTTTACTTTCATGTATACATAACTGTGTCCTTGATAATTACAGTTTTGCAAATCTTTGATGTAATATCCTCTGGAAACCTATCTTGTGGGAAAATTCCTTTGCCAGATGTCGTGGATACGTGCCGAGATGTGCTGGACATTGTCCTAGATTGTTTAGAGTCGAGAGAAACTTCGAATCGGCTCACTCAACTGGAGCAACTTCGCTTTGTTCTTTCGCAACCTCATTTCCAGGTCAGAAAGACTTTTGTCGTTACTTCTTCGTCTCTGCTGTCCCAAAAAATTTACCAATCTATTGCTTTCAAAACTATATTGCTTATATTATTTCTTTGCATTCCATCCCATTGCATTCTATTTGTTTCAATCAATGGATCAAGGACCAAAAAATGGAACCGAGCATAAAACTTTAGAACCATTTAGAAGGAAGGCAATATACTTGACCATTTATTTATGCAGTGAATTTTTCCTCTTCACACTGAATTGAACCCAGCGGCCGTAGCAGCAGGCTCTTTATCTTATCATTAACAGCAAGAAGTTCACTCAGAGAGAAAGAGAAAACATGTTGTAAATTTCATGCACAGGTTCCCCTTCTGCATAATATAATATAATAAGCAGCAGGAGCACAAGTGTATGTGGACGACGAACGACTGATGAAATATGGGATGCAGTCATGCAGTCTGACTCCGAAATGGACTCTTTTTATGGGAGTCCTGTGCTCTTTAATGTCTTTGAGGTCAAAAAGGAGAAGGGTGATTTAGACCGTATGCGGAATTTGAGACGTCCTTCTACTTATTCTCATTCACGAGTTGCTTGCCCCGTTTGACCGCAGCAATCATTTCTCTCCAGGTTTAGATTTCCCTGCTGTATATACGTAGGCCCTTGAGTTACCCGGTTATGGAGCTGGCTACATACCCTTTGTGTGTGGAATCGGTCCATCTGCAGCTACAATTACATAATCTGCTCGTGTTGTTGCGCATTTGCTGCTGCTCCAAGGTTATGAAACTATTGAGTAAGAAGAATCCAAGAATACAAAATGTTTTTAATTAAACTAAGACTAATAAGAATAAGGAGGAGACTGAGAACACTACTTATGCACTCTCATCATTGAGGTGATTTTCTGTGCCTGCTTCTTGAATTAAATTTGTTTTGGGTACGCACTGCATTGGAGTTGAGAGAGAGTGAGAGAGTCAGGGAAAGGAAGGAAGAAGGGAGCAGTTTTAACTTTCACCAGTGTTCTTGGATGTATGAGATGATTCGGAAAAGCATTTCATTGAGGGAATCGACCACGATGAGAAGGAGCCGACTGATTCGGGCTCTCTCCACTCCAGGCAAGGCAGGAAGAACATGCGTGGCGTTGTAACTTGGAGCTTACGTCGAATCGCTGGCTGGCTGCTGCTACTGCTGTGCTTTCTCTCCTTTTTCCGACTTTGCACCACCACGGCAGAAGAGTTGAGCAGAGCAGGCTCACCACTACACGACGACGATCAGTCCTCTCTCTCTTTGCTATGAAATCACTTCCCTGAGCTTTGCTCGCACATTCGTTCTCTGCCGCTCAAACATACGCTTTTCCTCCGAAAATGCTCACCCCATATTACTCTCGTCATCTCATCTTTTCCACTTTCACTCCCAAGTCCATCCACTTTCACTAACTGGCACATTCTTGGAACTTCACAACACACTTCACGCCGCTACTTCTACTTGTACCACCACGACGGCTACCAATACAAGTTCTTGTTTTACTATGGGACTCGCTTTGTTACCGCATCGCATATATAACTGAGTCCGAGTGAAAGTCTCTGGTTTCACTTCTACTTCTGGAGCCAAAAAAGACCGTTATTTTCTCTTTGACTTTCACTGCTACTACTGCGGTGCGGTTCGTTACATATTGGACTCGCTTAATTGTATCGTTCAAGTGAGTGGTTCTATCCAGAACGATGGTGACGACAACGGCGGCGGTCTGACTTTTTAAAATCATTTGACTTGACTACGTTGCAGAAAGATTAACATTGCCTCTCACTTTAACACCGGCGACTATAAAGTTTTGATTTGTGAAGTGGTGCGAGAACCTCTAGGAGAAAGTGATTAGGATTTGAGTCGGCATATTCTCCTATGACGCAGCAAGACGGCTACCACGCGATGTTTGTGGAGTAGTAGATAGTCATTGGGTCATTGGGTGCAAATTGAGAAGTGAAGCGTTTCCCATAATTCTACCAACAACTGCTTGGCTCCTCCGTGCATATTTTCCGTGTTGGAGTTCACGTCCTCCTCTCTCTCTCTTCTTAGCGAAACACATGCTTTCTTATGTGATAATTTATACGGATCTTTGGTGCTACTACATATAAATTATACTGCATTCTACTCTGAGAGTAGTAGCCATTATTAATCCTGCTAATTACCACCACTTTATCCAGTGCAATAATACGAGTTATGACATAAAGGAATGGAAGAGTAGTGTACAAAATGTGGTATGAAAATGTACATTCGAGAGATTTAGAGTTCTAAAATGACACTAAACCTCGCATGTGTAGTGGCTTGCACTTACCACGCGTTGGTTTGATGATATGTGTCGTAGGAGGTTGTTGTAAATGCAAATCAAATCCTATCCGGATCTCTTCCCTCATCGTCGTACGAGCACACACACACATCTCCATCGTCAGATGGAAAATGTGAAACATAGCAAATCCAAATTGAATTGAAAACACAAAATTTCATCCCCGGGAGAGAGAGAAAGTCGCAGCAGCAATCCAACCGCATATTACGATCGTGTCTGCCGCTATTCCCAGCAACAACAACAACAAAGTGCAAGTCCACCACCCATTTAATAAAGGGATCAAGAGATCCTCAGAAGAGAGCAAAAGTTACTGCAGTCTTCTGCCAACAAGCCAATCCACTCGAAATTTAACTCTGTCTACTCTTCCAGCAACGACCCTCGTTCTCTCTCTGATACTTCCACCTACATCTCTGCGCCCAATCCTGTGAAACAGCAATGTTAATGTTGAAAGTCATGTCTATTCTAATAATAATAGGGCGGAATCCAATGTAACGTATAATGGGAGTAGTTAAGTCAAGCGAGAGTAGGCAACAGTAAGTAATGGTATCGTCATAGTTTACTTTTGTTTGGAGAAAGTAAGAGAGTCGAGAGAGGCGTCCAATCTGTACATAACTTGGACTGAAAGTACACAGCCATTCGCCGCACGGCAAGAAGAAGACGACCAACGACCAAGGCCGTGTTCTGTTCCTTCTTGGTGGCCCTTGGTCTTTACAAGGATATTATAACATTCAATTTTCCCCTCCTCCTCCCTTCGTCTTCTGGCATCGCTATCTTGAGAGATTGGGCTAATACTTGGTGAAAGTTGGAATGGCCAAGTTCAACAAAGCGAATCTGGAATAAACTGAAGTGAAAGCAAAAGTGATCTCCTCCTTGGTACTACTGGCTGCCCTCTCCTCATTCCCTGTGTGTTTGGGAAGAGTGGCAGAATAGTCGTGGTGGTTGTACAAAAGTGAAAGCCGAAGAAAGTTGGATGGGTCTCCTTCCATTCTTGCCAATTCCATTCTTCCATCCAAATAGTCCCACTACCTAATATCACATCGCAAATAGCGGATGGTGGAGAAAACAGTGGTGGTGGTGGTAGTGGTGCAACTTGTAACAATCTGAATGTTCTATCTATTGAGAAAGTTTGGTTGGTTGGTTGGTTGGTTGTTGGTGTGTGTGCCCATATAGAAGAAGAAGTACACGTATAAAGAAGTGTCTTTCTCCTCTCCTTCGTCTTGGTTTCTGATTTGGTTCGTTGCCTGTCCTAAATACTTCCTCGTTATACGTACACGGCGGAAACGTAGTGGAAGAGGGCAGCAAATAAGTCCTTGGTGGCGGTGGAAGTGGAAATATAATACGGAAATACTCAACGTAGTCCTGCTGTCTCCTTCCATTCGTCGAATGTACATGTTGGTCGTGTGGTGGATCCTGCCAGAGATTTAGATGCGAAATCCTTGACGGGGACTACTCGACTACATACTGCTCGTATCACCAGCCAACACTATAACACCGCGAGAACCATAACATATAATCAGAGTATGGAGTACTCTGGTTCATTTTATGATCCTGAATTCTTGGATTATGTCCCTCCGTGTCCGATCCACAATCCCTCTGGAATAATCCCCAATGGATACTTGCCCCAACATCAACATGGCCATCCTCACTCGCACGGCCTTAGTCAACACACTCCACACCATCATCTTCATCACCTACATCATCACCAACATCAGGCAATTTCCAAACTATTTTCCTTTCCTTTTTTCATTGAAATAGACTATTTGTGTGTGTCCAAGGCTTATTGTTGTCTCTGTGTGTGTAATAGACTCAATTTTCCGCTCTGCAATTGATCCCTAATCCTCATCCCTTATTCTTATAGCGGTAGTTTGTAGAGTTGTATGTATTTGCTTAGTCGACTATTTATTGCTTGGCAGGATATTTCATTATATTTTTGCTATCTTCAAGATTTCTATTGCTGTCAACTTTTGCAATTTTTCTTATCCTCTTTTTTTCTCCCTTCCTGTTTGCTCAGGAAGAAGAGAGCGAAATCTGTACCATCGTAAAAACCAAACCAACTTTCACCAGCATCTCCCCTGCCGTAGTTCCCATCCATGTTTTTACTTTCATCCAATTCGCTCCTACTCTCAGTTTCCTCTCTCGAATCTCAATTTCTGTCGAACCTTCTGGCTTTCGGGTGAAAGTTTCAGTAAACTGGGAACTGCTACGTACCAGGAATATACGTAGCTACATACATACGAAGCATGACAACGGCACGACAAACTCTACTGTGTATGCTCCTGCAGCAATGCAATCATATTTGTATCGTAGTCATATTATTATTTGGTGCTGATACAGTATTATGTAAAGTTGAGCAACCAAGTCAGCCCCAGCTCGCTAACAAGCCAACTATAGGTCACATACATACAACTTGTTAATACGAGCCTCGTATGAGGGAGTAGGCATGATGGGAAATTATTATTATGGATCGTGGATGTCAAGTCAAATCCAAGTAAGGGTTGTAATTTACACAGCATACATACATACATAGGCCTCCTCTCTCTCTGGTTGACTTGGTTCTCGGTTCGTTGGCTGGGATCATTATACAGTGTGTACTAATGCAGAAAACTATACTATATCTATAATTGCTTAGCAAGCTAATCTTCTTGCGCATTGCGAAATTTCATTCCTCAATCCTGATATCTCACAATTTGCTTCAGGCTTCTTCTTATGATCTCATTCACCCAAATGCAATCACATTTCATAAGACCACCATTCACGCCCGACTACACAATGCATTCTTGCAGCAGGAAAAGTAGCATTATTATTATATACAACGAGATGAAATGACTATAAAATCAAATGCAGCATCGCCAAATAAATGTCCTTGCTCCTGGCTTACTTACTTACTTTGACTCGTGAGTGTTTGTGACAAAGAGGGGGGAACCATGTTTAAAAATATGGTGTGTCTGGGTCTGAAAGCTGTCATCCTTTCCTGCTTGAAGGTTTCTCTCTCTCTCTCTCCACGTGATAAATTATTCAGCTTGGTGATTTCATGGAAATTTGCAACTTTCAGCTTACAGAATGGTAAATTCCGATTGGATTGGAATGTGGAATAAGTAATTTGGTCACCGTGTTCTTTTCGGGATCGGAATAATTCTGGGTCAGGGGGACATTATGCAAACAGCAGGATGACGACGATGGTGATGATGATGATGATTTTGCTTGGTCCAAGTAGCCGAAGTGAGCCGGGAGAGAAGCAGGAGGAAAAGAGAAAGCGAATGTATGTGGTTGAAATGACAGTCCGTTTTATACTTTATTCCACACAAACAGTTGTCGGAAGGATTTCCTGTGGTTCAAAATCGCTTGTAACATTAACATCCAACCTGTCTTTCCTGTTTGCAATTCAATTTCTCGCCATGCAGTCTCTATCCTGTGCAAGGATAAGATTGGTTGTGTAGAAATGCGGGTAACTAAAGTAGATTACCTTTACCAAACGCCACCGCAGAATCATGACTATAGAACGGCTGCCTGGTACATATATATGCATGCCTACATGCAGTCTTCCCATCAGCAGTGCTTTAATATAAACAAGCTAATCTAACTATTACTAACCCTGCTTGTGATCATGGGAAGCCAGGCAAGTGTTATTATTATAAACTCGGGAGAAAGCTGCTCCTGGAGAAAGTTATGTTCCTTCATGATGTTGCCGTGTATGCAATACCCATAAGTTTGCATGGATTTATTCTTTTCCTCGCTCGCTGGGTGGTGTGTGTGATAATCCTTCATGTGCTCCTCTCTCTCTTGAAAGGCATCCCAATATCAAATTGTAAATGATGCATGTGGTGGTTGCTATATCTTTTCTGCTCCTGTGCCGGCCCTCTATTTCTACTGCTGCTCCTCTGCGGTTGAAACACTTTGCAATAATGTATTAGTAATGAATTAGATTTTCCGAGTCAGTTGTTGTTACCTGCAAACAAGTAGGAATCCAATCCAATCTGAAGTGGTACATCACCCACCCTCCCACCCCGAATGGAAAGTGGTATGTATATGGAGGAGAGAGAGAGAGAGCAGATGTCAAAAGTGCTCCTCGTCCTCCAACCATTACAATGATCATCATCAAGTCAAGTGTAGAGGGTGAAGAATTCATAGAATACATGGCACAATAGATATCAGAGAGATATACATTCTTTATAGGATGTCGTGTTTGAGGGGGAGCTACATACTTGAGCAATAATGCATAAACAGCACCATTTTGCATTGTCAGTCAGCCACCTTCTCCTTGTTCGTCATCATCATCATCCGTGTTTTATGAGGGGAAAGTACTCACGATTAATAACTAACGATAATTGATGATGATTATGTATCCTTTTTAATATGATGCCTTGTGGTTTCCGTCGAGTGTATCGTGCAGGCAGTGGGTAGGATCAAACCATGTTTAAAATATCGAGAAGATCACTTCGTCGTAGTCATAAGCACACAGTTATGCAGGTTATAAGAGGAGAGAAAGTTAATGAATATGGATGGAAACTGCCAGACTTTCACTTTTTAACTTTCATACACATAATAGGAAAGGAAGACGCTGATGGAAGGTCGCCGAGTTTTTGGGACTGAATAGGATTTTGTATAATCATTCATTGTATGTGGGAGAGTAATTTAAATGGAAAATGTGCGGCTGTGGCGGGGTTCTTGGTGGATGAGAATGGATGTTGGATTTATGCGGTGTCACGATGCACGGGGCACGGATGAGTCCAGATGTGGTCGTTATTCTTATTTCTTTTCACAGTGGTAGGTTCTGCATCCTCCTCCTCCTCCTTTAAAGTTCTTGGTTGCTTACTTACTGCAGTAGTAACAACGCGTAGTTGTTAGAGAGGCGAGTTCAGGCTTGCAAAGTTAGACCTGACCGTCGTCCTCGTCGTCTCACGTAATGGAGAATGGAGTGCTCGAGACTTTTCCACTGGATTTGAATTTATTATCATGAGCAGAAAATCTGGTCTGCTACGATCTTCTCGTACGTATTTTGCTGGCCGTCGAGAAGATACTTTTTTCGTCTTCGTCTTCGCCCCAGTTCTTCTATCTATTATACACATGCATTCCGTTATTAGTTTGTTTCTTTTGGAGGGGGATACATCCCTGCGCCCGTGGTGGTGGTGGCCTGTGATGTATGGCATGCTTGTTTGTTTAGTACATTCAAAGTAATCAAACCACGATGCGGAAAATGCATCCCCCCGTAAACCGGTTATGTATTTCTCTCTACATAATAAAACACTACTACCAACATACCAGCAGAAGGACAAATCAGTTGTTTATCTAAAAATTATAAACGGTTTACGCTCATATTGCTTAATTAAATAAATATACACACACAACAAGAGAAAGTTTTGAAGACGGAGCAGCAGCAAAGACTTGTCGTGTGGTGGTTTCCCTCAAGCTTTTAGCTGTCAAATAAAGTTGCAGCAACAAATTTAGATTGTCACCGTCTCAAAGAAACGCCGCCGCTGCCGCACCACCACATGCCACAAACTTCTTCTTCCCTTTCCTTGTTTTGCATGCGTTTTTTTCTCTCTCAGCGTTAAGAAAGAAGCCTGTCTCCACTTTCCCCCATTTATTGTTCACTGATTTCCTGTTGTTAACTCGAATGTGTGTGTGTGTGCATGAAACCAGAAGCAGCCAAATGACTACTGCCGGCGCGACGGACTTCATTGGTTGGAAAGTGGTGGTAAAAGTGAAGAGAAAGTAATAATACGGAAGCGCTGTCTCATTTAGTTAATGGTTCTGGAGTGGAAAGAGAGAATCTGCCGTTTCAGCAATTGGTTGGTGGTTGTAATAAATGTGTCGAATACTGAGCCCATGATGATGATGTCGCATTCAAAGAAATTCTTATATCCTCGTCCTCCTGTCCATAAAAGAGAGAAAATTTGGCAGTTGGTGGCGAACGGGGAGGAAGGCATGCTGTGGGAGAGGAGTTAAATTGTTAGGAAGTTGATTATTCCTAAATTGTAAATAAGGGTGGATTAGAGTATTTGAGTACCACTGAAGTTATTAAACTATAATATCTTGCTATAATAGATTATTATATTACTAGTCTATAGTAGATTTCATGTGAAAAAAATATTGTTTGCTATTTTCGTGTACTTCAAATCCAGAAATAATTTTATTGTATAAATTTAAAAATATCTCATATCAAGCGAATTAATATCACATACATTGACTAGAATTGGTTATATATCACATACATTGACTAGAATTGGTTATATATCACATACATTGACTAGAATTGGTTATATATCACATACATTGACTAGAATTGGTTATATACTGTCAGGTAATAGGAATAATTCATTTGTTATGCAAATATTACAGAAAGTACAGACTAATAATAATTGATTTCAATGCATAACATAAATATAAGTTCATTCAAAGTGGTACCGATGGAAGTTTAAATACAGGTCGAAAAGACAAATAATCATTAAATTACAATTTGTTGAGTGAGCCAGAATTGGTTTCAGGAAAGTATTGGTAGTTACCACAGACAAGTTTGTAGAAAAATTCACAAATACTAGTTGTTGGATAGAAATATCCCAAATTTAATATTTATGCTAAATACTGGGTACACTGGATATTTAAACATATGCTTCCAGCTTACTTGCTTTCACTTTGCCTTCTTTTTGAAATGTTACTTTCTGTTAAAAAAAATCAAATGTTTCTAGGTACGATTCATCATGGTATGCAGACTTGGACTTCTCAAGGCAATTGCCTTGCAAAGTTTTAAGTTTGCTTAAATAATTAAGCAATTGTGAGGTGGTGGCAGTCTGGTCTGGTCTGGAGGCGGTGATCTTAGCTAGGCAACCGAATAATTTAAACTTTTCTAGACTAGCTAGCTCGCTGTGTGGAATGGTATTAGTGATTTTGCCAGAATAATGTAAAGAAATTGATTCTTGTACATTTCAATCTTGATTCAGATCTTCAGATTTAGTATAAATGTACGTACCACCTTAATAACGTGCTAATAAGGGTCGAGAAGTGGAAAAAGTTCATTTCCTTACGAAATGATGGTAAGATATTATCCTGATTTCTTAAACTGACAAAAGTCAGCACTTCCTCCTCTTAATTCTCACAACACGTGATGAGGTATCTTCTCATTTCCATCGCTTCCTCTTCCTCTCCTAAATCGTCGTCAAGATCAAATGGCCTTATAGATTATACGTCGCTCGGTCGGTGTGACAGTCACAGTCGGCAAGCGGGTGCTCTGTCTGTTTGTTAAGAAAACTTTGCCAATTCATTACGGTAGGTACGTACAACGTACATACATGGCGCAAAGTGGTAGACGACTTTCATGCAAACCTTTTTCATTTCATTCCCTCGTCGTTGATTTCTCCGCGAGAGCATAAACCAACTTGCTTTCCTCCTCCTCTTCTTGTCAGAGGATGTGTTAGTGTGTGTGTCTATCCGAATATGTAGGATTCCGAGAAGAGCAGCAGAGGTATGTAGGCAAAAAGGAGGAGTATAAAGTATAATTAACAAAAGTTTTTCTTGTCAGGAGCATCTGTCGTATTTGTGAAAGCTGGAGAAAGTTGAGTCTTGAGCGAGGAGTGTCCTACTTATTTAACGCTTTTATATTCCATCCATGAAGTATGAGTGTAAGAAGAAGAAGAAGAAGAAGAAGAAAGAAATCAGGCAGGCATCGACACAGACCGAATGTTGCCACTACCACCCACCATGCATTGCCTACCCACCTAGCGACCTACCTCGGCGCTGAATTCCGTTATATCCTCTGCATTTTTTTCCCACCTATGTATGTCCATATGCCTACCAGACTAGGGAGGAAGTCGAGCTAGTTCTAACTAACCATAACGAATGGCTGACTTGATTTTGGTGGTTATCGTAGTGGGTGGTAAAACTCCAAGTTTGACGGTGGAAAAATTTCTTATCTCTCTTTTATTTTCAGAGTGAAGCACGGATTGAGAATTAAGATTAGAGCGGTAGGTATCTCCTTGAGAGAGATGGAATCGTCCTGGTGTGAATCTTGTGTAACAGATTTGTTAATTTGTTCAAAGATTTCCTCGAGCTGCACTTTGACATAAAATTATTTTATTTTATTGGCAATTCTTGTCCCATTTGGGGACAATTGCATCATCAGTCTCTTTAACCGAAACGTTTGCAGATTTTGGCAAATGGATAATTCTCCTTATAATATTGTGTACTTATAAGTTTAATGTTGCCCGTTAAATGGACTGTTATTCTTCTTCCTTGTTGAGTGAGTGAGCAGTATGCACGCGGGGGGAGAGAGAGGGGGCCGAACTCATATCTGTATTCACAACTCGACCCAGTAAAACTCTCTCATCCACTTTCACTTGGATTCGAATTGAGTATTCAGTGCAGTCCGTTGGTTAGTTGGTCCATTTCCATTTCTTCCTTTCATCTTCATTTTATCTTTATCCATCATCCTATTTCCATTCTGTGAATTCAGCATTTCTCGGAGAAATAAATGAATTTACTTGGCTGCCGCTGCTTCTTGGAGCCACACTCCCTTGTTCCTTTCCTCTCCTCCTGACCTATTAATGCGGTGTTAGTGGGAGAACTTTGTTCTTTAAGTTACTTAGCTTCCTCCTATTACTGACTCCTCTAGGCGGCCAGAGATTTCGTCCCATTAGGTGTGAACATCATTTACAAAGTCAGAGAACTGCTTGATTCTCATTCCCTCAATGAATGAATGTATGTATGAAGAAAGAAAGCTGGGGGTATGTATCGTAGCAGCTTTGGATGGGTCTTCTATATACATACGTATGCATAGCCGTTATACGTATTAGTGTTTATAGTGGTGCATATATGTTTGAGGTCTTGAGGATTAACCACGCCGTTGCCTTTCTCCTATCCAGTTTCCTTCCTTATTTCCCTCTTCTCGCCAAGGGATTGAAGTCTGTTGAGTTAAAGTGCCAAGTTTCAAAAGAGGCAAGAACAAAAGGGAATTTGGAAGTTTTATTTTCCTATAAAATTTCGTTTTAGCTGGCTCAACCCAAGAAAAAGAAACATGAACAATGGGCGAGGAGAGGAGAGTGAGAGTTGTGCAACACATTAGCTCAGTAGGGCAAAAGATGTATCCGGTAGATGGTTAAGTTAATATTTACTGGTATGTGTGTAGTGTATGTATGTATGGATTACGTAGATGTATGTATGTCTGTGCACTTATGCCTCTCTTCTTCTCTCGCCATATTACCCAACAAGTCTAATGTATGTTTATTATCATGAAGAAAGCATTGTATTCACAGAGTTCCCAACAAGTTAGTTAGGACGTCATGGAAGTATTTCAGCCACCCAGCTAAGTATGTATAAGTTGGAAAGTTGGCTGGGTATGTATGTAGATATGTAGTATTACCAAATTTATACGTACTTCCAAGTGAAAATAGAAAGCATTACGATAGGTAAGGTAAAGTATGTACAGTGTTACTCGTGGACTACATAGTCGTGCGATGCATGGTGGAAAGGGTTGCTCTTTTCGTTAGCAGCATTACTTTCTCCCTGTCCATATTCGCATTTGGGGGCAGAAGAAGAAGTTGGTCATACTCCGCCGCACCGAATGAACGGGCACGGAGAAAGAGGATGAAGAAAGAAAGGGAATGTGAAGCATTATGTACGTGCAAGTATGTTGTTCTTGGTTGGATGGTTAGTTCTTCTATCCATGGAGATGTTGAGTTCTTTTACTGTAATCCTTTGGGGGTGTAATGGGTGTTATAAATTTTGGAGCAGGTAGTTGTAATAGTCGGGTTTAATGAGAGCGGAAATCTGGAGTCTTTTCCCCTCGTCTTCTTCTTGGACCATGTAGGAGGAAGAGGTAGTGTCAGCCAGTAAGTAATCGGGCTTATGTATGTATTCCCTTCTGTCGTATAGAGGGTGGATTATGCAAAATTCCATCTTTTCTCTGGTGAATTTGCATTCACTTAACATTTTTTTCTCACTTCTAAGTCCTAATCCTATATAATTCTTATTGCTTGTATAGAAATTCAAGTCGTATTATTAAGTAGCTTGTAATGTAGGATTGATTGTATAACGGAATGTAAATCGTATTTGTCACTCTTTCACTTCTTCTCCAGCTTTTCCTACTGAAATTCTAGATACTAAAGTCTTCCTACTCGGGTTTCATATCGCTTTTTTATTCGAGCAGCGAGTTAAACAAAGAGTCAAAAAGCCCATTTTACTGGAATGAATGAGTACTTTTGTGTGCAAAGTGTATATTATTGTCGAATGGTTGGAAGAACTAATCCTTGGTTGGTACAATTTTTTCAAGAATTTTGTGGTTCGTCGTTCCTTTCTACGGTGCAGAATAGTGAGCCAAACAAATGTTTCCGTTCCGGAGAGTAGTCATTGGAGAGCAAAAAATTCCAATTTTCACATTACAATGAATCCGAGTATTAATCCGACAGTTGAAAGAGCTTCATTTTTACCCCGGAATTTACGAGATGGTAGATCTTTCCGTAATTGAAGTTTGGAAAAATCTCGTAACCTTTAACATGCCGTTGCATCAGAGACTGTACACCTAAACATATTGGACAATAGGGCTCTTTCAGCTAGATTGGTATGTGTTAGTGTTTCTGATCATTGATTGGTTGGTTGGCTGGTGATTGCGGTGATATTCTGACTTTCTCCTTGTGTCAGTGACAATGCCAACAACCCATTATCGGTTCTTTTTGATTCCCACTTCTTCAATAATACCGTGGTGTTTTCTTTTTTATCGTGAACGATGAGGTTTAAGTAACCATTGATGAGGCGTTTATTGATTCCTGCACTTGATCTTTTGTCCCTCCTCCTCCTCCAGCACTTTACACATTAAAGAAATGAGTAAAAGAAAGCAAATAGAATGAAGTGAAAGTCAGTGAGGCGGTTTCACATTTTATTTTCACTTTTTCCGTTTTCCTTTCACTGACTGACTTGCCGCCGTGGTGGTGCTTTTCTTCTGCTTCCTCGTGGCGCGGGGCTACCCATACTGCTATGCTTCCTGCCCCTTTCTTTTTGTCTTTCCAACCATGTCTTCGTCGTCTTCCTTCAAGTATTTCACTCTTCGTGCCACTTACGGAGCGGAGAGAGGAGCACATTTTCATAGAGTGGCCAAACCAATAGTATACACACACATACACATCCTACATTCAAGTCAGTCAGTCAGTTAGTCAATAGTGTGTGCTTGTTTCATTTGCTTTCTCCATTGTACTCCCTGCAGCAGAAAGAAGGAGGAAAGAAGAAGAAGATGTCTGCGTCGTTGTGAAAGTGCAGATGTGAAAGTCAATTTCAGTTGCCGAGTTAAGCTCCACGAAGCCAATGCCAGAGTCAAAGCCAAACCAATCCATCCATCAGTGTTAGATTTTTAGAGGGGGGAAGAAAGAAAGAGAAAGTCATTCTATTGTAGGCTGTGCGGTATCTTTTAGCAGATTTCTTTTCACTTTTTTATACCCCCTTGAGGCTTGAGGGGAAAGGAATAGGAAGGCACCTACAAAGAGAAGGTACTCCTCGTGTTGTTGCTGCTGCTCTGTCCGTAGGGTTTAGAACTGTCTGGTATCATAAATGTTATTCGAATCGGTTGGAATAATAATGTCTACTTGTCGTAGATATCTATGTATCCGGATAGATTGTGCTGGATTTCATGCATATTGGGGCCAATTTGGGTTTGGTTTTAGACAGAGGAAAACGCTTAAAAACCCCTTTCGAATTTGCTCTGGTGTGCATCTTTTAAATTGCATGCATACATCTCGGCTTAAAGCTGAATGTGGTTTTTAGGATTTTGGAATTCCTAATTGCATCATGTATCACGAAGTGAAAGTAGCTATAGGCATACAGACATAAATAGCTGCATAGATACTTATACAAATGGAGGGGAGGGATCCTTTACTGGAGAAATCGAATGAAACAAAGACTAATAGAATGGAAGTAACTTGCTCTACATTATGTATTTGTTGTTCTGCTCTGTTTTCCCCAACTAAAAGAATAAAGATTTGGGAGAGGAGCATGGTTCGTTGATTTGTGATGGGCACTCTGACTTGTATTGTGTTAGTTGTACAATAAGTTTTTTTTGTATGTATGTGAAAGTAATATATTGATTGTTTTTTATACATCATTTTATTGAGTAAGCTGGTACTAGTCTTGGTTGGTAGATGTGAAATTTATTCTTTTAGTATGTGCAGCAAAGCCGAGTTGGATTCCATGTCGGGGTAGAAATTGAGATTGAGATTGATAAATAAGAAAATTGATAAATAAGAAAACACAATTTCTTATCATTTCCAAGTTTGTACAGCAGATTATCTAATATGTGATGATGACAGAGAGAAGAAGAATTGCATTTGAGAGATTGGAGATATAAAAGGAAATGGACATCGTACTCCTTCAAGTGGAGAAGTACGTACGTAGGGTGACAATACAGACGTAGCGATTCGCACTCACTCACTCTGTGTGCGACGGATCTTACAAATTGCTCGTGTTAAGCTCAATTGTTCGTGCTACCGTCCAACAAAATCTGCTATATGTACCTACAATGACTTAATATGATACATATGATATACTTGAAACGGTCCATTTACCCAAGTTGTTCTAATTTCAACGACCACGAATACAACTTGTACGAAGGTACCTAACCGAAAGAAAGGCAGTAAATGAACGGTTCGTTTGGTTGAAAGAAGTACTGGATGATAAAAAAATGAAGGGAACAAGAAGTGAAATAAATGAGAGAGAGAGAAATTTACGACTATTTGTAGTGTTGTACAGTGACCATTACGTGATTAGGAATAAGGTTGGCCTGCTTGGTCAGTGGAACGGAAGGAGAAAGTCTGGTCTGGTTTCGTCAGTCCGTCCGTCAGTCAGTCAGCCAGGTCAAATCAATCCAAGACGGGTTGACATTGAGCTGAGATCGAACCCAACTGGTGTTTCCTTTTGATCTGCAGTTGGTCCGTGGTGGTGCCAGAGAATGATGATCATCATCGTGGTAGTCGTGGTGGTGGTGGGGTGACTCGTTGGCTGGCTGGTTTGCTAATGGTGATTGTGTCAATGTGAAGTAAGTGATGTTTTATCGCTGATCGTATTACATCGTCGTTACATCGCACTGTTGCTTTCACTTTATTGTGTGAATTATGAGGAAGGAAGTGGAGAGAAAGTATGCACGTACATACAGCGAGTTTAGTACTACATACGAATAGAAGAATGCTTTATCTCACTTTGTAAGTGGATTTAGATTTGATTTGAGATTTTTTCAATAGGGCTATTTGTCAAACTTCGTGTCCATAAAATTAGTCCGTCCTCTCATTGAATGGACTTGTAGATACAGAATCTATCCCCATGCAGGAGCATCTTCTCCGTAGTAGCATCCCACAACAATAACTTTGTGTGTAGTTGTCGTATGTAGCATGTATGTAATTGTGCAACGTGAGCCCGCCGCTGCTGTGACACAACCCCACTGGTGAATTTATATTAAGGTTTAGTCTCCAGTAATGGTTTTGTCTCTGCCCCAGACCATGACATCCCATTGGGTTTGCGATTGCGATAAAATTGGTTAAAAGAGATTTTTCTTTTCGAGAAGACAAGCCAATGGCTCCTTTATCTTTTCGTACATCCAGTCTACTCTCTTCTATTGTTCCTTATTTTTTACAAGGAGGAAATGAGATAGCTCTGCGGGCTTGAGAAAGAAGATATATTGCACTGGCTTTCCTTGGTTTCGATCTGCTTGACACTGTGTGTGGTTGGTTAATTCGTTGGTCTTGTTGAAGAAGACATGGTTTGGCCGTGGAACTGTTAGCTGTGGTCGAAACGTGCAATAAAGTGGAAAAAAGAGCAACCGCGGTGTTTCAGCAGATGAGATGGGATGTTATGTTGTATCCGTCGTTGGTGGTATCATCATGCATCCAGTGCCTGTGGTGTGGTGAAAGGTGCCAGATTGGGAATAAAAGGGGTGGTGTTTACATCTCTGGTACTACGAGAGCGCTCTCCTTTGAGGGTAGTGTACATATGCTCCTTCTTATCATACTGTTTGGTTGGGGGCTGGCTGGAGGTATTATTTTATATCAAAGTGCCTAATGTAATGGAATGCTCAAAGAAATAAAGCAGTCCCATGTATCGTGCCATTCCCATTACTTTCGCTGCTCTCACCCTGCTCATAGTTTCAGTTAAGAGGTTACCGCGAGCTGCTGAGGAGTAGTAGGTGGGTGGGCGGATGGATGTATGGATAGATGGATGAATGACCAAGCCGGCTCCACATACATGGGATGTGTACATGGCAATGCGGGTGAGCTGGGAGAGTGCGAAATAAAGTACAAAGTATGAGTTGTACGAGAGTTGGTGTTGGCAGGGAAGTAAAAGTAAGTGTTAGGATCTTGAGAATGGATGTGACTCTACGATGAAATAAAAAGGAGTGGGATGACATAGAAGGAATGAAAATAAGATGGATATGGAGGCTTGCATTATGGGACATTGGATTCAGAAACACTTGGCAGTAGGACAGAAAATTCTAAGATATATATGTAACATCTATCTCCGCCGAGAACGACGAAGAAGAAGAAATCGTGTTGGTTGTGCATGCTGAATGTTGTGTGTCTTGTCTTATGGGCTTCTCAGCAGCATCAGTGGAAACAGAACTGCTGGTGGAAGTAGCCTGCATTCTGCTCCTTGATGACGACCAAGACGGAGAAAGTCGTCCTACAGCAGGAGAAATTTTGGGAGATGAGAAAGACAAAGTGGCGAAACTCCATGCGCCCGAGCGCCGAAGCTCGTTGAATCTGTACGTGCACGTTGCAGGGTCGGGGTTACATTTGGGTGAGCTACTCCACTGCTGCTGCTCTTGGTGTGCCTGCACTGACTGACTGAATGGAACCAGCAGCAGCCAACCATCGGTATGGAGAGAGAGTGGTATGGCATGATGTGGATAGCAAACCGGGGAGAGAAAGTTAGAGCGAGGATGGTAAAGTAAAAGTGATCGATACCTCAGGGATGGCAAGAGGGTGGCTCAGCATCCGAAGGACGTGTATGTACGTCTCCTTGGCGATCCGATTCTGCCGGGTTTTTGCTGTACTATTGACTCTACCTTAGAGCCTGCACCGCTCTTTGGTGAAAGTCTCTCTCTCTCAGTATGTGATGTGGTGCTGCTTTCCCTTGTTTGTCCTACATTAGGCTTTGCCAGAGGAAAGAATGGCACAGAGAATGGATAGATAAACCGAGTGTGGAATGCATGCCGTATTAGTGTTCTAGTTGAATAGAGCCGTGGTGATGGTGGTGGTTGTGTGGCACGAACAAAACACTTTTTCTTACTTGCGAAGAGCAGCAACCGGTTCGCCGTTGATGACATTTTCTCTTACTTTCACTTCACCTACTGCCTACTATGTACATCTCACGTCTACGTCTCATTAGGCGTCCTGCCACACACACATCCAGCTCCTCTGCCTGCCTGCCTCGTGGCTGCACTGTTCTTTTATGCAGTGTTCACTTTCTCCCTTTTCTCCACTGCTGATGCTGCTACTACAAATACTGCTGTATTCATTGTCTCTCTCACCCTCGTTCGCTCACTCCACTCTGAGACAATTGTACATACCTGTCAAAGCGGTGAATAGATTTTCTTCTATATGGAGGAAAAAATGTACCCGTTACTCGCTTTTGATGGATTTTATTGCATTATTGAATTAGCGGTTATTGTGTGTGGAGAGCTAATTTGAAATTTCCACTTTTGTTTTTATTGAGAAGTAAAGTAAATCGATGTGAATCGTATGTGGTGCATAAACAATAAAGATCTCTTTTGATATATGTGACATGACTTTACAATTTGCCAGTCTTGGAATTTATGACTAGTGTTTGTCACAAAGGAAAGGAATAAAAGCAGGGAATTAAATATACCTACAATAATGCCATCCCTGGAATGGGATTGGTTTGGAGATACTAGAGAGAGATCAAATTCTGCATGGAAATGTGACCAAGATAGAAGAGATCGACAGTCTTGTTGAGTGTTGTATCTTGATAATAAAAGAGTAGAGAATGGAGCGGAGAAAGCGTCGTTGGTGGGTTATTCTATTGCCATCCATCCAAATTTTTCAATCCGACCCTATCATCAGAGAGAACCCAAATCCCGAATTTAGACTAATGGGAAAGGTGCGGCGTGGGAATATTGGAGAATGGTTTTACTCCTTCCATTTGGTCTGGTGTATTATTCCTTTCTGGAATTCGGTCTGGCTCAACCTTCGATTTCCATTATGCTGGCTGGCTTACGTTGTATATTTTCTCTTAATAGCAACGATAATACGATGACTACAATTCTACAATGTATACCTTGTAGCTCTCTCACTTTCTCTTTCGTACATTTTGTACGACCTGTCCATCACCAATTCCATGCTGGTGCTGGTGCTTGCTTGGCCCTGGGAAAGTTAGTGTCAGGAGATAGCACACCGACGAGTCAAAACGAACTTTTTGTTCTGTTTTCTCCGTCTCCCATGATGATGGCGACTGGCTGTATTATGACTACTCAATACCTACCGCTAGCTATGAGGCGAGGTAATGGTTCAATGGAATGAGTAGATGGGATTGAGTAGATCATCATTATCCTGAGAAAGAAGGTGGTTCCATTCTTCACCACTCTGCCTGCCTGCCTGCCTTCTCTGCATCACCATTCTCTAAATACATATGTGTGCGTCCTCTTTTCTCATTTATTTTCTATTTCCTCTGCGCCTCACACACGGAAGGAAAGGCGGAAGGGAGAGAGAGTTCTTTAGAATTGGCGTGTTGAGTGTTAACCTTCGTGTATGCACCTTGGTTAAGTTGTTTTCTTAAGTTGGGGAGACTAATGTGTTTATAACTGGCTTGATTCCATACATTCTACGAATTCTGTCTGTCTGTAGTGCCGAGCTGTCTAGTCCAGCTGTTAAAAGCTTTTAATTTTTTCTCCTCTCAAACTGAATGCAATTTGTCCTTTTGCTCGTCAATAAGTTTCGCTCCTCTCGCTGTATAAGAAGTTTCCCTCGTAAAACAGTAGTAATACAGCAAGAAATGTGGACGGACGGACATTACGAACAACAGGACTACTAATGACATTCCAAGTTGTGCGGAAAGCGGAGAAAGTTTGAGCATTGAAAAATAGGATTAGGATTAGGTAGGAGGAGGAGGAGGAGGTGGAGGAGAGGTGAAGGTGGAGAATTGGTTGGAGAGAGGAGGCTGCTGCTGCTGGGATAGCGAAAGTATAAAAGTTTGAGCGGTGTCGGAGGTGAAAGTTTTTGGTAGGTTTCACACAGCACATACCTCAATAGTTTGGTTAACTCGAGCTGTCCACCCAATCTGCTCCGCCGACCAACGGTCTTTTGTTGGAATTGTTCCATTCATTGCGGACCACCAAGCAAAAAGAAGTTTCTCCAGCCCCACTTGTGAGGAAGATGATGAGGATGAGGATGTCGGACTTTTTGGAGGGGCCGCATTTAAGTATATATATGTATAGAGAATGGAGAATGTGTGTGTGTGTAGTAAGGAAAATATGACGCTTTAAACTTTCTCTTCCACGCTGACCTCTTAAGTTTACATTGTTTGCACATCAGATGGTATCTGTATCCTATCTCTCCCTTCCCGTCCTGATGGGACAAATTTCTTTCTTTTTCCCCATGTCGGGCCTTACTGGCTGGTCGTCCCTCTGGTTCTCTATTTATTTGAGTAGGAAACATGTTTGAGTTTCAATTTGTATACTTGGATATATGTAATAGGATGAAAAAAGAGAGGAAAAAACTCGTCGTGTTACTATTTGGATGGATGTAGTGTGTAGTGTACAACTTTGCAGTGATTTCACTACCATTCCCTTTAGTTTTACGAAGCAACAAAGTTTGACTCGCATCGATTTGTTTTCCATCCGTTCCTTTTGGTACAATAGTTTTTTTCTCTGCTTATCCAACATCCACTTTCACTCCGTGTTCCGTCCCAACAATTGTCAATCTCCTTCTCCCAAGGAGACAGACATGAGACAAGAACTTGTACGACGACAACTAGTATGCATTTCCTTTCGCGTTATGATTGGGGTAGAAGATTCTAAGTTTGAGTCATCAGTTGTCTGCTCTCGCATCACTTATCTTGTGACCAGGATCAGGAGGAGAGAGATATGATGGAATAAAGTAAAAATATATGGGGAGGATGCAATACGATGTCGGTAATTTTATTTTAGTGCAGTCGATTTCTCCTCTCGGTGGGAGATGCAGGAGTAGCCATGCTGCGGGCAAATTGTGTATGGCGTCGACCCGACAGCCAAAACCAGGATACATACAGTATGTACTTATACATACCTAGATATGTACATAACGTAAAAGTATATGTACCACATACATAGTCGGAGGTCAGACAGTTTGCGAAACTGAAATAGGGAATCCAAGAGAGTGACTGTTATTGCCACCATGTGTCTTCCATTCCGCACAATTTCGGCATCAATGTCAGGTCATTCTTTATACGGGGAGAAGAAGAAGAAGGAGAAAGTAAGCAAGGTGTATATTGCATGGGATCATGAGCTTCCCAGCAGGATTGCAATGTTGGATTGAGTTTCTCAATGCGAGCATGAGATAAATTATCGAAAAGTGGAAAACTCTTTGGATTTGGGGAATTTGTAGTCTCACTAAACGCCATTACATTGCATGACATTCAATTCACAACCTTCTGAACCCTGATATGCATATGTTTTTCATGGATGCACGATGTATTTATTTTATCTTGAATGTATGTGGTATGCCGAGGTCGACGTGAATAAATCCCTAATCTTGGAAAGCCCAATAATGAAGGTGATTGACGATGGAGATCATTGCAAATATCTGCAGTTTTGCGTTGCATCTCTATTTCAAATCAAATTACGACTGAATTTATGTAATAAGCAGTGACAGGTTTTACGTAAATGCCTTCATCCCTTAGGTATATAGATATGTGGTGTGGTTGGTTTTATGTCATGTTTTACCAAATGATGATGTTTTATGTAACAAATATTTATATTCACGTATTATGTACGGTGTCGCTGGTCTGGTCGCAAGTAAATATTTTATTCCCACCGTGTTGACAAACTACGGAAGTGTTTCTGCGTATTGTGACAATCTGTATTGTTTAGTGGCGTCCATGTACGAACGAATTTCGCCAATTCAGGAGGAGGACACGACGAGAATTCTTGTTTGTGCTGTCATGTTTATTATAATGAGATTGTAATTTTGTCATGATCGTTCGTTCCCGTGCAAGTAGAAACAATCTGCAATTGTGTTATATGAGTAGTCGCTTTTCCAGTATATACATTTCATTCCATGCAAACTATAGGGATCCGAAAGGGACCTCACTTTCATCCACCCTGTCGCCTCATCTGTAACTCAAGCCCAGTCAGGATTAGTGAGGAGCAGCAGCAGCAGCTGTACTTGTACTCACTGGGGACAGATAACTCAAACCTAATAAATATCTCCCTCCCAGTTCACGTTTCGGGTTGAATTGATTGGCTCCTTTTATGTCGATGAATATTCTGTTTAGTTAGTCCCTTGCACTTATTCTTTCGATTGCTCTAGAGCCACCGCCGCCACGGTGGTATCATGTCCTATTTGCTTTTGATTTAATAGGTTGTTGGCACGTACAATTTGGCAGGTTCTGTTCTTTACTCAAGGATGCTGAAAATTTGCAATATTTGCATAGTATTTCATACCCTACGTACATACGTATATTATATTTAGTGTGCGAATCATCGAATGAATTTTAATGCTAGAAGAAAAGGAGCTCAAGAAGAAAGGCTCCATCCACACGCTTGACTCTGTGTATATGCTCGAACAGGAAAATGCAATCAAAGCTCACTTCAAGCTGAAAATCACCACTCTGAATCCGATCCGACAGCCAGCTATCATCATCATTCCGTGTCTCGCATCAGTATCAGCATATTCTGACTGCACATTTGCTGGCTCACTTGCACCCGATCATACAGCATTTCATCTCAGTAACAAGGAGCCGACTCTCACGTTTTCCTTTCCCTGTCTACACATACTTTCACCATCCAAGTCCAAATCCGAGAGAGCGGAACTCATGATTGAAAGGGAAATTGGAAGCTTGTATTGTCTGCAGTATTATATAGGTCGTCCTCCTCTCTCTCTCTCTCTCTCTCAGACTTTCAATGGTGAAGAAATCAATCAGTGAGTCAAGAAGAGTGGCACGGCACGCCAAGCTTATTTTGCACAAGTGAAATCATCATCAAAGAGTTGCGTTGTGTCACGCCTGACTAGATGAGTATCGAAACGTGAATAACAAACAACTAATATTATATACACGCAATTGGCCCTGTATCGTGTGGATATTTGTTCAACTACAACCGCGACAAGTCACACTCGATATTCATTTACGAGATGCTATTCGACATAAAGATGTACGTTTCATATGAATAGTTTACATACGTAATTGTTTGCTACGACACGGATGAAATTCATTTGGGTGGAAAAGAGATTTTTTTTTATTATTTTCACACGTTTTGTTTGAAATAGGGGGGAACTGATTCGGAGAAATGCATACTCATGGATGGATGGATGAATAATAAGTGTTTTTGCTCTGTCAGTCTTTACTTTATCAAGAACAACTTCCATTTTCCATTTCAGGGAATGAAGTGAAAGTGAAATATATTTAGTGTAGTCGAGTGACAGTCGTGTACTTGAGTTAGTTATTAGAGGAGGGCCGACCCTACTTTGTCTCTGGGAGGAGGAGGAGGACGACTACGTAGGAGGGGTAGATACATAGTCGTAGATTTTGTTATGTTGGGTGTTGCAATAAAGTGAAAGTCATTCGAGTGAGGGTTGAACATGTTGAGTTTTGGGAATAACAACTGTTGTTTGATAGTTTGACTTGTCAGTGAGCCAGGTTTGGTTAGTTTACTGGTTCCCCATGATACCGACTGACTGCCACCCAAGCCAAAACATGAGCCATTAACATGAACCTGTCTTCATCATCATCTCCATTGTCCAGAACATTTTCTATATTACATTATCTGTGAGGCCAGGATGCCGCCTGTTGTTTGTTATCATTTGTTTTTGACAACTTTCACTCTCTTTCTCTTTCTTCCACCTTCGCCCCATTTGCATTTCCTTTGTTCTCCCGAGCTACTTGGAGCTGATGAAATTCGCTGCTGCTGTCCCTCTTTTGTACTTGGCGAAAGAGAGAGAAAGAGGCTCGTTTTGTTCATTTATACGGTTGGAGGATTGAATGAAATGGATGCGTGTCGTGGACTATGTCCTCCCGTGTATATGGCGAGGCAAGGCTCCATACATATGGATGGTAATGGGGTTTGGTTTGGTTGGTGGGGTTTAGTTATATTGCTGTTCATCCCATTGTGCTGGTTTTCTAATCTGACTGACAATGAGTGGGCAGGAAGGACGGAAGGAAGAGTTTGCCTTGGTGGTGTTTTTCTCTCTCTTCTATATAACTTGTCGTAATTTGTTGGAGAAGGTGCCAAATGAAAGCTTTGGGATTTCGGATGTTGAATAAGTTGGTGGCGGTGGTGGTGGGGAGTTAAGTGGTAAATTGACTTTCGCTTAACGGGTCACACAAGAAAAAAGTCCATTTCTAATTCTTTTCTCTCTTCCTCCGAGTGATTTTCGTGATCTCCAAGTTTCTAGATCGAGACGAATTAAACCACTACTTTATTTCTTTCTTTCTTTCCTTCTTATTCCTACTTTCTCTTGCCCTACATTTTGCTTGCTTGCTTTCTCTCTCCTTTTCAATCTCCATTTAAGTCTAGCTGGTTGAGATCCTTTGTGCGTGTGTATCATTTGGAAACAAACGCTTTTATCTAAACCCGAGCTTAAAAGAGGGAAAAGAAAGTGAGAGATTGGATTTAGGAAAGAACGATTTTTGTTGTGTTTCTCGTTTTGTTGCATCAATAATATTCCTTTCAACTGGTTTTCTCGCTTTCTCGGTTGGTTGGTCGCTCCTCATCTTGAACTAACAAGTTTTTACTACTACTACGACTACTGTTTACCTTAGTACTTAGTTGTCGAGAAGAAGCAACAAAAGATTTTAATTCCAATTCCAAGAAAGAATTTACGTATCAAGAAAGATTCTGGCTCATGTCGATCCTTGAATAAAAAGAGATGGATACATGGATAAACCCTTGGCCTCGTTTTTCGTCCACCTTGACGATTCTCTGACGCGACGACGGGAACAAGTTTAGTTAAAGATGAAGCAAATCTCCCTGTCCTTGTCTCATCCTTGTCGGAAAAAAAGAGGCAGCAATAATAAATAACAACAATCCAAAATAAAGGGAGAAATTTTTTTAATAAGCGACGACGATAGAGGATTTCCCTTTGCAAATTTTCAGAACGTCGAAACGAAAAGAAACGCTATAAAGCTTTGATGATACCTTAAAAAAGGAATGTTACAAGGCTATCGGTATTGCCGGATTCTAAGCTACACCGTCGTCGTCGTAGTTGTCGTTAGGATTTTATGCGTTGACTTTGTGGTGTTCGTTGCAAGAAAGGAGTAGAAGAGTCTGGACGGAACAGATTGTGTAGTTGGGTGGATAGGATCAGAGAAGCAAAGTCAGCTCTGCAGCAGCAGCAGAGGTGCAAAAGACGGAGAAAGTGAGCAAGAGGGAAAAAGGAATATTAGAATTAGATTCATTTTATTTGCTGAGCCGAGTTTGGCCGGGGTCTAGGTATTCCTCTGAAGGAATGTAATCGATTCTGAGAGGTAATAGGTTGGTTGGTTTGAGGTGTTGACTTTTAGATCAGCGATGGCCATGCTGCACACACGGTAAATATAATCTTTCCCTACATCAACTTTTCTGAATCATTCCTCTTCCAAGAATCGTGCGATGGAATTCGCTCTTCTGTCTTTTCTTCTGTCTTTTCTACATAAATATGAAGCATCATGCTTCTGTCACGGCTCTTCATTGCCGTTATAATTCAAGGATAAAGAAAAAGTAGAGAAATCGGATGAGTTTCGATGCTGTTAGTTGAGTATTAAATTCCCAGGAAGCCGTTTAACTCGAGTAAACTATGAGATGGATGGCTGGCTGGAAGAGGGTAAATTTTGTGGGGAAAGATTGTTGTTGGTTCGTGGTGGTGGTGGATGAATGTCTTATGCTTCAGTGCGCATTGGGAAAGCTATGATGAAAATGAAGACGAGAAAGAAGATGAGCATCCCACCCATCTTGTTATGCACCACTTCTAACTTCCACCACCACCACTGCTTCATGTCTCTCTTTGAGAAAGAAGAAGGAATTGAAGATATTATTTTGTTGAACACTTTATGATATTATGATATATGCGTCCTCTTCTTTCTCTCCCTGGCTTTTCGGTGTTCTTTCTTCTTCTTCACTCTTTTTTTTATATTTTACTCTCATCTTTTGTCTATGCCAACATTACTTCTTGCATACGAATGGACGGTAAACACGAATATTTTAGCACGGCGACCCATCCACAGACAGTAGCAGCTTTCTTTGTGTGCAGAATAATAGTGGTGGTTGGCTGGCTGGCTGGCCGGGTGGGTAAGGGCGTCAGGTGGAAGTGTTGGTATGAAGAATGTTTCACCTGTGCACCAACTTAAATAAGGATTACACTCAAATTGCTACTCTTGTATAAAGAGTCCTTCCGTTCCGTGTCTAGATCTTTCCTGTGAAGAGAGCAGGGAGAAAGGCGTTCCAATGGATTTAACTCGAGTGCTTTGCCAGTTAGTTCTTCGCCTGCATAACCATTCAATATGGTGGAAATGTAATCAGTATATTCTTTTGGTTAGATGGATGGGTGTATAAATGGGAGTTGAGAAAAAGGCCAAAGGTTTTCTTCCCCCTTTGAAAGATTGGATGAAGATGAACAAGTATTTTGTTTTGATGAAATGCAGATGATGTTCCTTTATATTATTCCATCAGAAAGGAAAAGGAGGAGGAGGTCAGCAGGTTGTGTGTCGTTTCGGTTTGTCCTATATCTATCGCTTACTCGTTTTTCTGTGCTGCAAAAAAAGTTCGCTTTATTTCTTCCCCCTCCTGCTTTCTCCACTTTTTCCCACTTTGTCTGTCTGCTTCTTGAGCTCTTCTCCCTCTCGTCCCGTGCCACTTTTTAAGCTGTGGCCATTTGTTATTTGATGGGGAAAGGAGACTAAGCCGGAGAAATAATTTGCTCATGTCCTTCCTCTCATGTTATTTATGTCATGTTCGGATCGGAATGTAATTCTGAAGGATTTACTTGTTTATCTCGACAGGGTCTGCTTCAAGCACATGACGTAGCGGTGCACGAAGTTTATGGTGAGGATGCCGTCAGAGTCACCCCACCCGCCCTGTACCCTTACCTTAACGGGGTTAGCGAAGATCAAGAAAGTGATTTGGAACAGCAAGCTCAAGTGACGAGGGTACGTCTCGTCCAATTCCAAAAGAACTCGGATGGTAAGTGGCATTTGAAAGTGTATTTGAATACAGAGAAGAATTTATTTACATAATAAGTACAAAAAACATGATGGCAAATCGTATTTGCAGAGCCGATGGGAATCACTTTACGACTGACTGAAGATGGACGGTGAGTAGACATGTGCATAAAAAACGACGATTGCAGGTTGATTAGACTTTATGGAAAGGTTACAAATTGTACGGGTTACTACATGCGAAAACATGATCAAATTTGGGCCAATTTTTGCATGCACAATTTCGAGGGTCACTGCAAAAAATGGCCCCCAAGATTGGCCTCAAACTCAGACTAGTTTGTCGGAAGACTTGAGAATACATCAAAAAAATAACCTAAGGCGTTATAATAATCGCCCAATTTGTTCATAATGTCTGATCAGCTACTCACCTCTGTAAAGAGCTTAAATTCGAACGTGCTAATTATGCCGTCCTGTCTTTGCAGTGTTCTCGTCGCGAGGATACTTCACGGTGGAATGATTCATCGCCAAGCCACGGTAAGTAATAGTGGAGATCGGAAAAATAAGTGACTAGTGTTTGATGTCATGTTGAATGTTTCATGTCATGATATTTCCAGCTCCATGTTGGAGATGAGATTAGAGAAATTAATGGATGTCCAGTGTACAATCAAACTGTTGATCAGTTGCAGACTATGCTGGTACGTACTCTATTTATTTTGTGACAAGACTTTATAGTTCCTTTTAAGATAAAAGACGTGAGGACGTTTTTATCTGAACCTGTTGTGCAATCGATTGATGTCGTTAATGGACTTGAGTTAATGGACTAGTTCAGTAGTGGGTTCTTCCAGCGAGATATTTACTGCTCCTACTAAGCGATCACTAAGCCCTTCCCCACTTAAAGTATTTGATGTCCTTTTTTTCTCGGATGGACCTTGGAGACTGTGGTACTCGAGAATTTGGAATTGATCTTTGTTCATTCGTATGTATTTCAGAGAGACGCCCGTGGATCGGTCACTTTCAAAATAGTTCCGGTATGTAAAGAAATATTTTTCTCTACAAGGAATTTTCTTTTTACTTACTTGTGTTTAATTGCATTTCAATTACAGTCGTACAGGAGTAATCCACCGCCATGTGAGGTAAGACAATGGAAATAATTTATTTGTTACATTATTTGCGCGTACACTTTCACTGCCATCGTAAATTCTGGTCAGAGACGTGCACTCTTTCTTCGTACATCGCCATAAATTATGGACACGGCTTAAACTTACTCATGAAGAAGAAGTATTTTGAAGTTTTGAAATTCGTTTCGTAAACAATGTTCAAAAATATGTCTCTCAAACATATGAACCCCAGCCAAGTGTCGAGAAAAATGCAATTTAACCCATCCTAATTTAGAGAAAGCATAGCATTAACTCTCAAGTTATTAATGTGTGGATGGAAAGCTAGTGTCATATTTATATAAAGAAAAAAACTCATTTCTTATGTGCATTAATTTCATAGCTATTCCGGACTCGTAACGTCCCAACTTCATCCGTGGTACAAACGGAATAGAATTTAGTGATCCCTATCATTTCCACTTTTTAATAATAATTGCAAATTACTTAATTTCAGTTATTCCGCCGAAACCCCGAACCAGTTTTAGTAAGTTGATAATAAAAAAAACTATCACAAACTCCAGTGAACCTCTCGCTCGATGTGCTTGTGAATGAAGACTGGAATGTAGAATGTCAATTTGCATATATACAGCAATTTTTACAGCACTTATTGTGTGTCATATCATATCTGTATAATATTACTTTGCTAATCATAATATCTTATATTGCTATACAACATACCAACCATTGTGTCACCAACACCTTAGTTTGCTTTTGCAGCACGTACCGTAAACCGTATTAACCAGTATGCATACATTCAGTATGTACATATTTTATGTACGCGTCCACTCACTCCTACAGCAACCCTCGCATACTTTCCCCATATCATTTTACTGCGGAGAAAGTAATCAAATATCAGTTTTTATCCATTGACATCTCTAATAAAATGATGCATGATTATTTGATGATCCCACAACAGTTACCCATGTATGAACCTCGTGTATGTGTATCTACCAGACACACATGCATAAAGTACACGTATTTTTTATTTCACTCCCACACGCCTTCTCCGCCTACACAGTTATTAAAACCGGAGTGGAACTCATTGAATCTGCATTCAAATCGTATTTTTGTCCGATACATAAAAATGTTGATGAAATAAGAACCCCCCCCCCCCTTCACACACTTTACAATCATTTATTGGAGGGAAGACCAACCATAGATTCAAAGAGTCCGACTCCGGTTTAATACAGGCTTGGATGTTTATCGATAGTTTGAATCATAACGACACCACATTTTCGATTAGTTTGAATATGTGTATGTAGTAGAAAGCATTTTTGTCACATGTATGAATAGGATTTAAGTTTTGAGTATGGTTGAGAAAATATTAATTTGATTCGTGTTGTATCCAGATTTTTGTGCGAGCCCTGTTCGACTACGACCCATTGGATGATGGTAAGGTTTATTACTTTGCAAGCTTACATAGTTAGAGCTCCTGAAACTTATTGTTTTGTCCACTTTTAGACCTGATCCCTTGTGCACAAGCTGGAATTTCTTTCAAAATTGGAGACATATTGCAAGTTATTTCCAAGGATGGTGAGTAACACTGCAACCAATATTTTAATTAGGGTTGTTCATGGTTATGTGATGTTTTGCGTGCCCTCTGTTAGACCCCCACTGGTGGCAAGCGAGATTGGACACGCCAGGTACGTATGTGGTCATTGTTGTGAAATATAATGTTGAAAATGTGGATCTTTGAATAATCATAATGATAAAATCATAGTCATGACACTTTTAGCCACATCGGCCTCATCGACATCCTCCACATCTTCAGGTGCTTCGCTTGGTCACACGGCTGGGCTAATACCTTCACCTGAGTTGCAGGAGAAAAGAACAATTCAAGCTGCCAGCGGAAAATCGGGTGGTGGTGGAACACTTGGAAAAAATAAGCATTCTAGTAATAACGGGGTAAACAGTTTATTAAATTTCGACCCCAGTGGAAGCAACGGTGATGATAAAATTAGGTAAGAGTTTGATTGTTAAATATTATTGCTAAATTCAGTTGTTAAACTTATTTCATTAATTAAATAGTTGCAGCCTTTTCGGGAAAAAGAAAAAGCAAGATAAGAAGGATAAGTATTCTGCCAAGCACAATGCGATTTTCGATTCGCTCGAGTTAAGGTATTGAAAACAAATATTATTCAAATTCTATACCCAAAATCATATAAAGTATTTATTAACGTTAATTTTTATTTCAGCACGTACGAAGAAGTAGTTCGCCTACCATGTAAGATTTCATCATGCCCAATTATTTGTAATGAGACACTTTATTACACGAATTATATGCATACATGCGAGTACAGATATTGCTGAGTTGACGAGAGAGAAAGTTTTGAATATTATTAGTATTATTATTAGTATTATCATATTATCAGGAATCCTTTCCTTTCGTGTCCGTTTTATTCACACCTCAGCGAATCCTCCATCCAACTATCTAAATCGCAATTTATGAGGAGAAAACTTTTTAATTTTATGCTCATATGATAGTTGGGTAATGTTATTTCTTTTTGGTTTATTACAGCCTTTCGTAGAAAAAGTTTGGTACTACTCGGGGTAAGTATAACCATCCAACTTTAACTTTTGAACCAAGCCCTGGAAAATATGTGGACTATTCGCAAATTAAATGATGTCTTTTTTAGGCACATGGAGTGGGAAGAAGACACATCAAAAATTGTCTGATTTCTCGACATCCCGACTTATACGCGTACCCAATTCCTCACACGACGAGACCCCCGAGACCAGATGAGGAGGATGGGAGAAACTACTATTTTGTAACTCATCAGAAAATGATGAATGATATTGCAGCTAATGAGTACCTTGAGGTAATGACGATTTCCATAAGTTGAGAATCAATTTTATCCAATTACCAAAAAGTCGCCCATTTCTTTATGATATAGTTTATTGCTCAATAATGTCTTATTAACTATCTATTTTTATTTCACAGTATGGCACACATGATGAAGCAATGTATGGCACAAAATTAGCGACGATTCGACGGATTCACTCTGAAGGTATGTTGGCTAATTTCTATTACTTCTACTTACTAATTTTCGCTCTGAATGATCATACGAAATGATTTCTTTAATTTACATTTTTATTGCAGGACTGATAGCTATATTAGATGTTGAACCTCAGGCACTGAAAATGTATGTTATTACACAACTCTAATTTATGGCTAGGATTTAGATTCGACTAAAAAATAAGCCTTATTCTTATTGTATAATTATTTTCAGTCTGCGCTGCTCCGAATTTGCTCCCTTTGTCGTCTTTATTGGTAAGTTTTCGGTCCCAAATATACAGATTGCGACATGAGTGGGAAAGTAGAGAAAGTCTTTAATTTCGTATTTTTTCAACTTAGCTGCCCCTGCGCTCAATACTGTTGCAGATGTAAGTTTTAAACATTTCTAAGCATGTTGAATGCCAGTGAGAACTTGTGATGCAAATCGCACTGCTCAAACAAATATGTTGAAATGCAGAGAGATCATTACAACAAACACTTTAATTTACTTCATGTATTTTACCACTGTATTTTTTCAATGTTTTCAGTTTGATGGAAGTTTAGAACGATTGGTGAGAGAGTCAGAGATGCTGCGAAAAGCCTACGGCCATTTGTTTGACATGGTCATCGTGAATAATGACATTGAAGAAACTATTTCAATTTTGGAAACCACAATGGAGAAAATTCACACTCAAGCGTGAGTAGCACAATCTTTGATTATCAATACATGTACATATTATTAAAGGGTGGAATTTAATTGAATGAATTGTGGTTTTTAGACAATGGGTACCTGTTTCTTGGGTATATTGACCAAATGTGCTTCTGAGAGAATGATAATCCACCAAGCCAATAGGAATGCCACGACAATGACGTTTAATTTGTTTCATCGCTTCGGATTTCATCAATTATTGTGGTTGAAAAAAATTTCCTTGATAGTCTTCTCATCTCATCACCACTCCTCCTGGTCCTCCTGACTCTACTTATATATGTACACACATTATCCATATGTACAACCTCCACTCCACCTCATCACAAACCCTTCTTGTTACCTCTCCCACCCGGCGTATGTGTAAAGAAATTTCAAATATGAAAACCATTTTTCACATGCGAAATTTCGTCTTTATTGACACGAGACCAGGGTTGTCGTTCGATTTTCTTACAGAATGAGTTTTTAATACAAAAAATCTCCGTTTAGACAAGAATTGGAAAATTTTAAAGCGTAGAGTGTAGAATGGCTGATCACGAATCGAGCATATTCGACTTATTTGAATACTTAGTATTTGAAGCAGCAACAGCGTGATGAACCATATTTAACGTACTACTTGTTAAAACTATATAGTAATTCTACCATTTCTATTGCAATTACACAATTAACTACTAACTACTACTATTACACTTTGACAATTAACGTATTAACAGAGTTAACATTTACTACTTACATCGCAGTTACAAATTCAGAAAATTATATATTTGATGCCATGCTGTTAGAAATTGGATAAATCATTATTGAAATGAGTTATTCAAGAAGCAGAAAGAAGTAAGAAGTTTGACTTAACCAACAACACCAAAAAATTAAAAGGACGGGTCATTTTATATCCAATTTAATATACTATAATATCCTCCAGTAGCTGTTTACATATAACCCTGAACTCTGAAGAAGGAAGGAACTCTTATTCGGTGACTCTCCTCCATCATTCCATGAGATCTACACAAAGAAAAAAACTACATTTTTATCTTTTATTTTTTGATGGTGTCAGTCAGAGGTACGTAGGTGTTGTTTGTTTAAAATGTGGCGATTGATTATAATAACGTTTAAACTTCATGCTCAACATAAGTCATTATATATTAGTTTAATTAAGAAGAAGAAGGGAAATGGTGACCTATAAGGATTAAACGAAAAAGATTAATAGGCAAATAATCGAAACATTTTGACCTACTAATTAAAAAACGAACATGCTGCAACAATAATTAATATCAATAGTCTCATACTCGCATGAGTGTCTATTGAAATATGTTTTGACATTTTTGACATAGCCTACACAACATATAATTATGTAATAACAAATTATACAAATACATACTTCAACCTAAATTAAAATGACATGATTGGTTAAAAAACTTAGTTAATTATACACTTTTACTATACCCCTCTCTTACTCGTTGTTACTTTATTGAAAAAAACTCTAAAAAACCAAATACCTAAGTCGGAAAAAATTATGTAATCTTACAAAAAACATTGATTCCACTACCAACTATGCCACACCTCCATTCCTGAAATTCCGTGAAATCATAATGTACAACATCTGAAATGAAATGAGATGCACAATTTGAGCTCTATAAATCTACGTTCTGTTAAAATATTCCTTTTTAATATTCTTTGATGTAAATGTACATTAATTTCTATGAAATTTTGTTTGCTAATTTCAATCTTAATTAAAGTTGCAGACGTGTTTCCCTTTTATCAACAAAATGAAACACCACCTTCCATCAAGTTTTGAATATCGAATGCGTAGTAAGTTGCTTAATCAAGTCCAAAGATTACTTTAATGATAATGTGTATGCCTTATAATAGTGAAGCTAGTCGATAATTTGATTCAATTTGGAGTGGCAATTTTTATTATATTTATAGTGACTGATGCAAATTATATGTTCCTAATGAAGGTCATTATTTTCATTGTCATTATAGCTGATTTAATACATGTTTGCAATCAAAATATTTTATACATGTTGTTATATCTTTATGTTGCCCATAACTTAGCAAATCCACAGTATTACGTACACTTAATTTTTAGAAAAGCCCAAGAAAACTACCAATACCAAAATGCAAAAGTGAAACAAATGGCTATATTAGTTAAGTTGGATTATTTTAGTTAATATACTTATTTAAAAGTTTGGTTTTAGCTAAATTCACTAATTTGCCGAAAAGGATGCCGAGAAAGGAGTGTTAGTGTATAATGTAATAACTAATTATACTTTTCCGTTTCATGGAACCGATGAATTTACTCAATTCAAAATAAAACGAATAACAAAAACCAAAACTTGTGGTGGTGGAAGAAAGAAAACATAGTAATAATAAACTAACTCTAGATTTAAGCATTATTGTAATCTAAAGTCTACTCTGTATATGATGTGTCTGTATAAGAGACAAAACTGGTAAAGTTATTATATGAAGCACATTTTAAGAGAGATTTTGAAATTACTGCAATTAATATTACAATATGGAGACTCAATAAACAGGAAATCTTTTTTGTAGATGCTAAAAATGACGATCATGATATGTGTACTTGCTATGCATTTATTAAGGTGGTCTCACATTCGGTTAACAAAGTTCCTTAGTACTGATAATTTGGTGTTGTTGCTCCTTGAAAATGTCAAATGTTTACATAGCGTCCCTCCCAATAGGATCAAGTCCCCTTCTTTTTCTTCTTCCAGGTGAATTTCCGGAATTTTAACATATCTGTGAGTCCGTGGCAGACAAAGTACGAGTTTAATACTGCAGTTGGATCCAATACGTCGGAACATTTTCGTTTCAGGGCTAAAATAATGCATGATAAAAATTAGAGGGATGAAGGGCAGATCATTTAATTAAACACTCTGGCTTTCATCTTACGCTTCTTTCGTCGTTTAATGGGACAACGGGGTTGCTTCTTCTTCCGTTTCCCCTTCTTTTTCTTTTTGGGTGGGGGAGGCATGATGAAGACGAGTTGGTCCGGTTTTTATGCACCCTCGCCAAAAATGCAGTTTTTTATAAAGCCATCTTCAAATCATGAATTGTTTAGTGACCAGACTGTTCGCCTGACAACGGTAGGGGCCAATATTGCTTGACAACCACGATTGCTTGACATTTAGTATCTAGGTAACTCTTGGCTCTTTTAACGGTTGCGACAAATGGTGGAGTTACAAATAAAATAATTATTTTTTTAATCGTTGGTACACGTCCCCTGGGCCTGTGTACCAACGACTTTGACCTTTAATAACTTTTGAAAGGGCAGACATAGAGACTTGATTCTTAAAGATGAAATCATCTTAATTTTTAGCTTGATTTTTTAAGCAAAAAATCTCGAGGCTACTATTTCGAGAATTAAATTTGAAATCTGCAGCGTGCAGCCTTTATTTAGCCCGAGTCAGGGTCAGTGTCAGCTTCTAAATTTTAGTCAGACGACCTGCACCAACTACTATTCGTAATCGGCAAAAATGTTCCCATAATCCAGCATGCAAAATTTCAGCTCATTGACCAATTTTAAAACCAATACGGGTCTCAGTCTTCTGAGACTTTTCTGGGCTGGGCCCACAAAAATATTCATTTTCATATTCTTTAGTCTGATGTGCCCTTACCTATGATACAGAATTTCATTTTTATTCTACCAATATAAAAAGCAATGTGGGTCACCTTGTTAAATCTCTGTGGAAAAAATCTTAATATTTACTTCATATTTTTCAATCTGGTCTACCCCCGCGGGGTCATGCCAAATTTCAGTCTTCTACGAGTGTCTGGAGCGAATTTCATCTTTTTAATACAATTTTTAAAAATCGATATGGGTCACCCCCTTAAAGGTCCCTCCACATATTAATTCATATTTTTTCATCAGGGACCATTAGCAATCTCTGCACTAATTTCAGCTCGATTGGATAATTTTCAACAATCGGTATGGTATCGGGTCCCTCCAGTCGAAAATTTTCCCAATTTAAATTCATATTCTTCAATTAGACACCATTAGCAATCTCAATGCCAATTTTCAGATTTTGAAATACTCCACCCACCCAGATGACCACCACCGGTCAACCACTTAATCGATTTCACCCATCTTCAAATTTAACTCCTCATTTGCCACATACTACACATACCAAATTTAAAGTCGCTAGGACGAGTTTAACGAAAGTTATCGTAAAATGATCGAACGGACAGACGGACGGACATGACGGTTCCATAAGCACTTGGACTGAAAATTACATTTCCAACTGTAACCAATGACATTTTCAACAATTTTTAGTTTTCTAAAAATGAAAATTTATTTTGTAACTCGGCCATTTGTCGTAACCTTATAGATTGATAAAGTGTCAAATAATCTTGCTTGACAACTTTACATTTCTAACCATGTTGCGACAAGTTATTACAGTGCTAAGATTCTTATTGTCAAGCAACCGTGGACTTTCCTTGGCCTTATTAAGTGGTTTCAGTATTTTCTGATTTTATTCATTCTGAAATGCATATCACACAAAATTACATTACTCACTGTCGCTATAAATAAATATTCGAAATTGAAATATATCAACAATAGTATCTGCATGCATACATAATTTCTTAATCAACGTTAAAGTTAGCTCACGCAACACATAAATAAAACATTCGTTAAAACAATTCATTTTTTCTTCTTAGAACTGGTAGGAGGAATTTCTGACGTTGTGGGTGGTTTTTGTTTTCCCCTTTTATCGTGGAATAAATGCTTGAATTTTGGAATTAGATCCATAAACAAATCTTCTAAACAAATTTCCGAGTATGCGGACTGATTTAATTGATTTTGGACTAATGTTGAAAGTTTCTCGAATTGTTTCTCTGCGAATGCCATCTCAGGATTTAATTTTGCTGGAATTATAAAAAATACATTTGAATAACTACGTCATCAAGACGTTGATGACGCAATGTCGTACATGATAATATTACTTACATCTTTCGACCGTGGGCAAAGCCTCTTTGTGCTTTTTTACATCAAAGACGTACAGCAAGTAGTTCAATTGTTTATACAGATCTGCTTCTGTATACTCCCGGAACATAACTCCTTGTTTGCATGGACAGACCATGTAACCTCGTTCTAGGTGCAGATTTACTCCTCGTACTCGGTTCGGACATGCAGGATCTTCACATACGAACCAACCCTGCATAAATTCCAATAAAAAAGATTTATGTGTCTGGAAAGACAACAATTTACAGATAATCCTTCTCCCCTATAAACCCACCTGATAATATTTCTCAATAAACTTTCGCATAAATAAGACCAAGCTGTTGAGTACGTGGGGCATATAAGAAATTGGGGAAATGGAGGAGCATCCCGGGCATATCTTATTGAGACTGGATATCCATTTGTTCTACAGATTCGTACAAGACATAAAAATATTAATAAAATGTACTCACTTCTATGCAATTAAATAATTTATTTATATGATTGGCTTACTTGTATTTCAACAAACGGAGCTTCGATAACGATTTCATGACGGCACGAATCCTTAACACATGGAAATTTAAACCGAGCACAATCTCGATATTTTTCTGCTTCGGTTATTTCGCCAAGTCCAATGTCATCCTGGCTGCGGTCTACAACATGCCTTCTCTTGTAGGACGAGGGGTCCATTCCTAGTGATTCTGCAATACGAGCTGCATCCAGACCAGGAATCGGCTCGCAAATACGAGAAACAACAGGATGCAGTTGTTGTGCTAAATAATATTTTGCGTCAGGTTCCAATGCAGTTATTTCCTGCTTAATGGATGCGGTACCGCCGTTTTCATTATTATTTTCAACTTTCGCTACTTCGACTTTCGGTGGCGCTTTACTTTCCAATAACTCTACAGGATGATGAGCAATGCCATCGGTGCAGAATACATAGGGAACAGTGTCTCCATTCTTGAACTTTTTGGGTAGCTTTCCAGTTTGATTTAAACGTTTGGCAACGGTGACATGATATAATCCTTGACGGTCTTTATAATCTTCTGGGTTTTTAGCTAATTGTTTTGTGATGAGCAGGTCTTTCAAGGGAACATGTCCGGCTTTTAGTTCTTCTGCTTTATCATTCAAAATCTTTACAATTTTAAAAATTTTATCGTCCAATGCTTGTTCAGTCATTATTTCATCTAAAATTGCACGAGCAGTTACTGCTGCCACTGGAGCCCAATCACGACGAACAATATCCAAACCTTTCAATTCCATCGCTGTTTCAACTTGTCCATTCTTTTTAACGCTGTATGTAAGTGCAGCGTATTTCTTCTTTTTCAGGAGTAATAAAAATCTGAACACGCCGTCAATTTCCAGCTCGAGAAGTTTATACATGCGGTTGATTTCTGTCCTAATTTTGTTTCCAATTTTATACACTGCTTCAATTTCTTGAGTATTTGTGTTGATCATCAACGAGTCGGTATCTCCATAAATGACTTCAAACCCTAGTGCTTCAACAGCAAGTTTCGTCTTCATTAAAATCTCCCGTCCTTTTCCTAAAGAACGAAAAATAAATAATAAAATATATACAAATTTAAATGTATAAAGATTAGTTAATCTAATTAATGAATCATTTTCTGTCCAATTTGTGCGCTCTCTATATTGTTACCTGTAATAAGAGCAGCAAGGTTTTGGGCATAGAATCTCGAATGTCCAAATCCTAGACACCCATACATGGAATTTGCAGTGAGTTTCAAAGCTTTCTGTCGAATGTCATACTGGCGTTTCAAGTCGTGGGAGACATTTTCCGCTTGCATCAATTTCTTTACTTCTCTTCGACTTTCGACAAGTTTTCTAATCTCCTCGGGAAGAATACCCCTTTCCCTATAGTCCGTGTGATCTTCTGTAGTGGTTGTCGTAAAACAAATATTAAATTCTTGGATAATCGATGGATACAGGGAAAGGAAGTCCATGAGAACGATGAAATTGTCGTAGAATCCTTTCTTTGGCTCTAAGACCAAGCCTCCGACGTAAGCAGGACCATTTGATTTTCCGCTATTATTTTTGTCCTCTCCACCAGCTCCTCCTTCTTCGTCATCCTCGCGCTTAAATTTCTTTTTGTATTGCTTATCAGGAACAATGTAATCCTTGTTGTAAAAAGCGTGCAATAAAAGAAACTCATTTCTTTCCGAACGACCTCCCATCAACGTACGGGCCAAGGTGTTACCTATAACAAGCAATCAGTGTTTTTATAAACTTTATCAATTTTTACAAGTTGAAAATAGAGATGAGACTACATTTATCAACTTGAGCAAACGTACCAGCAATTGTTGTTATTTGAAGGGCGAGTGGCATTACTTGAAGTTCGTTCATTAGCCTCAGATTCAAAATGCTTAAAGACATTCCCCATGCTGCAAGATGTTGAATTCCATCAGACGATTCGAAAAGACTACGCAACTCTGTCCCAGTGTATGCAGTGATTTGATCTTCATTCAGACCAAGAACTTGTGAAGCAAGACTGGCTAAGTCGTACGATCGGGCTCTTATTAGTTCCTTCGCTGATATCTGTACGTCGCAAACCAATCTTCCAGCCACGGCTGATCTGGAGTCGGGCAATTTTCCACCCTGGCAATAATATCAAAGAAATATAGTGTTAGTTACATACTCCAAAAACAAAGTAGTTATTTTTACTACCTTTTGAGGCTGCGAGGATCGCTTCAAACGCCCAATACGTGACCAATGAGGAACCTTGTGATTCCATAGTTGGAGAAGAAGCAAGTCCAAATTCAAATCGTGGCCGACATAAATATCTGGATCAAATTGTGACAGTTTAGCTAGCAGGCATGCCAACATGCTTCGCTCAGAATCCATTTTGGTTGTGAATTTTGAAAGTACTCGATCCACGTCAAATGGCCATATTTCTCCTGGAGGTCTATTTAGCACTGAAAACCATAAAAGTTTAAATAGTTATAAAATGCAGTATTGCCATTAAGGAGATAACTATTAGATGATTTCACTTACAACAAAATGATTCATGGAATAAACCTTCAGTTGTAAGAAAAGATTGCATTTTAAACACTCGATTTACAACCACAGACGCAGAAATGATGCAATCCTTCTTTGTTTTGGGGTCGTTAATTGAACTCATGTTTATCGATGCGACCACAAATGGTGGGATTTCCATTGAGTCTTTCTGAGGATGAATTTTAACTCCTCCAACGTCACAATTAAACTGTAATATCCAATCAAGAAATTAGACATAACTTGCATTTCGCATACGCTTGAAAACTCATTATCTAAAAGTGTGTTTAGTCTGTAAATAGTGGATATGTACCTCCATTTTGCACCATGACTGTTGCTGTCCTAATTCTACTTTGATAGGGCTTACAATCTGTAACCAACAAGGGCCTTTCAGCTTATTCTTCAACAAAAAGTTCTCCAGCATTGAAGATCGTGTTCCAAATGCACGAGAAAATGTATTTCCTTGAAAGTCCTCTGGCAATGCAGGCAACGTGCCCTGGAAAACAGATTAAACGAATTAGAAAACCAATTAATACAATTTTTACAAATCACAGGGTAATGGCACTAACGGGATAAAAAATTTCCATGTATTCTGAAACTTTAGGCACATTTTCTTCACTGAAGCAGTATTTTTTCTCTACTGTTCGTGCTCTAAACTGGAGTATGTGTAATTTTTTAAAACGTTCTTCGATCTCAGCAGACACATCACGAAATGTGACGTCTTTCTCAGGGTCATCTCGCATCTATTAATAAAGTATTATTAAATAGTAGTCAGTTAACGATACGCATTAGGCTTGCATTAATAACTTATAATATATACCTCTGAACGAGGAAGTATGTACACACAACGTTGGACATTTTGAATTGCTATGCAGCAACTGACAAATCCTCCCACTGCTCCTTCTTGGCTGACTTTTCCAAATAAATACAAGACACCAGGATTTCTGGGCTCTTCGTAAATGTCAAACCAATAAAAGTTTAGGACCTGCAGGAAAATTAAGTATATTTTGTCACTCATTTAATGATGGTAATATAAACGGGATTAATGCAGTTTATTTATTTACCTGCTTATTTCCCGTTTCATCTATAGTCATGCATTCCACATTTGATGACTCGATTTGGCTAGTGGTTGTTGTTGTAGATGCTTTTGCATTTTCAATTATGTCATGCATTGTCGTGGTCAAACTGTGCTTGGGTTTTTCCTCTTTTTCTGCGGGTTCTACTTTAACAATGTCATTATCTCGGAAACTGGTGGTCGCAACGGAAGTTTCCTCAACGTCTTCTTTTTCAATTTTTACTTTGACTGCGTCTAACGAAGGCTCAGTCGCTTCAAATCCATCAGTTTCCATTTGTGTCCGATAAGAATACTCTGTAATCTCCTGGTATCCGCTTGGTTCTGACTTTTTGTTTTTGGAGAATTTCTCAAAAGAACTAGCAGGTTTCGCCCTCTTTTCTACATGTTGTAAAATATCTTCGAGGGAATGATTCGCCTCGGAGGATGAGAAAGAAGTTTCAGGGTCAGTCCCATCTCGCCTCCGTTTCATGGGCATGTTTGTTAAGACGGATAACAATTTGACTCCCTGCCTCTCATCTGGTTTCACCTTCTTGGCCGTTTTCTCTTCATTTAACTCCATTAACATATCCCCCAGCAATTCATCTGCCCCACCAGCGGCAGCAGAGCTTTCCTCTGTGTCTCGCTTCCTCTTGGCTGGCATGTTTGTCAACATGTCTCGAACGGAGAGGAAATTAGACTTTTGATTCTGTCGTTCCTCCTTTGTCGGCTTTTTCGACTTATTGGGCGCTTTATTCTTCCTCTTGGATGACCCAGCATAACCAGCCTCATCGATGAGGTCATCATCAAATAATTCATGTCCAGTTTCACAGTAACCTATAAACAAACAACGAACAAATCCATTATTACTCAATCTATTCATCTTGCACAATTCAATAAAGTATGCTTATCACCTGTCCCGTCATCCACTATCCAATCATCTTTCAATCGATCGTTCACCTTCCTCGAGTAAGTGTCCTCGTCCACGACGTCGTACACATTCTCCAACTCTTTCACCTAATAATAATAATAATAATAATAATAATAATATTTATTATACTGATTTATATGACCATGAGATACAGGTAACAATGATTAAGACTAAAGAAGGTAGCTCTAACTTAACATTTCACTACAAATAAGCTACATGGCATGTTTCAACAGTTTACATCCTATCTAAGCCATTACTATTACCGTCTTTAATTGACGTCAAATCAATAATTTATCAAGTGAACTTTCAAAACAATTCTTAATTAAACAATCAATTAATTACTCTACCCCAATAATACCAAATCACACTAGCAAAATAAACCAAACCACACCCACCTCATACTTATTCTTCACGCCACCCTTCCTCGTATTTTTCAACCTTTCCAAGGCCGCAAGTCTGCCTCCCTTATCGCCCCGAGACCTCCTCGACCTCCGCGACGCAATACTGTCGTCTTCGACGGTATCATCGTCCACGTCACTCATCCTGACTCGGCAAAATCTTCGACAAAATTTTTAACAAAATTTTCCAAAAAACAAAATAATTGCAAAAAAGAAAACCAGGTAAGAAAGAGAAGAAGAGAATGTTATTATTTGGATGGGGTCGCGTTCCCTCGCCCGCTCAATTCTCATATCCATTTGCCATTTATGCAGGGAACGGGGCATGGAGCATGGACAACAAAGACGTCAGTTTCGTCCTCCACCTGCTGACGAGACGGAGAGTGAGTGTTGGTAGTATCGTAGGTTGGTGCTCCACGTGTCCACTATTTCACTACTGCTATACACGCTTTCTCCCAGCAGCAGTAACCAGTTTGCGCAAGAAATTTTTGTCAAAAACAAAATTATTTAGTAGTAGAATCACCAATTTCGGAACAGAGGAGTATTTTTAAAATCATTCGTAAAAGTTTTGCTGGGGAGATTGTCCTTTGTAGAGGAAGGGTTTGGCTTGGCTTGGCTGCGCAAGAAAATTAAAGTACGGGTGAGTAAAGGATTTTGTAAATTTGTAAATTTTTAGGTGAGATTAGAAACGTTTGTGAACGTTAGTGCTGTGTAGGTGAAAATATTGGGTATTTAATTGTAAATTTGGAAATTGATTAAGTAGAAAAATGGGCTGTGTGTGTAAATCCCTGATTTTAATTTAGTGCTTTATGTTTGTTGTTATTTTAGGAAATCCATAATCATTAGACCAGATCAGTTGGGAAATTATTTGTTGTTATTGCACAACGTAACTGCGCCGTGCCTAAAGTTAACCTTGAAAGGACAGTGACGGGGAAGGAGTAGTAGTTTATTTTTTGATTGGAAGAAGACAAGAAGGGGTCATCATGTCGGATTCATCGTCAGATGCGGATCGTAATGTGGAGATGTGGAAGATTAAGAAGCTTATTAAAAGCTTGGAACAGGCTAGAGGGTAAGATACCATTTTTGGGAAAATGCTTGTTATTTGTTGGATTAGTAAATGACGAGTAAATTATTAAATGGTTAATTTGCATTGCAGGAACGGGACAAGCATGATTTCTCTCATTATTCCACCAAAGGACCAGATTTCTAGAGTAAGTAAGATGTTAGCCGATGAGTTTGGAACAGCGTCCAATATTAAGTCACGGGTCAACAGGCTTTCTGTCCTTGGCGCTATCACCTCGGTCCAACAAAAGCTCAAATTATACACCAAAGGTGAGAAGTCGACGAGTTAATTTATTTGTAGTGGTTGAACTTGTAAGCGATTTTGCTATTATTATTATGATCGTTTCTTTTTAATTCGATATAGTTAACCCCAACGGGCTTGTGATTTACTGCGGCACAATCGTCACAGATGAAGGAAAAGAGAAAAAAGTTAACATTGATTTCGAACCGTTTAAACCAATTAACACCTCGTTGTACCTCTGCGACAACAAATTTCACACCGAAGCTCTGACCGCTCTGCTTGCTGACGATAACAAGTTTGGGTTTATTATTATGGATGGTAATGGTGCCCTATTTGGAACTTTGCAAGGCAATACTAGAGAAGTTTTACACAAGTTCACTGTCGACCTCCCGAAAAAACACGGTTAGTTGAGCACTTTTGATTAATTATTATGAATTCAGTGACTAACCTTATTCATTGACTCGCAGGTCGTGGTGGTCAATCTGCTCTTCGATTTGCCCGTTTGAGGATGGAAAAGCGACACAACTATGTACGAAAAGTGGGTAAGTCAGTCTCGATAGTATTGTCATTATTAAGAAGCATGCAACGAAATTATATAAATTAATATTAATCAACTTGTTCTTTTTTTGTATTTTCTAGCGGAAGTAGCAACCCAGTTGTTTATTACTAATGATAAGCCCAACATATCTGGCCTTGTTTTGGCTGGTTCTGCAGATTTTAAAACCGAGTTGAGTCAGTCGGACATGTTTGATCAGGTACAGCAGTAGGGAGCGGTTTATTGTTGATGTCTTGAATTTGTATCAAAGTTTGAAATTGTTTTGTTAACTTTTAGCGATTGCAAGCCAAAATCATCAAGTTAGTTGACGTGTCTTACGGCGGAGAGAATGGCTTCAATCAGGCCATTGAACTGGCTGCAGAGTCCTTACAAAATGTTAAATTTATTCAAGAAAAGAAATTAATTGGTGAGATTTTTTTAAGGAAATCATTTGTAATAATTTTTACTTTATAGCTAATGGCCAACGCTCTATTATAATTTTCTAGGACGTTATTTCGACGAAATCAGTCAGGACACCGGAAAATACTGTTTTGGAGTGGAAGACACGCTGAAGGCCCTAGAGTTGGGAGCAGTAGAAACATTGATCTGTTGGGAAAATTTGGATATCCAAAGGTATGGCATATGGCGTTTGTTTTGTGAAAGCTATAAAAAATGACCTCACCTATACGGAGAATTGTTGTCTCTAAATTATTTTTATTATTATTAGATACGTATTGAAAAACCATGCAAGCGCAGTTGAAAATATTCTACACCTTACTCCAGAACAAGAAAAAGATAAGTCCCATTTTTCAGATAAAGAGGTAACTACATTACACATGTTTAAGGATTATATAAATTTGGACACAATTACATAAATATTTTATAAATTTAGACGGGGGTGGAGCTGGAACTCGTAGAATGTACACCATTTTTAGAATGGATAGGTTAGTTGCGACTTGAAAAGTTGTATCTTGTTATATAAGCCCAAGTCAAAGCTTGTGTACCGGGTGGGAATTTTTTTTAACGATACCTGACTCGGGCTAAATCTAGCTGCTTACTTTAGATTTTATCAAATGACATTTGTATTTTTTACCTTTCAGCCAATAATTACAAAACTTTCGGAGCTACTTTAGAAATTATAACGGACAAGTCTCAGGAGGGGTCTCAATTTGTTAGAGGATTTGGAGGCATTGGAGGTAACATTTTAATAAATTATGTAGCAAACCGTTAGTTCACTTATCTCTAGAATAATGAGTGGTTCGATCTCGCGTACTTAACAACGATCGATAAATATGGGGTAATCTTACTGGAAAATAGGAATGTTGAGATACAAAGTGGATTTCCAGTCCTTGCAAGCAGAGGACGGACTAGATGACTTTGACTTGGATGATTATTAACAGTGCAAACAAATAAGCGACACTGATAGTCCTCAGGGTCAGGGATTATTTCAATATTTAATTTTTTTAGCTTGCAGTGGTTTCAGTTAAAAATGTTAACAAATTAAGTTTCGTTTGTATGTTGGAGGTTTTGCACACTTGATGTATTTACTTTCACGTCTTTTCATATTTTAAGTTGATTTTCAGTTTTAATTAGTTTTATGCGATTTTGGTTTAGTTTGAATTTATGTTAATGTTGGATTTGCCATCGATGTGTTGTGATTTGTAAACTTGATTTTAATTTGTGTGATTTATAAAGGTTGTGATTGGATTATAATTGATTTTTTAATTTTTACAGGATTGTTGCGCTACAAAGTTGATTTACAAAGCCTTCAGTTTGACGAGTTAGATGCAGATTTTGATTATGACGACTACTAAAAAAACTGCCAACTCGACGGACTACACCGACCGACGCAGTGTTGTGATGAAAACTCTCACTTTCTTCTACGTTTCCGTTTAAGTCAAATTTAATTAAATTTGTTAATGGTAAACTTGTTAAAACTCTATAATATGGAAACTTTCATGTGAACCCCACTTCCGAATCAGTATGAAAAGATTAGTTCATTTTGTAATGTGAATCTTTTACATTTGAAACAACTTTAATACATGCAGAACGATTGCATAATTTTTTACTCCCCTGCTTAAAAGTATGAGTTCCATGTGCAAAAGTTCTACACGCTCTGAAACAATAAAAACGTTATCCAAATCTGGAATACTCTAGTCTTCATGTTTATTAAATATTGCATTTCAATAATAACATAACATTAGGTTTATTTCTCGAAAAACGAACTCATGGGGGCTGCGAAATCAGCCACCCACGCAATATTTTGTTCAATCGTTGTTACCGCAGCTCGAGTGGCCACAGGAAAGTTTGGAACCGCTGGAGTGACCTCATCGATATAGGCCTTGATCTAAAATAAATCAAAATAATATTCATGTAAATGTCTCCAGTTTTTGAGAAAATTGGTGTAATCTTACATCATCCAATGCAATCTGGGTGCCGGTGTACGTTGCCAAAGCTGTGATAACGTTACTCGCACCTAGAGCCGCCACACTTTCTACGGTGGTCGCACTTTCCCTTAAAAAGTTGACCAATGGAGCTCTAGCAAGGGGGTTCCTGGCAAGTTGTGACAGAATGACGGTGACATGAGCACTTTGGTTATAAAATCCAGTATCGAGTAGTGTTTCCTCCAAAAGCCTGGACAAAAAATGAGATGCAAGATGAGAAATTAGTATTTAAATTTCAAAATATAAACAATACGTACCGGGCTATTAAAGGTAATTCCTTCGTGCATGCGAGTGCATTAAGCAGAGTTCCTTGCTGCTTGACAGTAATGTTTCGCAAGATGTACTGCGAATGAATAAAATTGAAAGCAGTGTCCCCACCACCGGCAACAGCGGCGCAGTAAACGACCGGTTTGATGTCTCGTCGAATGCTGTAAAAATTTGTATTTATAATATGCAAAAGAATTCAATGATGATCATACTTACGGATTTTCTGAAGGATTTGCAGCCCAAGCTGTCACCAATCGAGTTGAATAACTGATACATTCTGGATCTTCAAATCCACACAACCAGTCCAAAAACTGCAAATTGCGTATGACCGGCATTCCTCCGTTTACATCGGGAAGGGCAGTGTTATTAACTCCGCCAGTTAAGCTCACTGCACTTTGAAGGCGTGGTAGCAAGAAAAACTAGAAATTAATTAATAATTAAGTAATTGTGAATCATTTCTCAGGTTTTCACAAATTAAGTAGTTGAATATGTACCCTGAGCGAGGTGTACCAGAACCCCGTGCTGGATAAAAGATTGAATGGCTTCCTCAAATTAGTGAGAACCGTGTTCCAAACAACTACTTCTCGTTCATTTCCAAGATACTCCATAAGACCAAGAGCAGTCGCGATGTTAATATGTTCTGAAAAAAGGGATACGTTTCATGAAAACTGTTTAAAGGTTATACTTGCTTTATGAATGGTACTACACAAACTTTGCCATGCTGCGTTGAAGTAATCATCCAAAAGTTGACTCCTCGTTCGGGAAGTAATAAAGTCATGATTGGTCAACAATTCTGACTGTATTAATTGCGTCAAGGGAGCGTCGTAAAGCACTCTGTAGAAACCTGGGAAGAAGATATTTCAAGTTACAATTATTTAATTGTACCTTTAAAAATATATTCAACACACCATTTCCTCCAGCGTTTACGACAAACCATTCTGAAGTATTTGTCAGAAAATATTGCATGGCCACGTCGTTGTGTAGCCACGATCCTACTGTCCCATTGGGGTTGGGCTGACTTCTTGTAGCGATCGCCATCGGAATATGCCACCTAAATAAAAAAGTAACTTTCTCTTTCACTAAATATATTCCCATTTAAACTTTGAACCAGGTTTAACAAAATAGTTTGATAAAATGCTAACGTACAAGCCGGTATCTTGATTGATGTGACCTTCAACTTGTACTTCGTTGTTCAAGAATCTTTCCTGTGAAATAAGGACGCCTGAGGCATCAGAAACGCTAACTCTGAGTAGAGGAAATCCGGGTTGAAGGGTCCACGTGTTCATGATGTCCCCCATGGTCAAGTCCCTCGGAAGCTTAGAATCGTTTTTGGCAGCTTCGGTTAAACGTTCGAAAAGATCGTCCTGGATGGCAGCTTGGAATTGCCTGGTGGAAATCAATTAAAATAGTATTTTTGTTTAACACGTGGTGAAAGCGAAACCTTAATATGAAAATTGACTCACATATCCTTTAGATATTTGAGAAGACCGTTTCTGAGAGTTTCTTCTCCCAAGAATCCTTTCATCATGCGAATCAGAGATCCTGCTTTCTCATACGCCATTCTGTAAAATTAATAGTTCATTACATAATTATATAAAAATGCATATGTTTTACGGGTTAATTTTCATTTAAATAATTACCTATCAAACCAAGTCATGGCCCCCGCAGTGATCCAAGCATTGTCGTCAATTTTAACAGAGTGGCTGTAATCTGATCTAGCATCAAATTGCATTGAATTTTGTACGGCATCATTTTGCCAGCGTTCCGACGCTTTGAATTCCGGTGCCACTACGTCCCCTCCTTGTTGAGCAACGTAAGTGGCAAAGCCTGTAAAAAATAAGATTTAGTACGTAATGTGACATACACTTTTATAAATTGCATGTATTCTTATCAACGACTTATTGCCTTCATTAAGCCAGATGTGAGTCCACCAGCGAGGCGAAATTGCATTGCCAAACCATTGATGACCTATCAAATAAAATTATTAGATAACCAATTATCATAAATTGAAATAAGACATATTTTTTAAATAATTAAAGTACCAAGTTCGTGAGCCAAAATCCGAGTAATTGAATACCTTTCCGTCTCTGTGGATTCGGCAGGAATGTACAAGAGTGCACTTTCCCTGAAAAAAACATAATTGATGCTATTAATTGTAAAAGCTATTAACAATCGCTATGTATATCTTTACCTGTAGATGTTTAGCCCGTAGTTTTCCATTGCTAAATATATTGCGTTTCTATTTAACTGACTCAAAATTGATAATTATTCATATGAATCTGTATGCGTACCCCCAAAGAAAAAACTGGGAACGGCTGCGCTATCCATTTTTCCGAGAGGATACTTTTCAACGTAGTACGATTCGAAAAAGCTTAAAATTTCGGCAGCTTTCTGAGCAGCATAAACTCCACCATCTTGATCAATGTAATGTGCTGGGGCATAGGTCTGTTCAAGAAAAATATTAATTTGCATCTCTCCCAACCATTATTCTTAATGTGCATTTGTTTGTCTAGATAAAATGGGGTCATACTCGAACCACTTTGCTGAAAATATTGGAAGGAGCTTCTTCATAAGTAAATTCTGAGACGATCAAGGCCAAAAGATATGTGGGCATTTTTATTCCAGTTGGGGCAAACTCCTCCCATTGCCATCCTGGAAATCCGGCCCTGTTATTATTCCATTATTTTTTTTAATGAATCAGATCACACGAAAAAATATTTTAGTAAATTTATCAGTACATTGTTCGATTTCTTAATGATTGTGTCGTTGTAAGGGCAATGTTCCCTGTTCTTCGCCCAATGGTAATGAAAAATTTGGCTTTAAATGCAGGTTCGTCGAAACAGGGGAACATCTGTCTGGCATGTAAGGCCTCCATTTGAGTTGTGGCAATGTACCTTCAAAGTCATGAATTTGTGGTTAATTTGTACTTATAAAATTTGCACATAAAAGTATTTGGATTTATAATTTACGTACTTTGTCGTATTCGTATACGGATCAACATACGCACTCCTGTAGAGTCCATCCAGTCCGTTTGTAATTATTGCTATGAAAGTCATTCTGATGTGGTACGCTGTCCCATTGACAAGTGGGGCTTGCATATTAAAGGTTTTGAATTGGTAAAGGACATCTTCAGTGGTGCTCAACACGGTGAGGTTGGTGCCAGTCTCGGTCTCAATGACCTACATAAATTGTACCAATTTCCGTTTCATTTACCATAATGTTCTGTACGTAATGTTCAGAATTACGATCATAGTACCTCGTAACTAGTTAGTGTAATAAAGGCTGTGCTGGCCAAATGAAGTGTAATTTTATCTGTGTCCTTTAGGACATTAAGGGCGATTGTTACTTCTCCCGGAGCTGTAAAGGGGCCTCCTAGGCCTGGAACATCTTCGTCTAAAATGGGAGTGATTGTGAGGTCATATTCTTCAGGCATGATGTCCCTGGGAAGACGCCATTCCAAGGTTTGGTCATCTAAGGGTCCCACCGCTGAACTCTGGAGGATGGAAGAGCTTCCCTTATCAATCCCGTCAGCAGGGAGGGGATAACCACTCTCAAAATCGACTTGGAGTCCGGTCTGACCCCGAATGATTCCTATATTTGCAGTGATTATGAGAATCACGCCAAGGAAATAGTGTAATCCCTTCATGACGTATTTCTAATCGAGTTTCTTAAAATATTAAAGAAAAAACCAGTAAAGATTTGCAGACCAAGCAAAAAATCAAGGCGTTGGTCTAAGGTCGAAGCGAACCTTGGGAAAGTGAATAAATTTGTGTGCGTCACTTATTCATTTTCTCATCAAACGAAATGCCGGACATTTTATTAATCAAGCCGTGATCAAGTATGGTGATAAGGCCTGAAGATTAATAAGAATTCGGAGATTTATTGCCAGTTGATCCTGAAATTGTGTCCTGATAAGGCCTTATCAAATAAATTCAGTTAAGCTGGGGAGACAATAAGGCATTTTCATTTCGGATGAGTAATTCTGCTCTACTCTACATATGAATCTGCACCATATACCTATGTATACGCAACATGTATTGCAGTTTTGCAATATTTGGTTAAATTCATTGAAAAAATCGCGACTAATGGCAAGGAATGCAGTGATTTCAAGCTAATCTGACCCTCATAATTATAACACTCCTTTTTATTACAGCCCTCATTGACAGATATGTAGCAATCTAGGAAAATCCAAGTAAATACTATTCATGATTATGATACTTAATCAATTCTTCATCACAATCTGTTTTATTCCAGGTAATCATAATATACAATATCATATAACACATTTAGATAAATATAGGTACATCATGAGTAAAAAATACCACTTTATTAAATAGTACTTAATTGCTATATACTTATTAAATACAAATTATCTATACGGATAAATATGTTGAGGTATAGTTTGTAAAGAGCTAAATAGTATGTAAAAGATTCACAATTTTTAGTTCGATGATAAAATTAGTTTGGAATTTAGAGTGTTTTTGACGCGATTTCGCCACCCTCGTCCGCAGTGATAGTACCGCAAGGGTTGAGATTATTGTCTATCAATGTTTTAATAGTTTTAGGTTCTACTGCTTCGCAAGTGTCAAGATTGGTTGGAGATTCAATTGTTGTGGTCGTTGTCATATTTTCTTCGCTATCTGGCTCATTTTTTCGGATTGCACTCGTCGTGGAGGTCACCTCGTTTGGCACGTCATGATCCGGAGAGTCTTCCGAGCATTCCACTTGTTCAACAGTTTGCTGAAGGTTATTCAGGTGGAGATGAGTCTGTCCATGAAAATTATTGTGATGATGATAACTATTATTTTGGCAAGGATGATTTTCTCTCATGTTGTTGTTTCTAGTGCGAGATAAGTTGTTGCAGAGGAGGGAGGAGGGGCAGGAAGAGTGGGAGTGGTCGTAATGTTGAACATTACTGTAAGTGGGGGATGGAGTAAGCGGTACAATTCTCGTGATTCGGCCATCACTAAAATACACGTAAGGATGAGGACATGCCGATCCGGGAGAATCTGCGTAAACTGTAGACAAAAGTATCCAACAAATTTTAGCTTAATTCAATTTACTGCAAGTATTTATAAACGGTAAATTATGTATTACCAATCGTGGTCCCCACTTGATTTTCTGCATACTCTGTGGGAAATATTAATTATGCAGATAAGTACTTATTAACCAAGCAATTTATAAATTGATAGAGCTTATGGTAAACCTTGAATATTTATAAGATGACCAAAATTCGATTCTTCAGCGTAATCTTCGCGACGAGACTTTGCTGGTCTTCTCCGATTAACGAATAGTTTGCACTTCCACCAGCAGACTACAATCTGTGTAAGTGTAAGGATTAAAATATAGATACGAAGAAAATTAATATGTGACCTCTTCCTGTGTGGTGGGTGGGTACTTACCATGATAATTAATCCCGCACTCAAAACAAATGGAAAAAGGATGTAAATGACATCCAACGTCCCTCGACTAACCGTGTTACCCATTTTAACTCAATTTCATGTGCAGCACAAAAAATTGATATGATTAGAGAACACTGTTGAATTATTCATTGCTTTATAAAATCTTCTTTTATCCAATTATTTTTGATATTTAGCATGATTTATTTAATCCAAAAAAGAGTTTTAAAAACACATAATTTTCATTATAAACTTGTCAGACCCCATTGCACATGGGAAATTACCTGATCAAGCCATTATCCAGGAAACAAGGTCACTTTTCACCCTTGCAAGTTTTTTTCTATTCCACAAACCAACAAGTGTTCACCAACGCAAGAACATGAGAACAACTTTCACTATGTACATACACGAACAAGAAATCCCCGAAATAGGATCTCACTCCGGTATCCATCCGTCTCTAAGTCTGTGTTGGCGTATGATGATATGTACATACGTCGAGCATCATACTCTCTAATTTCGTTTCTAGGTGTTGTTGATAGCAGCTACGAATCCCGTGGAATTATTGCCGATCGGAGTTTTGGTGAACGTGCGAGGGAATGCAAATTCTCTCTCTCACAGAAAAAAGAAATCATGCTTTCACCCACACGCCGTACGATCCATGTCGTTCCTCGTATGTACAAAAACTACTGCTTTCTCTGCAGTGAAACGTGCAGCTTTCTCCACTCCACGCATAACCGCATGCACAGCAACGAGAGCGAAGGTACTGACAACCCGCAACCTCCCGATACGAGAGAGACGGCCAATCTATTCAATCGCAAAGTTTGGACAATGCACGTGCTGCTACGGCTTCAATGATGCCCAAATTCGGAGATATATGTATGTAGCTCACGAATTTGGCAGCCCTCCAAACATCTTAAATTGTATGTACTCCAACAGAGCAGCGAACTTGCACACTTGATTATCAGCTTTCACATCCGTCGAGCTCTCCTAATGAACTGGGTGGCATGCTGGGAAAACAAAGGCTAAAGAAGGAGAGAAAGTCATGGGGATTTTCATTTTGAGACTGTTATGTACGTACAATACGCAGGGAGAAAGTTGGCCAACAGCTTTTTCCACAGCACGACAGAGCTGTAGCGGAAGCAGTCGTGTTAAAATAAATTAAGGAAATAAGCCGTATACATATTCTCTTGTGTGTGGCCCAAAATTCTGTACAAACTTGCCCATCTTACCGGCGCTCCTCCTACAAAGTACACATGGCGTAATCCTGGGCGAACGTGAGTAAATGATCAACTAGGTGGAGAAAGTGGAGCAACCTTTATGAGAAGGTTGAGCAAATATGTGGTCCAATTTAGGAAAATTGACGATCCTGTGGTGGGTGGCAGAATTGTGCAGTGTGTCGTCAAATGTTCATGTCCCAAAAAGTGGAAAGTTGAGGTACCTCTGCATTAATGTATGCTCTGACTGGATTGGATGGTCCGACGGAATAGTCAAGTTGGGACCAGTTGAGAGCAGTTGGGACCAATGCATCATTTTTTTCAGGAACGTACGTACTTCCATATACGTAAAAGTGGACCTACGTAGTGCATATGTGCTAGTAGATATAAATTTTGTCGAAAACTTTTAACTTTTCAACCGACAACTCAACTTCGCTATCTTGCTCTCTCTCTCTCGCTCTCTCTCAAGGACAAAGTAGCCTCTTGGGATCAACTCTACTGAAGTAAGAGGAAAGTAGCGTACAAGAGCTAGAAAGACGTAAAATAAACAAGTTAAGTGTATATCAAGGAGTGGACGGAGCTAGGTCTGGCGAAACCTGCCTGCCTGGATGAGCAAAGGGAATGGTATTGTTGCTCTCTACAGGACAAAATCGATATACGTACCCTTATCGCAAAACTTTACAAGTTAGTTGAAGATAAGGGACACTATACGTTGGGTCATCCATTTTATTCCCAGTTAATCTTATCCTTCTAGAAAACAGGAGATATTGCCATAATAATTTTGCCGAAAAACAACAGAGAAACGAGAAACATAATGAATTTATGCATGGGTATGGGAAAGACAAAGGTGGATCGAACACCCCCTGCCTGCAGTCTAAACATTCCGAAACACAAAATATGTACAAATACCAAAAAGAAAGAATTTTCCAAGCTGTCTCAAAATCTTTTGCTAGGTGAACGTGGGTCGAAATTGGAATACTTTCTCAGTCTCTGAGATGTATGTATCTCTTAAAGAAAGAAGGTGGACACTTTTGTGCGGAATGTCGACAACTGTAGTAGGAAACTTGTACATACATATTGCACGTGTATTGTGTGGACAAGTAAAGTTTTCGGGGAATTTTGAACCATATTTTCGTCCAAGTACGTACATACTTGTGCCATCCTGAGGAAGGATGTATGTATGTTATCTACTCCTATATATCTCCTTTCTCCTACAGAATGCTTAATATATTCCTGCCCTGGACAAGTTTATCATCCTTGTTTGTTGCCTTTGTCTGCAAGAGACAAGAGAGAAAGCGAGCGAACATAGAAATTCATTTTATTCATTATTCCAACGACACCATTCCAGTCCTAATGGGAATTTAGGGGTTATTATACATTTCTCTTCCTCAAGTCAAATAATAAACGCAGGCTTCTTGTCCCAGGAACAATAAGCCGTTTTGGGACAATACATAACTGATATTGCGCAAGTGGAACTCGTGGCGTGCACATTAAATATTCAAATCTTTTCATTGCCTCACTTTAAAAACATTTCTGGTCTTTTTACACGCAGCAAGTTAATCGTAGCCCTTTTATTTCATTTCACTTTTGCAGGGAATGTTCTCGGGTGGAATTAAGAGACGAATTTGATGAAACCACTGAATCCTCACCTCGCAGCTAACCTAACCCGCAAAAGTGGGGTTAAGCAATGGACCGTAAGACATAACTTGGCCTTATTCCACCACATGAAATATTTCGCCTGAGAGAAAAGAGTAGGAATTACGGGAGAAAGTGGAGGGAACAAATTCCCAAGACGGCTCAACAAACCACTTACACATCCACTCAATAGCGGCTGCTGGGGATAGACGTGAAACAGGATTTTGTATTTTCGTAGCCATAATTTTGTAATGTGATGGACTTTTCTTCTCGTCGAGTTGCGGAGCAGTTGCCAAAACTTTATGCTACAGATGAGATTCGCTTCACAGAAGAAGGTCAAGCGTGAAGGATAAAACAAAATGATTCCATCACATCATAATCCTTTCCTTCCATGATTCTTTCTTCGCCCAAAAATAGAAGCAAACAAGATCATTTTATTTTTATGTATTTTTCAACCATCATTTTGCCAGATTGAATTCAACCCAACGTGTAAAAACACCACCAAATTGGACAAGTGGATGTTGTTACGTGTCAAATACAGAGTATGAAGAGTTCCGTTCTTCTTTTTAAGCACCAATGTTTACAGATCGGTTCCGTTGCAGCGTAGCGTTAAGTGTATTTTTAAGCTGAACTTTCTCCAACTTCTATTCAGTGTTCAAATACAGATGCAAATACAAATAGTCTGTTTCTTTATATACAAACAAGATTTTTCTATTTATGGCAAAATACCATTTCTCCGACGTACATAAGTGTGTATATATATTCTCTTATTTAAATACACGAAATTTATGCGCGAGAGAAATTTATCTGGTTTTGAATCGCGTATTGTTATACAAGTGGAGAAATGTCATCTGTCGCAGAAAGAGGGAGAAAGTGGAGAGGAAATTAAGCCGAAACATGACAACTTAATTAAAACGAGGAGCACTTTCTCCCGTGAACTTTGGAGCTGAAGCATGAACGAGTTTTTTTTCCTACTGCTCCAACATTTAAAGCCCATGTCACTTTCATCTCAAGTGAAGCGAGTACGAAATGCTCTTCACTCACATATTTAAAATTCAATTTCCTTCTAATAACGAGTCAAGTCAGGTAGAGAGAGGGAAAACTGGGCACGAAATTGCTCGAGATTTGGCTTTCCCTCTGTGTGTATACATAGGATGCTGGTCTGGAACTAATGGCAAGTGAAAGTAAAATCCTGCCCGGAGCAAGAAACCGGATGAAATGAGCGGAGGCGGAATAAAACAAGAAAGATCGTCCTCTGATCTGACAGACTGAACTCGCTGACGCATTCACGTAGAAACTGTGCAAGGCTTCAGAAATGGTTAGATTCGCAACAATAAACCTGTGTGATTCAGAGACGGCCAAACGTCAAATTATGCAAAATTCTGATAAAAGATGATGGTCTGCTGCTTTCACTTATCTTGTGCCCACTCAATTGTTTAAAGTGAGGGAAAACAATAAGGCTGTTGTTATTACAACACGATATTCTATACAATTTATTATTCATCAATATCGATTAAAACACGATCATGCACCGGGGTAGTTAACAATACAATGTTGAATAAATTTTATATATCACTTAACCATGTTTCACTGCTTGTTTACTTACACGTTTTTGTGACAATACAATACACATTTGTCGCATCAAGTAGTATACCATTCTGTATGTAATGTAATGAGAAGACTTCTAATTGAGTATGGCTATATCAGAATAGCGCTACGATCTACACTTATCCCAATTTCTATTATTTTTTAGCTAGAAAATTAGACACCAACTATTTCAATCGTTTCAATCTGTATGAAACTATGCTGAATCAATATTATATGGAAGAATAATGAACATCAATTTGTTAATTGTTCCTTTAGCACGATTGAACTATTACTATTAATACATGTACATATTTACAAGTATAAGTTTATTTATACGTGTATAAAGTTTGCTGATTGCAGTAATTTTAACACTACAAGACTGACAAAAATGACCTATGCCGACTAAAAATGCATGATTTTTCTCCCTTCATTCCTTCCTTACCATCAACCAGTGTAAATAATGTTCAACTGATTCTTATATATGTTAGTATTAGACTCATTTCCATTTTACGGTAAAAGTTAATGTATTACATTAAAATTGATTACTTGCTATCACGAATATGTTAAAATGAGTCAAAATGCCAGTACATACATATTACATTGTACTTACACATTGTAAGCTATTTTAGTAATAATAAGTGTTAATAGATTCCACACATGAGACCGCTTTGTTGCCTTTCCTGAGCAAATAAATTATTGAAATTAGGAACAAAAGTTGCAATAACTGTATATAGTTTGTTTTTGTATAGACCCAAGCAAGTTCCCTATTAATCAGCACTTATGAAATTTGCAGCAATTTTTTCAATTTATCTGAACATTTGTCTGAAAATGTACCTATTGAACCTTCCAATTATTTTATGTATGTAAGTTCGCCCCAGGCTAGAAGGCGAATTATGATGATGTGTGCGTTAAAAAAAATTAAAATTAAAGTAGTAGTTTCATCCCACTCAATTGGGTATAAAACTTGCTAAAAAAAGTTGCAAAAAATAACAAAAAGTCAACCTTATTAAACATATACATAAATATGTAGTAGTAAGTAATAGTTGCGGTTAGTATACATATAAATTTAGTTGACATACTATACATTTTTGAGATGCTCATTAAAATATGTTCCCAGCGTAAACTACGTATGGATTACAGATTTAAAAAGTGACAGAAATAGTCAAGAAGACAACGAAGGAAGTATGAAATGTCTTTTTTTCAGCGTATCTATTGCAGTGAAAGGGCTCTCAACAATTTTCTGCCAGGATGAACCGACAATGTTAAATCGGATTGATCACCCGTGCCAAATGCGAGCAGAAAGGGAAGCAATCACATTTGTGTGAAAGTTTCCAAATCCGCTCCTCTCTCCTTCGCATGTAGCCAGGCCAAGTCTATAAAAGAACTTCTTTGATCAATCAACGACTAGAGTTTAACACTATTGTGATGATGCATCATCATTCGTATAAAGAAGAATGAGCTCTAAACTAAGGGTATGTACATACGTATGTATATTACTAACTATGTGAGAAATCGGAATGCTCTTTGCCTCCGCATGTCAAAAGTATCCACTTTGGTTGGTGAAGTGAAATACGCAATTGAAAACTGGGTTCGAGTGAATTGAATTATTCATAAAGATGCCTTTTTGGAGTTGCTGTGATTGAGGTCAAGTATGTAGGGAATGGACGAGATTCTACGTAGCTGTCTAGATAAAATGAACCTACAAATATCAATAGAACTACATACTATATCAGTGCTACAATCTACACAGATTTAGATTCATACCACTTTGCAATATGTACTCGGTTTTCTGTATTGTTTTACATCGTACTCTGTTACACACGTTGAATTTTTTGGCAAGCATAATATCACTGGACTTACTGGATGTATAAAATAACGAATTTTGGATAGTTTGGTATTCTATGATTTGGAATTGGGCCGGAATGGAAATATTTCTTTTGGACAGGATTTAAAGGGACATTACTAACACAATGACGGTAATACTTTGTGCGTGTTGACATCAATTGCCATCTCAATTATGTTATTTCCCAAATGGAAATCTGTGGATACGATGTTGCACTTTGAATACCACTCCTTCGACTGGAACCAGTAGGTTAATGGCAGATTAACCAATTCCGCGAAACCTGTAATGTACCAATATTAGCACCAGGCTTATATACGTATATATGTAAACTAAACAGAATATAAAGAGAATATAAAATTGGCTAGGATTAAATTACCTCGAAGTCCAAACCTGTAATATAACATTACAATCAGGGTTTATATGTATACTGTCCATGAATAAAAGTATACTATACACGAAAGAGAATTAGTTAGGATTAAGCTACCTCGGTTTTGAAATGTAGTCAATCGGCTTTGGCGTTAATTCCGCCATGAGGGAATAAAATATTCCTTGACCTCCATGTTTTTGAATAGCTTCATCCATGTATTTTTCCAAATGTTCAGGTTTCCGTTTATTTCCCCAGGCCTTGTAATAAAATTGATCCAATTACAATCACAATGTGTCTAATAACTTGGATTTGTTCAAATATCTCTGATTACTCTTCATAATACTTACATGCAGTAGATACGGCCATAAACATTTGTTATCATCCTGTGAAGCAAAAGAGTCCTCGGCATACGTCCAAATGATGTTTTTGTTGGCTTTCCACAGCATATTAGTCGTTACAGATGTAGGGTAAGACGTGGGCACCAAATGCTTCCCGATTTGAGACATGACAAACTTGATAAGCTCTTCATGGATTTCAGGTCCACTAAAATATATTGAGTAGTTTTCAATTAACGAGTTGCGTAATGTATGAATATTATTTAGTAATACCTAAATCCAATGGGAAAGGAGTGAAAATCCAAAAATATAATTTCCTTTGTTTCCTCGACGAATCGCCGAACATCAGTGAGCAGAGTCAATAGTGGATGCACTCTGTACTTATCATGATTGACCTAAAGGGAATAGTGATCGTTTAAGACATGTGCATTCTACATACTGATATTATATATGCAGGGGCCATGTCACTTACCCAGAATCGTTCTTCAGTTTCCGGATAGAATGCTACCCTTACATCAAGATACCGGATACCATGTATCAATTGATCGTATATCGAATCCTCTTGACTGTAATAATATGTAGAAAATAAATAGATTGCACATTAGAAATACTGTGTAGTCTAAATATGACAATATCACTTACCAGATGTAGTACCGCACATAAATATTTTCACATGTTCCATGATCATATTCCATCCTAAACATTTAAACTCTAGTAATACAGTCAAGCTTCATTATATTTACATGACATGACATGATATTAATTACCATGATCCAGCATCATGAGAACCAGGAATCATTAGTGAGTGAAGAGGAATGTCTCCAATTATGTTCTACAAATATAAATAAATTCCATTGAAATCTTGAATCCATCTTACAAATTGTTGAAACTGATAATCAAAATCCATTCCTTACTTTGAGCTCCCTCATCCAAAGGGGTCGAACTTTCAAGAAGTTTGATTTTACAACAACCCATGACCCCGTTTGGAACCGCAAGTAAGCCACCCAGTAGCCCAGTGACCTGTCTTTGGCACACAATGGGCGACGTTCATATCTCACGGATGTCTTATAGCAGCCACGTTGTCCTGTCACCGCTGCAGATTCTTTCGCCAACTCGACGATTGATTTTCCCTTGTCCTTTTCCCTCAGATCTTTGTTCACGTCAAAATCGAAAACGCCAATTATATCGCCGTTTCGAAAATCTTGGAAATTAGTCCAATTCAGCTCCAATCTTCTGTCCAAACTTATGATGTGCTTTCCAAACTTGGCCTGACCTGGATTAATTAATTAATTATATCACATTGATGTGTTATTGTATTACATGCTTATCATTGTTTTTATTAGCTACCAGCTGTTGAGCAAACGGTGATGAAGACATGAGGATCTTCGAAAAGTACTGTAATAAATAATTATAAGCAAAATTGACAATCAACCAATGTAATAAGGTAGGTGTCAAAAAGCAAATATGACCTTACCAGCACCAGGCCTCATCATCTTGAGCACATAGATGAGCGGACTTGTCGCAGGCGTATGAATAAATTGGGTCAGTATGCGTACAGGAATGATTATCCACCTGCTTATCTTATCCTCATAGAATTTCAATTAATCCCCGTCACCCGTCTTCACTTCAACAGCTTAGCCAGACGTACAAAAAGGATTTCAATCTCACAAAATTTCTTGATTTCCGGACCAAAGGTACAAAATTGATTCCCAGCAATACGTATATATTTGAACGGTGATGATAACCCTCGCTTTTCTTGATATGAAATTTATATACCGTGTTGTGTACTGTCTTTTTTAGAATAGTCCCTTTCGTGACAAAACTTAACAGCTGATTGAAAATTAAATAAAAACAAGTTACGATAAACTCTATCTTATCAATTAAATAAACACTTACGTTTTTCTCATCAAACAAGTGATCCTCCAATGGACTGCAAAAAATTGCCTGATTGTCCTTATTAGTCTTCTCCCTGTATCTTTCTCACTTTCAATGTCAACTTTTACTACAATTAAGTAGCAGGAAGACGAATTAAATACAAAAAATAATCCAACTATTAATTTTGATTAGCATTAGATCTTTTTATGCTCGCTCCCCTTCACTCTTACTGCCAAGGGGTTGATATTTTCAGCCGAGAATATGTAGAGATTGGTTCGTTTTACTGGGAAAAATTAAAATTTAGGGGGGATTGGAAATTTGGTGAAATATTAGGAAATTTAGAGGAGGAAGGAGAGCAGCTGCAGCGGAGATGGATAAAAGCGGAGAAAGGTGAGAGGTGGACTGAAAATCTTGGCTCTGCTGCCTCTGCTTTCTCCTCTCCTGCTTCAACTTGATCCATCCATCCATCCAGATGAAGGGAAACCACCATTGCCACTTACTTACCACTGCCACACTGGATGGGCTTAGCAAGTGTAAAGTGCAAAGTACGAAACCAAGGCAGAAATTTCATTTCATGTTTCATTTCAATGCAATATCAAGAAGAAGCTCGAGTGTGTGGATGGATTGTGGATGAGCAAAAGTTTTGGTAGTCTACTGACTGCTGAGCTTCCAGAATCTTGAAAAGGTCACACACATCACGAGACAACCACGGGATGTCAATGTCAGCTAAATATGTTGGACATGTTGTGGGTCGAAGGTCGGGTAAAGTAAGGAGTGGAAGGTGGAAGGAGGAAGAAGAGAAAGTTGACGTCTCGAGAATCAATAACAAGTTTAGTCATCATTTCATACTTATCAAGATGATGAGTCAGCAACATCCGTCCAGGTTTCAATAATTGGATAAACGAAAGTTGACATTTGGGTATTAGACAGAGAGACAAGGCAGGGACATTATAATAATAGGAGTAATATCGTCGTCGTCCTCTTATACATAAGTACTTATCCCGAGAGAGAGACAAGCAGCCCACCTACGCGAATAAACTAGTTCAACTTGATAAAACAATTCTTGACTTGACTTGCCTGGGTCTTCTCGAGTGAGGCAAACGAGGCTGGAATACTTATTCGCTTCAGTCTCTGAATAACTCGGGATGAGTTGTGTTCTTCTTTGTCTTTCGAGATGTGAGATATGGTTATATTGTGTGAGGGATGGAAGTTGTAAGAAGATTCGCAAATAAGATACAAAGTTGGCAAAATGGCAATTAGAGGAGAGAAACATAAGTATGGCATAATAATATCATATTTATTTCATTCCTTCATTAAACAGTCTTCCACTTGAATGACTCTCTTCTTTAGTCGAACTTTATATAATCTTAGAAATTATAACAAAATGCAAATAATTTCATATATATTTACATGATGATTATTACAATATATACCCTGAGAAAGTTGAGGTTTTTTTGTGCATATTTCATATTTCAGAAAATGATGCATAGGTTTAATTATTTGCTTATTGACTTTGGCAAAATTAAAGTTTTTTATTGGATTGATATACTAAATAATAGCTAATTTTGAATTAGGTTCCCTTCCGAATCGTAGGGACACTCATAGCGGGAAGAGTGAACGCAAAGGTCACCATTAAATAAGTGACCGACTTGACAATTAAGACCCGTCTTTTCATTATTAATACAGAAATAATATTTAGTACAACTACTCCTCCTCTCGGTGTAGAACCCATTAGATTTTTCTAAACAGGTTTCCTCCTCCTTATCTGAAGGCTTATCTGATGTAACATTATCGGGAAGGTGTTTATAAGGGGGGCTTTTCTCAACCTTCGTGACACCATCTAAAGGAACAATGGCTACTTGATCGCCACTCGCAACTTGAGGGAAATGCTGAGAACAGCACTTTCCATTTACGAAAACCTTCCCAGTTTCGCACTGCAATTCTATGACTTTAGCTTTCTGAAAGCAGTAAAAGTACTTTCCTGGGTGGCGTCCCCCTTGATAAGCATAATATCCGTTGGGTTTATTCCCACACGGGTTGGACCCTGGTTTTACTGGGCAACGGTAATCTTCATCACACTTTTTTCCGTTGAATCTCTCTCCCGGAGGACAAACATAGGTGAGTTGGTAACCAGCCGCGCAAAAGTAGTATGATGTACAATCTGACCCGAAATTTTGATAATAGCCGTCATTTTTACGGGAGCATGAATCGTCAGAGTCAATACCATTTGCAAGAGTGGTCGTTGGGGTGGTAGTAGTGGTGCTGGTAACGGTTGTGGATGCAATTGTGGAGTATTTCCTGGCACGATTCGCTCCACGAGTGAAAGTTCGCTGGTGGTTCACAATGAAACTTTCTTTCTTGTCCCGAATGCTGTTCTTGCCTGAGGAGGTGTATAGAGCGGATTGCGATGCTGCAGGAATCAGCTTTTCATCTTCGGAGGATGACGTTACAGGTGACGACGGGTATTTTGAAGGCTGGGCTTCGATTATGCAACCCACGTGGACGACCAGCACTGCAATAAAGAAATAAAATTAGATGGTGATCACATATTTTTGGCCGTTATGATAAAAATGTACTCCAAAAATGCGAATGACGACAGAAGAAGAGGTTGATTTTTTATTTCCCAAAGAAATAATCCCACATTCGCATCATCATTCTCGGATACCTGACAAGTTGTATGTAACAAAGCAAACCCCGTATATTGCAGGAGTACCATAAACCCATCCAAGAGTTTTGCCCAACAAAACAAAATATTTGCAGAGTCAGTCATACATGATTAATTTTACAAGTACTTAATAGCATTATCACCATAATACACTTTATTCTATATGTACACGTTGCTGTCCCGTTCCCTGGAGGAGAGAGCTAACTATAATTCTATTACTTACTAGCGATACTATCCAGGTATCTTTAAGCACATACGTTACATACACGACTGGATACGGCAATAAATTGTCAGTAATTACTTAAAATATGCCAATGAAGCTGAAAAAGCAGTATGTGCCAGATCCGTCTTCGGTCACGAGCTAGCAACAAGTATGAACATGGCGCATGTAATTATTTGCAATTCTAAACCAATATGGCTGCAGCGCATTTCAATCAGTTGTGCTAAAAACAGACCCATGTGCTCATTCAATATCATCGCCAAGAGGAAAACTTTTATGATTGGTTGATCAGTACAAATTGACAAAATGAGAAAACTCTGGTCCAATCAATCTTGAAATTGACAATCTAAGGAAGGACAATTACTATAATGATGAAATACTGCCAACAGCTAATCTACATACCAATCAATCAAGTATGTAAGCCTGCGCAATTTCAATTTATTTTCTGGATTACCGAAGTATGTACATGTACCACGTTGAGATACATGGATGTCGTGTCATCCGCCATTTGATCATCTTTACGTATTATTATTTAACATCATTATCATATTAGCATCTCATCAACCAATATGCCACAACTCATTGTCTTAAGTTGTACATACTTTCGTCGTTCGCCATAAGTCATAGTCGTGGTTTGGCTTGTGCATAAAAAATGGTGAAGAAGATCGTGACTTGACAACAAACTAGAGACAACGCCACTAATTTCGCTATATCCGGGTTCATTTTGACTTTACCATTTTTTGCGACTCGTCATTTTCGGCCATCGTTTACCACATAATCATTCTTCAGTTTATTACACGTGATTTTCAAGAAAATATGACCAGATTTCCCCACCACCACTTATGATGGGATTATGACTAGGACATGAGGTCCATGAAATTTATTCCTCGAATTCTCCAATAAACTTGAACTTTTTTGCTGCAAACTTCCGAAGTTCAAACAAGTCTATGTATGCCAATTCCGACAGTCTTGATTATGTAGCTAACAGAAAAAAATTTACCTAATCAACTTATTGTGCAAACTTTTTGTCGGAAATTGTAATTGTCTCAGCTACGACCTTCATACACTGACAGCAATTCCTGGACAATAAATTCATCCATTTCCTTCGTCTCTACTTATTATTATCAGCTTGACACTCTGTATATGTACAGATATGTGTCTACTGCTCTATACGACAACAAAAAGTGTGTGTTGCTTAGTTCAATATCTCAACTTTTTGGCAAAAAAAACTCATGTAAAAGTTGACTTGAGATGAGGAAGACAGCATGATCAGAGTATTATCAGGATGCCGGATCTACATATGTTACCGTCTAAAAGATCCATAATCTTATTGACAAGAAATATCTATGTACATATCTGAAAGTGTGTAACAAGATTGAGTTAAAGTCATCCACGTGGCACCACGATGTGGACACTTTTTGACACATTGCATAAATGCCAATTTATATAAATTATGGGAAAAAACGTAGATACGATTATTGATTAAATGTGATTGTAAATAGTTTTTATCATCTCGACCACCTGAAGCGTTTAAAGCATTGTCTTTTTATTTAATTCTAAGCTATCAACTTAACCATTTTAGCCATTTTTATGGTCGTAGTAGATAATAGCGTAACTTTGTGTTATCTGCGTGTTCCTATTGATGCACAAACGGTTCACTTATTGCTGTTTTGCATAGATTTTATTGTGTGAAGAGCCTGATTGCTGATTTGCATTTTGCGTTATTAATTAGCAACCCGGATCTGTGTAGTATCCATGTGCATTCCATTCTCCTAACTTGCACCTCTTACAATGCAAGTCTTTTACGTGTACAACTCAGATCTCAATGGGACCAATTTTATTTTGTTCACCACAAAAAATAAGCATACCCGTATTTTTTCATTTTTCATAATGCGCTAATTTGAGCGCGTGGCGCGAATTTTAAAACATTTTTCAGCCAAAACCTCGGTTTTAAAAAAATCTGTAACTTTTCGAATTTTAGCGCGAATCCAAAAATTCGAAAACATGTCTCTTCAGAATGACTTACTTGACTTGTAAAAAATACACATGCATTATTTTTTGAAAATTTGAAAGAGTTTATAATTTTAATGAATTTCAAAAACCGGCAAAAATTTTGAAATTCAAATTTGGAGACAATTGGATTTTTTACAAGTCAAGTAAGTCATTCTGAGGAGACATGTTTTCGAATTTTTGGATTCGCGCTAAAATTCGAAAAGTTACAGATTTTTTTAAAACCGAGGTTTTGGCTGAAAAATGTTTTAAAATTCGCGCCACGCGCTCAAATTACCGCATTATGAAAAATGAAAAAATACGGGTATGCTTATTTTTTGTGGTGAACAAAATAAAATTGGTCCCATTGAGATCTGAGTTGTACACGTAAAAGACTTGCATTGTTAAATACTTACTACTACAACCCACTTACTTATTACTGGCTTTTGATGAACCACTATCAACCTGGCGTAGTAGACACCAGACGGCAAAAAAAGGTTACTTCGACCTTTTGGTTATTAAGATATAACGTATTATTTTATGCAGGCACACATATTCGTTTGGATGACAGACGGCCAGCACGGGTTTCTTTATTTAATGGATCTTAATTAGATGATGATAGCAGTTATTACATATTGATCGACGGTCAAGTTGAAGTGTAATTAAATACCTTTTAATTTGCATTTGCACATAAAGAAAAATGCTTCACAGCATCATGTTATTTTCGTCTTGATTGAATAATATTGCGAATTTGCGAATTGCATCATCACGCATAAAATAAATGGGTTAACGATAACAGATAAGGAGGAACAAGTAAACAGTAGCATTACGATCGTCAGAGGGGTTCTTGCTTTTTTGGATGGATTAATTGATTCCTTGTTCAAGCTCTTGTCAAGATTGATTGTCTATTTGTTAAGGTGTGGCTCAGGTGTGAACGTAACAGCAAGTGCCGAATTTATTACCTTGTTGGTCATACCAAGTACTCAATATGGGATGCTAACTTGCTGATAATGCAATCTTTGAAATTTTTGATAGACAAATACTAATCTCAAATTAACCTTCTTCTAATGAATTATGGAAATTAAATATTGCGAAATCTGTCTGTGGTCAAACGAACTTTGAAGTTTATTTTTTTGACTGATCAGTAATTCTTTCGTTTTGTACGCTTGGGAATTTGGCTAATTATTCCCTCCGCAAAAATGCGGATCTTCCTGACCTCGACGATATTAAGGGCAAATAGTTGAGTTTAATACGACTGGGATGTCAATTTTTTGGAGAAAAATGCGGATCCTGATCAACCACAACAAAACCTATTTAAAAACTTTAAGCCGTCTGTTGTCTTGTCGGTGACATTCTTTTGCAGATAGTAAAACCCAACAATCAACTACTGAATAATAATTAGCTAGAGATACATGTTTCAAGCTACTACTTCTACTCGTTTCATCTCATCACGACGACACAGGGATTAACGATTGCGCGATAATTCCATAAGATAGTGGACAAGTACATGATATTTAAAACCATAAAACTTGTCCGGCTTTGCGGATCTTTGCTAATTTAGTGCTTTACTGGAAATGATGATGATTGTTCGTCGTATAAATACCTACATATCGGCACGATTTTCATTTACTTATTTAGCTAATACAAATTATTATGCAATCAGGGTTTGAGCTACTATTTACTAGTTTATGCATCGTGTATGTACTCATTTGCAGCGCAATAAACAAGTTCAAGAAGCAATAATAACATGAAAAATCATCTTGTCGAAATAATAAGTGATCTCTATCCTCCGCCGCATCATTACTATATTTCTTATGCTTTTATGATGTCATTATTTTACTGCTCGCGTGTGCGGATTATGTACAAGAGAGACCTGTCAATTAGTGATTAGTAACGCAAGTCTTGTGATGATGATGAGACGGAGTGACAAATAAGATTAATTCCCATGTCAAAGTAGAAATAATGGGTTTTCCATACCGATGATGATGCTTGTTTATGTAATTGTATGTGTTTGAGTTGGGGATAAAAACTGTAACAATTGGCGTCACTCCTTTTGGGAATTATTAGTGATTCCCAGATTTGGAAAAAATGACGTATGCAAACTCTGAATTTCCAGGATTTGGGGCTAATTTATGAAATAAAAGTGTATCAAATGGAGAGTTTTTTTACCTGCAATCCACAGAGTAGAATGGCTCATAGCTATCGCGGATATCTTTCCAGAGTTGACCATTGCACAATTTCCGAAAAAAATTCTATTCTTTTGGCTTGCTTATTAATTTCTTAAATTGTTGCTCTAACGTTGATCAATATTTTATTGAAATTCACTGATTTACAAAATTTTAAGTACTATCTGATTGTCTCTTGTGTCCCACACAAGCACCTGTGCCTGTACTGTAGCACGGCTTTGGATACCGTTTTATTTATAACGCGACCGTTTAGCTCAACGGGAGGGTGCTGTACTTCTACTCGTTGTTTATTATGTAGCAAATAACAACACTTTTACGACAAGAGAGCAATGAGGTAATTGACAATTCCTGGTACGTTCATACTCAAAAAGCTGAATGTTAACTTAATGATTCGAACGACTTTTAAAAGGATTAAGGCTTGAGACTCCTCACAAATGTGTGTATAACCTCATCTCCAAACCCACAAACAAATCGCAAAACAAGCAATCTTCACAAGCAAAACATTCAACAAAGGTATCGAGTTGTTCCTCTTGGATTCAATCAATACGAGTCACAAGTGCTTCTCGGTAGTACAAGTGTTTTGAGGGAGATTGAGATTATCTCATTCTTGTTTGGCCAACATTGTTGAGGTATTACGTATAAGTAAGTAAGCACTGTGCGTGGCATGATTTTGTGGCAGGCAGGATTTTTTACTGCCCTTCTTCTTGTAACAAACAAGATATTATTGTATAATATGTTATGATGAGTACCAGTGCCCAGCAGTCTCTGCAGATTTGGTGTGCAAATGAACTATGTGCATGAATATGACTTTAAGGACATTGGGTCACCGCGTGTGACGTCTTTACATGTAAAACTTGTAAAGAAAAGTTGATATTAAAAATAATCTCAATATTTTATCGCTGTCATCATTCAGTCTTTGTCTGATATTTTTTTGCTATTTTTTAAATATATTTTCAGTTTCTCGGAAGATTTTATTTCATGAATGGCAATAAAGCAAATAAAACTCATTCTTGTGTCTAATTGACTTAAAATCTTGGAAACAATGTTGCAGTGAATGCCTCCAAACCGCTTTGTTGTGTCGAAGCATTGATGTCTTCGAGTGGTCCGGCAAAGTGAATTCCATACTGATTTAGAATATTTCGGTTAGAGGCGTACGTGGTATCAGCCTGTCGGTTCAGATACGCTTGATAAGGACCTTGGCCATTTGACCCCAAATTTCGGTTTAGTTCGCCCAAATGACCTTCAATTAGAATAGCAGAAGAGTTAAGATCAGTACATAATCGTGGCCATAATGCTTATTTAATAAATCGTTCATACGGAGGAAAATTCCCTTGAATGCGATCTGATTGCAATCACAGCCCCCAGTGTGATCTCCGCATCCGACTTGGCCAGAATATTCACAAGGTTCAGTCAAGACTCCATTTCTTGTTAAAATTGGACTCTGCAGAACCGCATCTGCAATTGTAGTTGCTTCCGACAAATAGGTCGAATCATTCGTCGCCCTGTAGAGTTCGACCAACGCTCCGAGAATGACGCCCTGATTATATGTCCAAGTCGTATCCCTATTACTCGTGCAGTCGTCTCGGAGTCCATCATTGATCAAGCTTTCCTCATTGATCATTCCACTCTGCTTGAACCACTCCCAAATTTCGATCGCTTGGGCGAGGTATTTAGTATCGCCGGGAATTCGGTTGTGTAACGCGGCCGCGAGTTGGATGTACAATTCGTTCGTGATAGCGTTCTTGTACGTTCTGGCCGTGCTCCACCACACCCCTCCACCACAAACAGAGTCGACATATTGATAAATATAATCCGCATCAAACTGTGCCATTGCCAAATAAGTTTGATTCCCGGTAACGTCGTAGGCGTCAATCCAGGCAAGCGCCCACCACTCCGTGTCATCGAGAGCATCGCTGGTAAAATTTCCATCCCAACCGTCAAGGTTTTCGGTGTAGGCGGTTTCAATAACGTGAAAATGGGTTCGAGAATCTGGTTTAAAATTACATTATACATGTATTCGTTACGAATTAGTTCGTAGTATGTAATATTACGAGTAGCTAACAATGGAGGTCTCCCAGCGTATCTTCTCCAATATTTACTAAACTAGTGTCAATTGGTCACACATTTAATTATCTGTAGTATGCAATTTGCAAAAGGCAATGGTCACGCAGATCGTGCCTTTTGAAAATGTCATATTAATTAAATTTCTGATTGACCGGCACTTGTTTTGTAAAAATCGGAGAGCATACGCTGGGAAACCTCCATTGTAAGTATTAAATAATTTCAAAAATACTCCGGTACCTGTAAATTTCATATATTGTATGAGAGCTGTCAGCACATTCGCTCCGTTCCACCAACCCACCGTATGCCAGAGTTGACCATTAAAGTACTGCATCAAAGCTGTTGCTGCGGCGTCAATCCGCGTTTCCGAGTGTACATTGGATCTTGCCCACTCCGTACAGGTCAAAGGTCCAGGACTAGGATCAAGCCCTCGCCCGCACGCTCTTAACGCTCCAAGACCTTTAACAGCGTCGTAATCCACGTTGAACATGGTTGTCGTGGCATAATTCACTCCTTGCGGGATTGTCGTGAATCCTAACAGACTTCCGTTTTCCCAGCTCAGGCCGGCATCGAAGGAACGGTCCAACCAGACCTCGTCCCTTGCTGTCCCGTTAATAATTATGGCGAAACCCATGTTATCAGTGTCAGAGATGATGAGCCGTATTTCTCTCCCATTTATGGTCGAAGTGGCGACAACTCGGGCACCGTCGGACACCTCGGAAGCGTCCCTGTTGTCACAGTGGGTATTGCAAATATGTAAATTTTGGGCTTGTGATCCAACGAATAGGAGTAATGCCAGTAAGGGCAAAGTTATCAAACTGCTGTGCATGATGATTAATAAATTCGAAAATTTGAGTAAAGTCTCCGCCAGTTTGTTACTTGAACTCGGAGAGAATCAATTTTAAAGGAGAGTTATTTACACTAAAAACTCCTGTTACATAAATATGCAATATACTGTGAAACCGAGAACATGTAAATGCTGAGTGCAAAAAAAGGTGTAACTGCTTGACATCGTCCACTTATCTCTTATACATAAATAGGTTGACAAACAATTTAATTATCATGCATGTTGGACATGCTCTACAAAAGATAGATAAGTTGTGCTAATCTTAATTAAAATGTTAAAGCGACGTCATATTTAGTAGGGGTCCTTCATAATGTCAAAATCCTTATTAAGATGCCAATAGTCTTCAGTTCCAGGCAAAGGAATCTGATAGTCATCCATACTTTCGGGAAGGGTGTCGGGATAATCGGGATAAACTGGGCATGGTTTTGGCTTGGGTAATTCTGGATACCAACATGGGCACTCCATGTCAAAAATAACCTCTTGACCTAACCACGATGACCTTTCTGTGTGATCAATGACATCAAAGATGGTGAGTGGATGAATAAACACGGACAAGTTCCCATGATTTTGCGCCATAAAGGAGTGCGCAGCGTTGAAGGACGTGGCATTGCAGCACATTTCATACTGAGAAACTGGAAATGGTCCGTACCATCCGATGAAAATCTGGTCAAAATTATTTTTAAAATATGGAAAAGTTGTATGCATATTCCCAGAATTTAATTTGATTAGTATTTATTATACCTGGTTGAGAGAACACTCTGCCAATCTTCCATCATTGATCATTTCCCTCAGCTTCCTCCTGAAATATACACACAAAACTGGATTCAGACCAGAAATTGCTGTAATTTAATAGTATTTAGTTATTGTGTCTACCTAAAACTTAATGCTTCATCCACACTGGAATTTTTAACCTCGAAGAGAAAAGTATGTAAATGCCAGGCACCCACTTCCTCTTCGTAATATTGTCGCTCTTCTGTGAGAACGCTAGTACAAAATAAAATTACTAGACACGAGAAGATTAAAAGTTTCTCCATTTTTTAAAATTATTTTTTTAGGAAATGAATACACCCGAGTGACTACGATGTATGTAATGACGATCGAATTGACATCTTATCTGGTTTTATATTGAGTTGAAGAGTCAATCAGTATTGATAAAATGTGTTGTGATTTTTGATTAATTATTGTTATGTCATTATTATCATTCGACATTCAATTTATTCAATTAATGACGGCATCGGTGTAGTAATGACGAAAAGATGTCATTTGACATGCAGCTCTCGATGTCGTGATCATAACATGTCCCTATTACTGGAATATATAATATTAGATACAATTAAATAATTTAATGCAACTGTGATATGAGAATTAAATCATTTTTATTATTATAATACTCCGTTTGAAAATCATTTTAAACTTTAATATGAAAGGATGAAAATATCAAAACAGATTATAAATAATACTCGACTACTCGGAGGTATTTCATAAATCATTCCAAATCAGTAAATCATTAGAGGTTGCGAGATGAGTATTTATTTGGTGAGCAAATATGTATAAATACATACATATTCCTGTACCTACCTCAACCATGGGATGTCAATCTGCTGTTATCAGTTTATGCAACGCCACATTTCTAAGCGATCTGGTAAACAATATTGCCAACAACTAAACCATCCCAACCCAACCAGTCAAAGATGTTCCCAAAAAAAGTCTTTAAAGTCTTCAGTTTGGGACCATTAGACATAAGACACATCCGCTGAGCAAATTAATTGCATAAAACCCATGCTTGAATCAGAATGCTTTTTATAGATTTAGGAATCGGGGGGTGGGAAGTAAGCACATATAATTTCAACCGTCGACTACTCAGAATTCCCTTGGAATCTATAAATTATCTCAATCTAGATGCTACCGATAATTAGGTTGGAATATGACTCACAGGGAAATTTGCGCAGGTATAATTAGTACCCAGGAATGTGAGGTAAATACGCTCAGGTGCACATATATGTATTTAGGAATATGAGGAATAATCCAAATGACGTTGCCAGACATGACCAAGTGCGTAATATCTGTTTACTGTTCAGCGATTATTTGAGATTAGCTAAATCAACGATAAAATCATTTTGTTACAACTTGTTTATTTTATTTTAATAAAAGTGTCGGGAAGGAGGTCCAGTAGCCTAATCCCGAGTCATAATTCAATTTATAAACCCCATTGTCATGTCATTGTGTGTACTCAATGATGCAGGTGTTGGTTTAAGATACGATATAAATTGGGGTGTAGCATATTTCGATATCGACGGACGAGGGAGCTTGTAAAACTTGACATATCGTCTACTTGACTTTTGCTAAGTATAGATTCGTGCGTATGTATGTATGCAGATTTTAAATAGTCGCAATAAAAGTGGGTATTTTCGACACTGCTCTCGTCACACGTGACAAAGAAAAAGTGCATTGACGCATTTTGTCGTCGAATGCAGCCACTCAAGCCACTTTTACCAGGCTTGATCTTGTTAACCGCGATGCGATGCGATGCTTAACGTAAGGGGATGATTGCTTCAGACTAATTTTATGATGGGTACGCTACGTTTGGGACAATATTTTAATGAAGGTGGGATATGGATAAGTAATAAATTAACAGTGTCACACTGCTATATGCAAATGTACACATATCCTCGCAGCAATCATTTGGGGGATCTATAATTGGGGTGGTTTTTGTTACTTGGAGGTGGAGCGATGTAGAATTTTGTGCAATTAAAATTGGGACACATATCGAGCAGAAATTAACTAAACAGAGATTATCTCGTCGGCGCGTTGGTCACAACACGTCGTAATCGCTGACTTCATTGCCGTAATCAATCTTGAAATACTGTTTACGTACAGCTTATCTTCCGTTCATTGAATTTTGTAATGGCTCCTTGTTCTATTATCCGTCGTCGTCATAAAAGTTTGAGGGTGCATTTGCTGGTTAAATAAATTGGTCCAATTTCAGTAGAACAATATCATTTTGTGGGTGACACTAGTAGGAATCAGTCAAGTTAGGTATCCCACGCAGCATAATGAAGGCATCGTCCGCAGTGCTATTGACACTGGGTAAATTCATAAGGCTTGTCCTAATTGATATTCAGTTTGGGATTTTATATGTTTTACATATCTATTTCGTTATTTTAGCTAGTTTCGTGATTCAAGTTGCATACACGTATTGTCCAGGTCAAGTTTCTAACTCGTGTGAGAAAGGTGAGAAGATGAGAAGTTGATGAGGGGAAAACATTTTGATTTTGCTCTTCATAATTGTAATTATTTTAATAAATTGTTAAACTGTAGCATCTCCGTCAAAATCTCAACTTCCAGAATGGGCACATATTCATAACCATTTAACACAAAATCCTGCAACTGCAACTAATCAGGAAGGTATATATCAGATCGTATAGTATAAGAGGTCATCCATTTGCTCAATTTAACTATGGCGTAAATTTAGGATCTCTTAAATGTATGTGGTTCGAGTCCCTCGGCAGATAACCTGTAAATATTTATTAATGAATAATTAGGAATCCCCATGCCAAGTCTGGTCGCCTCCCAGGCAATTGGAACTCGAGGTCACATCCTTCTCCAGGATGCATTCCTACTCGAAAAGACTGCCAGTTTCAATCGAGAACGAATTCCTGAACGTGTTGTCCACGCCAAGGCTGCAGGTCAGTTTTATATGCAGCACCAGAAGAAAATTTAATTCGTAATTAAAGAAAATAAAATCTAAATTATCGGTGTAATATTTACGAAATTAAGGAGCGATGGGGTTTTTTGAAGTAACACACGACGTCAGTATGTTTACCAAGGCGAAACTCTTCAACAATATTGGTAAAAAGACAAACGTCGCTGTACGAATTTCCACCGTAGGTGGAGAATCAGGTTCCGGGGATACGTGGGTGGATCCAAAGGGATTTGCTACCAAGTTTTATACGGAGGAAGGAATTTATGATCTCGTCGGGAACAACATTGAAGTCTTCCCCATTCGAGATCCCATGCTATTTGCTGATTTAAACAGGTAACATAATCTTAATAATCTCACTAATATGATTTTTAAAAATTACCACAGTGCAGACTATTTTGAAATTTTCCCAGATCTCGCAAACGAAACCCAGCCACCCATTTACGTGACGCCACGATGTGGTTTGATTTTACTTCGCTTCGTCCCGAGTCTGCCCTCCACACCCTTCGCCTGTTCTCTGACGAAGGTTCTCCCAACGGCGTTCGCGTCATAAATGGTGCCGGAGTCCACACCTTTAAATGGGTCAACGCAACCAATAACCCAGTTTACATTAAATATCACTGGATTTCAAACCAACCCTGGGACTTCTTATCGAAAGAAGAAGCTACTCGATTAGCTGGAGTAAACCCTGACTACTCCATCCAAGACTTGTACGATGCCATCGCTCGAGAAGAGTACCCCTCGTGGGACCTGCATGTCCAAATTATGACCTTTGCTCAGGCCGATGCTCATCCTCAAAATCCCTTCGACATCACGAAACACTGGCGCCGAGAGGACTATCCTCTCATTCCGGTGGGAAAGATGACTCTAAATCAAAACCCGACTGATTACTTTTCTCAGGTTGAAATGGCTGCTTTCTCTCCGGCTAATATGGTCCCCGGAGGTAGAGTTATTTATTTATGTAAAAATTAATCCACAATTTCCTTATAATATTATCCTTGACATTCACAGTCGAGCCTTCTCCTGACCGTATGCTCCACGCCAGGATGTTCTCTTATCAGGATGCTCAGCGATACCGACTTGGGGTCAATTTTGCCCAATTGCCCATCAACCAGGCTACCTCTCGGGTGGAAAATTATATGAGGGATGGTCCCATGTGTTACAGTGATAATGGTGAAGGTAATTATCCATTGTATACATATTCTAAATACTGTGCAAGCAATAATTCAACTCTATTTGGTCATACAGGAGGACCAAATTACTTTCCTAACAGTTTCGGGGGGTTGGATGAAGGTGGGAGTGAAACGGACCAAACAGTTTTCCCTGCCACGGGGGACGTTGACCGGCTCGACACCGGGGATGACGACAATTTTAGCCAGTGCGTCCAATATTTGCAGTTGGACTTGAATTCCGAAGAGAAACAACGACTGGCGGATAACTTGGCGGCGCAGTTAGTAAACGCGGCTGAGCCGGTGCAACAAACGTTTTTGCAAAATGTGGCTTATAAAATTACTAAAGAATTTGGCGATTCGATTACCGTTGCTTTGCAAAATGTAAATAATCCTCCTACTACTACTAATCCTCCTACTACTACTAATCCTCCTACTACTACTAATCCTCCCACTACTATTTCTACTACTCCCTCAGGGGGGTCTAATTTAGCAAACACGACATGGATATTGGTCATAGTCATGGCATTATCAATATCGATAGGATATCAGCAGGGTTAACAATATTATTTAGGTTAAATTTTACAACAAGATTTCAACGTTATTAAAATAAAAATTAAAGAAAAGCCTTGATTTCATATTTACTTGCCTTCATAATTAACTACATAACTCAATTTAAACTTCATTTAAGCTTCGCCCATACAAATCTCACTTGATCGCATCAAATTAATCACGCAATGATCATCATTTACATCACAGGAGAAAACTTTCAGAAAAAAAACATGCAAAATCCTGTCTCAAAAAAAGTCACCTTTAAAAAACATACACTATAGTAAATCAAGTATAAAAAAACGCGACTTGCCGGCGTCAAGTTGCTGGACGAAGGTGCCATTAAGTCTGGACCACCACCACCAGCAATCTCACTAGCTTCGCTTGCCTTCCAGTAGCAAAGGCTTCCGACGCCTTAGTCGGCATCTTCTTGACACAACGCTCCTTCGGCCTCACTGCTTCTTTTCATCTTCCGGTAAGATTCTTCTCTTGACCTTTCATTTCTTCTCCGTTTTTCGACCAGGTTGGATGTGCGAGGAAGAGCTGCTCGTCCAGAAATTTTCATTCGTAGTTTAGTTTCTTTACTTTTAGTGGATTAATCGAGTTTCAAGGTAGCTTTCTCGTCAGATAATTAAAGTTGTTTTAGTAGGTCGTCTCTGCGAAAAGTGACTGATAAGCGAGGTTTGTTATATTCTCAAGGCGAAATTATGGCTTCGAATTTCAAGACCGAGGTTGAGGAAGAAGAAAGAGAACTTCCGGAAACTTTTTCTCGCTTCGTCGTTGGAGAGAATGCGGAACGTTTAGATGTAAGTTTTTATTTTACTTAAATTTTACTTGAAGTTTGTAGTTGTGAACTTAAATTGATGGTGAGTTGGAAGAAAAATGTATAATTTGTGGGTAGCATGAATTGGATTTGTCTTTTTGGGTGGACGCATTAAAAATCGTGTCCAACAAGTGAGATTTTATTTTTGTTTCTAGCCTTGCTCATCCGTGTTGGCGAAAGAACAACGAGATATGCAGAATATGGAGATGTTATTGGCGAAAACCTTTGAAGAACTTGGTGCTCTCGCCGACGCGACAGGAATGCCAATAATTCAGGAAAATGGGCAGAGAACATTTGGACCTCACCCAAATGACCTTCGGACACCAATGAGAGGTATGGAAATGCTCGTTATTAGTAATTTAAGTTTAAACTTTAAAGATAATAGATTGTGATATTTTGATATTTATTGAATTTTTTGTAGGAACTGAAATTTTTGTTGGAAAATTGCCAAAATATATGAACGAAGCTCATGTTTACAACGTGTTTCGACCTATCGGTGAAATTTATCAAATTCGTCTCATGTTGGATTTTAATGGACACAATCGGGGATTTTGTTTTGTTCAATTCTATCATAATGAAGATGCAAAACGTGCAATTGCAACTCTAAACCATTATGAGATTGCTGAAGGTGAGTGAAAAAAAGTTAAAATACCTTAATGAATAAATCAAATACTTTTTTCTCAATGTCCACCAGGTCGTCCAATCGGAGTCACTGGATCTGTTGACAACTGTAGATTGTTTCTTGGCGGTATTCCGAAGGATAAAAGTGAAGTGGAGATATTTACAGAACTTTCAAGAGTTACTGATAACTTGGTGCGCGTATTTTCCAAGACTAATAAAAGGTCGGAGACTGTGAACCGTGGATTTGCTTTCGCAGAGTATGTATCACACAAGTACGTACATAAATATTTACTATACAGTTAATTTTATTTGATTTTTACATAGTTTTACTGATTTTGATCTAATTATTTCTCAGAGATGCTGCAATGGCTCGCCGGAAGATGATCCCTGGAAAAATTTTAATGTGGGGTAAGCTTGTTCATGTCGATTGGGCGGAACCCGAACATCCAGAGACAGTCAACCGAAACTACGGGCTTTCGAAAACGGTTCAACAACGAACGAATGGAAAGTTTTACAACTTCTTCGACGTATTGGTGCCAATGGACCCGATGGCACCGATGAATCACATGGTGCATATGGATCCGATGGCGTCGATGAATCACATGGTGCCGATAAAGCCTGATTATGGAATGCAAGGAAACTTGGCATGCTTTCCGAATCCCTTTAATTTTGTATAAAATCTACACAAATTATATATATCTATTTTTATACCCCAACCTCATAGATTCATAACATAATTGCGTCCGTAGTATTTGCATTATGCATGAATTAAAACATTTGGCCAAAACTAGGGAACCTTTGTTACTATAATATGAACAATATAATTGTATAATATGAATGTGAGCACGAATATGAATTTTCAAAGTTATAATAAATACTGTTTTGTTTGTAAAATGTGAAGCGAAAAATGTAACATATTTCATTATACTATCCACTAACCAGGAGAAGAAAATGAGAAATAGCTAATTTACGAGTCCATTTATTTCCTTACAACAGCCGCACTAACGCTATAAAGCATTTTAGTTCCTACATAAAGTGATAACCGGCCGACTTTACATTGCATTCGTCTTCCCTTAAACTTTTAAGTGGGGGCAAACAAGATCATTTTTCATGTCCCGATAAATTCATTCGTTTGATACATTGCATAAGCGAACAATGCTGAAAATGCTTTTAACTCGTTTAATTAATTATTTATGACTTTTATTTCATCCCTCTCGCCTCTCCACACGGAATTCTTTAGCCCATTCTTCAGCACATGCAGGCTGAATAGAATACTTGTAAAATTGAAATTCTTCTTTGTCCATGCAAAGAGTGTGAGATTTAGGAATCTGCTTTTAAAGGGTCTATACACCCGGTTTTGATTGAGCAATATGCATGATACCAAAAAATGCTTGACATTCAACTAATGATTTTATTTACCATTGTGGTTTGGTTTTACACCACCAAACTTTCGGCAGCTGCAGATGTTACATTTGACATTGCCGAAATATTTCGGTAATTAATGGATTAATCCAGTGTCTAATACCCGTATTGCTGCAAATTTAATAAGAATTTCTCATTTTTTGCATGTGATACATTTCCTGTTATGTTTTGCGTGTTTTTTCACTTCACAAACGTAGTGAATGAATTATTTCGACTTTCGACACGACACAGTACACATGAGAAATGCGCTTGTATTCAGTTAAAGTGTGTGAACTTATTGTTGTCATAAAAGCAAGTGTTTATTCAGAAAGAACAGAGACAGGTGCGAGTAAGTGCCCAGAAATTTCAATTGACACGAGAGCTAATTCACCCGAGGAGACACAATGGAGGGGCTTTCAATAAAATACTTCACACCAATATTCACAAGGAGTCCAATCGAGGAAGAAATCGATTATTACCTTCATGTCATCGTATGAAATCTAGTAAACCAATCTGAAAAGTGAGGGTCAAACATTGCCGAATTTGTCACTTGTATATCTCAGAGAGTAGCGGAAAGGGTTGGATGGATGGCGTAGGTGTTGGCGTAGCGTTGCTGTATGCAGTTCATCCATCTTTAATGCATACGTTTTTATATTGTAACTAATTTTTCTCTGCAGAATGATTCCACATTTTCAGATTAGAAATAAAATTATGAAAAAAAACAAGTTAGCATCATGTCAGTTGTTAGTGGGCAAATTATCGCTCTGCGCCAACCGACCACTTAATGGCGGAATCGTCACGCCCGACCGGAAAAGAGTTGTGGAGGAATAAATACTATGAAACCTGGTACAATGCACAATTTATTGTTCTGTTATATCGGGGTGAAAGAAGCAGCTAAAAGAGGACGAGGCAGAGAGAGAGAGGACAAAAGAACTTGACTAGAGTCCATTAATACATAATAATACCAAGTCTGTCTGCATATCTATCAGAAACAGACAACCAAAAGTCGTTCAAAATTCTAATTCAAACGCAAAACTCTTGAAACGAATTGCCTGTTTCTTCTCACTCCTTAACACCCCTTTTATGCACTATCTTCTACCACTACTTAGTTCACAATGAGACACAATGCAACTACAACTATGGCCAACTTCACTTCAAAAACCATTCATCATCATAATATTTAAGTGCTAAAATTCACCAGGGTCCAGTTACAAGCACCAGAAAATGATGCCAAGACACACACCAAGTTTCCAAACAAGTCGAAATAAAGAATGGTCGTGACATTTTTTTAATACGCCGGAAATGCATTCCAGTTTCGCGAAAGTGTGGTCACATAGTTAATTCGAGATCCCCAAAGTACAATTTCTTTTCGTCATTGTCACCACCACCTCCTCGAAATGCTTTCACCCATCGTCTTCGTCGTCGTTGCTTTGCAAAGCCAATTCGAACATTTTGTTGGATTGAATTGTGGAACAACAATATTTCGTCCATTGTGGAACATAATGGTGAATCCAATCCATCTTTTGCAAAAGTGTATGTTATTGTCAACTCTGAATGGGAACCCTTTAGAACCTTTAGAGAACTCTCATTTTTGAGAGCTCATGTAAAATGGAAGAGCTAATCCGACCAACATCATGTCAATTGTCATTTTCACACTGTCGACTCCCCATTGTCCTTCCCTCTCTCTGACAGGACAGCACAGAACAGAACAGACTTCTTCGATTTTGCTTTAGCTTTGGTCGTATTCACCGATTATTATTATATGAACGAAACTAGACTACACCCTCTCACTATTCAGACACACAATGCCCTTCTCATTTATAATTGAGAAGTGTGAAAATTAAAATCCATTCGAAGTTTCTTGTACGTAGTTTCGGTCCCTGTCCTTGTTTTTGAGTGAATAATGCGGATAAAATATACGAGGTGTTGTGAATCGATGTACTTATTATTATTATTAAATTAATATGGGATTAGACCACAGCTTGCAGATTGAGATAATATAATTATCGTTTTTGGAGGTGAGGCTGTTAAGATAAGAACTTTCTTTTGGTGGGATTTTCTACCACCACCACGACCCAATATTATCCTTAGAAAGGGTGTAATTCAGCTCAGAATTCGATGCCACTTTCCCTCTCCTGTTTTCTTTTTCTTCTTTTTCTTATCCGCTTATTCTCCCCGTCATTCCAGTCGAAGGAGCCATTGGCTTAAGAATTGGCTATATTTCATGTTAAACAAATCCTTATCCATCACATAGTGGCGAAACTGATGAACTCGGTGGGGTAAAAAGTTCACGAGTTTCGGTGGGAATTTTGAATTATTTGCAAAAAACTGCAAAACTCATCTTGAGTTGTTTACATTTTTAGTGGTTTCCAGTGGGAAGAGTGTGTGGTGGTGGCTTCCCGCCACACATACTCTATGACGAGTTGCGACTAATCTCAAAAAGTAGTACAATTTTTACATCATTTTTCACTTTGCGGGTTTCAATGTACACGCATAAGTTTGAAATTTTCAGAATATAGCTGTCAATAGTTTTGCAACAAATTACCATTCATCGATAAGCAATTGTGATTGTAGTTTTATTTATATTAATCAATATTTGTGCAAATTTCGGTAATATTGAGATTATTGATTAATATAAATAAATCTACAATCACAATTGCTTATCGATGAATGGTAATTTGTTGCAAAACTATTAATAATTATATTGTGAAAATTTCAAATTTTTGCGTGCACTTTGAAACTCTCAAAGTGAAAAATACGGTCAGAGTTCTGGACTCATGCGTAGTATAGAGAGGAAATGCAGAGCGAGAGCGAGGAGATAAAATATCACGCAGGCTTAAGTACACAAGCATAAAGGTTGAGCCACCAAAGAATTTTTAATATGCATTCTCCATTCTCACCTCTTTTCATTCTTGAACCAACAGTGCCCATTATGCTGGTCGCCTCGATGTGACATTTGCATATCTGGGGTACAATGCAAGGGGGAACAGTTCGCATTCCAACAATGAGAGCAATATTTTTCCAGGCAGGCCCATAATGTTTTCTTGTGGGCACAATGCCAACAATGGACACTGAAGGAGGAAATGATGGCTCGTATAAAATTCCATTTTTACATAAATCTTATATGCATGCAGCTAATTTTAGTGGCTGGCGAGGAAAGTATGTAGACATTTAGATATCCAATGTATGTACGTATGTGGTGGAGAAAAATTACGATTTTGTGGGGCCAATATTGCAAAATGCCAACTTATCCGTAGTCAGACAATCTTCTTTAAGTAATTGATTTAAACTTTATGTTGTTAAGAATAATGATCATGTTGATCGTAGTGGAGCGTTCGGAAATACATGGTATATAAATATTTCGGAGACTGCATACAATTATTATACATATTTGTATCATCTGGTAATGTCAACTGTCAATCATATGTTGCAATACTACTTTAATTGTTTATCGCTACTGGAATTTTTGTTTTCATGTAATTTCGAGTTTCCCAGTTCGAGTATCGCTCTACGAATTGAATTTTACAAAGATGGATTATTCTACTAATGGATGAATGATAAACAATCTGGAATCAATTAATTGATTGCACACAGAGCTGGGATAATCCTGATTAAGGATTATGGATTTTAATCCCGGATTATGGATTATTAATCCATAATCCCTAATCCGACAATGAGAGTTTTTTGTAGATTAATCCCAATCCATAATCCAGATTTTTCTGGAATTTGAATTAATCCGGGAATAATCCCATTAGATGTCATTAATCCGTAATCGTGATTACGGATTACTAATCCTGATTAATCCCAATCATGACTACTAATCATGATTATTAATCCCGATTAATCCCAATCATGATTACTAATCATGATTAGGTATTCATGATTAATTCTCAATCTGGATTACTCAGTTCAATTCCCGTAGTTCTATTTCATCCCACTGTGTAGCTTGAAGTCTCAAGTTCTCACAACTTTGTCCTGTCGGCTACCATTTGAAGAGTTAACATGTTTTTGCTGCCTTGTGCTACATATATCAATTGAAACTGGCGTTTTAAATATTTTATGTGAAACCACATAGTTTAAATTTTTTGGGCTAGATATATCTGTAGGTAGTGTAAAAATCATTAATCACCAAAATAATCCGGATTATTAATCCATAATCCATAATCCTGAAATTTCCAGAATTCATGGATTAATCCGGATTAATCCTGACATGAATTAATCTGACGAAAATAATTTAATCACAATCCACATTATTTTGTGGTTAATCCATAATCCTTAATCCACCCTCAAAAACGAATAATCACCCAGCTCTGATTGCACAACATTCAGGAGTGGAGTAGATAAGAACTTCTTATATTAATACATCATTGACATTATATAAAATTGATGACGATGACGAAATTCTTTCAGGTTTTCACGGACAGAATTTCGTTATTGTCATTAATCAGTACTTGAGTACGTGCTCATAATTACGTAAAAGTTCGGTAAACTCAGATAAGAAAATTGAGATATTGATTGATCGCTTGTCACATTCACACGTACTCATATAAAATGATTAGGTATAAGGTCACTCCGTCTTAGTCCGATACAGTTAATTGTGCCAAGTTGTGGGGTAAATTATCCAAAATGACGCCAATTAAAGTTGTTCTGATTCTTTCGCTTATAGCCTCCGCCGTTGTTGGGCGTCCATCTCAAGATGAAAAGCGTCTCATAAAAATCAGCCCGGAAGATTCCGGGACATGGCTCACTGAAGACGAGATATTTTCTCTGATTAGAAAAAATATCAACTTTATCGACATCACGGGCAGAGTTTTCCCAACCGATGTTCACAAAGCTTCCACAACAGGTATTGCAAAATATTTTGTGCACAATGAGTTTTTTTGTGACTATTTCGAATATTGTGCATCAACCACCCAACCCGACCTTCTTTACCCCACGGGTCAACCAAATTGATATGGTCTAAAAACTCAAAAACTGCTCTTATTATTTTCAGAAATCCCTGTAAGCCTTCGCTTTCAGTCAACCATTGTTCCAGCCCTCGCTAGGGTCAACATTTCACGCATGCAAGCATTCGTGGACGCCTTTGACAACTTTACCAACCGATATTACCTCTCAGCAACTGGAGTCGATTCGTCTGACTGGCTTCTTGCTCAAGTTTCTGACAGCATTGCCAACACAAATTATAACGGGACTGCGGTGGCAAATTCTTTTTTGCACAGTTGGCCACAGAACAGTGTTATCGCCCGGATTGAAGGTTCCGATCCAGAACTTAGGCAAGAAGTAATCATTTTTGGGGCTCACATGGACTCAATCAACGGCCTAAACCCATCAGGCCCATCACCCGGGTCGGATGATAATGCAAGTGGTAGCGTCACACTTTTAGAAGCTTTACGAGTAATTCTAGAAAGCGGGATCGTTCCAAAGAGGTCAATTGAATTTCAATGGTACGCCGCGGAAGAGGTGGGACTTCGCGGATCTGGAGACATTGCTCAATCATATTTCACCGGAGGAAAAAACGTCGTGGGAATGGTTAATTTTGACGTAGTTGGATACCAAGCTGGTGCCAACGAGATAACGTTTCTCTCTGATAACACTGACGCAACGTTGACAACATTCCTCAAATTGGTGACAGATGAATACTGCACTTATCCATGGGTCAGTGACGTTTGTGGGTATGCTTGCTCGGACCATGCTTCATTTAATCAGTACGGATTTCGTGCAGCCTGTTCGAGCGAACGTCCTTTAAATCCTTACATGCACACCACGTCGGATACGATGAGCAGAATGAGCTTTCCGCAGATTGCAGAATTTGTCAAAATGACGGTGGGAGCTGCGATTGAAATTGCAGAGCCCACAACTGTGTAAATTTTTGGAAATTTAAAATCAATTATGAAATAAATATTTAAAATCCGTAGTTAAAAAAAGCATGATGTTCCCAATCAACCAGTTCTTT